>NC_134862.1:30747530-31347530 GCF_049852395.1 Peromyscus maniculatus bairdii | reverse complement strand
ACTTTGACTGGTCCATCCTCAACCATAGTATTAATTTGGACCTGTTTGTAGCTTGCACTTCATTTCCAAATGAGATTTTAATATACAACCCAGTACCTGACACTGCCCTCCAAGGCACCACAGGCATAGCTTGAGAACATTTGATGTTACTATCAGAATTAGGTCATATTCTGTGTTGCTTGCAATCATTCACTTCCCATTCATAGGCCTCCCCTGTACAGCATAGCTCTATGCTTGCCCAGGCTGCCCTAGAACAGGCTTTGCAGCAGAGGATGACCTCCTGCCTCCACCTCTCAAGTGCTGGGGTTACAGGAGTTCACTCCCATGCTTGGTATATGTACTGCTGGAGATCAAGCACAAGCTTTATTCATGCTAGGCAAGCATCCTATCAGCTGAGCCACCCCTCTCTTTCCATCCCTCTCTCCCTCCTCCTCTCGTGTATGTGTTTGTGTGTGTGCAAGCATATGTGTGTGTATGTGCAACACAAAGTCTCACTCTCTAACCCAGGCCATCTTTGGAACATTATGTAGCCCAACTTGATTACATCTGGAATTAAGTAAAACCCAAGCAGCTGGGCACACCCGCTTCTTCTTGATGGTATCATTTGGGGCCACACCTTCTGGTGGCAGCCTATACAAAGGATACAGAAGAAGAAAGCTTTTGCCTGCTTATCTTCCCTCTTGCTGGCGAGTTAATCTATCTTGTCACTGAGGCATTCCTTCACTGGTATTAGAGCCTACTTTTGGGGGATTCTGATGTATGTTGAAGAACAGCTGAGACATCCAACCTGATGGACTGAACAAGATTGGATTCTTGGACTATCCATTGAAAGATAGCCATTGTTGGACTAGCCAGACCACAGCCTGTAAGTCTCTCTAGAGAATACACACACACACACACACACACACACACACACACACACACACACACACACAGCTTCCCAGCTGGACAGCTTCCTGAAGCACCCTATGGTGGTATTGTGTTCCCCAAAATATTGTGTACTCTAATAAATTTATCTGGGGTCAGAGAACAGACAGCCACTAGATACAAAGGCTAGAAAATGGTGGCACTCACACCTTTAGTCCTAGCATTCCAGAGATAGAAATCCCTCTGGATCTCTGTGAGTTCAAGGCCACATTGGAAATAGCCAAGCATGGTGACACATGCCTTTAATCTCAGAAAGCCAGCCTTTAATCTCAGGGAGTGGTGGTAGAAAGCAGAAAGATATATAAGGCGTGAGGACCAGAAACTAGAAGATTTTGGCTGGTTAAGCTTCAGGCTTTCGAGCAGCAGTTCAGCTGAGACCCATTCCGGATGAGGACTCAGAGGCCTCCAGTCTGAGGAGATAAGACCAGATGAGGATCCGGCGAGGTGAGATAGCTGTGGTTTGTTCTGTCTCTCTGATCTACCAGCATTGACCCCAATAACTGGCCTCGGGTTTGATTTTATTAATAAGAACTTTTAAGATTCCTGCAACAGCACCCTGTCTAGACTCAAAGGCTAGTGTAGTGGACCTGCACATACGTGTATTTGTCATTTTACTTACCAACATGGAGCTGGTCCTCAGAATCCTAAGTCAATCAATATGAATTAATACTTTATAAACAAAGATTTAAGAAACTGCAGGTGCTAGATCTCTCTCTCTCTCTCTCTCTCTCTCTCCCTCCCTCCCTCCCTCCCTCCCTCCCTCCCTCCCTCCCTCTCTCTCTCTTTCATGTTTGTGTGGATATGTGCACCTGTGCATGAGAATCACATGCATGTGTGTACATGTATGTATATGAAAACTAGGGGTTGGTTTGGGGAGTCTTCAATCATTCTCCCCCTTATCTTTGGAGACAGGGTCTCTCACTGAACTTGGAGGTCCCTGATTTGGCTAGCTGGGTTGGCTGGTAGTCCCAGAGATCTTCCAGTCTGCATCTTCCCATGATGGGATTATGGATGTGTGCAGCCGCATCGCACTTTTTAAATGGATGGTGGGATCTGAACTTGGGTCCTTATGCTTGCATGGTAAGCACCTTATCCACTGAGCCATCTCTCTAGCCCTTGAAGTTTCTTACATTTCCACTTATAAAGTATTAATTCATATTAATTAACTCCATGTTGATACATTTCTCTAGTGTAGGTAAAATGACAAATCACGTATGTGCAGGTCTACTACACTAGCCTTTGAGTCTAGACATGTGCTTCAGGAAGCTGTTTGTTCAGCTGAGAAGCTTTGGGAGAAAGCAGTTTATTCTGGGGTTATAGTGAAGACAGTTCCTAACTAGCCAACGGAAGTCTGACTGCTTTCCAGGCATACTTTTCATTAAACAACCTAAAATTTTTCTTTGTTCCAAATTATCTTCCCAACATCCAGGAAAACCCAGACTGAAGGCAGAAACAGGTCTTTGGAACAGCCCGGCCCGTCTGACGTTGGCTGATGGACAGTCACAGCAGGGTAACGGGTGATGAGGGCCAAGATGCACTTTTAACAGGAGTACAAAGTTGGTCAGATGGAGAAGACAGAACGGGGCCTTACACCCAACCCTCAACGGGAAAGAGTTTAAATCCCAAGCATCTTAACAGTCTATTTACAAAATACGTCTGTCAAAAAAGGCCAGCCATTGACAAACACACCCTTGTGTCCACCGAGGAGCAAGGGTTGATGCGCGGATCTCACTTTGTTCAACAATTGCAGATTAAGAACGTGCCTGAAACACCCCCGTGTGGATTAAGAGACTCTGCTGGAGAACTCATGTTTTCTAATTTGACAGATAGAAATGATACCCGCTCTTGGGGGAGATGGCTCTAAATGTCACTTGATGGCATTAGTCTAGTTTAAAATGTTAAATACCCCAGAGAAATAAGAAATGATTACTATACCTAAAACGATACCCTTTCAGAATTGAATGAGCCCTGCAGGTTACCCATGTATTAACCTTCATGCCTGTTTTCTCTTTTCCAGTGCTAGAGATAAAACCCAGGGTGCTGTGCAGGCTAGGGAAGCGCTCTACCACCGTGCTACGTCCCCAGCTCTAACTTCCTTCTAGTTCAGGAAGCTCCCCCTTATTAGTCCCCTCTTCCTATCACAATACAGTCTCTGAGATGAGAAAGTGGGGCCCTACGCACCCACCTCACACGGGGATCTAAGTCCTCCACAGTGATCTAGGGAACTTCAGTTTCCGGCATCTTGGAAGCCTCCAGTTAAAATCAAGCAAACAGATGACAAAGCACAGCTCAGTTCCCCCCCTGAAACAAAGCTATGAGCGAGGAAGAACACTATGGAATTCTGGGAGGCCCAAATGTAAGTGAATGTGGTATTCTAGAAGGCACATGCCTCACTGAAGGTGGCTTACTTCCCTGAGGGTATGTTTCCAAAACCTTGTAATATCTAGCTTTGATTTTACAGTTGATTAATAAAGGCCCCACAAGAGCCTTGGATTGGTATCAGAGGAAAAGGTATGCAATGAAATACTGTAAAGACGGACCAGCTTCACAGAGTTCTGCCATCTAAACCCACAATGCTCCCCGCATGCCCACATAACTGCCAGCCAGAAGCCATGTGGGGTGGTGCACACCTGCAATTCCTGCACTTGGGAGAAGGAGGCAGGAAGATCAGGAGTTCAAAACCATCCTCAGACAGAGTTGAAGCCAGCCTATGCTCCATGAGACCCCGTCTCAAAACACAAAACCAAACAGAAAACACCTGCCAGTCAGGACCCTAAAATGGACCAGTGCTGAGGTGTCCCCCAGTACCTGAGAAGCAACACTAGATCATCCCTGGAAGAACAGAGCTGCAACCCTCAGCCTCCAGGAATTTCCACAGACAACTTTCAGTAAAATATGGTGAATCCAGTCAAACTCACGAGCAGGCTGGAGAGATGGCTGAGTGGGTAAAGGCGCCTGTCACCAACCTGGCAACCTGAGTTCATTAATCCCTGGGACCCAAGGATGTGAAGAGAGACCAGACTCCTGCAAGTTGTCCTACTGATCTCCACGTGAGTATATACACCCATGCGTGTTCACTATGATGTGTGCACCCACCCCAACATGTAAATGTAATTTAAAAACTCCTCACTAGCACTCTGAGAAGTCAGAGCACCGTGAACCTAAACTAGCAGGAACAGACAAGAGAACCAGGCCTGTTAACACTGAAACACACACACACACACACACACACACACACACACACACACACACACGTACCAACAGTTCAATGTACGCAGGAGCACCTACAATTCTATAGGATGTCAGTATGTCAGTGTCTCTCAGTGCCTTGCCTGCTGTCCTTTGGACATACAATAGTGTGCAAGTGACTTCTGAGGTACTCCCATGGAATGTGACCATCCACTCTCCCTGGTCTACATTCTGCTTCTTTTTAACATTGTGTGTGTGTGTGTACGTGTGTGTGTGTGTGCGCGCACGCGCGTGAACATGTATGCACGTGTATGGAGGCCACAGATCAACTTTGAGTGTCATTCAGTTGCTGTTCACTCTTGTCTTTGAGACAGGGTCTCTCACTGGAACCTGGAGCTCACTGATTGGGGTAGACTGGCCACGAGCCCCAGAGATCCTCCAGTCTCTCTTCTCCAGTGTTGCGATTACAAATGTGCCCACCATCTTTTTATGTGTTCTCAGGTTCTTATGTTGGTGCAACTGAGCCATCTCCAAAGGCCCCTAGTTGTCTTTATAACTGCTTTGAGAAGCTTTTATACACAACCTAAAAACAATGGCCAAGTAGCAAATCCAGGGCAGTTAAATAACATGAAGGCAGGAGCTACAAGCAGGCAGATAAGTATTAACTTTTTCTCCTGGCTCCATCCTATCAGACTTAGTACATAAATGTCCCGAGGGCCTCTGGGTGCTAGGCACCATGGGCTAACTTAATGACAGCAGCCTGCTCCTGTGGGAATCACCATCCCCAGCCCGCGGAGGCACTGCCAACCACAGAATCCCAACTTGGATACAACGAATGGCTTGAGGGGAGAATAAATGACCCGAGCCTGTCAAACAGAGATGATTAGCCCAGGATTTAATACACAGATATGAGGAGAGATGGTATGACTAAAACAGTCTGTGGTCAGGCTCCGAGGCGAAGACCTTGAGAAAGAAAGTGGTAAGCACAGGCAAAGGGCCGTGACAAGTGCTGAGTGCCCAGGACCCCCAGAGGGGAGCCGGGCAACACACGGCTCTCTCTGGCATGCTCCGGCGGCAGAGTTGCTGTCACTCACTCTGGCCAGGCACGTGGATGACAGAAATGAAGAGGCATTCTTTTCCCATCGGTTCACACTGTCATGTGAACTGGGCAAAGTGCTGAACATAAGTGACTGTCGAGTGCACAGCCTGAAACGGGACATCTCCATCACTCCCTCTGAGGGGCACGGAAGGCAGGTGGACGGAAACAGGAAGAATGGAAAAGCCGAGGATGGTAAGGGGTGCCATGAATCAGTCTCACAGACACAATGTGGCTAAAACATTGATGAACTCATAGACGGCTGTGGTCATCTGCATGAGAGCCTCATAAGATCAAGCCAGCCAACTTTCCATCCTGGGTGGGAGAAGAGTTCGTGAGGCTTCACCTGGAGACCCAGGGAGCTCTCGGCAGTTGATGGTGGCTGGGGGAGGGACAGTCACTTTCTTCAGTTGTGAGGCCACTGGAAAGTTCTGCCCATGCAACAGTCAACAGTCCTCATCTGTGCTTATCCAAGTAGCCTTAGTCAAACTCAGCAGGAGGGACACAGACACACGGATGGACACAAACACACACACACACACACACACACACACACACACACACACACACAAGCAAAACACAAAAGATGAAAATAGGAGGGTTTGTTGGGAAGAAGGATTCAGTGAGGGATGGGGGAGAGGGTAGTTGGGGTGAAATGAGCAAGATACATTATATACATGTATGATGTTGTCAAAAATGCAAGTATAATGTATTTTATGAAAATATAAAAAAACATCATGTGTGTGTGTGTATGTGTGTGTGCATGTGCGTGTGTGCGTGTGTGCGTGTGTGTGTGTGTGTGTGTGTGTGTGTGTGTGTGTGTGTGTGTGTGTTTCATGTCTACAAGCCTGTACTGAGCTGCTATAGCAACCACATCCTCCAGAGGAAGGCTTCCTTCCTTTGTATTTGCGTGGGTACCCTTGGACTAGCCCCAGGTCTAATTATCTGCTGAGACAAAGGTGCTCTCGAGACAGAGGTGAGGTTCTGACCAGCTGCCAGAGCACAGTCCTCAGAACCAAAAGGTCAGGAGCGGTGGGCCTTCCAAGACCAATTAGGAAAAGAATACCTTCTATAAATAAGGCTCCCAAGGACCTAAAACACGTGTCCCCATGGCAACGAGATGACGAGGGTGGCAGCACCCAGGCTGGGACGCTGCATTTTATTTCAGAACTGTTGTTATTTTGTGGGTGCGAGTATACACATGTGTGGAGATCAGAAGACAACTTGTGGGAGCCGGTCTTCTCCTTCCACCGTGGTCACCAGACTTGGTGGTAAGTACCTTTATTGGATAAGCCATCTTTTTGGCACTGAGAAGCTATACTTTAAAAAGAGCTATATGAGAATGTCATAATATGTTCTGTAGTGACAGGAACAATCATTGGATACCTCAAAGAAACTTCTATAGCTTCCATGGGCCAACAAGATGGCTCAGTGGTAAAACACCCTTGCCGTACAAGTGACTGCGTTTGATTCCCATAACCCAGTTAAAGGTAGAAAAAGAAGACCTTCCCCCCACTAGCAGCAATAAACCAATGCATTTCATCACAGCTGGGGCCACCTTGAAGGCGCCCGGTCTTTGGCCGGAGACACTGTCAGAACACTAAGAAGCAGACCACACAGCAACCGCATGACGGAACCTGAACCAAAGTGAAGTCTAACAAAAGAAAGGCCGGCTTGTATTTTAAATTAGATGGAAAACACAAAGCAGAGTGACGCTTAAGTGTGTCACGCTAAAACAAAGGTATTATTTGACAAACAGTATTAAGGTAAGGAGATAGAAACGGAAAAACCAGGACGGACCTATACACCAGAATCAATGAGATCTAGTTAAAGTATTAATTACAAGAAGAGATTAGTTGAGGGCCAGTGGGCTGGCTCAGCGGGTAAAGATGCCTGCAGCCAAGCTTGACAACCTGAGTTCAATTCCTGGGACTCAGAGTTGGAGGAGAGAACCAATTCTCACAAGCAATTTTCAACCTCTGGCCTCCACATGCATGTCCCACACTAACAAACATGCACGTACCACACACACACACACACACACACACACACACACACACACACGGAGTGGAAAAATATCTAGTTTTCCTCCCTGTTAAAAAGCTGATAAGGCCCATTCCCGGCAATCTAGGACTGTAAGAGACTCACAGCCCTGCCCTCAGGAGACGGCGGACAAGAGACCAGGACACTTCTGGGGCAGTGGCTTTCATTCCTCTTTCCACAACTACGTACTGCAATCTTTGAGTTTATTGAACCTTTACAGCAAACAGAATCTTTCCTGAATCAATCTCGGATGATACTCTGATCAGACAAGACCTTTGGAGTCCTTGAGAGCTGGATAAGAAAATCCACATTCAGAAGCATACAGTGGGAAGACGGGAAAACAAGACACCCCAGCCTAGACACACTATCTAGTCACTGTCCTGCTCTGAAGTGCCATTGCTTGGAGATCCACCCTCAGGTACTAAGGGAGACGGCTTCCCTAAGCACACAGTGACCTTCACAATCACTACAGAAGGTTCAAGTGCAGAGGGCAGAGTGGAACTATCCTGTTCCCAAGGCACCTGAGACAAGAAGATCAGAACTAGCTGCTCCAGCACACATGACACTCGGAGCAGAGCTGAGGGAAGAATGAGGAGACCAGACCCGTCTGACACAGTCTAGACTCACCTCAGAAGGGAGTCTCAGAGAAACTGTCTGGATTAGCTTGGCCTGGGGGCATGACTGTGAGGGAGTTTTTAGGTGGGGGCAATTCAATGGGCAGAGTAGGCAGCATTGCATGAGCTGGGCCCTGGGCAGGAGGAAAAGGAGAGCGAGCTGAACACGCATGCACACAGTAGTTGACTGCGGTCTGCTCTTGACTGTGGTTGTGACCAGCTGCTTCACACCCCTCCCGACTAGACCTCCCTGCAATGTGGCCTGTAACCCCCAACTGGGAGCCAAATGAGCCTTTTCTCCTGGGAGTTGCTCTTGTCGGGTATTTTATCACAGCACAGGAAACGAAACAATGGAGTCAGCCTTATAAATCAGATCTCACAGGCCATGGCTCAGCCACACCAGACTCAGTTATGTGCAAAATGACTCTTAACTGGGCTGGCCAGTTGGCTCCATGGGTAAAGGTGCTTGTTGCATGAAGCAGACCTCCTGGGTTCAATCCTGGAGCCCAATCAAGGCAGAAGGAGAAAATCTAGGTCACAAAGTTGTCCTGTGGCCCAAACATGTATGCTGTGATCAACTGCCTCCCTATACAAACATATTAATAATAAATAAAAATGAAAACTATTTAAAAATGGTTTGTCACTGCATCTCTGAAATATTTAAGGTCTCTCTGCCTCTTCTTAGAACGGAAGAAAAGGAACATTGAAATATGACTGAGGCTTTTGTTCATTCTACACACTTTTTAATAAAGTCAAGCAAAAACTTTTGCCTTGGGCTTGGGTGAGTTATAGAGTTTATCTCCTAAATGGCAAAAGCACCATTCCTCAGCCCACTTGCCCAACCAAGCCTGGGTGACAGGAAAGGACAGATGACTGCCTGGTCTGCAGATGGCGACATATTAGATGTGGCTGCTATTTCAAGACAGAGCTTTTCCCTTAATATTTATAGAAAAAAAATGGGTGCCTCAGAACAAAATGAATTTAGCTCACGGGCAAACGCAGATGGCTGTGCATGGTCAAGCCTGGTGTTGGTGCTTCTGACAAATGTGGTTGATGAATTCCAATGAGACTCCATGGTTACGCAGGGAAGGAGCTAGAACGCAGGAGGGCAGGGCTGTGGGTGTGACCTGAGGCCCAGGCTCTGGCGGGCAGCAACCTACCTTCCCCGCATACTCAGACACAATCTGCTTGATCTCAGCAGAGCAGAGACCCACGATCTGGCCCACGGAGCTGGCGGTGAGGCGGCTCTGAAATCAGATGAGGCATATTCTCAGGGACACTTGCTCACACAGGACTGAATATGATTACAAAATACACAGCAATGCCCCAGGAAAGTGACTTGGCTCTGACCGGTGACTCATCTACAAGACTTAGGAACAGAAGTCAGAGCCACCCCTCTATCTCCTGCATCACACAGCTGACTGTTGGTTTCCTTGGCCCCTGGGGACCCCTGGAGCCACCCCTCTATCTCCTGAGTCACTCAGTAGCTATGCTAGCTTGCGCTTACTTAGGTCTTGGATACCCCTGCCAACTTCCTCTCAGGCCCTGGGTATCCCTCCTAACTGCCCCCGGCCTTGGGTACTCCCGCTAACTTCCTCTCAGGACTTGGGTATCCCTCCTAACCGCCCCCAGCCTTGAGTACTCCTGCTAATCCTCCTTCCTCTCAGGCACTGGTCACTTGAACTAGCTTCCCTTCAGGCCCTGCATACCCCTAGGATTCCATCTTCTCCATCCCTATGTCCAGGCCTGGAACTCATATATGAGCAGTAGAAAAGGAACCATAGGTCCTAAAGTATCTCTTGATTCCCACAGGTCTTTCCTGGTCTTCAAAGAAACGATTCCATCGAAGGATATAGCTAATCCTTCAGGAAGGCCTTGAGCTGTGAGAGGGCTCATGGGCAACTTGGGATTTCATCTCCTACATAGCTGGTTTCAGAAGAAGACGGGTTCCCATGGTTACAGAGAAGCAGGGCTGACCCTTGTTCTTCCTTAGAGGCCGGTAAGCCACCCCTGCGGGATATATCATCCCAACAGTTTCCTTAAACTCTCCCTCTTAGAAGGCCCTGGACAATGCTAGACATTATAAAAACCTTCCTGCAAATGAAGCAGGGCTCTCAGGACTTCTAAAGACTGAGGGCTCTGAAGATGGTGTTTCCCTGCCTCAGGACTCTAGAGAGGGGGCCGCGTCTCCCCTCTGTGTTGCCTCTACACCTCCCCCCCATCCCCACCAACCCTCACCTCCTCGTTTGCCATGGCAGTCATCTTGGTCATCAGGGACTGAATTCGTTGCTGAAAGAAGAAGAGGACAATGGTGAGTGGTTGTGACCATGTAAGTGCCTGCCCGGGTCTCTGGTGAAATCTCTGAGCTGCTGCTTTAATGTGGCTCAGTGGTGAGCCTCACCGCCTCTCACAAAGGCAACTGGGAGGGGTGGGAGGGGGCTTGAGAGCAAGAGCTGTGAATGGGAGCTAAATCTCCCCTCCAGTGACCCAAACCGGAACCTCGGAGGGCTGCTGCAGGGCACGCACCTCCTCAGCCGCTCGAAGCTCATCTTCCTCGTGAGCATCCGTCTTCTCTGTGGCCGACAGCCCCGCGGCAAGCGTTGTTTTCTTGTCCTCCGCCTAGACGGGAAGATGAGGAAACAGCTGAGCACCAGAGCTGGAGACTCAGCAGAGGTGAGACAAGCCTGCAGAGAGGTAGCCTGTGAACGAAAACGGATCTGGGGCCCGTGTGAACGAGAAACGGATAATCTAAGGGCGTCAGGTCAAGTCCTAGCCTCCAGAGCAGGCCGGGCAGGCATGGGCTGGTGAGGCCTGCCTCACGCCAGGTCACGTCTACCTGCTGGACTTGCTCTGCAGCTCTGGGATAAGCTTCTGTTGGTAGGCTAGAAACACCAAGACGGACAAGCGGGGGACAGAGGCGGCTGGTACATTCCCAGGGCCCTGGTCGCCCAGAACCTGGTGCTTGATGGGCAGCACCCCTGCTACCCAGCCCACATCTGCTCTCTCCCCCAACCCCCCACTCCAGGTCTTTCTTACCTTCTCTGCTTTGCTCTGGCGACTAAATCCGTATCTCCTGTAAGCCATGAGAAAGAGTTTAATTACTATGCAAAAATCACAATAGATTCCAACAAGTGTATTTTTGACATACACATGCATACAGAGGCCTGGTAAGCAACATCGGATGTCTCCTCCCTCGGCCAGTTTCCATCTTTTTCTGAGGCAGGATCTCTCGATGAACTTGGAGCTTGCCGATTTAGCTCGAATGGCTAGCTGGTGAGACCCTGGGCTCTCTTGTCTCTGCCTGCCCAGCACCGGGGTTACAGGCACATACCCTCGCAGCTGGCTTTCACATGGGTACCAGGGACCGAGCGCAGGCCCTCAGACTTATGTGGCGAGCATTTTACCCACTGATCCATGTCCCCAGGCCTTGCTTGGATTCTTCTATGAAAAGCACCAAACAGGACTTAGGCTATATAGTGCTGGGAGAAAATATTTCAAATGCCTTACCCAGACACATAATCTCCCAGATCTGAAAGTGGCCAGTCATCTTACCACTGTACGAATGCTGTTAAAGGGAATACTAAGACAGTAAGTTCAGAGCATCCTCCAAGAGCACTCATTGCTCTTTGAATGGGAACTGCATCTCAGAATACACTGTATTATTACATTAATACACTGTATTACAGAATAACTATAACCACACTGTAAGCTAAAAACCTTAAAACATCTGTGTAAACATTGTATTTCCGAAGGCCGGATCAGACTCCAATATTACTTTGATGACTTCCAGCCATGCCGTGTTTTATTTTCAAACACAACCCAAACACAAGGTCAGTAATGTGCCCTCACTTCACGAAACCTTAAAATTAAAAGGTGCACCGAGGCATCTCAAATTAGTTTAGTTTTTGGCTTAAAACAAACAAAAATTATGCTTTTTATTTTTTAAAGCAAATACAACAATACAGAAAAACACCAAAAACAAAAGGCACAATGCAAACATCTAGCCTCCCAGATTTTAGTTTGGAAAGAAATAAAGTCACATGCAAGCATTAAGACAAAACATTAAGGTTTTGCTCTGCCCCTGATCAGGACTCGCCTGGCCTGTGGGATCAGTGTACTGCCCTCACTGTCCAGTGTCTGTGGTCTTTCCCCTCACTGTCCAGTGTCTGTGGTCTTTCCCCTCACTGTCCAGTGTCTGTGGTCTTTCCCCTCACTGGTCCAGTGTCTGCAGCCTCCCCCCTCACTGGTCCAGGGTCTGTGGTCTTTCCCCTCACTGTCCAGAGTCTGCAGCCTCATCCCTCACTGTCCAGGGTCTGCAGCCTCTCCCTCACTGTCCAGGGTTTGCAGCCCTCACTGTCCAGGGTCTGCAGCCTCATCCCTCACTGTCCAGGGTCTGCGGCCCTCACTGTCCAGGGTCTGTGGCCTCCCCACTCACTGTCCAGGGTCTGCAGCCTCATCCCTCACTGTCCAGGGTCTGCAGCCTCATCCCTCACTGTCCAGAGTCTGCGGCCCTCACTGTCCAGGGTCTGTGGCCTCCTCCCTCACTGTCCAGGGTCTGTGGCCTCCCCACTCACTGTCCAGTGTCTATAGCCCTCACTGTCCAGGGTCTGCAGCCTCCCCCCTCACTGTCCAGGGTCTGCAGCCCTCACTGTCCAGGGTCTGAAGCCCTCACTGTCCAGGGTCTGCAGCCTCCCCCCTCACTGTCCAGGGTCTGTGGCCTCCCCACTCACTGTCCAGGGTCTACAGCCTCATCCCTCACTGTCTAGGGTCTGCAGCCTCATCCCTCACTGTCTAGGGTCTGCAGCCCCACCCCTCACTGGTCCAGGGTCCAAGGTCTCCCCCCTCACTATCTAGGGTCTGCAGCCCCACCCCTCACTGGTCCAGGGTCCAAGGTCTCCCCCCTCACTGTCTAGGGTCTGCAGCCCCAACCCTCACTGGTCCAGGGTCTGAGGTCTCCCCCCTCACTGTCTAGGGTCTGCAGCCCCACCCCTCACTGGTCCAGGGTCTGTGGCCTCACCTCTCTTGCTCCTCAATCATCCCTGTCCCATCTCACTTTAGCAAGATGCAGGTCTCCTAGGCAGCCTCCCCACCACTTCCTCACATCTTCCTCTTCCTCCAAGGCCCTGCTCAGCCTCATACAAGCAGCTCTTGCTCCATCTACTGTCCACACAAAGCATTACAGTCTGACCAGTTCTCTCCCTTCACCTGCTCTCTGCTCTAAAGTATGTCAGTAAAGCTTCCATGTGCACAGTGCATCCCCAGAGCCAAGACCTGAGCACAAGTCAGCAGTCTTATCCTGGAGGATGCTGCTGCTTTTACAGTTTGAAGTTCTAACATTTGTTATGAAAAAATGAAAAAACACAAATGAAAGAAAATGCAGAAAGTAAGATGTCATAGCATTGCCTAACTTTGCAATAGGCTCCCACAGAACTGGAAAAGATCAAAAAGGACATTGCTGGGCAGTGGGCCAAAGCATAGCAGATTTAATCTAAGGCTGAACTTTGGGTCTGCACACCACCTATAAAGGACATCATGGCAATCTCTGCGGCCTAATCAGAACTGTCAAGTTAACTGGAAAAAGCTACTTCAGAGTTAAAAAAGGCAGAAGGCCTACAACTTCAGGGTTGTGGAGGGTTGGAATGTTTGGGGGCTAGCCTTAACCCTCCTGGTAGTCATCCACTGCTCACTTCTGATCTGATACAAACTTTTCGAATGTCTTTAGCTTCCACTAACTCAACAGCTAAGAATGTCACCAGACAGCATCCCGCCCCACGGCGCACATCTCTTGGTTTGTTTTTTTTTTAAAAAAAAAAAAAAAAAGCCTTTTGTTCTGTAGAGTTTTAGGGAAATATTTCAATGTAGATATAGGCTATTTTGGATATCCTGAATCCATGTTCCTGGGCCTTGGTAACTTATATTTGAATTAAAGATAAACTACTTAAAAAAAAAAAAAACAAATCTAATTTTTCACCAACCATAAGGCTAAGTCACCAGGTAACATCCAAGGCCTATAGCTATGAGTTCTCCAAGTATCTATAATCCCTGTGCCTACCTAATGTTTCCACCAATATATATGTATATATTTATGTATATAATGTGCCTTGATTTATGACTTTCTTTGTTTTATTACTATAAAAGCTTCATGAGACTTCTTCCATATTGGAGCAGGGAATATGGGGTAACTTAAATCTGTGATTCAAACCATAGTCACTCACATTTGGCTCTAAAAAAAAAAACCAAAACTTATCTTTTATTCCCTGTGAGGTAAAAGCTGTTTTTTCATGTCAACAACTAAATCTGGGTGACTCAATTTCATGGCTCAGCTCCTGGAAGCTCTCATCTACTCTCCATACAGACAGGCTCCATCAGAGTTTCATTACATTCCTTTATTATTTGAGAGAGACAGAGACAGAGACACAGAGAGACAGAGGGAGAGAGACCACCTCACTTTGAAGACAGGCTCTGTCACTGGCCTGGACTCCCCCATTAGACTAGGCTGGCTACAGTGACCCCGAGGGATGTTTCTGCCTTTGCCTTTCTAGCCTTGAAACCACAAGTGATGCTACCACGTGCAGCTTTTTACTGTGGGCTCTGGGGACTGAACTGTAGTCCTCAAGGTGGTAAAGAGAGCACTTTACCAAATGAGCCATCTCTCCAAGCCTTTGTTAATCATTTTTAACAAGGGGCCATGCATTTTTATTGTGTACAGTCCCTGTCCCCTCTCAAAATTATGTCCCTGGTCTGAATGATCTCTGGATGAGAAAACATTCAATTCTCAGCAGCAAGCGATGAGCTGGGAGGAAGGCCACCACACTGGGCTTGGACCAGATTGAACTTGGTGGCTTCTGAAACACACTAGTTTCAACTTGGGAAAGAAAGAGACTTGACCTCAGATTATCACCTCAAAATAAGCAAATAAACAAAGCCACACAATGACACATCATGAGAGGCAGGTGAGATGGCTCAGTGGATAAAGGCGCTTGTCATCAAGCCTGAAGACCCGAGTTCAATTCCTACAGCCCACATAAAGGTGGAAGGAGAGAACTGATTTCTGTAATCTGTCATCTGACCTACACACACACATAATAATAATAATAATAATAATAATAATAATAATAATAATAATAATAACCGTCTTTCCTTGAAAAGCTAGAATAGTTCAGCCTAATTTCTTCTGGTTTACCACTGTTTCTCAGAGGAAGGCACCGTGAGACAGTCAGGGAGATGCAGTGACAACGAGTTAGTGTCACACACACAAAGGCAGGGACATTCACCTCACGCAAAGGCAGGAAGCACAAGATACATACTCACATCAAGGGATTGGTCACCCTGGGTAGAGAATGTAGGACATAGGGAAGGTTAACATCCACTGTTGAGAAAAGCATTCAAAGAGGAGCCTGCCCTTGCATGTTTTTAAAAGACATAAGGCTATAAAAGTCAAACCCTTTCTTAAGGACAAAATAATTTTAAGAAGTAATAAAGCTTACTATTAGGTTTTCATTTTTCCAGTCAGAGCAATCTTTGCCCCAAACCAACAGATTAGAGCAGGGCCTGGTGGGACGGGCACAGGTGCTCTGTGGACTGTGTTTCAAAGGAGGGCCAGGAAATGCACTCAAGCCCTGGCCTCCGAACCACCAATTCCCCAAGGAGGTCAGAGCCCATGAGCAGAGGCACCCACATTTCCAGAGAGCTATATAGGCCGGGCACAGAACACAAACTCTGACCTGGAAGTCATAGCTGCAATCAGGCAGAAGTGTGTGTGTATGTGTGTGTGTGTGTGTGTGTGTGGGTGTGTGTGTGTGTGTGTGTGTGGGTGTGGGTGTGTGTGTGTGTACAGGGTCTCACTGCGTGGCCTTGGCTAGCCTGGAACTCACTCTGTATACCAGGTTGGCCTCAAACTCACTGAGATCTGCCTGCCTCTGCCTCCTGAATGCTCAAACTAACAGCATGCATCCCGTCTGTCCTTCCCTCCTGTCTGAACCAGAGATAGTTTATTAAGAAAGGAAAAGCATCCTGGGAATGGGAGAGGGTTAGTAAGCAAACACAAACACTCTAAAAGCCTTTATGTTTCTTTTGTTTGTTCGTCAGTACAGGGAGATGGAAGCCAGAGAACAACCTTGTTCCTCAGGACACGGTCCACCTTGGTTTTCAAGGCAGGGTCTCCCATCAGCTTGGAGCTCACCCAGTAGGTTTACTTTAGGCTGGCTGGCAAGGGAGCCCCAGGATCTCCCTGTCTCCACCTCCCCAGCGCTGGGGTAACAAGCGTGTGCCTCCACTCCGGGCTTTTTCTGTAGTTCTGGGAACTGGACTCAGTTCCTCATGCTGTAAGACAAGCACTCTTGACTAAGCGGCCGCTCTAGCCCCAGCTTTTCTTTGAACTGGTGTAGGTGGTGTAGGAAACAGGTGCTGACCAGCACCCACTGCGTACCTGCCATATTCCAAAAGCGTGGAGTGGACGCGGGACTCCTCGTCCAGCAGCTCTTCCGCTCCCTGCTGCCGCCTGTACTTGCGACGGGGCTTGTAAGTGTCCTGAGGGGACGAGAAAGGCAAGGCATGGAGCTTGAGAGGCTCCCCTGGACTGGGGCTGGGCGCCTCCAGCCAGCCGGGGGAGTAGACCTTTCCTCCAGAATGGGGGCACCTGGTCAGCTCACATCAGGGGCCACAGACACAGAGTCTAGGTGTGACAGATCGAACTGTCAACTTGGCACGACCTGGACGCGCCCTGTCTGGGTCAGGCTGGCCTGTGAGCATGTCTGTGGGGGACTGTCTTGATTGCCTTAAACCACGTGGGAAGACTGAGCCTGAGAGTGGGGGGCACCACTCCCTGAGGCTGGGCCCTGGGCTGTATAAGAGAAGAGAAAGCAGGCTGAGCACTGGGCCCGTGCGCATTCATTCTGCTCGACTGTGACGTCACTGGCTGCCTTCGGTTCCTGCCTTGAGTGCCCCACAGTAATGGACCATGACCCGGAAGTTCAAGCCAAGGAAGCCCTTTCTCTCCTGATTTGTTTCCTTGTCAGGGTGTTTTACCACAGTAACAGAAAAGAAACCAGAGCACAGGGTTTAGGAACACTCAGGTGAGAGGCCAGGCTGGAGCTGCCTCCACCCCGACAACCACGAGCCTCACGTGCTGAGGAAGGCAGCCAGGGCGGAAGCTCACTGACAAGACTGGCCTTTCCCCTGGCGTTTTTCTCTCTTTCTCTCCTTCCTCCACTTTCTTTCTTCCTTATGTAGCTGAGGATGGCCTTGAACTTCTGATGCTCCTGTCTCCAGTTCCAGAGTACTGTTACTGACTCATGTGCTGCCACATCTACCTTTTGTACTCGGGTGCTGAGGGACAGAGCTAAGGTCATTTTAACAGTGTTTCCTTAATTCCACATTTTATACTGTGACTGATAGTTTTAATTGTCAGTGCAACACAATCTAGAATAACCTGGGAAGGGACTCTCATAAAGAATTGTCTGGATCAGTTCAGCCTGTGGTCACGACCAGGAGGAATATTTTTTGAATCCTCAGTCCAGCTAAGCACCGTTTGCTGAGCAGAGAAGGCTGGCTGAGGACTAAGCATGCATGCACTCATTCTCTCTGCTCTGACTGTGGATGTGCCCAGCTGTTTCAAGTTCCTGCCTTGACCCCCGATGATGATGGACTCCCAGCTGGAATGGTGGCCTCAAATCAACTCCCTCTGGCCTTTTGTTGGGGTGTTTTATTGAGACAACAGAGAGGAAACGATAGCATGTAGCTTGCTTCTAAACAAGGAACAATAAAACCAGCAAACACAGAAACAAAGCACCTCATTATGTTATCTTCACTAAGTACGTTCATATCATAGCTTATGTTTAGCCTTAAAAACATTTTTGGCACAGTAAACGGAAGGAAGCCATATATTTTTTGAATAGAGAAGAAAGATCCCAGCACTATCCACTGGAGAGTCTAGAATTCTGCTCTACGGAGCCCCTCACACACAGCACCGGACTCACAGACGCATCTCTTCAATGCCTCTTGTTTTACGATCAAGCTTCCTGCCTTCACTGTTCCGTTATCCAAATTCCTGCCTATTCTTATCGTAGCGCCAGTCTGTTAAGTTCCTCTGTTTTATTAGAATCACACCACATCTCTAGATGACATTAGAAGAGCAGTATCTTTATGATACTGCCTTGTTTTGAAATACAGAAGGGCTCGTGTCTCCTCTGGTCTTCTGAACACGGCTTTTCAAGCGAACAGTCATTAAATGGCCGACCTCCCCACAACCCCAGCCACAAACCAGAATACTATCAGACATGCGCGCCAACCAATCTTCCAAAGGGTCTCTACACAGCGAAGGAGAACTCAACTCTTTCAGAACCTAGCACCGGAAAAGCAAGATGGTTGTTGTGGTGTGAGTGTAAACTGTCCCCACAGGCTTGAGGGTTTGAACCCTTGGTCTCAGCTGTGCTGTTTGGGAAAACTATGGGGCCTTCAGGAGGCGCAGCCTTGATGGAAGAAGTATGTGACTGGGGTGGCTTGGAGCTTGGCCTACTTCCTGTTCTCTCTCTGCTTCCTGTGTGTGGATGAAAAGTGACTTCCCCACCATGATGGACTCTATCCCTCTGAAGCTCTAAAACCAAAATAAACCCTTTTTTGTCTAAGTTACTTTCTGTCGGGGTATTTGTCACAGTAACAAACTCTCCAGAGGGCCACACCTGTAAATAAAAGTGCTCTTAAACTTAAATAACAAAAGCTTAAGAAAACTAAAATGCAGCCGGGCGGTGGTGGCGCACGCCTTTAATCCCAGCACTCGGGAGGCAGAGGCAGGCGGATCTCTGTGAGTTCGAGGCCAGCCTGGTCTCCAAAGCGAGTTCCAGGAAAGGTGCAAAGCTACACAGAGAAACCCTGTCTGGAAAAAAAAAAAAAAAGAAAAAAAAAGAAAAAAGAAAACTAAAATGCCTTGTACCTTTTTGCTGACTTTAAAAATTACTAGATTTTTCTTCCCCTCTTTTATGACAAGGGCTGGCCTTGAACTCCTTGTCTTAAGAAATTCTCTTGCTTCAGCCTCCAGAGCAGATGGGACTACAGGTTCATGCCTGGCTAGAGTTGTTTTAATTATAACCATGTAATACAATAAATATAGATCTATTTTATATGGCATACCTTCTGGTTGAATGTGCACATGTATGTACATGTGCACATATATGACATCTATCTATCTTGAACAAAATGTGTGGCATGATGTGTGAACATGAACAGAACATGTTCAATAACCACTCCTTCTGGTGGCCTGATTTGTCATTTTACCTCCAGTGTATGTCCTTCCTGACTGCTAAGACGGCAGTCAGTAATCTCTCAGGAAAACCTACTTAGGGCTCTGTACGTGGGCCGAGGGACACTGTGCCCGTACATGCTTGTCCCCAGCCGACCCCACGGTCAGCACTTCAACGGCCCCTTTAAAGTAGCGGTTTACGCTAGTGAAAACTGCCCCCTGGGGAGAATCTAGCTTACTGGGCCTTAGTTTACTTTTCTTTATGAAAAGTTTCAAGTATCTGTGACACACACATAATCTCAATTGTTAAAACATGTATTCATTGTATGTGTGCTCACGTTCGTGCATGCAGAGGTCAGAGGTCAGCCTGTGGAAGTCGGTTCTCTCTCTGGGGACGGAACTCGGGTTTGGCAGCAAAGCCCCCTTACCCACCAAGCCATCTCACCAGCCCATCCCAGATTTTTTGCAGAAATTATCCAGCATGATGCTTGAGGGCTGTTCTCATCAAGTTCTGCCCCGAATATCCCCTAGTTCATCCCAGCGTCTACACAAATAGCCAGCTATAAATAACACAAACCAGACTCACACAGAAATGAAACCAGAATGAACCTCTGACACTGTGACTGCATGTAATTTAATTTCCACCGAGCTCTCCCGTTATAATAGCGCTGCATAATTGAGCTGAACTGCTATTCTCCTCAGTCACCATTGAGAGAGCCCATGACTCAAGACAGGAAATTGGATTCTTCTTAAAAAAAGAAAAAAAGACTTCAAAACAATAGCATGGGGAAACCCAGAGCCAAGGGGACTGCTTGATCTGCAGAGCGACTGGCTCTGTGCACACCTGAAGGATGCAGCTTCATATGCATCTTACCTTGGGCACTGTGACGCCACCATGAAGCAGAGGCAGAGCATACAGCATTATTTTCAATGTACCATTAAAGGAACAGGGGCTGGGGATGCAGCTCAGTTGACAGAGTGCTTGCCAGGCCTTCGTGAGGCCCTGGGTTCCATCCTCAGAACCGCATAAACGGGGTGTGGTATAACATGCCTATAACTGAGCGCTCCTGAGGCAGAGGAAGTGGATCAGAAGTTCAATGTCATCCTCAGTCACATAGTGATGTCAGGGGCAGTTGTGGGGTACATGAGAGCTGGTCTCAGTAAAAAATAAAACAAATCAAACCCCAGCAAATGAAATAATCTGTCTAAGATCCTAGGATAGTTATTGGGCCCAGGATGGTATTCTCCTAGGACACCGTTAGGATTATATTAGCCTAGGATAGCATGGGGCCTAGGATGGCATTAGCCTACAATAACATTAGGATTAGTGCAGCGTTAGCCCGGGATAACACGAGGCCCCAGATATCTTGGCTTCTGATCTCAAGGCTCTTCTACTAACTTGCATGTTCTAGTCACTCTAGCATGTATGGGCCAAGGGCCGCCTCCCTAGCTGGTCCTCTCACAAGATTCATTGTACAATCTGTAGCTGAGGTACGATTTGATTGAGCAATAAAGACCTAATGCCAGCTGCTGTTACAAGCCAACTGTAAAGAGCTACTGCTAAATCAGTCTTCAGAGCGACAGTCTTCCCCCATCACTGCCACTGACCGCCTCTGTGATGGAGAGAAAGCCAGCTCCCTTCAACAGGCCTCAGCTAGTTCTTTTTCGCCGTAAAAGGAGGGGGAACTAGCAGATTTTACAGGATAGGCCGTGTCTCATTCACCGTTAACATGATTGTGTCAAGTTCAAGTCCGAGAGTAACAAACGATACTGTTTGACATATGACGATGTTGACTTTTCAAAAGTTACACAGAGCCAGCCACATGGCTAGTGGGTAAGAAAGAGACCTTAACCACTGAGCCGCATGACTGCGGGTTAATCCCCGATTAAACCCACACGGCAGAAAGAGTACCCCATAGTATGTGGGTACCCACACATGTATACATACACAATAAAGAAACCAAAACGTTTTTAAAAGTTTATACAGAATCAACTTGCTATTTTTTCCTTTTGTACATGTGTTTGTTTGGGGGTACACATAACTGTGGAAGCTACAGGGCAGCCCTGGGAGTGCTCCCCAGTCACTTTCTACCTTCTGTTAAATCACCTTTTATTTATTCATTTGCTTACTTAGTGTGTGTGCACATGCCTGCATACAGCTACATGCAGACACATGCACTAGTGGGAGGCCTTATGAGACAGGGTCACTCACTTTTACCAAACTCACTTATTTGGCGAGGTTGTCTGCCAGCATGCTGCGGGGACCCTCCTGTCCTATCTCCTGCCAGCTGGATGTCAAGCTCATGTCCCCATGCCTGGCTGTCTCATGTGGGCTCTAGGGAGCCATCTCCCCAGCCACACTGTTTTGCTCTAAGCACATGACGGCCCAGCACTGGCTACTCCATACACACTGCCCACCACCCTTGTTTTCTGTTTACAGACAAAACATGCAGAGTTTACATTTTTATTACACTACTTATCTTATGTGCACAGCTGGGGGAGGGCGCACACATGTGCCACAGTGCACATGTATGTAGAGGTCAGAGGACCACCTGTGGGAGTCGGTTCTCTCCTTCCACCAGGGATCCAGGGCATGGGAATCCAACTCGGGTTGTCAGCTTAGTAAGCGTCCTCATCACAGAGCCACCTCACTGGTCCGTAGCTAACAAGGCACTAAGTGACAGGGACGGGATGACACCGAATGGGGACTCTTCAGATACTTTTCCTGCCTCACTCTGATCATCTCTCCTGGCGGGCTCTGACATTTTGCCTTGGCAAGTGATAAGGACATGTAAATGGCATTGAAAAGTTAAGGTGACCCTTAAAACAGAGAACTCCTGTGTGTCAGACGGCAGCTTTCCTCGCAGGGACAGTTACAGCTGCTCTCATCTGTCACCGTGACACCCCTGAGCCCGCATCCGGAATGGCAGGGCAGGGAGAACAGCACCGGCCGCCGAAGTGTCAAACCTCTGATCGCTGCCCTCACAACCGCCAGGGACAACTTCTTTATTGAAATCCAGAGACGTAAAGCGCCACTACCAATCCTGCGCTCTACACTCGAAGACTCCAGCGGGTCACAAGACGCCCCGCTCAAGAGGAAGCTGTCTCCGCTGACCTTAACTCCCTCATCCTCACAGCCTAGCACGGCTCTCCCAGTTTCCTGCTGCAGTGACAGGAAACTCTGACAAGAAGCAGCTTAGGGAAGGGAGGGACTATGGAGCTCGTAACTCTAGGTTACGGTCCACCACCACGGGGAAATCAAGGCAGGTATAGGACAGCTGGCCACATCCACTGTCAGAGCAGAGGGAAATGCGTGATGCACCTCGCTTGCTTGCTGGTGCTCGGCTCAAGTCTCCACTCTTCCACGGTCCAGAAACCCATCTATAGGATGCCGTTGCCCACAGGGGGGCTGGGTCTTCCCACATCGATTAACAGTGAAGACAATTCCCCCATAGGCCAGCCTGTTCCAGACAGTCCCTCATTGAGACTGTCCTTCTAGGTGATTCTAGATTGGGTCAAGTTGACACAAAGCAGGCCATTGCAGCATCTCTAACAGACAGTCTTCAGTCTAGAAGCTGTAAGTAAACCGCTTCCCACCCCACAGGGCACCACAACGTGCTCAAACCCTACCCCAAAAGCAAACAGCTGTAACTTATAACCACTCTCCTTCTAATTTTTCACATTAATGAAACAGCAAACAGATCAAAGCCCCTGGATACTAAGTGACAGAGATGCTGAGACAGACAGACAGACAGACAGACAGACAGTACTCATCTGTGCATGCTTCTCCAGACACAGACCCCACCTCGCCCCGTGTCGATTTCCATGAGCAGAGCTCTCCTGCGGACCCTGCCTTCTTCTCATGGATCCAGCACAGGTACCACCTCCAGGCTGCATGAGTCTGTACCAAACTGTGTGACTAAGCTGGGTGTGGCAGTGCACACCTGCAATCCTGGCACTTGGGAGGTTGAGGCAGGAGGACTAACGTAATTTCGAAGAAGTCAATGGGGTACATGGCAAAACTATGTCTCAAAAACAAACCTTTAAAGGTTTTCTACCACTTTCCACAATGGCATGGGGCCTGCAAACAAGGAGGACGCAGTGGCGCAGGCTGGGGGTGTCTCTTGAGGTCTTCACGTCTCTGACCATCAAGTGACGTGTTGTTGTTTTCAGTGTCATCACTTTGGGACGACACCAACTTAAGTCCAGAATTATTTTTCTGAAAAGATTCCCTAGCAAGCTCACAAAGCCAGACAAACTCAGCTTCTAATTTTACAGTGCAACCCGGTCATCTGCATTAAATGTACATTTCATATTTAAGCTGGGTGACTTAGGGTTATTATTATTATTATTATTGGTTTTTCAAGACAGGGTTTCTCTGTGTAATAGCTCTGGCTGTCTTGGAATTGACTCTGTAGACCAGGCTGGCCTCAAAAGAACCTCCTGCCTCTGCCTGCCAAGTGCTGGGATTAAAGGTATATACTACTTCTACCCAGCCAGGGTTGCTTATTATTAACTAATATTAAGCACTAACTAAACACCAAAAAAGTAGCTCGGCTGGGGAAGGGATCAGTGGGTAAAAGCGCCTGCCACGGGAACATAAGGACCCGAGTTTACATCCCCAGAAGCTATAAAAAGAACAGATGCATAATTTGAGAATCTTTTTTTTTTTTCTTCTGAGACAGGGTTTCTCTGTGCAACAGACCTGGCTGTGCTGGAACTTGCTTTGTAGACCAGGCTGGCCTCAAGCTCACAGAGATCCACCTGCCTCTGCCTCCTGAGTGCTGGGACTAAAGGCGTGCACCACCACCCAGCTTAATTTGAAAATCTTTAATCTTAGCTCTTCCACCGGGATAGACAGTGAAGAAAGAAAAATCACCAGAAACTCTCAGGCCTGCTGTACACAGCCAAGAAACATCAAAAATACTTTCTTAAACAAGGTGAAAGGTGAGGACTAACACCTGAGCTCATCCTCTTAGCTACGGTCAAAGCCTTACAAATGAGATCAAATAGATGTGTTAGACGTGTTACGACACAATGAAGTCACAAACCAGATGCACAGTACATTGTGTGTTGCTTCTAAAGGAGAGAACTGGGCACTGGGCACAGAGGCTCTATTCTCTTCAGCTCAAGGCCAGAGGCTTCCATCTCCCAGCTCAGGCTCAGAGCATCTTAACAAGGCTCCCCACCCCCACCAGGGACGTGGATCATGTGTAGACTCCAGTGATCAAAATGCACCACGTATGGTGACTTTCCCGTGTAAGCTCAAAGCTACTTTGTCTTCCCAAAGCCATCACGGGACGGGGGCGGGGCAGCGAGTTCCATTCACCGTCTCCAGTTCACCGTCCCTTCTCAAGCGCTGTTGCTTCTCCTGCCACTGGTGGAGGAAGGGGAGCTTTGCGTTCTAATCTTTTAATTCCCTTAAAACTGCAAGTAAGGACTTGGGGCATGCCGGTGGGTGTCTGTGTCCTGGTACCGAGTGTGTGAAGCAGGCAGGGATATTAACACACACCCTTTGCTGCCAGCTCCTGGGTGACATGTGACTTCTACAGGGGCTGTCTGAAGGCTATGCCGTGCTGGGACAGAAGCACACGGGCAAGGGACTTACAGAGAGGTCGACAACCGTCTTGATGGCCTTGTCCTTTCTCTTTATGAAGTCATCATCCTGCAAGACAAAACACAGGAATTCAACCCGTTCTACTGAGGACTAAACTCAGCTGGGCATACAAAGCTCCCTTAGCAAACAATTGCTCATCACTGCTGTGCATGAATTAGTACAAATCTGCGTTTGTGTCATGCATGTGCAGGTACATATGTGTGTGTGCACGCATGTGGAGGGGAGAAGACAGCAAAGCTGTTCTTCCTCTGGTGCTGTCCACACTGCATTTGTTTGGAGAGAGTCTCTCACTGTCTTGAAGCTGGCCAAATAAGCTAAGCTGGGTAGCCTGGGAACCCTAGGGACCTGCCTGTCTCCACCTCCCCAGGGCTGGTACTACAACCTAGCTTTTAAAATGTTGATTCAGGAATTAAATTCAGTATCTCTTGCTCGCCAGGAGCTATCTCCCCAGCTCTCAATTTTCTTATACGTTGGAATATATCTCCCATGGGAAAAAAACTAGGGCCTCTGCAGATAACACTAACAGGGCCTTACAGCAAGTAAGAGAAAAGAGAGGCCATGGAGAGCAGTGATTCAAACCCCTGCATGCCCAGTCCTCCAAAGCACTGAATGTTCCAGTAAGAACCTAAACTCCAAGCCTCAGTTCTTCCATCTGCAAAACAGGGCAGCAGCGCCTACCTGACAGAGCATTTGTCAGCATGCAGATGGAAGGCAACGATGTGCCAGAGCGTTTGATGGTGCTGAGTATTCTTACTGTCGAAATCATCATAAACTGTGCCTACAGGAAATGTGCCACACAAGCAGTCTCCTAAAAAGCTTTTTACAAAAATAGAACGTGGGCCAAGGAGGTGGCTAGATTGGTAGAGCATGCGTCCCACAGGCACAAAGCCCTGAATTGGACACACCCCAGGACCCACATAAAAATAAGCCAGGCAACGTGGCACATATTTGTAAGCCCGGCCCTGGGAGGATCAGGCAGTCTAGATGAGTCTGTGAGCTCTAGGTTCAGGGGAGACCTTTTCAATAATGAGAGAAAAGAAAACAGAAAAAAGGAGGGATGGAGAGTGACTGAGGGAGGTACCCGATGTCAATCTGTGGTCTCTACACACGTACACCCACACACATGACCATGCATGTAATACACGCAAGCTTTTGCAACTTCATCAAAGCGGTTCTGAGTCAAATACTGAACTTGAGAAGAGAACAACAGAACTGCAGAGCCTTATCCTCAATGCCATCTAAGGAGCAGCTGTAACGAAGCACGAGGCTGTCCAGAGGTGCCAGGTGGAGGGTGGGGTGCAGGAGAATCTACGTGCACCCCACCTCAGGACTCTCTCAGTGCACACTCACACCAGCAGGGAACAAGGAGGGAAGAGCACACACAACCTGGCCGGAGGCGCTTCCTCTGTAGTGGGCAGTTAATACTGAGAATTTTGACCGGCCAGGCTGCCGAAGGTATGTGCCTGTTGAGTGCTCAGCCCTGAAGGAGACATGCGTGTCAGCTGCTGCACGGCTCAGGGACAACACAGAGAGAGTGTACGCTGGAGGATGGGAGGGGAGCCGTGAAACACATGACATGGCTGCTGCACCCGTGAGCTCACTGCACCTGTGACCACTGCACCTGTGACCACTGCACCCGTGAGCTCACTGCACCTGTGACCACTGCACCCAATGAGCTCACTGCACCTGTGACCACTGCACCCAATGAGCTCACTGCACCTGTGACCACTGCACCTGTGACCACTGCACCTGTGACCACTGCACCTGTGACCACTGCACCTGTGACCACTGCACCCATGAGCTCACTGCACCTGTGACCACTGCACCCAATGAGCTCACTGCACCTGTGACCACTGCACCCAATGAGCTCACTGCACCTGTGACCACTGCACCTGTGACCACTGCACCCATGAGCTCACTGCACCTGTGACCACTGCACCTGTGACCACTGCACCTGTGACCACTGCACCCATGAGCTCACTGCACCTGTGACCACTGCACCTGTGACCACTGCACCTGTGACCACTGTACCTGTGACTACTGCCCAAGACCAGCCAACGTCTCAGCAGGCAGCACTAACTGAACCAGTGGGGGATGGAAAGTAAGGGAGGAGGAGGAGGCACGGGTGTGGGAGGGCACGTGCTAGAGACCGCCCAGGACGGGTAGGAAGGCGCAGGAAGCACATGATCGTATCTACTTATACAGGTATAAAATTCAAGGTTAAAAGGGAGAAAAAAACAGCAAGCTGGAGAGTGGCTCAGTGGTTACGAGCTCTCACTGCTCCTTGAGGACACAGTTGGCTGCCTAGCGTGCACGTCAGGTGGCTCACAACCTCCTAGAGCTCTGGCTCCAGGGAACACGCCTTCTTCGGCTCCCTCAGGTGCTGGCACTCATGTAAACACACAAACACACACACACACAATACAAATTAGATAAAAGAGAGAGAAGGAGAGAGACAGAGAGAGAGAGAAAGAGAGAGAGAGGAAGGAAGGAAGGAAGGAAGGAAGGAAGGAAGGAAGGAAGGAAGGAAGGAAGGAAGGAAGAGAGAGGGAGAGAGAGAGGAGAGAGAGAGAGAGAGAGAAAGGAAGAGGAAGTGGTGCACGGTACTAACCTCCGGGAGGCTGTAGGTCTTCTGGAACTGGGATATAGAATAGGAGCGGATGTAGTCACCCATTTCCTCCTTTGTTTCTATAGCTCGCTTCACCAGCCACTGGGGAGAAAGTGAGGAAGTGTGAGGTCAGTGCACATATTTGTATCTCCCCCAGGGAAATTTTGTCACACAACACATGCACAAACATAAATATGCACAATACACACACACCCTGTGGACAGTGCACACACACATACACAACCTGTGGACAGTGCACACATACATACACACCCTGTGGACAGTGCACACACACAACCTGTGGACAGTGCACACACACACACAACCTGTGGACAGTGCACACACACACATACACAACCTGTGGACAGTGCACATACACACACACACCCTGTGGACAGTGCACACACACACAACCTGTGGACAGTGCACACACACATACACAACCTGTGGACAGTGCACACATACATACGCACCCTGTGGACAGTGCACACACACAACCTGTGGACAGTGCACACACACACACAACCTGTGGACAGTGCACACACACACATACACAACCTGTGGACAGTGCACATACACACACACACCCTGTGGACAGTGCACACACACACATACACAACCTGTGGACAGTGCACACATACACACACACCCTGTGGACAATGCACACACACACACACACCCTGTGGACAGTGCACACACACATACACACACACACACACCCTGTGGACAGTGCACACACACACACACACACACACACACTCTGGACAGTGCACACACACACACTCTGGACAGTGCACACACACACACTCTGGACAGTGCACACACACACACTCTGGACAGTGCACACACACACCCCCTGTGGACTGTGCGCACACACACACACACACACACACACACACACACACACACACTGTGGACAATGCACACACACACACACCCTGTGGACAGTGCACACACAGAGCCTCTACTTCTCCTTCCTGCTCTTCACTCATCCTTCCCATCATTCAAGAGCATGCTGGAAGAGAGAACCATTTGTCAGCGTTGGCAGTCCCTCCTCAATGAGCACTCCTACATCCTCAAAGCAATCTGGGATAGCGGGGTTTACCAAGCTCGTAGCATATGACCTGGCCAGGTCGAGTTGCCTGGACACCTAGATATATGGCCCATAACAAGTTACTCCTGTAGGAATGGGGAAATTCTATAGTTTTTTTGTTTGTTTGTTTTTATTACTTGCGTGCAGGGTGCACACAGATATGCCATGGCTCAGATGTGGAGGTCGGAGAACAACTTTGTGGAGTCATTTCTCTTCTTCATCTTTATGTGGGTTCTGGGAATCCAATTCAGGCCTTCAGCGTCGCACAAGTGTTTTATCCCAGAGCCATTCCAATAACTCAAATTCTGCATGTTTAGAAGGCAGCCAGTACTAGTAAAGGACGTGGTTAGGAAGCAGGTGCCCAAACTAGGTTGGCTTCATGAAAACAACATGCTACATATACCACGGGACACGCTCCTGCACCGTGTACAACCTGGGAAGAACACGTTTCTGCCGTGAGCACCTGAAATCCTAAGCAGGGCAGAAGAACTGGAGCCTCCTCTACCCCCACCGAGGACCATGGCCCGGGTCACGTGCTGTCTGCCCTACTTTCCTCTCTGTTGCTGCGCTGGAAAATCCCTACAAAAACAAAGCAGGAGGGGAAACGTCTACTTCACCTCAGTTACAGGCGACAAGTCTGTCGCTGTGAGGAAGTCCAGTCAGGAGCTGCAGACAGTCACTCTCCTGTCCACGGTCAAGAGCAGAGAGGAATGCACGCCCACCTCCTGTTCAGCTAGCTTTCTCTATGCTCACAGAATCCGGGGACCCAAACCAGGGATGGATGGTGCTCGCTCCAGGCTGGGTCTTCCCACACCAGTTATGGTAATGGAGACAGTCCTCGCAGACAACCCACGGGCCAAGCTGATCTACACGTTCCAGTCCCCTCCACTGTGGTTCTAGGCTGTGTCAGACTGAAGATGAGAGCTAACCATGTAGCCAGGTGTGGTGGTGCACGCCTTTAATCCCAGCACTCCGGAGGCAGAGGCAGGTGGATCTCTGTGAGTTCGAGGCCAGCCTGGTCTACAAAGTGAGATCCAGGACAGCCAGGGCTATGCAGAGAAGCCCTGTTTCAAAAAACCAAAAAACCAACCAACCAAACAAACAAACAAAAACTGAACTGACCATGGAGTGGTGGGTGGATCACTGGACCCCGATCCTGACCTTTCATGCCTGTTTCTATTCCGTCTGCGGACATGCTCTTTAATGGACCACAGAGAGTGTGCTCCGCTAGAGAAGGTAAAGAAGGCTGCATCCCAGGAGCCTCTCAGAGAACCTGTTCAAGAGTTCCCACTGTCAGAGACAGTGGAGGGAACCTCCTAACACAGTCACTTCCTACCACGACTCCCCTAGCACTCCCACAGAGGATCTACTGTCACAGACTCGGATCCAGGGTGGGAGAAGAAGACATGCCTTAGCCAGCTGGTCTAGTCTACTTGGCAAGCAGACACCTAATGAGCAATGCCCAACACTGTCCACTGGCTTTCATATGCATACACTCATGTGCATGCACACACACGGACACTTACACACACTTGAATGCCCCCACACATGTGTAATTCCACACTGATGCACTAACATTTGTGCACTGACCACACACACACACACACACACACACACACACACACAGCTGAAAAGAAATAGAAAAGCATCTGATGGGAACATTCAGAGACTATAGCAGAGGCCAGTGTGGAACTGTGGTCCATGGCACACCAGCTGCCTTTTAAGGATGATGACCAGAATGCCAGTCAACTGTGCCGCACCACGTGCGTCCCACACTCACTGCACCCGGGGTCCAGGCTGGGCTGCCAGCTGTGCTCCGGAAACTCTTAGTTCCGAGACAGGAATCCACAGAGAAGGCCTCACCTGCACAACAGGGAATATGTGAATAAAGTCCATGCCCTGGATCTGGTGGGGCTCCAGCTGATGGGGGCACTTCATCCTTGGCAGAACCGAGACAATCTTTTCTGAAAGAGCTCTGTCCAGAAAAAAAAAAAACAACCAGAGTGACACACTGAGCAGCTGTAAAGACGTCTCTGAAGTTTAGGCAGTCCTCCGAAGAAACCTCGGCACAGGAGAAGCGTGATTCAGCTGCGTGCATGTGTGTGTGTGTGTGGGGGGGGGGGGGCAAAACAGCTTGACCACACACACAAGTGCCATGGCAGGCGTAAGAGGACCAGACACAGCTTCTGTGACAGGCTTACAGGCAGGCAACACTGGGATCCAGGAGAAGCTATGAGCTGACCCCACCCAGGGATGGACCAACATCTAAGGGGAAGTACCTGACATCCCAAACATTCCCTATATCCCTAGACAAATGTCAGCCAATCAGGGTCCTGAACCCCGGAAATCCGCTCACCCCAACCTCGGCTATGATAAAAACCCCACCCTGCCCAGGCTCGGGCTCTCTGCTCTCACTGCTGCATCAGATGAGTCCACACTCCGAGCTTGAAATAAAGGCTCTTGGCTTTTACACATGGGGTTCAGTCTCTGTGGTGGTCTTTTGGCGAGTCCCCTCGATCTGGGCATAACAGCAAGGTCTCAAAACTGCTTCTTCTCATCATTTGTTATTCCTCTCCCTTCCTTCTTTCCTCCCTCCCTCCCTTCCTTCCTTTTCTTTTCTTTTTTTTTTTTTTTTTTTTTTTTTTTTTTTTTGGTTTTCCGAGACAGGGTTTCTCTGAGTAGTTTTGCGCCTTTCCTGGAGCTCACTTGGTAGCCCAGGCTGGCCTCGAACTCACAGCGATCCGCCTGGCTCTGCCTCCCGAGTGCTGGGATTAAAGGCGTGCGCCACCACCGCCCGGCCCTTCCTTTTCTTTTTAAAGGCGAAGTCTAATACAGTCCAGGCTGGCCTCAAACTTGCTAAGCAGACAAGGCTGACGCTCCTGCCTCCACCTGGGTGCTGGTGCTGGTGTTACAGGCGTGTGCCACCACGCTCTATTGCCTGTGGTGCTGGGGATCACCTACCCAGACTCTACACTGAGCCAATGGAGACCAGCAGCTCTGCTGGTTCTGGGTCCCGGCTCAGCGTGGGTCTTTATGATCAGCACACCATCGTGCTGTGCTGTTCTTTAGTAGCATCTTCTTCAGTGGGAGGGGTGCTGCGCCCTCTAGCGGGCCCCAAAGCTGTAGCTTGCAAAAGGACCATTTGGTCGCTTCAAATCTAGAGGCTGAGACTTCCACAGCACACAGCCAACCTTTAGCCTTTGGAGAGGGTTCTCCCTGGCCACGCCTCATAGCCAGCTTGATCGGGCAATTCATAAATGCCCGGAGGGAAGGATGTAACAAGTCATTTCGGGTTTTATGAGCCTCTTAAAACTGCCTCCCAGAAACTACAGCCAAGTCGTCCTGACAGTCTCAGGGACAAGTGGGCGTGGCTGCCAGCCCTAACCCAGGACAGCAGGAGCAACAGGGAAGGAAGTGGGGGTGGGGGTGGGGGTGGGGACATGTTGCACAGGGTCGGGGAAAGAAGTCAGGGAGACTTCTCCAAGACAGTCACAAGCCACCCTCTGCTTTGCTGGGGGGAACTCTGGACTTCCTAAAAACGTCAGAAGAGGCGTCCTAGTAACCTTTGTCAACCTGACAGAGCCTGGAGTCGTTGGAGGGGAGCGCCTCACTTGAGGAACTGCCCAGATCGGACTGGCCTGTGAGTCTGCTTGGGGGACTGTCTTGTGCCCGGTCCGTGGTGGGCAGCACCATCCCTCCGCAGGTTGCCCTGGAGTGTATCAATGTTAGCTAAGCATGAGTCGGGGGGGGGGGGGGGGGGCGGGGGGAGCAGCAGGGCTCTGCCACAGATACTGCTCCCGTTCCTGCTGCAGTTGCTGCCCTGGCTTCTTCAAAGATGGGCTGTGTGAGACCTGCAAGCCCCCTTCCCTCCCCTAAGCGGCTTCAGAGCAAGGTGTCTATCACAGCAGTGAAGCAAAACCAGTAAAACAAGGGACACGTTAGGCCACCAGGCAAGCTTCCTAGCCTAAGATTTTAGTATGATCACTGTTGCTGCAGATTACAAATCTGACTTTAAGGCGATTTTCTTTTTAGACAGGATCTTGCTAGATCGCCCAGGACAGCCTCAAAATGTAATCCTCCTGCCTCAGCTTCCTGAATGCTTGGATTACAGGTGTGCACTACCACACCCAGCCAACTCTTCTCGAGCGTTCAGTGTTGGACACACTACTTCCTCCTCCCCCACAGTCGATTGCTCCTGGATCTAAATCCCAGCCCTGGCACCACCTCTGGGACTTCTGGCTAGTCACCAGCTGGGGCTGACAGACCCCTAACAAAATGAGAAAGAACTGGGACAACAAGATGACTCTGAGGGCAAAGGCATTCGTGGTAAACCTGACAACCTGAGTTCCGTCTCCTGGACCCACATGGTAGAGGGAGAGAACCAACTTTCACGTGTCCAACTCCACATGCAAGTTATGGAACACACACACACACACACACACACACACACACACACACACACACACAGCAAAAAAGCTTAAATGTGGGAGGGGAAAAAAGAACAATCCTCATCTCACCTCTTCAAAGGCAGGACAAATGATAAAACGCACGCACAGTGCTGGGAAGAGGCTCCCCTCAAGTCTCAGTCCCACAGCATCACCCTGCTCACGTCACTCAAAACTGCACGTATCCCACGGTGTCCCTCCCCAAACCCTTCCCCAACTGTGACTGTTCCCAGCGCTGATGCAGCCTCCGTGTATATTACACTCCTTCAGGATTTACTTTTTACTTCTTAATTGTGTATGTGTGTGCCCAGAAAAAGGCATCGGATCCCCTGGAGCCAGGGTTAGGCTGTGCTGGCTAGTTTTATGTCAGCTCGACACAAGCTAGTGTCATTTGGGAAGACGGAACATCAACTGAGAAAATGCAGCCACTAGAATGAATGACCTGTGGGCAAGCCTGGGGAGCATTTTCTTAATTAGATACTGACAGGGGGAGAGAGGGCCCAGCTCACTGTGTATGGTGCCACCCTGGGCTGGCGGTTCTGGGCTGTGTAAGAAAGCAGGCCGAGCAAGCCTTGGAGAGCAAGCCAGTAGGCAGCACCCCTCTAGTTCCTGCCTCCAGGTTCCTGCCTTGACTTCCTTCTTAGATGGACTGTGATGTGGAAATGTGAGTGAAATAAACCCTTTCCTCCCCAAGTTGCTTTTGGTTATGGTGTTCGAATCACAACAGCAGAAAAATAACTAAGACACAACCCAGACAGCTGTGAGCTGCCCTACCTTGGTGCTGAGCACAGAACTCTGATCCTCTGCCAGAGCAGTATGTGTTCTTAACCACCAGGTCATTTCTTCAGCCCCACATTTTACTCCTTATGTGATATCTGTAGTCTGAGCCATACTAATGCTAAGCTTTACGATGGCAAGGCACGTCTCCTTAGTGTTCCCAAAGAATAATGTCTGACCCACAGTATTCATACAGACTTGATGATTATCTATTGACAGGATTAACGAAGAGGCTCTTTCAGTTTTCTCCTTTAAACAGTACCATTCGCACTGGCAAGGTGGCCAGTGAGTTAAGAAACTTGCCAGTAGGCCTGACAACCTGAGTTCAATCCCTGGGACCTAAATGGTGGGAGGAGAAACTGACTCCCTCAAGTTATCTTCTGATCTACACACACACACACACACACACACACACACACAGAGCATGCACACATGCAAACTTATATACACACAAACCTTTAAGTGCTATTAGGTCAAGAAGACTGCATTTTCTTTTTTTTTTCTAATTTCATTCCTGGATTTAGTAATTACTATAAAAATGATTATACATGTAAGAATCTACATGCATATAAATCATAGAAAATTAATTATGATAACATTAAAAAATTATATTATCATAAACATTATGCCCTTATCATTTTGAAGGTAATGTTAGGGTGGTAGCTGGAGGTGGAAGGTCAAATAGAGATGCTAAAATGTCTACTCTGCATACTTAGAAACCAGGAGAAACCACAATGCTAGTGGGTTAGAAAACTGAAGCTTGGGCTGGGGAGATGACCCAGAGAGTAAATAAAGGGAATGTCTCCAGAGCCCCAGGACCTGAGTTTAACCCTAAAACCCAGGGGAAAAGGAAGTCAGGCATGGTGATGCACTGTAATCCCAGCACTGGAGAGGGTAGACAGCAGTCCCCTGGGACAGACACACTGGCCTGTCAACCCAGCCTACTTGGCAAGTTCCAAGCCAGCGAGAGAGCCTGTTTTTAAAAAGGTAGACAGTGCTTGAGGAACCAGAGCTCATCCCCTCGCTTGCTTACACACACACACACACACACACACACACACACACACACACCAGATTAAATAGAGCTTTATAGCACGAGAAATGAAAAAGAGTGTGCATATAAACATGTACACGCCACCTCCACCGTAAGGCCCCTCCTCCCTCTCATTAGATCTTTCTATGGCAAACGCTGGAAACTTACATTTTTTGACCGATCGTAGAGTTTTCCTGAAAGAGCAAGTCCACATCCACATCAAAGTTGCAAGTGGTGATACACCACGTCATCCCTCCTACTACCTGCAAGAAAGGAGAATGCTGTTTCTCACGAACCCCTCAAGAAGAGAAGCACAGGGTGGGAACTGAATTCCAGGACAGTTCACACAGACTCAGTAAGGACACAAAACTGTAAATATCTGGTGTGCATGCACATGTGTTCATGTGTGTGTGCGTGCATGTGGAGGTCAGACACCAAACACTGGCATCAATCCTCAGATGCTGTAAACCTTGTTTATCGAGACAGAGTCTCTCACCGGCCTGGAACTGGCTAATTTGATTAGACTGGCTGGCCAGGGAGCCCTGTCTCCAAGTCCCCAGTGCTGGGATGACAGGTGCCCACCACACCCAGATTTTTATGTGGATTCTGGGGGTTGAACTTAGGTCGTCATGCATATATAACACTTCACTGACAGCTACCTCCACAGCCCCCCAAATAATAAATCTCTAGAGGGAATGAGTCTCCTGACCCACCATTCACCAACCAGCACTTCTGTAAACGCTTCTGCCGTGGTGGCAATGTCCATCCCTACACCGTGTGCTACAGAAGCTGCTGGCCCTGTGTGGTTACTGAGTACTCCAAGTGCTGCCAGTGTCACTGAGAAGCTGACTGTCATCATGAAATGGTCTTATCACTCACTGATCCTCTTCCAAGGGAAGGGCCACACATTATGTGATCAGAGATTTCTGTTGTATGTGTGTGTGTGTGTGTGTGTGTGTGTGTGTGTATGTGTGTGTGTTCACCTGTTCATATGTGACAGGTGTGTTTGTGTGTGTTCACCTGTTTGTATGCGATATGTGTGTTTACCTGTTCATATGGGCTAGGTATGTGTAAGTGTGTGTGTGTGTGTGTGTGTGTGTGTGTGTGTGTGTATGTGTCTGTTGCCCTGTTTGTGGGCATATAGAGGTCAGAGAGACACTAGGTGTCCTCTGTTGTTCTATGCCTGAAGTTTTTGAGACAGGCTCTCACTGAATCTAGAGCTCACATAGCCAGGGATTCCCGGGGATCCCCCATCTCCCAGGTGCTGGGAGTACACCTGCCCATCACTACGGCTAGTTTTTTACATGTGTTCTGGAGACTGAACTCAGATCCTCACACTTGCACACCAAGGGGAGATTTCTTAGCCCAGCTTCTGAGTGCCAGATTGAGAGGGATTATGTGTTTTACCAACTGGCCACATGGGCAGCAAGGCTGACATTCTCTGGCTCCTTATTTAAAGCTAAGACGTACAATAAAATACACATTTCCAGGTCCCCAGCGCAGACCTGACTAAGCAGAAATGCAATGGAGGAGGTCTGGACATTCTTCTTATAAAACATCCCTTGTGGGTTCTGCTGCAAACAGGAGGAGGGCGACACCCCGGAGCAGGAGCATGCAGCTCTATTTCCAAAGGTTTCCTGGCCTACCTTGCCACTGGTCCCAGATGCTTGAGGAGAACAATCTACTTGGTATCATATAATTTAGTCCCTGCCTATCGGTTCACTTGTAGCAGTGGAGATCTTCGAACGAAGGGCTAGTGTTTATCTCCGTGTCCTCAACACCTCGTACTATGTCCTATGCATGATAACTATTCACAATTCTCTTAATTTAAAAAACACCATCCCGGGGTTAGAGAGACGGCTCAGTGGTTAACAGTGTCTGCTGCTCTTGCAGAGAACTTGAGTTTGGTGCCCAACACCCACACTGTAACTCCAGTTCCAGAAGATCCAGTGCCCTCTTCCAGCCCTCACGGGCACCTGTACACACTGACACACATGTACACTCAATTGAAAATAAAATAAATCTTAAGATTCCACCCCATGGTGAAGCTCCCTCCTCTAAACATAGCAGCTGCCATCTACAGAATAGCTGCCATTGTTTCTAAGTGTGTGGTTCAAGATAAGTATGAACTCGGGTTATTGTCTACGTATAAATTTATATTCCCACCCAAACTGCATGTTCCTCAAAAGAGAAACAGTTTCTTGGGTGTGAGCAGTGTTCATGTGGGCATGTGTACATATGTGTACATATATGCACACATATAGAGGCCACAGGTCCGCTAGTTGAGACGGGGTCTCTCACTGTCCTAGAACTCATCAGTTTGGCTCGGCTGGCTAGGCCAGGGAGTCCCCGGGACCTGCCTATCTCCACTTCCCCAGGACTGGGATTACAAGCATGCCAGCGTGCCTGGCTTTTAAAAAAAAAACAAAAACAAAAACATGGGGATCCAAGTCAGGTCCCCACACTTTCCAAGCAAGCATTTTACTGACTGACTGAGCCGTCCCTCCAGCCTGAGGAAATAGTTCTTTTGCTTTTTACGTTTCCTAAAACACTGTGTACAGAAAGGGGATCCCATTGCATCTACTGACTTATAATTCTCTTTGAACAGGAAGTCTGAGTACATCCATGAGGAGTCTGGCTTGGAAGGAATGGAGTCACGGGTACAGAGGAAGTAAAAACACAATCACTTCACCCTCCACTACCTTGGTTAACCATGCTGTCCTCTGAGGAATAGCCTCCTGGTCAGCAAGACTTTCTCTTACCTTGTCAAAGGGAGACAAGCCTTTGATTCTTGCTCTGAAATACCCAGCTGCAACCAGGAGCTCCAGGATCTCAGTCAACTTGACATTTTGTTCTTCATCTTCTCTCGTTTCCACCTAGAACAAAAGGGATGTGTAACTGGTAAAGGCCATCTCGATGGAAACAAGATCGATCCTTCCGGTGCCACAGCCACATTGCCAAGAGTGGTGACGGCGGCCGAATCCCTGCACTACTTCTCAGATCTCCTAAGGTGGCTCAGCAGAAGGAGTACTCGCCACATTAGCACAAGGGCCGGAGTTCAGCTCCTCAGAAGGCAGGTAAAGGCTGGGCAGGCACAGTGACCCACCTTCTAAGTGGTTCCACACTTAGAAGGACTGCAAAGACCACAGACTAGCTATTAGCACCCAGCCTAGCCCAACTGGTGAGCTCTGGGTTCAACGGGGAGGCCTTGCCTCAATGAATAAGGTAGAGACTGATGGAGGAAGAAGCCTGATGTCAGCCTCAGGCCTCCACATGTACTTACACATCCGCACATACACACATACTCACACACATGTGGACATCCATACATACGTGCACAGACATGTGTAGATAACACACACACACACACACACACACACACACACACACACACACACACACAAAATAGGAATCCTTCAAGTAGCCATCACGTGTCATGAAGATACTGCCAAGAAGAGGACACTACCTCCCAGAAGGACCATCTCCCACCTCAACTCATGTGTACAGCACTCTTGCAGGCTGCCTACACAAGGGAATGGCTGAGGCCTCTGTCCACTCTCCCCAGAATGTAGAACTGTATTTTCTGCAAGAGAACCAGTAAGCTAGGTTTTGGTACAAGACGCTGAGTGGGCATATTTGATTTCAAATTCACTTTACCCATTAGCACTGAAACAAAATGGGACGGGGTCATGGGCCGATATACAGAAAACCATCGTTTCTTGAAGACATAAACAACCACCACACTGGCTAATACATCCGGTTACTAAACCCAGAACACGGATAGCCACAGAGATAGGTCAGTGGTTAAGGGAACATACTGCTCTTCTAGAGGACCCAGGTTCAGTTCCCCTAGCCCACACCAGGCAGCTCATAACCACCTGAACTCATCTCCAGGGTATCTGATACCCTCCTCTGGCCTTCATAGGTTCCCAAATTCACTTGCACATGAAGGCACACAGACATATACATAAGTAAAAATAAATGGATCTATAACCAGAGCACTGAAGAAGATGAATGAGCACTGTGAGCCCTTAAACCAGGCCAAATAAACTCCTAACTGTCCGGCTCTCAACTGTGGCTCACAGAAGCTAGAAGAAGGGTCGAGCTATCATTCTTTCTTTCATATATACACAAAAGGGCTTAAAAACTGAATGGCATCAATTAACTGGATTAGTGAGAGCCAGGTGACGGGAATGTTGTTTTATCTTTTAAGACAGGGTCTCATGTACCTGAGGCTGGCCTTGAATTTGCCATACAGTTGAGGAAGCCCTCCAGCAACAGACAATGACACTGAATTTCTGATTCTCTTCCCTCCCCAGTTCTGAAATACAGGCATGCACCACCATCCAGTGCTGAGATCAGAGGTATGCTCCACCATCCAGTGCTGAGATACAGGCATGCACCACCATCCAGTGCTGAGATCAGAGGCATGCACCACCATCCAGTGCTGAGATACAGGTATGCACCACCATCCAGTGCTGAGATACAGGCATGCTCCACCACCCAGTGCTGAGATACAGGCATGCACCACCATCCAGTGCTGAGATACAGGCATGCACCACCATCCAGTGCTGAGATACAGGCATGCACCACCACACAGTTCTGAGATACAGGCATGCTCCACCACCCAGTGCTGAGATACAGGCATGTACCACCACCCAGTGCTGAGATACAGGTATGCACCACCATCCAGTACTGAGATACAGGCATGCTCCACCACCCAGTGCTGAGATACAGGCATGCTCCACCACCCAGTGCTGAGATCACAGGCATGCACCACCACCCAGTGCTGAGATCACAGGCATGCACCACCACCCAGTGCTGAGATACAGGCATGCTCCACCATCCACAGCTGAGATCACAGGCATGCTCCACCACCCAGTGCAGAGATACAGGCATGCACCACCACCCAGTGCTGAGATACAGGCATGCACCACCATCCAGTGCTGAGATACAGGCATGCTCCACCATCCACAGCTGAGATCACAGGCATGCTCCACCACCCAGTGCTGAGATACAGGCATGCACCACCACCTAATTTTTGCTTTGCTGGGATTAGAACTCAGGGCTCAAGCATGCTAAGCAAGCACTCTACCATGAACCCTCATTATTTGGATCTTTTAAAATTTTTCCTTGTGCTATAGTTTTTAGGACACAAGGCCAACTTTTTTTTTTCTTAAATGTATACCTATGTACACACTGTATAATACAGGCATTGTTTTGTTGTCCCTGTGTTTTGCTTTTTCTTTTTTGAGACAGGGTCTTACTATGTATGCCACCCTGGTGGGTCTGGAACTCTCTATGTAGACCAGACTAGAAAAGAGCAACAAGCCAGGCCCAGCCTCCTGCAGTCCATGAAGAGTCAAGTAAACTCATAAAAGTGGTTTGCTTACTAGTTTTAGAAAAACACCCACTAATTTGAGGGATTTAAGGTAGAACTGGAAGCCTGGACAGGACTCTATAGCAGAAGGCCCAGGCCTTAGTGCTAGAATAGTAACTCAGTTGGTAAAGTGCTTGCCTCACCCACATGAGGATCTGAGTTCAAACCCCAGAACCCACATAAACATGCCAGACATGGTGGTGTGCACTTGTAATCCCAGGGACTGAAGGATCCCTGGGACTCACTGGCCAATCAATCTAGCCTATCTGGTGAGCTCCAGGCCAATGAGACTCTGTTTCTCTGTGTCAAAGGAGGTTTTCAGTGTTCTTGAGGATGACAAGGGAGGCTGTATCCTGCCCTCCACACACATGTTCACATATGCACTCCAACACACACACACACACACACACACACACACACACACACACACACACACACACAGAGAGAGAGAGAGAGAGAGAGAGAGAGAGAGAGAGAGAGAGAGAGAGAGAGAGCAAGAAAACTTGAAATATTACAGTGCAGATCCCACTTTTCACAATCCCCCGTTAAAATCAGAACAACACACAACATGAAATTTTACCTAACCCAGGGTTTGTGACAACTGATGATCACGTCAGCCCTTCCACTACTATATCCTCACCTGAGCACAGAACACAGTGACTCTGTAATGAGTAGGATGAATTGAAACAGAAGGATTTCTGAGGGGCACAGGGAGGCAAGATCGGTGCAGACGAATAGCATGGGTACTAGGCACAGTGTCAGAGAACCAGGCACATTTCTGCCAAACCCAACCTTAGAAAGGGGTCCGGGTGCAGCAGGGGTGTTCCCTATTTCTCTCTGGAAACTGGGACTCTTCACTGAGCTCTGGGCTTTGAGTAAAGCAACTGGAAATCCGGTAGCCAAGCTCTAACGGTGGCCCCAAGAGGAAAGTTGAGCTTTCATTCCGAGCAAGCGTGGAAATCCTGTCCCTAGGATGGAAGGAGTACTGAGTGCTTGACTACAACCACGCCACACATAGAGAGGTTGTCCCTCTTTAGTACAAGCCTCAGTCTTCCTGTCCAGGCACAGGGCACCACAGGAGAGGGGGTCCTCAACTCTGCCACCACCCCGACGTGCGCACGGCTCCCAAACTTCCTCCATCCTCCCGGGGCGCGGGGGTCTACAAGCTGGGAAGGTGGCATTCCTTCTCGACAAAAGGGAATGAGAGGCTGGCCACCTGGACCCCAGCAGGAGGAGACTTGTGTCCCAAGGTCACCGCCCTCCGCACAGCCGGGGCCAGGACAGTCCCACTGAACGTCTCGTGACTGCTGAGACTCCTGAGCGCAGCAGTCTTGGCCTCGGGGAGCCAGTCTGGCTCGCAACGTGAGGGGCTTCCAGACAGCCCGAGACAGGGACTCCCGGGGACCTCGTGATGTGCGAGGTTGCATCTGGGCAGGGATCTGGCTGTTCCCCCTGAACCCAGACGACCCAGGGACCTTTAAGTTTGCACCCAGCAACACGCTGCGCCCTTGCACGCCGGGGGACCAGTCAGCTGTCCCTCCAGGGTACCCAGGGCCCACCTTGGGGCAGACACGTCTGAGCAACCCACACAGTGTCCCCGCCGCCTCCCAAGCCGGTCCCTGCCCGCCGCCCCGGGCTCGGCCCTCTCTCTCCAGCAACCCCAGGGTGTCAGGGACAGAGGTCCTCACCTCGGGGAGCCCCTGGCCCTCCGGCCCCTTGGGTAACCCCATGATCCGGATGCGCTGATGTGGAGCCGGAGGGAAGCCGGTCCTACAAGAGAACTGTGGTCCGGGGTGGGGTGCAAAGCGGAAACTTCCTTCACTGGAGCTGACACTACCCCAGCCGGTCGGAGAACCGTGGCCCCGCGGAGCATGCGCACTAGGGCGGAAGCGCTGTACCACTGCGCCTGCGCAAGGGCAGAAGGAGCCGCTGGGCGGGGCGGGGCCCTGAGTAACCGGTCCTCCCCTCAGGGGCGGTACTGAGCTCAGGAGTCCGCCCAGGCTACTTTTTCTTTCTCATCTTTTGTTCTTTTCTAATTTTTTTCCTTAAAAATATTCTAATTTTTTTCTTTTCTTCTTTCATTTTCTTGAGACAGTGCCTTAGCCATCCTTAGCATTTGCTGTATAGCTAAGGATGACCTTAAGATCCTCCTGCTTCCACAGCCCACAAAATGAGATTATAGGTATAGGTCACCAGGTCCAATTCTATTTTATTTAAAAGTCAGTTTACAAAGTAGCAGATTTCTTAAGGCATTTTCATACATCCCTAGTTTGACTTGAACGTCCATCTCATTGACCCATCCCCTTCTATCCTTCCACCTCCGGGATTCCTCCTTTCCAGGGTTACTGTGTTCTGTAACCGTTCCCATCCCCTCTCAAGGACCCTTCTCTAGTTTCTTGGCCTCCAAAGAGCTTAAAAGGTATTTCCCATATCTTGAGGTTTTCTAAGGTCCCCTCCCCTCCCCTCCCCTCCCCTCCCCTCCCCTCCCCTCCCCTCCCCTCCCCTCCCCTCCCCTCCCCTCCCCTCCCCTCCCCTCCCCTCCCCTCCCCTCCCCTCCCCTCCCCTCCCCTCCCCTTTCCTCCCCCCTTCGGTCTCCCCTCCCCTCTTTTCCTTTCCTTTCTGGCAAGTTCTGACGCTCTAGTTCGGGTCTCCCCAAGCCTTGCTTTGGAAGCTCCCGGCTCCCGAGTCAGCAACCGCCCAGATGCACTTGCTTTATGTAGCTGAGGCCCAGTTCCAGCCATGTTTAAAACGCTCTTGTGCACGTTATCAATATACAGACCCTGGGACAGAGTCCCCCAAAAGAGATTATTTAGGTCTGTTGCCTCCCTTCCTCTGCATCTTAATTCCAGGAAACTTTGGGATAATAATCCCCCACGCCATCCCATCCCGAGGTCCTGAGTCTTTCTGGAGGAAGTACTTTGCAGGACTCAGAGTCCCGTGCTCACGGGATATTGGCTGCTGCATCACTTTGGTAATGTACCCCTTGTCTGTCCCGGAGGATGGCAGCTATGCAAGAGTTGTCCCTTTTCCCACCAGCCCAGCACCGCTCCATAACGGCTTCCCAGCTTATTTTCTTGTTTTAAGAGATGGAGGCAGAAGTGTCGTGAACTTGTTTGCTGTAGGAGAGGTTTTCACAGGGGTGTGAGGGGAGAGGACTGTAAAAGCGTGTGCTCCTTGTGATTAAAGGGGTTTTGTGTTTGCTTCCCCTCTTCCTCTTTGTATCTCGGATGCTTCAATATTTCTTTAGGTTTACTTATTTTATTTCAGGTGTATGGCTGTTCTGCCTGCACACCTTGTGCACTCCTGGTATTTGCAGAAGTCCGAGGGTATGAGAACCCCTGGAACGTGGGTTACCGATAGTTGTGAGCTACGCTGTGGCCGCTGGGAATCAAACCTAGGTCTCCTGCAAGAGCAGTAAGAGCTCGTAGCCACTAAGCTACCTCTCCAGCTTCTGTGATGACTGTTTTTGGTTGTCAGCTTGACCACATCTGGAATGAACTACAATCCCGAAATGGAGGGCCCACCTGTAGGAGACCATTTGATTGGTGTGAAGTAGGTGAATCCACTTCTAGTCCAGACCTCTGAGGCAGGATGCCTTTGACCTGGGTCTTGAGGCGGGAAGACATGCCTTTAATCTGGGCGATAGCTTCTGGAAGGATGTAGAAGAAGGAAGCGTTTGCTCTTTGCCTGCTTGCCCTTGCCTTGCTAGCACACACGTTCTTTCACCGACATTAGAGCATACTTTGGGACTCCAGCACATACTGAAGACCAGCTGAGACATCCAGCCTTGTGGACTGAGCAACTACTGGATTCTTGGACTTTGTTGGATTAGCTGGACTGCAGCCTGTAAGTCATTCAGGCCGAGATTCATTCTATTAGTTGTTACTCTGCAAAACACTGACTAATACAGCTCATATCCCTGAAGTCTTAAGAACTGACATTAAGTAAATATGTGTCCTTGGAGAACTTCGCACTTTGTACTTTGGGGTTTATCCAAACAGAACAGTGGCTTCTCTGGACCCAGGGCACACAGAGGTAGGAAGAGCCTTAAGAACTTCATGCGCTGACTGGAGACAGAGCCCAGTCTGTAAAGTGATTGCTTTGCAAGCATGAAGGTCTGAGAATGATCCCCAGAATCTAGAGGTTAAAGCTAGAAGTGGTGGTGTGCTTGTATTCCCCTGCTGAGGAGGCAAAGACAGGTGCATGCCGGGGCCTTTCTGACCCACCAGCCTGGCCTAAGCAGTGAACTCCAGAAAAATTGTGAAAGCAAACAAGGAGGATGCTTCTTGAGTCCCCCAGTAATGGGAGAAACCTGAACATGCAAAGTAAAGTGTTGAGAAGAGAATCCCCCAGGTTGCAGATCTTATTCTCACACATTAAAACTCATTCATAAAGTGCCCATTCATAACTCTCAAAAGATCTTATTTTTATAACCTTAACACTGTCCTTCACTGACATGGCATGTACCGAGAGGGAATTGTAACCACATAGGGTTAAATATGGACTGCTGCCTCGGGGGAGCCGAGCTTAAACACCTGGTTATTAAGTAGCCCAGGTCACGGGCCTCAAGAACAGGATGCTGGGGCGCTATGACACCAGTCCCCTGTTGTAAATGCCTTCACAATGTTTTAAATAGAACATAAAATGTGCATGTGTCTATGTCTGGCTTTGCACACATGCATGCAGGTGCTCTTGGAAGCCAGAAGAGGGTACCAAAGCCCTTGCTTGGAGCTAGAGTTACAGGTGGTCGTGCTGTGCTAACTACTGGCAGCCATCTCGCCAGCCACCCTCTGCAGTGTCAAAAATAAACACGAGTAGCTAACTCTGTCATTTAACTGTCCCTGGAAGGTGGCAGCAACAAAGCTGGGTTAGCAGTGTCCATCCTTTCTGTGTGTCTGTCTGTCTCTCTGTGTCTATACCTGTCTCTTCCATCAGCAAAGCATGATAGCAGTCAAGAAGCTTTGAACAGCACATATTTAAGAGGGGGAAAGATTGGTCGGGTGGTGGTGGCACACGCCTTTAATCCCAGCACTGGGGAGGCAGAGCCAGGTGGATCTCTGTGAGTTCAAGGCAGCCTGGACTATCAAGTGAGTTCCAGGAAAAGGCGCAAAGCTACACAGAGAAACCCTGTCCCAAAAAAACCAAAAAAAAAAAAAAAAGGGGGGGGGGATTTACGAAGTCTCTGTCAGGTAAACATTATCCACCTCCTCTGACACCAACTACCTTCCAATACTTCCTAGTAGGCTATTTGAAGATTATGATCACCCTTATCCTGGGCAAAGATTTCTATAAGGTCTCCATTGTCCTTTCATTTTTTTTTCCAGACTTCTTCCAATCCTCCTGGACAAGGGGAATCCTGAGAGGGAGGGAGGGAGGGAGGGAGGGACGGAGGGAGGGAGGGAGGGAGGGAGGGAGGGAGGGAGGGAGGGAGAGAGAGAGAGAGAGAGAGAGAGAGAGAGAGAGAGAGAGAGAGAGAGAGAGAATGAGAATGTATGTTCAGGTGAACATACATATATGTGGAGGCCAGAGATCAGCTAGGTGTCTTTCCTCGGGCACCTTTCACCTTGCTCTTTTGAGACAGGGTCTCTCATTGGCCTAGAACTCATCTGGCTGGGCTGAGTGACCAGAGCACTGCAGGGATTGTCTGTCTCCACTTCCCCAGTGCTGGGATTGTAAGCATGTGTCACCATGCCCATTTTTCTAACATTTAGTTTATTGTCATTTATGTGCATTGCTTAGTTTTTTTTCCCTCTTTCTTTCTTTCCTTCTTTCTTCCTTTCATCATCTTGACATAAGTTCAAGTATCTGGGGGGAGAGAACTTTAGTTGAAAAAAAAAACCCGCTTTCACTAGACTGACCTGTAGGCAAGTCTATGGGGCATTGCTTGAACAATAATTGATGTGGAAGGGCCCAGCCTACTGTGGGTAGTGCCAGCCCTTGCCCTGTAGTTCTGGGAAAGTATAAGAAATCAGTCTCTTCTCTATGGCCTTACTTCAGTTCCTCCTGTTTCCTGCCTTGAGTTCCTGCCCTGATTTCCCTTCCCAGTGGACTGTAAGCTCTAAGATGAAATAAACCTTTTTCTCCTCAGATTGATTTTGGTCATTGTGTTTATAACAGTAAATAGAAAGTAAACTGTGACAGTGTGTGTGTGTGTGTGTGTGTGTGTCTGTGTGTGTATCTACCACATGTGTGTGGGTGTACAGGAAGGCCGGAAGAGGAGCTGCAGGCAATTATGAGCCTCTTCACTTGGGTTCTGGAAACAGAATGGGTGATCTGGAAGAACACCAAGTCCTCTTAACCACTCAGCCATCTCTCCAGGCTGCTGCTGCTCCTCCTCCTTCTTCTTTTTTAAAATGTGGCTTCTGGGGATCAAACTTGGTTCTCATGCTTGCAAGGCAAGCACTTTACCCACTGGCTGTCACTCCCGTCTCTTCTTCCTGAAAGTTCTTAACTGTATGCTATCCTTAATGTAAAAGTCTTACAGTTGTGCAATATGCATTCTATATTTAGCATGACTTTTTTTTTTCTCTTAAGGATTGACTCTAGCGCATTGCACAAGCTGGACAAGCACTCTACCACTAAACTACCTCCCGCAACCCTCTTTTCACTCTTTACTCTGAGATAGAAAATCACTAAGTTGCCCAGGATAGTTTTGAATTCACTCTATAGCTCAAGCTGGCCCTGAACTTGTAACTCTCCTGCACCAGACTCCTGGGTAGCTAGAATTATAGGCCTGTGACACTAAGGTTGGCAGCATGTGACATTTCTACAATAAAAAGGTACAGACTTTATAGTACGCGACAGGAGGATTTCAACAAGTGGTTCTCAACCTTCCCAACGCTGTGACTCTTTAATGCAGTTCTTCATGTTGTGGTGACCTCCAACCAAGAAATTATTTCATTGCTATGTCTAGTTGTAATTTTTTTTACAGATATTTACATTATTAATTATAATGTAAATATATTATATGCAGGATATCTGATATGCAACCCCAAAGGGGTTGCATGATCCACAGGTTGAGAACCACTGATTTAAACCCTATGTCCTCTGAACTGAAAATAAAATAACCCAACACACACACACACACACACACACACACACACACACGAGTTCCTTTAGCAATTCTGTAAACAAAGGATAGTTTTATTGATGGATTCCAATAATTTTCAGAACCATACTCTATCAACATCATTAAAAGTGATTTGACAAGGACCCAGTTCCACAGCAGTGAATAAGCATGCTTGGGAGTATTGGCTGTATTCTCTTCCCCTAATGAAAATGCTTCAATATTCTCTGTCTCCTGAAGAAAATGATACTTAACATTTTATTGGCATTTTCTATGATGGCAGAGCAAATGGATGCCAGGTTCAGGTCATGTTGGGTGTCACTTGTAATGAGAGCCTCAGTGGTCTATATATATGTATAAATTTATTAAGACTTCTATGGGGAAAACTGACTCACTGATACAGGATAAGGTAAATCCAGTTGCAGAGTCCTTGGAAAGCTGGGGACTGATCACATGATCACATGATCTGGTCTTCACCACCCAAGAGACCGAGACCCCTTTTCTCCTTCCTTTTAAGTGATCACGTAGGCGGATAAGAAGCACCACCTCTATCAAGCCAGATAGCCCAAGATCATGGGCAGAGCAAATTCCCACTACGTGCATGTGTGCTTGCACAAAAGTTTGTATAAGTTCAGGTGCAAGTGTGTGCATAGGTGCATGTGTGTGCATAGATGCATGTGTATGTATAAGTGTGTAAGTATGTGTGGAGGCCAGGAGACAACCTAGGGTCTTACTCCCCAGGAGCCAACCCCTTGATTCTTGAGATAGAGTCTCTCATGGCTTGGAACTGGTCCCTTAGGCTGACTGGTCAGTGAACTCCAGGGATCCACACTTGTCTCCAGCTCCCAACAGCTGGAGCTGTTTAAATGCATGCTAATGAACCTACTTTTTATGTGGCTGATGGGGACTGGACTAGGTCCTCATGTTTACGCAGCTGGCACTTAGCCAATTGCCGGTGATTTTCCCCAGCCTGCAAATGGATTTTTAAGTCTTCACAGGTGATTCCAGGGAATGGCCAATTTGACAAGAGTTTGTGCCGGAAGTTCTTCTTGGTGCTGGAGTTATTATAGCCAACAAACTAGACAAGATAATTACCAAAGGAAATTAAGCATGTAAATTAATAAGATAATGTCTGGTAGAAGTAAATGCTATTAGGGGAAAAAAATCCTACTGTAATGGGCCAGGGAACAGTCCAAGACAGAGTCACTTGTACAGGAAAATACCAAGATGAAGCTCTCCCATGTTATTTCAGGGAAGGCTTAAAGCCCAAGAAGGTGTCATAGGAGGCCCCAGAAAGAGCATCTCAGAGAAGGAGCACTTCAGGTGTATGATGTACCCTTCCCTGTTCCCTGCAGATCCCTCCTCAGAGCTCTCTCCTTGCTTGTTGTTACATAAAGCTGACCAGCAAGGGCTTCATCAGCAGGGCCTGGAGTGTAATGATCCTTGGTGTGGCCCCAAGGCAAGGTGATCTACAGTGTGAGTCCCTGGGACTGGGGACCTCAGTTGTAGGGCCTGAGGGTAGGATTTCTTTTCTTTCTTTTATTTTCTTTCTTTTTGGTTTTTTGAGACAGGGTTTCTCTGTGTAGTTTGGGTGCCTGTCCTGGATCTCGCTCTGTAGACCAGGCTGGCCTCAAATTCACAGAGATCTGCCTGATTTTGCCTCCTGAATGCTGGGATTAAAGGCGTAAACCAGCAACGCCCGGCTTTCTTTCTTTCCTTTTCTTTTTTAAAAGAATTTCTTTCTTTCTTTCTTTCTTTCTTTCTTTCTTTCTTTCTTTCTTTCTTTCTTTCTTTCTTTATTTATTTATTTATTTATTTATTTATTTATTCTATGTGTCGTTTACATCATCTATCTTGGTCCCATTCATTTCCCCATCCCTTCACGTCCTCCCGCCACTCCTGCATCCCCCCCCCAATAAAACAAAATTTAAGAGACAAAAGGAAGAAAAAGGGAAAACTTTAAAAATCATGGAAGCTGTGGTGTGACACAGTGAGTCACACAGTAAACCCCTTTCTCCATACATCTTTACTTGCAAGTGTTCACTGCAGAGAGCCATTGGTCTGGTTTGAGGTCTCTCATTTCTGCTACACTGTGGGGGCCCAAATTACGGAAGGTCAGAGCCTGAGCTTGCTCAACCCAGCAGAGCTGCATAATGGGATGATTTGGCCACAGGCATGGTGGTTAACAGGTGTTTTGAAGGGTCTACACTTGGCTGTACGATGTGCTTTGACCTTGAAAGGGGGAGATCTTTTGCCTCACCCCTTAGCATTGTACAAAAAGCCATTTGGAATTAACCTTGAGGCAACAGGGTATTGACTCAGAGCCCTCCTAAAGTTATCCAGTGCCTCTGTCTTTCTTATGTCTCTTTCTGTCTATCTAATACTTCCTCATTCCTCTCACGTCCCCCACAGGAACCCTTCGAGAGGTGGGAGCTGTACTCCCACAGACTCCCGCACTACACATTGATGCTGGCCCCTCACTGGGACTCTTCTTGGATATCCTGTTGTTGTCCTGTGTTGTGGAGATCCTGAAGCTTTGGATCTGCAGGCCAGGTCCTTTCACATGCTCCAGCAGATCATAGATGGGGTGGATGTTGGGGTGGGCCATGTCATAACCCCTGGTTCTGGAACTGGGCGGCTGCAGGGTTGGTCAGCTCACCAGTTCTCCCCTGTCCTCACCACCAGGGGGAGCTCTCCAGTATTGCCCAGTCTAATTCACCCCTTTCAGCAATGAGTGAGGGGCGGGGCCAGTTCTCCTGCTTTCAGGCCCTCGGGCTTGGCTCTCCCACACCTACACCATTAGGGCCAACTCTACTGTGTTGCCCAGGTGAGGTACAGGGGCCACTCTCCTGAGCACTGCAGCTGGTGAGGGATAGGGACAGCCCTCCTGCTCTTATGATCAGAGGGCCAGCTTCTCCACCTGTCTCAGGCACTGATGGGCAGGGGTTGGGGAGGAGGGCATCTCTCCTCTGCCCATGCTACCACATGTCTGATGAGCAATGGGGACAGCTCTCCTTTGCTCATAACATTGGGGCTGGGTCATCCTCACCTCAGACCACCAGGCCAGCTCTGCTGTGCTGCCTAGGCGAGGGGCAGGGCCATTTCATGAGTGTTGCATCTGGTAAGGGGGAGGATCAGCTTCTCTCATCTATTGCAGGTGGTAGGGGTGAGGGGCAAGGGGGGCATCTCTCACACTCGCACACTGCCACATGACAGATGAGTAGTGGGACAGCTCTCCCACACTTACAACTTTGGGGCTGGCTCACCCACATCTCTGCCAAGAAGGTTAGCTCTATTGTGTTACCCAGGTGAGGTGCAGGGCCTGCTCTCCCAAGTGTTGCAGCTGGTGGGGAACAAGGACAGCTCTCCTGCTCTTGGGACCTCAAGGCCAGCTCTCCCATCTGCCTCCAGTGTTGATGGGAAAGGAGGGCAGCAGAGGGCAACTCTCCCCTGCCCATGCTGCCAGAAGACAGATGAATAATGGGGACAGTTCTCCCATACTCACAACTTTGGGGCTGGCTCACCCACACCTCTGCTAACAGGGTTGGCCCTACTGTGCTACCCTGGTAAGGTGCATGGCCTGCTTTCCTGCTCTTATGACCACAGGGCCAGCTCTCCCACCTGCCCTATGAGGGTATGATTTCAATCGCAGTTTGCCAAATATACAAGAACTTCAAACACATCCTTGAGTATGATACTTGTATTCTCTCTTCTCTCTCTCTCTCTCTCTCTCTCTCTCTCTCTCTCTCTCTCTCTCTCTCTGTGTGTGTGTGTGTGTGATATGTCAGTATTTATGTGGGTGTTTGCACATGTGTGGAGCCAGAAGAGGTCAATGGCAGCTGTCTTCCTTGGTTGCTCTCCATCTTTTGCTTTTGAGAAGGGTTTCTCACTGTATGTGGAGCTCATTTACTTGACTAGCTGGCAGCCCAATGAGCTCCAGAGATGCGTCTGTCTTGGTACCTGTGGCTTTTGGGTTACAGTCTCATACCACTCATACCACTGTACCCAACTGTTTTGTGGTTACAGTGATCTGGACTCAGGTCATCTTGCTTACTCCACAGGTGCTTTACTGGTAGAAACATCTCCCCAGTCCCTGTTGCATTTATGACTTCTGGAAAAAAAACCACCTTTAATAAAGGACTGGTTAAATATGGTATTTTCATTTGTGGAGAATCCTGTTGTCAGTGAAAATGTGTACTTAAGGAATGAAAGAAGAGGGTGAGATGGGAGGCTCTATAAATATTAACAATGTGTGCCTTTCAAAAAAAAAAGAACACATTTAAACACTTAAAAGACAAGCCAGTGGAGGGATGTTCATTGCTTGTGACAAGAAGACTTACAAACAAGGAAAGAAAATTGAATAGAAACATGAATGTGAGACTTGAATAGAGAATTCCTCAAGGAAATTGTCACTAAACAGATAAGAAAATTTCAGCTTCATTTAGAAAGTCAAAATGAAGTATGCTTCCTGCATGGAAGAAACACTTTAATGCCGTTGAAGCAGGCCAGCACTGGACATTGAATTTCCCTAACAGTTCAGGAAGGTGAGTTGGCAAAGTTCATGGCTCACCAAGTGTCCCGTCAGCGGCTACAGTGACTCAACCAGCACTCAAGGGGCAGTTGGAGTTTTTGCTGGGTTCTAATTTGCTGTGATAAAACTCTCAGAACAAAAGCAACTTAGAGGAGGGAAGGACTTTGCTTGGCTTACAGTCCACCGCTGAGGGAAGTCAGGACAGGAACTTAGGCAGGAGACTGGAGACAGGACCTGTGGACGGATGCTGCTTGTTGGCTTGCTCTTTGTCCACTCATGGGCTCATGCTCATGTTTGCTTACATAGCTTAAGACTACTTGCCTTAGGGATGGTTCTGCCCATAGTGGTCTCGGCCCTCCTGCTCCAACTAACAAAACAAACCAGGCAGTGCCCCAAAGACATGCACACGGGCCAGTGTGATTGAGGCAATTCCTCAATCAAGACTCTATTCCTCGGTGACTCTAGATGTGTCAAGTTGACAGTAAAAATTAACCAGGGTGAACAATGACTTAGTCCCTCGGGCCTGCTGTAACAAAATGCCCAAGGTTAAGCGGTTTACAAACCATGAAATCCATTGCTGGGATTGGAGAAATGACTCAGTGGTCAAGAGAGCTTGTAGAGTACATGAGCTTGGTTCTGAGCACCCATGTCAGACAGGTTACACCACCTACAATTCCAGTTGAAGAGGATCGCATACCCTTTTATGGCTCCTGCAGGTACACACACACACACACACACACACACACACACACACACACACACACTTTTTCTTCCATTGCTTTTGGACAGTTCTAGAAACTGAGAAGTCTGAGACCCAGACAATGACAGAGTTAGCACATTCCTCACAGATAGTATCTTTTCACTGTCACTTACATGGTGGCAAGGATAAGGGGCATCTTCAGTGTCATTTATGAGGGTAGATTCCTAATTGCTGTCAAAGGGCCATGCCTCCTAATAATACGAGGATACCCCTATCTCCACCTCCCGAGACCTGTGATGACAAGTGCACTCCACGGCACCCATCTTGTACACATGGGTGCTGAGGGCTGAACTCTGGTCCTCATGCTTCCATGGCAAGCGGTTTAGTAACTGAGCCACCTCCACAACCTGTGAGTGGATTTTTATACCTCCCTAGGTGACTCACAGGGACCATGTTGACTTGTTTTTTTTTTTTCAAGAGGAGCTAGCATTCCAACACAGAGATTCTAGGATGATGTGAGCACTAACATCTCAACATTACTAGCATTTCACACTCAGATGTTATAGATCTCAAGCTTCTGACCTTGACATCAGGTCATAAGACTTTCTTTAAATAGGAAAAAAATGTGGGCAGAGATGAGATTTTTACAGGTCTGGGCTAAGCATTAGGAACCACTGTACATTTCCTCACTGTGTACAAGTGTGCTATCAACCACAGGAATGTGCCTAGGCGGCCATTGCTCCTTCAGCTTGGGACTTCAATTGAACATCAGATGGAAGAGAATTGAGAAGACCCAAGAAAGAAGTTCAGTCAAGCACCAGGCCTGTGAGTGGATGCCAGTGTTTGTCATTAGCACTAAAATCAGGACATTAGATAAAGTTTAATTATCATGGCACAAAGGCCAGCAAGACTACTCAGTGAATAAAGGCATTTGCTGTTGAGCCTTCTTGCTGCCAAGCCTTATGGCATGAGTTAAATCCCCAGGCCTCATATGGTAGTAAAGAACTGATTCTCACAAACTGTCCTATGACTTCCATATGCTCAACATAGAACATGTTTCACACGTACTCACATGCAAAATAAGTGAAAATACATTATAATGTAATAAATTACCACCAAATGACCTAATACACTGCATAAGAAAGAATTATCCTCTCAAATGTCATAAGCTCCCAGATATTCCCCTGGATGAACACTGGTTACAGGAAGGACTACCATAGAGCTGTAGAATGGACAGACAGAATGGAAACAGCACAGTTGCATACTACAATCAGTGTCACTGTGGTATGCTGGAAGATGGGAGGAAAGGGGAAAGGAGAAGTGAGCAGTCAGTGAAAGTTTCTCTAAGGACTCAATGCTTAAGACCTGAAGGCTGGAGATGGCTCAGCAGGTGAAGGTCCTTCCACCAAACCGGACAGCCTGCGCTCCCTCTCCAGGCCACACATAGTAGAAAGAGAGAACTGACTAGTACAAGTTGTTCTTGGACTCCACATACACACACACACACACCATAGCATGTGTGACAACACACCCACACACTAAATAAATGGAAAAAAACCCGAGGGTTAATGAGGGTTACACATGGTGGGGGGAGCACTTCTGGCTATGGGACAGTGGATGGACAGACTGGGAAGGGCTTATGAACAGGAGACAAAGAGGAGCCACAAGGTCACGGGATGCCAGAGGAAGGGAGTTTGGATTCTACTGAAGCGCCTAGAGAGTCATCAAAGAGCCATTTTGGCTCAGTGGCAAAAGGCAAATGCCATCAAGCCCCAAGTCAACATCCAGGGCCAACATGGTGGCAGGAGAGAACTGTATTCTACAAGTTGTCCTCTGACCTCCATGGGCATTCCCAGGCACACACACAATAAACAAATAAAATGTAAAGCTAAAGGATGCAAAGATTAGGTCTCTGTCTTAGTTTGGATTTCTATTGCTATACCATGAAGAGATACCATGACAGGCAGGCAGACATGATGCTGGAGAAGGAGTTGAGAGTTCTACATCTGGATCCTCAGGCAACAGGAAGAGAGAGACACTGGGCCTGGCTTAGTCATTGGAAACCCCAAAGCCCACCCCAGGGGATGCAATTTCTCCAACAAGGCCACACCTTTTAATGCCACTCCATAAGCATTCAAGTAGGAATCTATGGGGCTATTCTTACTAAAACAATCAGTTTTCTTTATCATAATCCAGGGAATAAGCCAATTGACAGGGGGAAATTGAAAACATAAACACAGTCCTCCAAGACTGTGATTGATCATCTTAATTGTCAACCTGTCAGGACTTAGGATCACCTAGGCAACGCACCTCTGATGTGTCTATAAAGGTGTTTCCAGAAGACCAAACCCAGGAGGGAAGACCCAAATTGAATGAAGGTTGCACTTTCCTTGGGCTGGGTTCCCGGACTGAACAAGAAAGAGAAAGGGGCTGAAAACCACCGTTCATCACCCCTCTCTGTGTCCTGACTGCAGACACAACACGACCAGCTGCCTCACACGGCCACCACATGACTTCCTCTGCTGGAAACTGTGGCCAGAATAAACCTTCTCCCAGTTAAGTTGCTTTTCTCAATTTTTTTTCAAAGAAACAAGAAAGCCTTAATACTTAGAAATCTCTCTCAAACACAAAGCATCCACACACACCCCGTGAATTTGTTAGCTTCTTGAGGAAGGAAAAGAGTCTTGTGCATCTTATTTATCTGCAGAGCTAGAGTCTTCCTGGAAGTCACCTCTGGTGCATGATGGACAGAAAAGCAGCAGAAAGTGACCTCATTAGCACAATGTGTACATCAGAATGGCCACCAGGTGGCAGATGGTTCGTCAGTTCCCTCAGAGCAATCCTAGGAAGTTAACAGAAGACAGACATAACTAGTTTTCTGTCAGTGAAATTTCCCCCAGTATTTAACCCGAAATTTACGACTATCCTAGTATAGATCTCCTGCCTCAAATATCATTAGGACAGACTGATCTTTTCTTGGGATTGGAAGCCTTGATGCAAAACCAACAATAAAAACAAACAATCTGAGAATAAAACAAAACCAAAAACCAAATAAGCAAAAAACCAGGCAGTGCATGGACTTGTCGTCTAAAATAGAAACCAATGTAGTCTGGGTCTGGAACGTCCCCACACAGGCCCATGCGTTGAAGGTCTGGTCCCCCGCGTTGTAGTGTTGCAGAGTGGTGTGAACTGTTAGGAAGTGGTGTCTAGCCCCATATGAGGTGGCACCTGCCTTTAACCTCAGCACTTAGGAGACCGAAACAGGTGGATCTTTGTGAGTTCAAGGCCAGCCTGGTCTAAACAAAGAGTTCCAGGTCAGTCAGGGCTATACAGTGAGACCCCATCTTAAAAACAAATCAAAACAAACAAACAAAAAAACCCCAAAATGGGACTATGGAAAGGTTTTAGATCGTTGGAGGTGTTTTCTCAAAGGATCAGGGGGGCACTGGTCTCTATATCCTTTGTGTTTTGACTTTGAGATAAACGGTACCATCTGCCATGTGCTCCTGCTGTGATGCGCCGCTTTACTACAGGTCCAGAAGCAGTGGGGCTAATCTACTGCATGGACTGGAACGCTTAAAGCTGTGATCCTCTCAGGCTGGGCATGGGGACTAGTCGGAAGAGCGTTGGCCCAGCAAACAAGAAGGGCCTGTGTGCCACTGCCAGCACAGAGTAACACTAGGTGTCCCGGTACACTCCCGTGATGCTGTCCTCAGGGAGTAGAGGAAGGAGGAGCAGAAGCTCAGGGTTATCCCTGGCTACATGAGATCCTGCCTTAAAACAAAAGAACAAAGAGAGAAAAGAAGGAAAGGAAGGAGGGAAGGAGGGAAGGAGGGAGGGAGGGAGGGAGGGAGGAAGGAGAGAGGGAGGGAGGGAGAGAAGGAGAGAAAAAAGAGGAGAGAAACAGAAGGGAAGGGGAGGCGAGGAGGAAGGTAAGCATAGGATACAAGTGAGCTGTGCATCCCTGTGCTGGCTAGATAAACACACTTGATGCAGGCTAAGTCATTTTGGAAGAGGGAACCTCAGATTAGAAAATGCCCCCACCAGATTGGCCTGCGGTCAAGACTGTGGTGCATTTTCGTGACTGATGACTGGTGTGGACAAACCCATTACACAGGTATGGTGCCAACCCTGGGCTGGTGGTCCTGGGTGGTATAAAAGAAAGCAGGTTGAGCACGCCACGAGGAGCAAGCCCAGTAAGAAGCATTCTTCTGTGGTTTCTCTGCTTTAGCTCCTGTCTTGACTTCCTGCCTTGATTTCCCTTAGAAGTGGACTGTGGAACTATAACCAAAATAAACCCTTCCTCTCCAAGTCGTTTGTGGTCATTGTGTTGTATGACAGCAATAGGAACCCCAACAAACACAGCCCCGATTTGTCTGCAGTTATGCACACCTCTTTTTGTCATATTGCATTGGGCAACCTACTTCTGCCACCTGCATGCACTGTGCACACACACCCCTCTCCAAACAAGGCACCCAGAAAACTCAGGACCCCTTAACTCCCCACCTTCACTGGGCTACATGCACTCCCTTTTTTGAACAATGGTATGTCTTCCCAGACTCTCTGTAACAATCAAATTTAGACAGTTTCTAGTCAAGCTTATTCTCAATATACCTGAGTGTGAAGAATAACCAATCTAGCCTAAACTGGTTTTGGGTTTATGCTCAGTAAGAAAAACTATGTCCTCTCCTAGTCTTTTATGGATAATCCCCTATTTACCACCTTATGCCTATGCATACTTTTGTGAGAACATGATTAAAATCAGATAAGTTGTGGGAAGGGATATGTGCAGTAGAGAAGTAATTATATGAACCGATCTATCAATAAAATATCTATCAATAAAAATAGAGAACAATTCAAACTTAGACCCTTAGTAATCAACTCTTCCTTCTCTTGATTCCCATAAAAGAAGTCCTGGATAATCGGGGCCCTTGAGTATCCTGACTAATGTAGCCCACTCTCAATCTTGACAGAGTATCCCTCTTTAATATGTACTGTTGCTTAGATCCAGATAGAATCATCTTGCTTCTTTTGTAAATCTCTATGAGCCATGATTTTCAGTTCTTTGTGCAAGAGGTCAAGAACCTAGAAACACCTGTCCCAGACCTCAGCTATGAGAAAAGAGAGAAAAGGAGAGGAGTGGGGAGGGGAGGGGAGGAGGGAGAGGGGAGGGGAAGGGAAGGGAGGAAGGGAGAGGGGAGGGATAAGGAGGAGAGGGGAAGGGAAGGGAGGAGAGGGGAGGGGAAGGGAGGAGGGGAGAGGGGAGGGTTAGGGAGGAGAGGGGAGGGGAAGAGAGGGGAGGGGGAGGAGAGAGGAACAGAGGGCAGGAGAGGAGAGGACCCTTTAGCATCTGATCCACACTTTCTTCTTGTCTAGCGGAGATTGACCTTGAATTCTGCCCAGTGGAAGTGGAGGTATATGGTCTATTCCTTTTCTTCCCACATCCTATTTTTGTCTAAATCACTAGCTGATGTTCCTACAGCCCACTTCAGTTATGATCGGGTGGAGTAAAGACTGGAAGAAAAGCTAATAGCTGCGTGTTGATGCATCCTTGTAGCAGGTTTTCCAGCAGCCGCCGGTCTGATGCAGGTGTTCCAGCTTCTTACCCACCCTCTCATAACCCACGATGCCGCTGACTCATGGCGCCGCTGTCTTTCTCCCAGCGGCTCTGCTTGCAACTCCAGGACGCTTAGGTGGGGTTCTCCTTAGGCTTTTTACTCTGCGGGTTCCTCACTCAGTTCTTGGAAAACTCAGGCTTCCTGACCAGCTCCATGATAACAGTTGAGACTGTTCCCACTTCAGTCCTTTCTTAGTCCTACACAGCCATCCCTAGGGACCCTGGGGTGACTGGAAGTGTGAGAAACAAAGCCCCTCACTTCATAATAAGAGCACTGGAGACTCAGAGTAGCCAGGTGAGATAGCGCATTGTAAGACCTTGCAAAACCAGGCTTGTGCCTAGCGTGGCAGGTGTGCTTGTGGAGCGCCGGGAACAGCCCAGCCTGAGCACAGCTAACCTTTCCTGCCTATCCTCAGTGGCTAAGTAATCATAACCATCTAACACAGCATCTAGCACTTCTCTTCCCCTTTGCTGCTTAGGCTTGTCTTTTTCTCAACGAAAAACACACGTGGGTTCATCTCGGCATCTTACATTCTGTTTATTTTAAAGCTTATCAAATGCATGACCTTGTCATGTGTTCAGGTTGGTATGCAAGCTTGGCTGTTAGTGATTTTCTACTGTACATTTTTGGGGGTGTGGCTTGGCAGAGTCTGGGCGGGCGAGGGAAGAGCTAGAATGGCAGGCTCTAGCAGTCCTTTCTGCTTATCTGTGTTTGGACCTACGCCAGCTCGAGGAACTTTTGAAAATGAGCCATCAGATTTTATTTCCCACAGAAGGACTTCTTCTCTCTGCTCCAATTGATGCCCTAACTTTGAAGGACAGAAGTCTAGTCCTCCCTGGAACACCTTGTACCCACACTGCCTAGAGTCATTGCAAAGCAGGGGTTGGGGACTGAGATGTTGATCTCTGCCCTTGCCAGATATCTATGTGTCTTGAGGGATGATGGGAAGCTTAACCTTGCTTGAGTAGAGGAAGCATCTGCTTTAAGATTCACGGTCCCACACGTAACTCCTGGATGTTTCAGTGAGTCTATTTTCCATCTCTTCTACTGAATTGAAAGTCATGGTCTGGGCAGATGGCTGAGTCAGTAAAGTGGTGCTTAGGCAAATGAATTTGGATGACCTGAGTTTGGGTGCCCAGCATCCCTGTAAAAAGCCAGGTATGTGGTGCATGTCTGCACTCTTGCCACTGAGGGGGCAGAGGTAGGGAGATCCTTAGGGCTTCCTGGCTGTCCAGTCTGGCCCCATCAGTGAGCTCCAACTTCAGTAAGAGATCCTGTCACAAAAAGTAAGGTGGAAAGTGATTGATGAAGGCACTCAACATCAACCCCTGCCTTGCACATACATGTACACCATGTACATACACAGCCATATATACACACACCTGCACACACGTGTCCATACACAAGAACACGCACATCCAATTTCAGCTATCATTTATTAATTTCTGACCCCCTTTTAAGTTCTTTACCTGGTAATATATCTATAATTAGAATATCTATAATTAGCTAATTATAGTATAATAGACTTTTAAATGAAAAAGCATCCTGACTCACTCTGAGTCTCTAGGCTTTTAACTAACTGATTTATTTTTCTTAATATATGGGCTAGAGGAGAGCTATAGGCTAAAACTGAAGGTCTTATTTTGCTGTGAACACAGAGTATGCAAATTCTATGTGGATTTCTAGTACCTTCTTTTGGAATGTAGGGCTATGACTTTCTAGATGCTGAACCTCAACCCAGATTCCAAGTTTATTAAAACTTCATTTGAGCCTCATGTGGTGCCACATGCCTGTCATTCCAGAGGCTGGAAGGCAGAGCCCGGAGTACCACAAACTCAGGGCTAGTGAGACTGTGCCGCAAAACAGAAAAGAAAAGAAAACCTTACTTAAAAGCTTATTTATTATGCTATAATTACATAATTATAGATAGCCATCAATTATAGATATATTACTAATTAAATAATTTAAAAGAGTCTCAGAAATTAATGAAATGATATCTGATATTTTTTAATTAAATGGAAGAGTTGGGAAATAAGGCCATGGAAATGTCCAGGAGGTCAGACATCCTTAGAGAAGACCGTAGGGAGATTTTTAAAAAAGGGAGTACTTTTTAAAAAGATGCTTCAAATGCCAAGTAGGAGGGATGAAAAAAAAATACACTTCAAAACATGATGTTATGCTATTCCAAAAGATCTGAGATGCTGGGTGCAGTGGCCCAGGCCTGTAATCCCAACACTTAGGAAGTGGAGGCAGGAGGATTGGGTGTTCAAGGTCAGCCTTCATTACACATGGAGTTTGAGGCTGGGATGAACCACATGGAAAGGTCAGGTGATGGGGTAGTGAAAGAACATGCTTAACATGCAGTGCGCACTGGTGTGAAGACAAAAAGATGCTCACATTTTTGCAGAGAGGAATAGATGGTCACACGACAAAACAATGCTGGTAATCAGGAGGGAGTGATCTCTCAAAACTAATGCATGAACATGAAACTCTACAGAACAACATGTCTACACATGTCGGGGGAGCCGAAGAGATGGCCTGGTGAGTAGGAGTACTTCTTGTGCAAGCACGAAAACCTGATTTCAACTACCAAGTACCTATGTAATAAGCTGGTGTGGCCAATAGCCTTCCTATATCAGCCCTCACCCCCACACTGTGAGGGGTGGAGGCAGGAGGATCACTGGGCCTTGCTGGCTGCCAATCTAGCTCCATGTTCAATGAGAGACATGATCTCAAGGGAATCAGACAGAGCGTGATAGCACAGGATATCTGATGTCCTCCTCGGGCCTCAGCACAAGTGTATGTTCCTGCACATGTATTTGCGCATACATCACACACACACACACACACACACACACACACACACACACAGAGAGAGAGAGAGAGAGAGAGAGAGAGAGAGAGAGAGAGAGAGAGAGAGAGAGAGAACAGGGAATGACATGAGTCTTTTGAAACCTCGAAGCCTGCCCCCAATGACACACCTCCTCCAACAAGGCCACACCTCCTAATCCCTCCCGAATACCAACTGAGGACCAACTATGTGAACTCATGGGGGGTACTGTCATTCAAAACACCATAATAGGTGTATACCATCACTCTGTTTATCTGCTACTGGGGATAGAACCCAGGACTTCCTGCTTGATAAACAAGTACTCTACCAATTGAGCTACATCCCCAACCCAAAGATGAAACAAATTGTTTCCTCCAAGGTGATAAACAGATGATCACCTTCTCGGATACCTCGACCTTCTTTCAGGACATTTGAACTTGATCCATTGTGTTTATTTCACCGTTCTTGCTCATAACCTCCATGACTTTAACACTCATGATATCCTTCCAGCTTCCTGTTGTTATCACACGCTGACTTCTCTTGAGGGCTGAACACAGCCATCTCGGGTTCTGTTCCTTCTTACATCCCTGTTTTCATCTCCTACAACTTTTTTTTTTATTGCTTTTCACCAGGATGTTTACAATACTGCTCCATAGTTACCTCTCCTCACAATACCCTGCTTCGAGATTTATCATCTGAACAACACACCTCCTTGGCTTGCAGCCCATTTATTTTTAGTTGTCTGTAGGCTTCAAGTTTTCCGGTCTAGTACAAGCACGCCTTTCTCTCCTAACCTCCGAAACTCACCATAGGTTTCAATTTCTTTGTTTTATTCTTTGGATGCATCAGTTAAATGCATTACAGATGACCTCAGAGACACCAAAATGTGTCGGTGGGTCGCATTGAGGAATGGAGTCACGGGTTTCTTCTTGCATCAATTTGACCAAGAGTGAGTCCAAATTTGAAATCTCCACTTTTCCCTCTTCTCTATGTCTTCCATTCATCTGTAGTTCGTGGCTATTGGCCTGTCTGTATTCTGTTCTATGTGTCTGTCTGTCCTGTGTAGATGCTGTCTGTTCCTCTGTCTCTAACAAAGGGCTTTGCTCCGTACTTATTGAACTTCACAGAAAGCATGCCATGGAAGAAACTTTACAGAAATCTTTAAACAGAGTTTCAGAGGGGATTAGGTTTCTGACCCCAACTGACCTCAAACACACAGTACTATAAACAAATGGTATCTGTTTGTTGCTCCCAACATACGTGGCAGATATTTGTTGTATAAGGTTGCTTCCAGCCTGTTGGCTGTTTTCAGCAAATGATTGCCACAAAATACACACATACATTACTCTGAGTCAGATGCATGAATGAGTAAATAACTTACCATTAAAACTGTGCATTAGCCGATGTTCTAAAGCTGATGTGGTGGCTTGAAAGAAAACGGCCCCCAAAGGGATTGCCACTATTAGGAGGTGTGGCCTTGTTGGAGGAAGTGTGTCACTGTGGGGGCGGGCTTTGAGGTCTCTTTTGCTCACACTTCCTTCAGTGTGACAGTCAGTTGACTTCCGGTTGCCTCTGAGTCAAGATGTAGGACTCTCAGCTCCAGCACCACATCTGCCTGCACGCCGCCATGCTCCCGCCATGATGATAATGCACTGAGCCTCTGAAACTCTAAGTGAGCTACCTCCATTAAATGTTTTTATTTTTAAAAGTTGCTGTGGTTGTGGTGTCTCTTCACAGCAACAAAAAATCCTAGCTAAGACAGCTGACTATCTGGGAAATCCAAGGCCAGTAAGGTTGGCTGTTACATTATTCTTTTAAAGGCAAATTAAAAACAGACTGATTCCACAGTAGAATAGTAGGTTAAGTTTTAAGTGAATTCAAGGTGCATTATTAATTCAGTTGTGGAAGCCAGCAAAAGTTTGGTGTCTTTGAAATGGAAAAGATATTTTCGTAAAATTGTATCACCACATTTGACAATTTCATGCATTCATATAATATATTTTGAATAGAATCACACCTCATTCTCATCTCTTATTCCCCTTCCCATTCCCTCTAGAACTTTCTTCCCCACACATCCTTCTACTTTCATTTTTAAAAATATAACCCACTGAGTTTAATCAGGATTGCTTGAATGTGTTTGCATGTGAGGTTATTTACTGAATCATGGGCATTTTACCAGAAGATACTCCACTGAAGAAAAGGCTCTCTCTTCCCTCTCTCAACAGCCACTAAATATTAACACCACCTCCACAACTGGAGTGCCTGTCCCCCATCCAGCCACTACAGACTTCTTGCAACTTCTCAAATTCACTTAGACTGTCCCCAGCTAATAATAATAATTTATATTCTTTCCTCTGCCTAGAATTCCCACATTTTGTCTTGCCCATAGACCTTCATCTCAGCCAACTGATGTTGAACCTCATGGTCTTTGGACCAGTTCTCATACCACCTTTACCTGTGAGGCATTTCCGAGTAATTTGAGCAGAATGAGTCCCCAAAGCTACTATGACTACAAGAAACATGTATCAGTTACATCAGTTATTGCATTTATTAAGACAGTTAATAGGACACCCACCTTCCTGCCCAGGTATATGAAGAATGTCCCCATTCTGTAACCCTCACAGATGGGACACACAGTACCCGAGCATGTAGTACTACTCAAACATTGTTAGACAAGGGGCTGGAGATGGCTCAGTGGGTATGAGCACTTGCTACACGAGTGTGAGGAGCAAAGTCTGAAATCTCTAACACCCTCATAAAAAGTCAGGCATTGTGGAGGGGGAAGAGGCTTGTGAACTTCCACACCTAGCTGAGAAGCTATTGCCAGCTGATGCCTACTAGGAAAGGGAGAGCCAGGTTTCATTTTGAGAGTGTAGTCCCTGGGGAGTTGGGCATGCTCCACACCCGTGTGTGTATGACTAGCACAAACTGGACTTAGTGCATTATTTAATAACAAGAGAACATGAAGTTGGGGGCGTGTTAGAGGAGTTGGTAGGGGAGAAGGAAGTGGGAGGTGAATATGATCAAAATTTAATGAGTGCAATTCTCAAAGAGTTAATTAAAATATAATGTTAAAAAATGATTCTTTATTCAAGCAGTTCAGAGACAGAACAATGATTAAAAAAAGAGGTTGAGCATGGCCATGCACATCTGTTACCCCAGTGTTGTGAGGGCCGGAGACATGAGGACTGATGGGGCTTGTTGGATGCTGGTCTGGCCCCAGGTTCAGTGAGAGACCCTGCCTCAAGGCAGAGTGATTGGGGAGGACACCTGATACCTTCTTCTGACTTCCACATGGGAATGTGCACAGATGTGCACACTATATACATATATCACAATCATGCACACTCATACACACACACACACACACACACTCACACACGCACACACACACACTCACACACGCACACACAGCAAAGGGTGGAAACACTGTTAGATAAAGAGAATTGAGATTCAAGGAGCTATCCTTAGTCACAGCTAAGTCTGGTGTCTTTCAAAACTAGGAAAATGCAAAGCAATGCATAGCTATTCCCCTAGGAAAACAGGCTCATAATTATTTTTATAGTTTTCCATTTTATCAAAGGGCCATAGAAACAGCTCCTTTTCAAAGCTCCACCAAAGTATTATTTTCCTAATTAATTATTATGGAGGGAAAACTATTGCATACATCAATTTCCAACTCAGTTTGATGGCAATCACTAATGAAATAGACTGGAGATCTGGAGCCTTGAGCAGAGTGTTTTCAGATGAATAATATAGTTTATTTGTCAGCAGTCTTCGAGCTCAATTTAGGCTGAAATTAACTGAAAGTGGATTGCAAATCATTGCCAGTCATTGTCAGTCTGCTTTTCCAAGACCCTGAATAGATAGGATGACGAAAGGTAATTTCAGTTTTTTTCCCCTTCGTAATTGCTTCTGGGTAATACCAGAGCCTCTGAAAGAGGGTGCAAGGCTGTGCATGTTGAAAATTGCAAAGAAAACGCAAAGCTTGGGTGGAATACCAAAAATACTCCCGACACAGCAGAGTTCACTGCCGTCTATTTTTCTCAATGTGTTCACAACAAACGACATCAAATAACATGATTTTTGGACTTCACATATGAAACACATTTTGCATGTCAGTGGCGATAGGTAGCCTAGTTACCTTGACAACAGTTTCTCTACAGGTGCACATGGTCACACGTGTGTACATGCATGTGGAGGCCAGAGGACAGTCTCGGGTGCTGCTCTTTAGGCAGTAGCCTTGCTTTGGTTTGGGTTTTTGTTTGCTTGTTTTTGAGACAGGATCTTTCATTGGCCTAGAACTTGCCAAATAGGCAAGGCTGACTGCACAGTGAACTCTGGAGAGCTCCTGCCTCTGCCTTCCCGCGCTGGAATGACCAGTCTGACAAAGCCATTGCCACAGCCAAAGGGAGAGATCTGAGAGGAAGGAGCCTGAGGGTCGTTTCTGTAAGGGGTTAAAAAGTAGGTTTTAAAGGCTTCTGGGGTTTTTTCTTCTGTTCAAACCACTGCAAGGAAGAGTCAGCGGAAGCAGCCTCACGAGAGGCGAGGAGTCAAGAGTCAGAGTTCTCGGTTGCAAGGCTTCTCAGGAAGTGAGGAGCCAAAAGGTGTGGCGACCAGATGATCCTCGGAGTGAGAGATGATAATTTGTGACACCCCCACATTTGTCTGGGTACAGAAGTCATTTTGCAAGGTGAACAATCTTAGCAAGCCAAGGTGTTTTTCAAAACCGCACCCTTGACAGCCAGTGAGTGGTTTCTGGTATTGTGTGTCCAGTAGTAACCTCCTTAATTTTAATTCATTTGCGGGGGATATGAATAAATAAAATGGAGCTACACTTGCTATTTTATTGTCCTCTTTTTACAGAGTCTTATTCCTCCTGCCACTATGCTCTGTGCACTTCGTTTTCTAAGCCCCACCCAGCCCCTCAGCTCCGCAGGTGACGTTGTCATGGTTGAGTTTCACTGTTCAAGCAAATGTGCTCTAAGTCCTGCGAGTCCTTCCAGGGAGCCTGCAAACACGAGAGTGGTCTCAGACCCCAAGTGTAACCAGCATGTGATGAGCAAATCTAACTCAGCATGTCTGGTTGAAAAATGGAGGAAGGTGGCAAGCCTACACTTCTGCATGGCCCTGAGCTCCGTCTCTCCGTCGGAAGAGCTCTGGCCAGTTTGTCACTGAGGGTTAGACTCTCTTCTTCACTGCCGTAGCTATAACCTGGAGCGGAAGGAGGCATCTTGCTGGGTGTTTCAGAAACATGGTCCCTCGCCCGGCCTGTCTGCACATGGTTGTCACCACAGCTATGCAGGAGACCACTGCAAGTTCCAGGGCTTTCTGGGCTACAGACAGAGTTCAAACCCTACCTGAGTGACTTAGCTAGACATTACCTCAAAATAAATGAAAAGGGGAGCTGGGCAGAAAGGCAAACATACATCCTCTCTCCTCAGAGGCTCCTTGTTCCAAATCTTACGATGTGCGTCCATAGCCTGGAGTAACTTCAGAAGCCAGGGAAGTAAAATGGGACCATGGTCAGGACAGGGGCTTATGGGGCAACAGGAAGGGGAATAGCAGGGTACAAGTGATCTGACTAGGGGAACGCGGCAGAAGTGACTCTTAGGGAAAGGGATAAACACAGAAGAAGATAGGAGGAGAGAAAAGGAGGATAGCAGGGTACTGGTGACCCGATGGGGTAGTGGGGGAAGGGGGCTTTCCAGGCCCGCCCTCCACCACCAGGGAGAGAGAGCCAGCCATTAGCAACAGTGAGTAGAGAGCTTCAAAACGGCCTAGCTTCCAAAACCCAAAGAGAACAGAATGAGGCCATTTCTCTTTCCTGCTTCCTAAACAACATGTAGATTCCTTTTAGTACCTGAGCCGGATGCACACAGGGAAAGAGTTTGCACTGGAGTCCACTCAAGCTGCCACAGGGACATCCCTTTGGCAGAAAAGCTCTTTCCACGTCTTGCTTGGGTCATGTGGAGCTGAACCCTGGTCCCCTGGTAGAAAACCATGCACAGCTAGCTGCCCTAGGACCCTGCTCCTCTTGGAGTACGGGTAACCCATGAGCCCGACGGCTAGCTTTTCAGTAAGGTACCTGCCTGGTCATGTCTGCCCACTGTCTCTAGAGAATGATTCCCAGGATTCCCGGGATTCTTGCCAGAATAGGAGGTCAGTGACCCCTTCTAAGGACAGGCGATTTAGAGGGAGCCCAGTTGTTGCAGCAGAGTCTTGCAAACCATCTCCTTATTTTCTACCTTGAACCTTCTTCTCTAGCTACCCATGCCTTGGCCCTGAGGGTGTAAGGATTCCACGAGACAAATCCCTCTCACTATGGCTCCAATTGGCTCTGTGGTGCCTGCCTCTTCTCCTTTGTGTGCCTGCCTCCACACACGTGGAATTTTTCCATATGTTTACCCGTGATGCTCCTCTCTCTTATTTTTACCTATGATGCCCCTTTCTCGTTCTCATTGTCCCTGCATGTTAAAATATTTTTGTGTGTGGTGTGTGTGGGCACATGTGTGTATGTGGGAGCACATATGTGCACCTGTGTACAGAGGCTAGAGTTTGACTTTCAGTGGTTCTCTACATTATATATTGAGGCAGGATCTCTACTTTAACCCACAACTGACAGATTTAGCTAGAATAAGCTAGCCATCTTGCTCCAGGGATCCCCTGTCTTTGCCTCCCACATGCTGGGGGTATAGGCAAGCCACCATAGCCACCCAGAATTCATGTGGCTGCTGGGGATCCAAACCCTGGTCCTTATCCTTTCATAGATGGCATTGTGCTAAATTTTCAAAAGTTCTTTTCTTCACGTTTCAATTGTGTTTCAGGAGGAAGTAGGGGTCAATATGTACATTCAGCACAACATTTTAAATAAAGACTTTAAATAAAGACTTGCATATGTGTGTGCATGCATGTATGCATTCATGCCTGTGTGTATTGTATGTGTGTGTGTGTGTGTGTGTGTGTGTGTGTGTGTGTGTGTGTGTGTGCATTCTGCAATCCACTGACCATGCCTTGGTTTCCTACGTTCAACAAAGTCCTGACTTCAGGCTACACCAGCCTCCTATTTTTTAGGTCAGCAGACTTTTGTCAGGTGTCTTTGGCCTGCTCCTCCTCCCTCTTGGTAAATACTATCTGCAATAGACCTCCCTCACCACTCCCTGAAACTGCTCTGCTTTCTTTACTCTGCCCTTAATTGAAATTCCCTAGAGTTTTCTCTTTGGACCTCTCTGTACATTCATCAGGCCTTCAGGGGACATGTTAATGAGATGCTTCCCAAATCCACTTCTCTGTCAATCAATTGTTGTCTCAAAGACCAGAAAACAGGTTTAAGTTTGTTTAAGAAATAAAAGTGGGGCCGGGAAGATGGATCGGTCAGTGAGGTCCTTTCCTTGCAAGCATAAAGACCCAAGTTCCATCCCCAGATCCCATGTAAAATAATGGGGTGCTGTAGCTCATGCTTATTATGGTCCTGTTGCTAGAGAGAGGAAAGCAAGTTTGCTTACTGGCCAACCTGCCTAGCCAGCCCACTTGGTAAATTCCAGACCAGTGAGAGGCCCTGTCTCAAAGAAAGACAGGGTAGATAGCTCCTGAGGAGCAATACCTAAGGTTGTCCCCTGGTCTCCACAAGCATGCACACTCATGTGCACCTTCATACACTTGCAAACATACATGCACACAGTCAAAGGAGAAAAAACAAAGGGAGATTCAGTATCTTATTTGTTTGAACTGAACACATCACCAGATGCCCCCAACTACTTCCCTCAGGGTGTGCTTTCCTATGTATCTCATGGTCTGCTTCCTTCCACATTTACCTGGTTCTCAGACAGTATCTGTCTACCAGATGTCTAAGTAGGTGAGGCTTTACTATCTTTGTCTCATCATTCCAGAGGGAAAAGGTGCCTCATCTCTTTACTGCATGTCAGTCTATTCCTCTCATCTCCTTACTGTATCCATCAGTCTGTTCCCCTCACCTCCTTCCCATATCCATCAGTCTGATCCCCTCACCTCCTTACCGTATCCATCAGTCTGATCCGCTCACCTCCTTACCGTATCCATCAGCCTGTTCTCTTCATCTCCTCATCTCCTTACTGTATTCATCAGTCTATCTGGCCCACAAGCTTACAAGGAATCTCCCACCTCTGTCTCCAATGTCAACACAGGAGTGCTGGGCTTACAGATGGCTCTGTGACCACGCCTGGCTTCATGTGAGTTCTGAGTACTGGAGCCTAGGTCCATCTGCTTCTTCAGCGAGCTCTTTACCCACTGAACCATCTATCCTGTCCTGAAAGTTTTGTTTGTTTGTTTGTTCATTTGTTTATTTGTTTGTTGGAGCTTTAACCTTAGGTCTGTTTTTAAAGCAAAGGCCCCACATTTTTATTTTGCATTGTGTAACCCACCCTCCATCAGTGACATATTTTACTGATGTCTTGCTTCTCAGTTTGTTAGAGGAGCATTGCGGTAGTGTCTCTACCATGTGTGGTACTTGGCCCTCTGATATTAACTTCTAGGTATGTGAGTGAGGACAGTGTCAATCTACAAATGACTTGGACCCTCCAACCTCAAATTCCCCTCAGTTATGACCTCACACATGGGCTAATTAACCCATACTTTTCCTGCTTCTGAAGGTGTGTTTATGTATGTGTGTGCACATGTGTGCTGATGAACATTTGTGCATGTATGTAGAGGTCAGAGTACAACTTTAGGGGGTGCCACCAACCTTGTTTTCTAAAACAGCCTCTCACTGGCGTGGAACTCCCTAAGCAGGCTGTGCTGGTGGACCAGGAATCCATCTGTCTCTGTTTCTCCAGCACTGGAATTATAAGTATGTGCCTTGTTGGCTGGCTTTAAAAAAATGCGGGTTCTAGGCATGAGGATTAGGTTTTCAGCAAACACTATTAACTGCTGTGCCATTTCTCCAGCTCCCAGGCAGTTTTTTGTTTGTTTGTTTTGTTTTTTGTTATCATTGTTGATTTTTTGAGACATTTTCTCATGTAACTCAGGCTGGGTTAGAACTTCCTATGCAGCTGAGAATGAGCTTGAACTCCTGCTTTTCATGCCTCTGTCTCCCAAGTACTGGGATCCCAGATCATCACAGCTGGCCTATGTGGTGCTGATGACAAAATCCAGGGCTTTGTGCATGCTGGGAAATCACCCTACAAACGGAGGCACATCCCCAGTTCACAAGATGACTTGAGGCATCCAGAAGGATATATGCAGGTTATGTGCAAACACTACACGGTTTTACACACACAATTGGAGCATTTCCAGGGAAGGACAGTGACCGAAGAGCAAATTCTCAGTCATGGATGGACTGTTGTATTCCAGCATCATTTCAGTGCCGGGTCCACTTCATTTCCTAGTTACAAGTTACCATTGACATTAGCCAAGCATGGGCTGGCCAAGAAGGCTCGGGGAAAATGCACTTGCTGCCAACCTTGGTAACTGGAATTTGATTCCTGGAACTCTTTTAAAAAAAAAAACAAACTTTCTTTTTATTTATTCTTTGTATCTTTCACATCATGCCTCCCAATCCCACCCAGAATAAAACAAAATAAAATTTGAGAGAAAAAAGGGGAGATAGGGGAAATCTCGTCGTGGAAGGTGCAGTGTGACACAGTGAGTCACACAGTAAACCCCTTTATCCACACATCTTCACATGCAGGCGTTCATCGCAAAGAATCACTGCTCGGGTTCGAGGCCCCTGGTCTCAGCTCCACCATTAACGCTGGGCCCTCACTGGGACTCTCCTGGGACTCTTACAGTGGCAGGAGAGAACTGATTTCTGCAAGGGGTGTGTGTGTGTGTGTGTGTGTATGTGTGTGTGTGGTGTCTGTCTGTCTCTGTGTGTTTGTGCACTGCGTGCGTGCATGCAAATGAATAAGTAAATAAAATTAAGAAGAACTTCAGAAATTACCAGAATATCTTATTTAGTCAGTGACAACACAAGAAAAAAAAATGAAGAAAAACATTTTCAGAAGGAGAACACTGTTGGTCAAGCTTAAAACTCTCCCTAAAGCAAGAGGTTATTGTTGTGCATGGGAGAGGGAACAAAAAGACATATTCTCCTTCCGAACGACAGATGGCGACGTAGCTAAGCAAATGGAAGACACTGTTCCATGTTAGTGAATCCTGTCAAGTGTGTGGAAGCCAAGCTATAAACAACATATGGGAAACAATGAATATTTTAATTAGGTGTTAATAACCGAATATTGAATCCTTGTCTTTCCACCTAACTCACAACAGTGTTATGATGGCTAATTAATAAGTGATTGTTAAGGAAATGATTCATTATTTGCTGCAATAATTAGAACAGTTGACATGCTCCTCATCGTGAAGCGATTTTTAAAAGTAAATGGATGCAGAGCAAGTGAGTTTTCTGTTGTTACAGGAACCCCACAGCGCCTGTTTGGGGGTGATTTTATTACCGGTTTACGTTGTTTGAGTACCAGCACAGATTCGTCCTGCCATTTCCTTCTAGCCATGGAATCACGTGTGGGTATTGTCTTAAAAGATAGCCTGCCACATGGACTTGAAATTATGTATATAAGAGGAAACACGAAAGCCTGCTTTTGTGGGGGAACTTTTTGGAAAGATATCAACCATTGAACAAATCAAAACAAAACCCTAGCCCAGAAGAATAAAGCCGCTCCCTAGAGTTCCCATCTCACGCGTCTGATTCTCATATATAAAAATAAAACTAAAAAGCAAGTATATAATCCCAAACTCCTCCTCCTCCTCCTCATTCCATATTTCAATCCTCTTTGAACTGCCTCATGTCCTCGGGACATAATGAAATGTCTTGCTCTGGAAGGAAGCCACACAGATACATTTCAAGACTCCTCCCTTTCTCTCCGCTAGTAGCAGGGCTAATGTAGTTTACTTATTAGATGAGTCACCATGGATACTGATAGACTCAAGCCAAGTCTACCCCACTGAGGGGAATTGGAGAGTTGAGGCAATTAGCCTCATAATTTAAATAAACAAAGTTCCCTTCCTTTTTTGTTTCGGTTACCTGATTTTTTTTTTCCAAATGAATGTCTAATTTTAGTTTTGAATTATTAGAGGTGGTTCTTGCCTCGGGTCTCTTGTTAAATTAGCTGGCAGAGATCTGGACTCCTCTACCCTAGGCGAATGAGCTTTCTTAGCCTCCTGCTTTATCATTCCCAAGCCTTCTATCTGGCATCTCGGGAAACGATGTGCATAACTACAGTCCAAGGTGATCCGCCTCTGGAAGAGCACACAGACCTAGAAATGGTTGCTTGGAGAGATCAGAACCTTTCGATCTGACAAAGACATTCATAAACCCATGTCCTTCCTGACCCTGTGGTCCCCAGCCCATTGGGCTCAGACCACATGTTTTTCCCCTGGTCTCAGGCCAAGCCGCAGTCTACAGTGACACTTCCAACTGGGATTTTAGAGCTGATATTGGCTGCCTCTCCCAATCCCATTTTTCTTCTCAGACCTTGTCCCGCCCTTGCCAGTATGAATTCCCTCATCTGGCTTCCTGCTGAGATAGAGGAGTCTAAAGCATGGCTATCATTCCCAAGCAACAAGACCTCATCTGTTAGTTACTGTGCACATCTATCACCTCCATTATTTAGCACTTCTTGTCTCTATCCTGGATGGTACTAGCTATGGCATGAGTCTCAATAAATATGACCTGTGTTGTTTTGCTTTGTGTGTGTGTGTGTGTGTGTGTGTGTGTGTGTGTGTGTGTGTGTGGTGTGCATGCAGAAGGCAGAGGACAGCCTCATTTGTTGTTCTTTAGACACCATTCACCTCGTTATTTGGAGGCAGGGTCTCTCATTGCTCTGGAGCTCTCCAAGTTGGCTTGGCTGGCTGGCCAGAGAGCCCCAGGGATCTGCCCATCTTTGCCTACCCACTGGCGGGATTACGCGTGCACACCACCATGCTTGTTTTGGTTGGTGGGTGGGTTTTGCCTGTTTTGTTTTGCATGGATTCCTGGGATCTAAGTAGGTCCTGCTGCTCTCCAGGCCAGCACTTCAGTGGTGAAATGATCACACTAGTGCTGCACTGTTGCTCCTACTGTGTGCAGATATGTGCGCCAGTGGAGGCCAGAGGTCAACATCTGGTGCTTTCTCAGTCTCTACCTTATCTTTTGATACACAGCCTTTCACTGAAGCCAGAATTCCCTGGGCTAGACTGGCTGGCCAGGCAGCTCCTAGGATCCCCATTCCTGTCTCTCAGCCCTGGGATTAAAGGAATGCTGCTGTGCCTGGCCTCGCCCCCCCCCCCCTACACACACACAGTTACTGGGGATTGGAATTCAGGTCCCCATGCTTACGTGGCAAGTACTTTACCCACCCAATGAACTAATACCCCAATGCCTACAAACCAGCTTTTTAAAATGTAGGTTCTGAGGATTGAAGTCAGGACCTCGTGCTTGCAAGGCAAGCATTTTACTGAGTTATCTTTCTAGCTTAATGCTTGTTTTGAAAAAAAAAAAAAAGTTAATGTGTTAAACACGGCAGGGAACACACATGACATTCACTCCTGTGACTCTGCCTTCAGTGAATTATGCTCTTGCAACTGAGGTGATACCATTATACATGAACCCAAATGGTACTAATCCTACCTAAAGTATATGGATGGAAGATTTTACCCTGTGAAGCAGTTTGCATGAAATGCTCCACAAGTTGACTTTCATTTCTTTATAATGATTGTCTAGTAGATGAGTGGAATCACTGTCATCCTTGAATTATTGAACAGGGAAATTGAAGCTCGGGGAGGTCAGAGACTTGCCCAAGTCACACAGATAATAGTGGCAGAATCAGGACTTAGAGTGAGGACATCTGATTCTAGTGATTCAACAACATTCAGCTTGCAGAGAATGGAGGGATAGAGGAGGAATGGAACGGACCCAGATGGTTTCTTTGGGAACATGTGTTAATAGGGGTCTCTGGGGACAGCCTTTACAAAGGAACCATTAACAGCCACAAAAGGGCAAGTTTTAAGTTCCCCCATGAAACCACAAGTCCATTCTTTTCTGTTTGGGGTTATCCCTGGGTTAGGGTCCCCCAAGTTGTCCAAGGCATCTCCTGCATCCCACTCTGTCATTTATTTCTCTAATAGAAGGTATTTGGTCCCACAGTTTCAAGAACTCAGGGACTTCTCTGCTGGAAAAGATGCCACAACTCCACTGGCAGTACAGGCCGCCTACAGTGACCCAGCTGGCCAAGCTAGATGGCCACCAGAGCACCCTCCTGCTCAGTTTTCCATAGTAGATCCTTTCTTTTTATATGCTTGCAAGGCATGCATGTGTGTTTCATGCATGACCATGTATATGTACATGGAAGCCAGAGGCCAGCCTCGAGTATCATTTCTTAGGCACCATCCATCTTGTTTTAGGGGACAGAGTCTCTTGTCGGCCTGGAACTAGACATTAGGTTAAGCTTGCACAGTTCACCCATGTCTGCCTCCCCAGCACTGAGATTATAAGCATGTTATGACCACCGTGCCAAGCCTTTTTTAATGAGGGTTCTGAGAATCAAACTCAGGCCCTTTGCTTGCAAAGCAGACTCGTTAACTTCTGAGCTATCTTATCACACTCCCATCCCTGCTAGGCCTTGTATTTTGTGATACTAGGCATGGAGTGTGGGGTTCCAAAACTTATTTCATCTGTGTCTAGTGCTTAGAGAAGGGCACTCGTCTCCTCCCCAGTACTGACCAAAGCAGTCAAGAGTCACCACAAACCAGGCAGACCACATCATCCTCATCAAAATGCTGCTCTATTGTCTTGCTTTAGAAGCAAACACAATATGCAGGGCTCTTCTGTCTCCTACTGAGAAGCCTGCCTCCTCAATACTGGAAGCCAAAACATGCTCACACTCAAATCTTGAGGTTTTGATTAGATTTTTAAAGTTGGCTATCCTCTCCCTTCCTGCCACCCAATAGATTATGAGTACAGCTGGAGCCTCTTTTGTTTTGAACAAATGTCTTTATTTAAAACAAAATGCAGAGCCTGCTTAGACCAATGCATAAACAGCTATCCAATTCAGTGACTTCTTCCAAGAGGCAGCCTCTCGCCCACTGTCAGTGGGTCCCTGCTGAGATATTTGATGCATCCATTGCATTTTATATTGCTTAATGTGGCTTATGTATCTGCCGATAAATCTGAAATCCAGGTCACAGAATATGGAGCTCAAGGAAATCCATAAAAGTCGTAGAGAGTGGCTTCACTAACTGCAGCGCGTTGCCAAAAGCTGAGGTCATTTCCTCTTGCTAAAAATGCAGAGCCTCATAAATTATTTTTATCACCTCTAAAGTCAAGCAAACAGTTTTGCACAGATGCCAACAAGGTTTCACCCCCGCTCCATACCACCACCACTCCTTAAACCTGAAATGTTTTTCACAAGTCTTCTGCAAAACGATTGTGTTTATTCTCCTCTCCCCTCCCCTCCCCTCCCTTCCCCTCCCCTACATTACCAATGGCCCAGCAAAGTGCATGTAAATCTGGGAACATAAACCAAATTGCATCCGGCTAGGGTTTTCACAGACACTGGCATACATATTGGGCTTGGGGCTTCGGAGATGGCTCATTCTCACTAGACTTCAAGCCTGATGACCTGGGTCTGATCCTCGGAACTCATGGGTGGCCAACATCTGTAGTCTTAGCATTCCTTGGGTGGCAGAGACAAGAGAATCACAGATATGTAACACAGCAGCAGGGACCAGAGAGACCCTGCCTCAAAACAAGGTGGAAAGAGAAAACCGATTCCCAAAAGCTGTCCTCTGACCTTCATACAGTGCAGTGGTAAACACACACACACACACACACACACACACACACACACACACACACACACACACAAATAAAATGAATCTGTAAAAAACAATACTGAAGTCAGCCAAATGAGTCAATGGGAAAAGGTGGCAGGAGAAAACCACCTTCACAAACATATATGGCACACACAAGCAAACCCATACAACATACAATCACACACACATACATAATAATACTAATGCTGAGCATAGAAAGTAGTTCTGAGCTTGGTATAGTCATCCCCCAATTCCTAGTAAACACACCAGTGATTGGGAGTTGACATTGTTTCCGTAAAGCTATTTTTAAAGAAGTGTTAGGTATGCTGGGATGGTAAAAACAAGCCATGGATGTTCTGTGGCGAACTTTACAGAAAACACGACTGAATTAACTTACAGTACATTTGTTAAACATGAGCACCTCTAATAATGACATTTCATTGAACAATGCCCTTTGTCTTTCTCAGTTCATCAGCTACCTATTTCAGTAATGAAGCACAGTCATCCCATTCTGATTTTCCCCTAATGTAAAGGCTCAGCTCACTTCACCGCCAGTGAAGCATAATGCTATTATTCAGTCCCTGGCTTGGGAAGAAAAAGCTATAGAATATATCACCATTCTAATTGGCTAACAAATATTAAGCCTTATATGATTGTTAACGGCACCCAGACATTCTGTTTAGCTTTTGATGGGAATAACTAAAAAAATAAAATAAAATAAAGGGAAATGGATTGAAGGGAGGATAAAAGAAAGAAAAGGCTAGTGAGCGTAGTTTATGGGCAGTAACCTGAATATCCACGGAAAAGAATATGAGCACGTAGTATATTTAATAGCTCGAATGTTATCTTAATTCTTTATCAACAATTCATGCAGATAGCTTAATACCAAATATTTTAGTTAAGATTAACAACCTGTGAAGCAGAAGGCTTGGCGAAGGAGAGCCGGGTCCACCTCAGCTGGGTGAGGAGGGACGCCTGCCACTGGAAGCCTGGGTCATGCATGAGGTATTCGTTTTCTGCCAAGGAAATGCAGGCAGATTTGGAAAATATTATGTCTATCGTGGCCCTGATTTATACTCCCTGTGGAAGGTAATGAAGCCTGTGTCCAAACTTATTTTTGTTCCTTTTGCAAAAGCTTGCCCCTGAAATGAAGGATGGGCTCCTGCCTATTCTTCCTTCTCCACGTGGTAGAATCTCCTTAAGCATGCCCCCCCATCCCCGATCTCTCTTTTGAACTCGGCAAAACATCTCATTAGTAAAGGCAAGACTGGGCTCCTTGTAATCTTTCCCCAGCTGAGGCAAAGCTACACAATTTACAATAGATCTTTGGAAAACCGCTTTTTTTTTTAAACCGAGGGCGGCTGCTTCTATAGATCTCTCTCAATTACCCACAGTAAATTTAGGCATTGTGCAAGAGCAAATTTTACAGTCCATGAAGAGATGAAGTGAAATCTAGATGAAATTCATTGTGACACATTCCCAGTTAGCGCTGTGATGTGTCTGTATTACAGAAGATAGACGTTCTATTAGCATGGACGCTCCCATAATGGACTGTGAATCATCTCAGGTAATAGAGATGCCAAGCGGAATGAATGAAAAGCGCTATTGGATTCCATTAGCGCCCTTTGTTTTTAAATCAGTCATTTCTTGTGAATAACCAACTCTACACTTCTTGACCCTAGCTCCAAGTGATAATTGTGGACTAGTATCACAATGCATTAATCTGACGTACTGTGTAATTAGTAGTGTAGTGGAGAGCTTATTTGGGGTTTCCTAAATGCAGAAGTCTGTGCCTTTTCAAGCTGGACAGTGGATTATAAACACACACATGGGTAAAAATAGCCCTGGTGAGGCTAGTTTCAATTCTATTTCAACTTCTGTGGGCTTAGCCCTCTGCAGAGCATCCTGTTTATTTGGGGGTTCATGCTGCGCCTTTGCTACTCACTGAGCTCTTTGCTGTTCTTTCTTTAAAGATGGCTCCATATGCAAGGCTTGACATCAGGACACAATACTATCCCAAAGGTAGATTTTAAAAGGAAGCTGGCTTAATTAAACCACCGAGTCTTCTTCTCTATTTAAAAATCTTCATTTCATAAAGAGCCTCCCCTAATCTGTCAATAAACCATGATTGATCAGATGCAGCCATTCATCTGGTAGGTGGTACAGGGTTTGAATGGGGGCAGCTCGGGTCTGGTGCCTTTAGGATGCCGCAGAGGTGTTTGTGCGGTAGATCGAGTAGTCACGGAATGCTATTCAATTATACCACAAACAAGAAGGACAACCTAGACAAACACTTACTTCCTTTTAAAAATTACATTTTTAATTAATTAGCTAATTTGTGTGTGTGTGTGTGTGTGTGTGACAGTACACAAGTGGAAGTCAGGGGATAAAGGAGTTGGATCTCTTCTCCCATCATGTGGGTCCCGGGTATCAAACTGAGGCATGAAGCTTTTACCTAGTGAGCTCCCTTACAGGCCCCAAACATATATTTCTTAATTCATTGCATTTGATATAAACGTGATAGCTTGTCATGAGACAAAGCTGCATTTGTCCTAAAACTCTGCAGTGGGTATATACACATTTCAGACACATCGGATGGGTATATATACATTTCAGACACATCCACAGCACACACACACACACACACACACACACACACACACACACACACACACACACACCTGATTTACAAGGCAGGAGCAAGGCAATTTTGCAAAAGGACGATAGCATCCAAAGCATGCGGAGCAGCATGACTCCGATTGCTTTACTATTCCTCCGTAAATCCCCTGCGACATCTTTAAGAAGAGCCCACTCGACGTCTTCCATCTATGATCATCTGTTTCCACACCAGGACCAACGACATTATCCTTATCCGCAGGAGGATGTGAGAGGAGAGAGCCTCCGTTCGAGGCTTTCTCCTTAATGTTGTACTGACAGGTGTAAGATTAACTTTGTTAGGTGTCTAGCCACTCATGCAAACTAAATTAAATTAATGGAACAAATTTCTCTCATAATTAAGATAAAAATTCATGTCAGCTGTAACCTTGCTGTACACTAATTATATACAAATGATTTATCATCTGCTTCGCCCAGAATATTAATCCTTACCTCATTGATAACTGCAGTCAGTGTTAAGAGATGAAAGTTGATTAAATATGACAGATTAGGCAACCACGGCCCTCGGTGCCGGCACTACAGTGAAACCAATAACGCTCAAGTCGCTCTCTGTGTTTCAAACGCATTCCCATGGAAACAGATGCATGCTTAATGAAGGGTGCTGAGATTATTTTCAATAATGACTGATATTGGAACAGTGGGCAGAGCTGATCAATAACAATTAGCCACTTAGCCTGCTAAAGACATGGTTAGAGAAAACAGGTTATTTACACATTAGTGGGACCTTATCCGAAGACGGATACCCTCTAATGTCTCTATGCCATACCGTGGGTGAGTATCTGTGTCTTTTTCTTCCTGCCTGGGAGGGGTTCCGCGGTGGAGGGGTGGTATTGTGCCAAGCGCCCTCCTGTCGTCGCTTAGCTCCTGCTTATGAAATGAGTGATTGATGTTGCCAGCGGTTCTTTGGTGCTCTGAAGAGAGCTGCCAAGTGTATCAGGAAAAGTCCAAAGGCGACTGTGACCATGAAACTAATATTGCTTTGTAGGGATTTGGTTTGAGGAGAACTTCGCTGCCAAGGCGTAACTCAATTGTACAGAAAATTCTTTTGATCCTTCACTGTAGGCTTCTGTCATTTAATTTTAAAGAATCCAAGATGAGTCGTGCAGATATTTAAGGAAAACTTCTGCTTCGGACTCCCTTCATACTAGCTGTAAAATATTTTAATAACACACATTTAATAATAGATCTGGCTTTCAAGTCTATTTGGAAATTTGCACTTTTATTTTGTATTAATTTGAATCACCCCAGGAGTCAAGATCTTGTAATGCTAATTACTTATAGGGACTCCCAGGATTCCTACCCTGACAGTCAGCTTGGAGAAATCCCAACTCCCTGGGCCAAAAAGTGTTAATAAAAAGTGATTAGCTACTCGGGCCAGGCCCCATTATAATAATGCATTATAGTTCCCTTGAATGGGCTATGCGCATTCTCATTTCTCTGAATGAAGAAAATGGTTGAGGGAGATGAAAACCTGAGCATTTCAGCTGGCATTGTTACCCAAAGAATCAAGCTTTTAAAAATAAAAGAGAAGGCTCTTTCTTCACACTTCTTACATTTCCAGACTCAGATCTGAGAACACAGTGACACACTGGGCATATCCCCCAGTCTAGTTGTCTGTTCTGGTGTGGGAAGCTACGTGTGTGAACGCATGCAGGGGGTTAATGCTGAACCTAAGAGGCTGCATGTGTGTGAGGAGTTTTTTTTTTTTCTTTTAAAGATTTATTTTTATTCATATTTAGTGTGTGCATGATTGTCTAATATGGGTATGTGAACATGACTGCAGTGCCCACAGAGGCCAGAAGAGGGCGTCATATACCCTAGAGCTGGAGTTGTGAGCCATCAGTGTGGCTCTGAACTCAGATCCTCCGGAAGAACAACGTTGTATTCTTAACGCTGAACCATTTTTCCAGCTTGTGTTAGGAGCTTGATGCTTAGGTAGAGCATACAGTATTTGTCTTCTTTTAGTCCCATGGGATGGATGCTCTTTACTCAAATCATCAGCCACAGAGTATCCATGGCTGGGACTCCACGCAGATGCTAATAAAGCTGGAACCATATCATTGTGACGGAACAAAAATGGATCCTAAACACCCCAAGTCAAGCGCAGCCAACAGGAAACGAGCTGACACATTTCCATCAGAAAGCCAAACGGGCGTGTCAGATTCTCAGATGATACTGGGTCATTTCAGCTCTGTTTTAGCATCTTGATAAATAAATAGAATACCTATAAAGACCACTCTACAAAAAGCACAACTTAATACACTCCCACGAATCCACCCAATTGCTCATCCCTTTCTCCACCTAAGGTAGCCTAACCTTTTGCTAAATCTCCAGGTGGAATTAGAGTTGCTTTTGTTGCAAAGGTGAAAATGGATTAATATTATTGTATTTTCTACTGACAGGGGAGAGCATGTTGGATGCAAATAAAACAACATGGGTCTTGGGGTAAAGTTCATTTGTTTACTGGGGTATGTATTTATTACATCTCTCTTTCATTATTTTATTTTCTTCATTATTACTGTTTTGGTGGTGGCAGCGTGCGCATACAGGCGCATGTGTGAAGGAAGGTCAGAGGACAACTTCTGGGAGCCAACTCTCTCCTTCCCCTTTATTTGGCTCCTGGGGATTGAACCCAGGTAGTCAAGCTCCTATGGTAACTTGGTCAGCCATTTCACTGGCCCTGTTTACAATCTTTCTGAAAGTACCACCGTCTGCTCTCTATGCTGAGGACTTGAGTCTTTGCTATCACTAACTCCACACCTACCCTGACTGGAAATATAGTCGGGGCAATTACCCTTCCTCGACCGTCTGAACAACACAATTATTGGGAAGATAATAAGATTATCCAGGCTTTTGCTTCTTCAAATGATACTGAGGAATTCTGACCGAATACCATCTCGTATGCATTCATCTTTAAAACAAATACAGAGAGTGAAAATGTGCCTTTGAGCTAATGAGGACCACGAGACAGGACTGTAGATACATTTTCTCACTCGCCTAATGAGCAAAGTGACAGATAGTAAGGCATTCACAGTTGAGTACTTCTCAGCCAGCAGCAAGTGCAGGAGCATGCCTGCTTGCAGAAGGGTACAGAGGGGGGGTTGTCTGAGGTGTTACGAATAAACATACCCCGACTACCCTGGCCAGAGTAAGCTATCACCAAGAGAGAAAATCTTGGGGTAAACTCCATGAGGATATTGAGCTAGAAAACAAACAACAACAAAAAAGAATAGCAACAACAAAAGCCCATCAAAGGCATTTCCCTTCTGACTTTCAATTAGAATTGAATTAAAACAATGGGCAGGAAAAACAATTAAAGTGTCACCTGTTCCTGGAAGGGGCAGGGTAGGACTAAGGATCAAGAAGGCATTGCCCCCACCAGCCAGGGCTGGGCACTGGTATACCTGGGCCTCTCCTCTTGGAGTTCCTTGGTGTTGTGCAAGGCTTAGCCCCCAGGGAAATGGAGAAAGTTGAGCTAAAGCTAAAGGTGGTCTAGGTGGAGGTGGTGGTGGGGATATGGGGAGGTGGGAGGGTTGGGGGGGTAGGGGGTGGGAGGTGTAGTTGACAGAGAGAGATGGAGGTAAATTTCTGTGGAGCGTTCCCAGGAGCCCATTGGACAATTTATGGAGTGAAGGGGGGCCTTGAAAGGTCTTCATTTTTCTGTGAGGACACTGTTCCACACCACCTCTGTGCCAGGGTGACCCTTCTCGTGCCCTCTAGCCAGCTTTGGAAGTGGGCTGGGTCAGCCACTGTAACGGGGAACGGGCTGAGGAAGCAAAATAAGGAACTTGCTCTGGCTCTCCCAGCTAGCGAAGGGGAGCGTGGGACGAATTCAGTCTGCCAGCTTCCGGATCCGAGGTCAATTCTCTTCCCCAAATGAGACTCATTTTCATCGCCAGGAAGCTGACACAGGACTAAGAGCCAAGAAGCCAGCCGCAGATAGTCTCAGTCCTTTCAAAAAAATAAGTTTTATGGGCTGGCGAGATGGCTCAATGGGTAAATGGCTCTTCCTGCAAGCCTGTTGACCCGAGTTCAATCTCCAAGACACACAAAGTAGAATGAAAAAAAAAAAAAAAACAATTTCCAAAAGTTGTCTTTGAATGCCATGGCACACACACCAACACATAGATGCTTGAACAAACAAACAAATAAGCACAAAAGGCTTTTACATATTTGTTAGATTCACACATAACTCATACACAATTATGGGCTAGAGTGCTATATTTTTCTACAGGTTTATAGTCTATAATGAGCAAACCAGGTAAGCAGGATTTCTGTTTCCTCAAGCAATATTTCTATGTTTGCAACCTTCCGACTCTTGTAATCATTTGTAAATAATCAGAAATTAATGAAGGAGCCAGAAGGTATGATTCAGTTTCCAATACTCCTCGCCCCCCTCCCCCACACACAGTGTACTTACTGACACTTGTAATTCCAAGTTGTAGAGGTAGAGGTAGACAGATCAGGAGTTCAAGGTTATGCTCAGCTACATAGCAAGCTCAGGGCTAGCCTGAGATACATAAGACCTTGAAAAAGAAAAGAAAAGGAGAAAGAAAGGAAGAGAGGAAGGGAGAAAAAATTATAGGAGACTAAGATACCTTATTGTACTCTAGAACACTAGAACTGATCTAGAACCAATTTCCCAGGTTATCTACCCTCACCCAGGTAGCACCTCCCAGGCTTTGTCAACCACTTTCTCCATTCCTCCCTGATACAGACTTTCCCATAGGTGGGCATGAAGTTCCTGTGCCTCTGGCTTGTTCTGCTTACCATAGTGTCTTTCATTCTTATCTATGTTACGTAAAAGACAGGATTTCATTCTTTCATTGCCTGAAAGATACCCCATCATGTATGTATACCATACCTTCTCTAACCGTTCATCTCAGTGGACACACTGGTTGATTACATGCCTCGATCATTATCAACTGCATGAGAGGCCACTTTACACTAGTGAATTGTTTGTCTTGAAAATGAATTCCCTGTCCACTGATTGGGACCTATAGCTCTGTCTCTCTCTCTCTCTCTCTCTCTCTGTGTGTGTGTGTGTGTGTGTGTGTGCAGGTGAAAGCATGCTAACACATGTGTGTCCATGCATCTGGAGGCCAGAGGACAATCTTGGCTGTCATTACTCAGGTGCCGTCCACCTTAGTTTTGGGGTTTGATTCATGTTGTTTTGTTTGAGACCATCTCTTCCTGGCCTGGAACTTATAGAGTGAGCCAGGCTGGCAGACCAGTCTGTCACAGGGATCTGCCTGTTTTCCTGTTTTGGCTTCTTCAGTGGTAGGATGGGAAGCAGCCTCTACTATGCCTGGCTTTTTTTTTTTTTAACATGCATTTTGGGGATTGAATTCTGATCCTCAAGCTGGCAAGGTAAACAATTTGCTGACTGAAACTTTCGCCAGCCTTGAGACACCGTTTTATCCTTTAAGTTATTTTACTTCCTTCATGAAGACAATCACTGTCTTCTGGAGAGTGAAACAGAGATCTAGAGAGTCTGAGAACATGCCTCGGGCTACACAAACAGGAAGGATAAAAGCAGCACTTACCTAGGCATCCCCATTTCCTCTGATACTGCAACTGCCTGCCTGTGTATAGAGGAGGAAGGTCCTTCAGCCTAACACTAGTATACCTCAATGGAAACACAGCATCTTCTTTAAACTGCTGCTTACATTTTGTTGGCTAAAAATTATTGGAGAGGCTGAGGATGTAGCTTAGTAGTAGAGTGCTTCCTGAGGACATACAAGGCCCCACATTCAATTCCCAGCACTACAAAAATGATTGGAAAGAAAGCAATAATTGAAACCATTCCAACTAGATTGGTTTCAGAGAAAATAACACACATAAGAATTTATGGGGCGGGCAAGATGGCTTAGTTGGTAAAATGTTTGTTTTGCAAGTGTGAGGACCTGGGTTCTATCATCAGAGCCTACGTAAGGAAAAAAAACAAAACGAAACGAAACAGCCAGGTGTAGTGCCACACGCTAGTTTGTAAACCCAGTGCTGTCGAGGTAAAGGAAGGCAAATCCCTGGGCCTCATTGGCTAGCTAGTCTCGCCTACTTATTGAACTCCATGCTGGAAGAGAGAGCCCATCTCAAAAAGACAAGGTGGGTGGTAACTGAAACACAACAGCTAAGTTGTCCACCTCATGCATGAGCTTACAACAAACACGAACTTGTACCCACACAAGCATGCATGTACACACAGGAACACACACACACACACACACACACACACACACACACACACACACACACACAGAGTAAATAAATATCTTAATTTAAAAAAACCCCAATAACCCCTATCAGTGCCCATTAGTTACAACATGAAATGCAAACTGTAGTATTTTGAATGAGAATGGCCTCCATAGGTTCGGATGTTTGAATACTTGGTTCCTAGTTGGTGGAACTGTTTGGGAAGGATGAGGAGGTGTGACCTTGTTGGAGGAGCTGTATCTCTGGGAGCAGACTTTGAGGTTTCATGCCATTCCCAGGTACCAGTTAGCTTTTCTCTCCCCTGCCCCCCTCCTTCTCCCTCTCCTCACCCCTGCCTCCTACTCATGGATAAGATGTAAGTTCTTAGCTGCAACTCCAGTTCCATGCCTGCCTGTTGCCATGAACCAACCCTCTGAAACTGTAAGTTTACCCCAAGTAAACTCTTTTTTCTTTAAGCTGCCTTGGTCATCATGTCTTATCACAGCAATAGAAAATTGACTAAGACATTTAGTATAGACAAGACCAAGGTGTAGGTGCCATTACTATTCTTACTTAATGAGCCTTAATGCAGAAAAAACTTGGCACTTAACCATTTTATCCCTTTGCCTCAGCAATTTGGTATGACTCTGTGACTGAAGCCCAACCAACACTGGTTCCCAAGATACTAGAAATCCAGTTTATTCAGCCTTCAACCATTTGTATGTGGTAGTGGTGTGTGTGTGTGTGTGTGTGTGTGTGTGTGTGTGTGTGTGATGGGGCACATCCCAACGCACACCCATGATCAGAGGCAGACATCGGGTGTCCTCCGCTATCACTCTTTGCTGTATCCCCTCGAGACAGGGTCTCTCCCTGGACTTGGAGGTAGGCTGACAGCCGGAAATTCTTTTGTCTTCTCCTTCCACGGTGCTGGGCTTACAGACACATATGGCCGTGGCCCGGTTTTCACACGAGCACTGGGGATTCAAACCCAGGGCTTGATGCTTATGTGGCAGGCATTCTTACACTCTGAGCCATCTCCTGGAGCAGCCGTGTGTCTCGGCGCCATTGGTGCTGCACAGGCACACTGCTCCCATCCGGCCTGAAGCTGGCACATTCTGCATCTTCTCCTTGGTGCTTTAATAAGCACTGGGTCTTTGATGGTAGACTCCGAGCAGGGAGCCATTGCTCCATCTTTTAGAGCTTCTTTACTTGATCTAAATGACTAATCACTTAGAACATTGCTAACAGCCTTTCTCCCTGGCTCCCCATGCATGCTTAACCTAATTAACTGTAAATGAGGAAAATGCTATCCACATTAGAAGAAAATGTTAACCTATAAATTATCAGACCCTTTTTGTGAAGCTAACTAAGGACATCTTTAAAAAGCCCCACGCTGGGGGGCAGATTCTCAGTTCATGAGAGTCCAGTGCCTTTTTTCACTGACGCAGACCACAAAACCACCTGTTCCCAGTGACCACGGTCTCTGTGTCCAGCACAATGTCATTTGCTTCCAATTTACTCCCTTTGTGTTTGCTAAAACATTCCCAGGAAAGCCAGGCATAGTGGCGCATACCTTTAATCCCAGCACTTAGGAAGCAGAGGCAGGAGGGGATCTCTAGGGGTTGAAGGCCAGCCTGGTCTACATAATGAGTTCCAGGACAGCCAGAGCTACATAAGTGAGACACTGTCTTAAAATATATATATTCCCAGAAAACTGAATAACCAAACAGAAAGCCCTTAAAATGCCTCAGGAACGCACTGGGGCAGAAATAAACAGAGTAACATCCTTGCTCTTCACTGCAGAGATTCTTGCTCCCCATCTGTCTCAGAGGCAGATCCAGCCTGCAGAAGCCAACAGTGTCTGGACACCCTCAGTTCAGACTTCTAAATGACACAGACTTAGTATTGATTATGAAAGCTCAGCCTTTAGCTTAGGCTTATTTTCAAAAAACTCTTATAACTTAATTTAACGCATATTTTTATTTATGTATTTATTTTTGGTTTTTCGAGACAGGGTTTCTCTGTGTAGCTGTCCTGGCTGTCCTGGAACTTGCTTTGTAGGCCAGGCTGGCCTCAAACTCACAGAGCTCCATCTGCCCCTGCCTCCCAAGTGCTGGGATTAAAGGTGTGCGCCACCACCACCCGGCCCCATATTTTTATTAATCTACATTCTACCACGTGACTTTTATCTCTCTCCCATTCTGTGTGTCCAAATAGTTCCACATCTGGCTGGTGTCTCACCCATGCTTAGATTCGTCACAAGTTTCCTCTCTCTGCCTGGAAGTCCTGCCTATTTCTCCAGCTTAGTTATTGGCCACTTAGCTCTTTATTAAACCATTCAGTAGGTGCCTTAAACAGAGACACATCTTTACACTGTAAACAAATATTCCACAACACAGTTTGATATACTCAGTTGTTCTTGAATTGACCTTTGAAGGCTGAGGGATGAACAGTTTGGAACAATACTGTGTGACTTTCTCTGGAGAAACTCATATTTTCCCCAAGACAGGGTACCAACAACAGATTAAGGAAATAATTCCCCAAGAGTGTAGCTAAGTGAACCAGTGAGGTTACTGGGGTTACAGAAGCATGAGTAACTTAAAGCATGCTCAGCACCACTGAGAAGTCCACCCCAGCCTGGTGATGACTCAGAATACCTGCATCCCTGAAGCTGTCTCCACAGCTTGCAGGGACTCCACCAGAGTCTCCTCTGAGGACATACTTGTGAATCTTGTTTCAGGAGCATCCTCAGGAGCTGGTTACGTTTTGTGTACTTCCTGTCTCCAGGAGCAGATGTTTCAGTTGGGGAAAGCCTCTACACAACAATCAGGAAATTGGTAAGAGAAGGAGAGACATTGAACACAAATCATCCTCCCTGGAAGCTGTAAGCAGAAGGTCTGGAGAAAATTGACCTATTCCCTGGCCAAGGGCCAGGGAGAGGAGAAAGGATATGAAGTAGAAGTCTCCAGAGAAGAAATTCCCTCTTTTAAATTCTTTTTTTTTTCCTGTAGTGTTTTTTTTTTAATTTAATTTTATTTTATAATACCATTTAGTTCTACATATCAGCCACGGATTCCCTTGTTCTCCCCCCCCCTCCCGCCCCTCTCCCCTTCCCTCCAGCCCACCCCCATTCCCACCTCCTCCAGGGCAAAGCCTCCCCTGAGGACTGAGATCAACCTGGTAGACTCAGTCCAGGCAGGTCCAGTCCCCTCCTCCCAGGCCTAGCCAAGTGTCCCTGCATAAGCCCCAGGTTTCAAACAGCCAACTCGTGCAATGAGCACAGGACCCGGTCCCACTGCCTGGATACCTCCCAAACAGATCAAGTCAATCAACTGTCTCACCTATTCAGAGGGCCTGATCCAGCTGGGGGCCCCTCAGCCTTTGGTTCATAGTTCATGTGTTTCCATTCCTTTAGCTATTTGTCCCTGTACTTTATCGAACCTTGGTTTCAACAATTCTCACTCATATAAACCCTCCTCTTTCTCGCTAATTAGACTCCCGGAGCTCCACCCAGGGCCTACTCTTTTAAATTCTTATTCGTGGTTGTTCCTGCTTTAAATGAGGGCAACACGCTAGGACAGGCAGCTCTGAGGTCGAACGGACTGTTAGATCACAGAGCTTGTAGCTTCTGCTCCCTGTCCCCCCAATTAGGGAACACCCTCTCTCTCTCCAAGGTCAGCTCCAGAGAGCTGCTGTGACCTTACAACTCAGAATCGAGTCCCCTCACTCTCTTGTGTAGCTGTGACCAACTCCCAGATGTTCAGACCTACGACAAACGTCAACTGTATCTGGTGTTCTGTGACTCTTGGCACAGAGGCTGTGTCACAGAGTGTGGATCACCGCCCCGCCCCCCTCCACACACACCCAGAAAACCTGTGAGAGTCAGAATCCCCTTCGCTCGCTGGAATTGAAAGGTCTGTTTCTCCCCTCAGTAACCCAACACCTTGTCGCTCAGAGGAAGCTACAACTCTTCGTATTCTGGGATGTGAAGGGAATTGGAAGCTCTCTCCCTGCAGGATCCTGTCCCGCTACACACGGCCGCTGTCTCTCCCAATGTGCTCCCACTGCTGGGTCCCTCCTGGCTGTGCATGACCGTTATGCCGTCCCTCTAATAATGCTCTTCTGAAGGGCAATTCATCTCAGCTTCCTCTCTACATGCCTGTCCTTTGCCATAAGTTATAACAGTGACTAAGAAGGTGCAGCTGGCACCGAGAATTCCAGCTTCTCCCAGGCCCCCTTCCCTTTGGCTGCAGCTCCCAGCAAACCACAGCTCACCCCTCCAGTTCCAGGGGCGGCTCTGGTCTCTGGGGTATTAGGACAGGGCTTCTGTTCCCTCTCCAGGATTGCTGGGGCTTAGAGCTCCACTCCTCCCCAGGCTCTGGCGAGCAGGAGTAGTGGAGGCTGTGATCCCACCACAGGGGAATACCAGAGACCCAGCAGGCTTAATATCCACATGTGCGGTCAATTCTTGATTATCCACACCAATGATCTGTGACCCAGCCCCAGGTAATCCCAAACAACTGACAATCCAAAAGGAATTCCTCTTCGGTTTTGGAATATGCTCTGGTTTTGCTGTAGATCCCTCGCTGACATATGCATTCCTTGGTCGGTTATTAAAAATCATTTATGTTCCTTTAGTTGGGCACTTGGTCTGAGCAATGACTTGAAGTCGGCTTCAGATTGAAAATTTGCCTACCCTATTGACAAATGATTCCCTGGCAGGCAGTTGAATGTGACAGTGCCATATATTATATTAAGAATCATCTTCCAGGGGCTGGGAAGACATCTCAGTGGCTAAAAGCACTTGCTGCAGAGGCATGAGGACCTGGGTTCAAATCTCCAGCAACTCTGTAAAAAGCCAGGCATGGCTGCACACACACATATACTCTCAGCTCTGTGAGGGACAGAGACAGGAAGCCTAGCAGGGTTTTCTGGCCAGCCCGCCTAGCGCCAGGGGTCAGTGTGGTAGTTTGAATGAGAAGCCCCTATAGTCGTGAGTGTTTGAATGCTTGGCCTCTAGCTCGTAGAACTATTTGAGAAGGATTAGGAAGTGTGGCCTTGTTGAAGGAGGTGTGTCACTGGGGGCAGACTTTGAGGTTTCAAAAGCCCACATCATGCCAGTTGGTTTTCTCTGTCTTGTAGTTGTCCCGTCCATGCCTGCCTACCTGCTGCCATGTTCTCCGCCATGACGGTCATGGACTCTACCACCCTCTGCAACTGTGAGCCTCTAAATTAAATGCTTTCTTTTATAAGTTTCAAGGGTACACACACACACACACACACACACACACACACACACACACACACACACACACACGGGGTGGGGTGGGGAGGATAAGCTGGGTACATGTGTGTGTGTATGCTCATACTTATGCCTTAGTGAGTGCATGATGCATGTGCTCATGTGCAAGCTCACTCTTGCGTGTGTGTGTGTGTGTGTGTGTGTGTGTGTGTGTGTGGTGTGAGCACGCATGAGTGTGTATGCCAGAGCTCACCTCAGGTACTGTTTTTCAGCTGCTCTCCAAGTTGTTCTGAGAAACAACAGTGGACGAGGAACTCACTGATTCAGCTAGGTTGGATGGAGCCAGCCCCAGGGATTCTTCTCTTTGAATTCCCATAGTTCTGAGTTTATGCTTAGGTGCCACCAAGCCTGGCTTTCTCACGTGGGTTCTGGGGGATCACACTTAGGTCTTCTTGCTTGTAAGGCAAGCACTTTACCGACCGAGGCATCCCCTCAGCCTGGCCCTTCACTCAACTTTTTTGAAGCGTGGTATTGAAATGATGATGTAGCTCTGGATGATCTTGAACTCTTGATCCTTCTATCTGCATATCCCAGGTACTGGATTATAAACATGAACCACTATGCCCAGTTTATGAAGTGCTGGCTGGAGATGGAATGCAGGGCTTCCCCCATGATGGCAAGCACTATGCCAGCTGAACCACATCTCCAGTGCAGATTGCCATATTTTCCCGTGGATCTACAGGTACACACCGCATATCCAACCAATCTTACTTTCAGCTTCTCATCTCAGTAGCTACTTTTATTTGGGGAAGTTTCAATATTGAGGGGGGGGGGATGCTGTAGGTGACTGTGTTTGGATATGACCGACCAGAGACATTGAGAATTCAGGCCACCTGTGTTTTCAATGGTTCCGAGACATTAAAAATAGAAAAGATACCACAACAGGGGTGCATATCATCAGTGGATTTAAAATATTTACATTTAATAAATCCCCACATTGACACTCAAACTCTAGTGTTTATATAACTTCATTTGGGGAAAAAAAAAACATGTTAAAAGTCTAAACTCCAGGCTCTTCTGGGTGTGAGATCCAGCCACTCTCTTTCCGGTTCCTGATTCACACTCATATTATGCCAGAAAAAGCACTGGTTATAGGGAGGGCGGGTGTGTGTGGCTGAGCAGGCAGCTCAGAGGTACTTCAGTGTTCTGAGGAACCTCTTCACACCCAAGCACAATTGGTCATTGGCTACAAACCCTGTGGTCACAGGAAACAGTTCTCAGCAAGACAGAGGTATCTGAAAGGCTTACTGGAAAGGCATTAAATCCGTTTGTTTCTATAAAGTGTGTCTGCCCCATGACATCCGGAGGACTCCGATGGGAGCAGGGGACATAGTTCAGGGGGCAAAGTGCTTGTTGTGTAAACACAAGACCTGGGTTCCATACCTAGGTCCCACGTAAAAGGAAAGCTGTGTGTGGTGAGGCTTGACTAACCCTAGTGCTGCGGAGGAAGACAGGTGGACCCCTGAGGCCTCCCGGCCAGCCAGCCTCTCCTATTTGGTGAGCCTCAGGCCAGTGAGACACAGTGTCTCAATAAATACGGTGGACAGCATTTCTGAGGAACAGTGCTGAAGGTTGTCCCACACGTGGATGGACACGTGAGCGTGCATGCCACCCTTTTACACCTGTGCCTTCTCGAAATCACCAACCTCACCTCCATGCACACTGCTACTGGACCCTGTCCTTTCCTTGACATGCCTAAGGATAGGCGCTTCCAACGGTGTGACTATTAGGGTTCAGGGTCACAGGTTGTCACTTTATATTCTGATATTTCTGAAGGTAAAGCAGGAGGAAGAGGGACTGGGTAGATGACCCGGTCTGTGGAAGGCCTGCTGCACAAGCATGAGGAGCTGAGTTTGGATCCCCAGAACCCATGCAAAACGGGATGTGGCAATGTGAGTCACACTGGGGAGAGGCAGGTGGACACAGAGGGTCCCTGGGGCTTGATGACCTGTCAGTCAAGTTGATTAGCAAGCTCCAGGGTCAGTGAGAGCCCCTGTCTCAAAACGTGGAGTTGAGAGTGATGAAGATGCCCTCTAATGTTCTCTGGCCTTCATGTGCACATGCACACATGCACAGATACACATAAGCACATATATACCACACACACTTAAACAAACAAAACAAAGAGAGCTAATAACTAAATATTGTCCTATTATAATATAAATATACATTATGTAAATACATAATATGTTATATTTAATAAATACTGTATCAAATAAATATGCGCAATAAATAACAATAATAAATATATTTAATAAATAATATGCAATATATTCTTTTATAATGTAATATATTATTACATATAAACATTCTAGTGACATTTCACCCACTTAAATCATGCATGAGGATGCCATCTGACAGATTGTATCTCAGCACCCATCGCTTAGCAGCAACTTTGGAGACATCCTCTCTAAAGTGAGACGGTGAGATATAGATGAACTATAAGCATAGAGGTGGCATCTCTTCTCAGTGTCTTCCTCTATGTCTAGAACTTCTAACACTTTAGTCAAGGTCCCTGGTCTCCTGCGGGTCCTAGAATGCAGGGTAGTTTGGAACACACAATAGGAAAATACTTGGGCTTCCTTTGTGGCTAATTTGGTGCATTTGAAGTATCTGTCTAGTAGCTAGGATTACATACACCACAGCTCTGGCTGAGGTCCTGTTCAAACCTAGCTTTTCCTTTTGCTTCCTGGTGTTGTTAGGCAACTCTCCACCTTCCCTCTTCTCCTCTCCTTCCTCCTCATCTTCTTCCTTCTCCTGTTTTTTCTTCTCCTTCTCATTTCTTTTTGACCAAGTTTCTTTCTGAGTTCCCCATTGTATTAGTCAGGGCTCTCTAGAGGAAAAGAAGAGTTCGATGAATATATGCTATAAAATAGTATTTACTAGATTGATGTACATCAGATGGGCTGCTGGGTAGCCCAATGGCCATATGCATGTTGGAGAAGCTGAAACCCCAGTCGCTGTTCAGTCCATGAGGCTGGATGTCTCAGCAGTCCCAATCTAGCCCTGAAGGCCTGGAGGAGTCCTGAAGAGGAGCTGACCTTCAATATGCTTTGGAAGGCTGAGAAGTTGAGTTTGGATGGCAGCAAGAGATGGTGACAGCCACAACAGAGGGGTAGATCCACTCACCAGCAAGAAGCAAAAGCAGGCACGCTGTGCTCTTTTCTTGCTGACCTCTTTTCCTGCTGACCTCTTTTCTTGCTGACCACTTTTTAGCCAGGCCGTTGCTAGGAAGTGACACCCACTCAAAGGGAGAGTCTTCTCCAAAGTCAGTCCTTCTTGGAAACAGACCTACCCAGAGGTGTGCCTTTGAGTTTATTCCAGATCCAGTAACAGTGACAGTCAAGATTAACCATGACACTCATGTTGGTGAAATTATTAAGGGATACCAACTACACACTCATGTTTCATTGCAAAAAACTACTTCCCCTTGCTCTCCTTTCTATCCCCAACACAGAATTCTTGATTTTTTCTTACTTATTTGTAGCAGGGGTAACTCAGAAATTAGATACAGTGAAGCCAGAAATTCTTATGGTTTGTAAAAGGACATCCAAAAGTCAGTTCTTGAACACACACGTTTCCTGCAGGGGAACTTGTGGTTCAGAGGCATTCTCTTCTTTAGTGTGTATTCGTGTGTGTGTGTGTGTGTGTGTGTGTGTGTGTGTGTGTGTGTGTGTGTGTGTGTGTGGTCACTTAGCAAACATTTATTGTGGCACATTCTACGTAAGAGCTTTATATGAATACAACTTGCTCAAGCTCTGTGACACTTTCATAAACAGGACTTGCTGCTGGCCCCACTCTACAAAGCCAGGAAGTGAAGAAGCTAAGAATTGACTCCTTGGGAGTTACTTCTGAAAGGCAGTTCTTGTTTGAGAAATAACACTGAGGGACAGAGCCAATGCTTTATGGTCAACAGATCTAGGTTCAAATCCTACTCATAAAGTGGGAATTACAATTTCTATTTTGTAGAGCTGTATCAGTGTCTATGTAAAGTATACAGTAGGTTCATAAATGTTCCCGTATCCCATTAAGTCGGTACCTGCCATCTTCGAGACAGAGTTTGATTCATCATTTAATACTTTGGCTGGCATATAAGAGTTGAATAAATAGGGGCATGGGAGATGTCTCAGTTGGTGAAGCTCTTGCCTCACAAGCCCGAGGACTTGAACTCAGTCTCCAGCACCCTCATAAAAACAGAAAATGGCGTCATGTCCTTGTAATCCCAGAGCTGGTGAGATGGGAAGTGGGGGCAGGAGACTCCCTGAAAGCTCATGGCCAGCTGAGTAGGCCTGCTTGGTGAAGTTCCAGGCCACTGAGAGACCCTGTCTCAAACTAAAAGATGGAAGGCACCTGAAGAATAACACTGGAGGTTATCCTCTGACCTCTACGTGCATGCCACGCATGCATGCACCTGCATCCCCGAGTTTGTGCTTGTACACACACACACACACACACACACACACACACACACACACACACACACACACACTTAAAAGAGCTGAATAAATATTCGCAGAATGTGCTTGCAATGAGGACTCTCTAGGTTTTGATTTAAAACAAAAACTTTATTTTATTTTGTATCTGTGCCCTCAGAGGCCAGAAGGCAGCACTGGATTCCTCTGGAACTTGATTCCAGATGGTTGGGAACCACCAAGTGGGTTCTAGGAAATGAATCCGGGTCTTCTGGAAGAGTGTGTTCTTAACCAGTGAACTGTCTCTCCAGGCCCTGGGCTTTGATTTTTGAAAAAACATTTTATTTATTTGTTTGTTTGTTTATTTATTTGTTTGCTCTCTTTCTCTGTGTGTGTGCTTACCATGGAACAACTACTGGGAGTCGGTCCTCTCATCCCACCATGCTGGTTCAGAAGATTAAACTCAGGTCACCAGACTTGGCAGTAAGTGCCTTTACTTGACAACCCTGATTTTTTTTTTAAACTGTTGTTGAATGTCAGAGGGAAATTTCCCTTGACTGTTTCCTGGGGTGACTTCATCAGTATAAAGTCACCAAGGTTTTACGAGTGCAAACGATGGGCTCAATGCCACCATCTTGTTCTCTTGTGGTCTCAGCAAGAATGACCCAGGGGAAGACCACAGAGGTCTCTGGACGCCTCTGGGTCCTAAGTGCTGACATGAATTATGAAAGAAGAGCTTTGTGCTTAGGGTGATACAAGGGTCTCTCACTCTTGACGGTTTTGGTGTCCACAAAGGGACAGAAATATAACTTTTTCTGGGGTCCAAAGGAAGGGCTAGAGGTGTCTAATTTCTGTGGAGATGATCCCCTAGGGGTTTCATATGATACAAGAAATTGACATTAGCATCCCCTCAAATCTCCCTGCATAATTCTGATCTACTCTTCACATGGTTATCAAACTAAGCATTTCCCAACACAGATCTCTATGTGTGACTATCCCATGCTTACTAAATTTACGATAAAACAAAATAGCATGGACTGGAGAAAGGCTCAGTGGTTAAGGCACTGACTAATAATACAGGCACGAAGACCAGACTTCAAATCCCCAACACTCATGGGTGGGCGTGGTGGCCGGCCTCTAGTTCTACCCTTGGAAGGTGGAGACAAGGGATCCCCGGGTCAAGCTGGCGAGTGAGAGTTTGCTGTAGTTTAAAAGCAGGAAAACTTTTTTAGTTCAGACCCAATAAACCCAGAGTTCGTAATAACAGCACACGGACTCACAGACTTTTATAATTGAGAAAGACCTCAGAGATAACTAATCTAAGCTCCTCACGGGTTTCTGCTTGAGTATAAAATTGGACACAGCTTAGGATGCTCCAAACTCTTGTTTTATTCAGTTTGGTGGTGTGATTTATAGACCAATTACAACCTGCCATGTGAAACAAACTATCAAATTTAAATGAGTCAGTAAGCACTCTGTTCAATCTGTGAGTCGTTGTATATAAAGAAATTGTATTTCTTTATAAATATTTTACATTTGTAATATTTACTTGGTAGAAAAATGAGACCGGATTTCTGTTCTGTTACCTAAAGAGGTCTCTGGGCCAAATGAGCACACACAGCATGGCATAGACAACCTCGATCCCAAATTAAGACGAAACCCTTTTTCTTCCATCTCTCCTTTATTTGCACACCACTGCTCCATCCCATTGTCCTGGACATACGAGGAGAGAGTGTGCTTTAAAGCTTCTGTCCTCTGGTCCAGTCAGAAGGTCCCTGGCTCCCAAACCACTCAAAAGAAATAACTGGTGGGAAAGAGGACATTATTGGTGATATTGGGAGCTTTTCCTAAACTTACTTTACTGGGGGACCCTGACTCCCGAGGGGAAAATGTCTGCAAAGATACTACTGGGAGCTCAGAGGAAAATATTATGTTCTAACCTTTTAAAAATTATTCCAACTATTAAGAAGAGTCCCAACTGTATTTTCTTTAAGCCATAATCTGAAAGGTACAATGATTGAACCAAGACAAATGGAGTGCCCTAAGCAAATGTCATGCCATAGATTTACCTACGTACAAGCCATTGGCATGGTTCAGGTCAGAGGTTAATTAAAGACATTGAAAGGTCATTCTGTGATTAGGTGAAGGCAGACTTTTAATAGGGCATCAGTCTGAGCCACACTGACAGAAGATTTATGCCAGGCTCGATGACATCGCCAAGAATCCTGCTGATAACAAGAGCCTCAATGTTGGTCTGAACAGAATGATGAATGAAGCCCATATCTCCTCACACTGCTCATTACAGGCTCTTTCACTCCTGGTGGCACTTAGCGGCATTTATTTACTGGGGTTTGAAGGTGTGGGACAGCATCCCAGTCCATCTAATACTTTTAAACGTACACTTGTGATATAAAAATGAAACAAGAGATAAGATTAGGTGTTTGAATAATTGCACAGCTCTGCTTCCGGGATTATTTTCACCAGTACCAACATTATCCATCCCACCCCCCCACACACCCCATGTTCTTCCAGTGTGTGAGCAGCTCAAGAAAATTAATTGTCTGAGGCAGAAGGTCAGAGGGAAAAAATTACCGATAAGCGTGAAACACGCTATAAAACAGAGCCTTGCTGAGCCTTCGATATGTGAACAAAAGAGAATGTAAAGAAAAAGACATACACACCTCCTGCCACACTTGGCATTGCTGTTCTTAGTTGGCTTTGATTAGGGAGAGGATCTAGAAAGAAGACCCGATAAATGGAAAATAAATAAAAATCAAAAAAACATCTTACAATATGACTCAGCCAAAAGCAGATAGAAGGAAAACTAAAGCCCTGATGAATAACGTTTGCTTTTCCACGAAACTCCCTTTCAACATGTTATGTATTTATCAAACCACCAGAGTGTAAATTCTATGAATAAGCCCTATCATCTCACAGCCAGTAGACGCCGTGGAAACTGCAGCAGCAACAGAAAATGCCTGAGCACTAGAAAAGGCTCCTTTCTATAGAGTCGAACATAGCTATGTCTGCAGTTTCACAAGGGGGGTGGGGGGAATAATCAGAATCTTTCTGCTTGGGCCACCAACCAGGGCCAGGCCAAGGGAAGATCACATCCCATCTCACCCCAAGGCAAGTGTCACATTAATTCAGAAACAAGAGATGAAGAGTCCAGTAGAGGCGATGGGATTAGGAGGCAGTTGCAAGAGTGCTGTGGGAAGGTTGCTGTTTCTCCTTTGAGGTCACTAGTTTTTATATTTTATTGTAGATTGTGTGTATGTAGTGGGGTAGGGGTGCATTATGGGGGTTTGTGCATATGCGTGCAGTACCAATAGAGGCCAGAAGAGGGTGTTTGATCCCCTGGAGCTGAAGTTGAAGTTCGCTGTTAGTCACCTGTCCTGGGGTAGGTGGGCTCTTAATTGCTGAGCCATCTCTCCAGCTGGTTTAGGGCCATTCTGTGTATAGGCAGAACAAATGGCAGGTGGATTTGTACAGACTAATAGTTCTGCCCAGGACATGCATGCAACCCCTGGGAGCCCTGAGAATAAAGATAGGCACGTCGACCACACTCTCGGCACAGAATAGATTCAGTTTCTTGCATGCTTGATGTAACCTCCCCTGAATGTGCAAAAACTACATAGAAATAGAAAGCTGTCCTTGGTAGCCTTTTGAAAGGAGTCTTCCTTCAGCATTTTTGGGTTATACATGTACATGTATGCCTACACACATATGTGCTGAGGCCAGAGGTGACATCAGGTGTCTTCTTCCGTTCTCTCCACCTTATTTTTTTGAGACCAGTTACTCACTGAACCTGGCCCTGAAGACCTGGAGGATTCTTGGAGAGCTGGTCTTCAGTCTACCTTTGAAGCCCAAAGAAGCTGCCTTTAATATCAACAAAAAATGTGAAGAGAGGCAGCAAGATAGTAGGCAGACACTTGAGGGATGGTGAGGGCAAACAGGCAGGAGCATAGCTTTCCTTCTTCCATGTCCTCTAACTAAGGATGCACCCCCTCTCCCCCCATTTCACATAACTGGATCAAGGAAATCCCTCACAGGAGTGTCCTAGGGTGTATCTCCTTCTAGTTGATTCTAGAACCATCACAATGAAAGTGTAGGCAGGGCTCTTCAAGTGTAGGGGTGGGGTACCTGGGAAGTGGAAGTGGTGCATGGTGTAAAGCAAGAGAATTAAGGTGATTTATGCAGAAAACGTTTTCCCAGTGATCCCGGAGAAATGCATGGTTATTCCTCTGAGAGTCCTTTCACTTTGAGAGATGATTTGAAGCTACCTGGTGCCAGCAGCCTTTACCTACTACCCTGTTCAAAGCACTAGACCAGAACAGACAGAAAAGACATGCCATCTTTACTTTCTCTTTTATAGCACTAGGGACACCTTATAAAAGTTTTGGGTAAATTTGTCCAAATAATAATAATAATAATAACAATAACAACAACAATAATAATAATAATAATAATAATAATGGTCTTGACAAATGGCAAATGGCTCAGTGGTTAAGAGCATGGACTGTTCTTGCAGAGGACCTGCACACCATTCCCAGTGACAAGTACCTATAACTCCAGCTCCAGATCATCTGACGCTCTCTTCTGGTTTCTTCAAGCACCTGCACCCACATGCACCTATCCATACATAGATACAAATACAAACATACATCATTAAAAATAATCTATAAAAATGTGTGATGTAGAGGAAGTCAATTAATTAGCTAGGTTAGTGATAATCTATTCTGCCCTAGATGTGGCAAAGGATCTGAGAGTCTAGATTGGCTGGCCAGGGAGCCCCAGGAATCCACCTGTCTCTGCCTCCCAGTGCTGGGACTAGAAGTGTATGCCACCGCTCTGCTTTTCTATGTGGGTCCTGAGGATCCAGTTCAGGTTCTCAGGCTTTTTACTCAATGAGCTATCTCTCCAGCCTGTGATCAAGGTAGTTCTGGATGTCTGTCTTCGTTGAAGTCACAGTTTAAACCAAGTCCTCAACCAAGAGGGCAACCTTGTTTAAATGTCAGAATACTCCTCTGTGTAGATGACTTTTAAGGATGGGCTTCTGTCGTGTTACTGCACCTCCCTTTAGAGACGGACCGGAGACATTGGCAAGTTAAAGGACAAGAGAAGGATTGTTGCAAAGAAATCCTTTTTATCGTGTGTAACAGAAATCCATCCAAGGTCGGACCACAGAGCCTTTTTCCATGGAGCATTTATGAGCATCTTGTGGAATTTATTTTGGAAAATGACTTATGGAAACAAATGTGAAAGTAAATATTGCTAACAGTTACTAGTTGTGGCTTCAAGTTAACAGGAAACACACACACACACACACACACACACACACACACACACACACACGAGTAGGAGAGAGATGTAAAAACTTAAAGCGGAAGAAAGTTGGAGAGACAGTTCCTTGGTCAAAAGTGTATTCTGCTTTTGGAGAGGACTAGAGTTTGGTCTCCAACACCTATGTCATATGGCTCACAACCAATTATAATTCCAGGTCCAGGGGACCTGACATCCTCTTTGGGGGGCATTTTACACACACACACACACACACACACACACACACACACACACACACACACACACTGAAAAAAACCATTTTCTTTTAAAAAAATACTCAAAGAACTCAAGCTTGAAATAGTGATGCTTGCATGTCATTCTAGCACTCAGGAGGAAGATACAGGAGGATGAGGAGTTCAAGGCTGCATAGGGAATTTGAGGCCAGCCTGGGCTACTGAGGCTCTGTTTCAACACAAACATGCAAGCATCAAGGAAAACCCAAAGGGCTTGTGAGGCCATAATCAAGGTGTAGACTGGGCCTTTTTCCTCACTGTAGCTAATGTCTATGTACTCTACCTCTTCTTAATGTGTGGAGGGTCAGGAAAATGCTGAGCTAGAAGAGCGGGGGAGGGGGGGAAACCCACCAAAATAAACAAACAAACAAAATTCCAAGTCCCATGAAACCCGAGAATTCAGGGAGCAGGGTATCTAAGTGTGCTTTCCTCCTTTGCCTCGTTGTCATTAATGTTACACTTCTGGCTTTCCTGTCATTCAGCCTGAGCCTCCTGGAGCCACTAGTTGATGGAAAGCGTGGAGATGATGGTCTGAACTGTTCTTGGCAGGCAGGACTGAGCTGAGAGCAAGAACACATGCATGATGAACAGGAACATAAACATCCCAATTCAAGCCAGACTCCTTGTCCCTGCAGAGGAGCAAAGCCACAGCGAAGTCCATTGAATTCTCTGGGAAAGTCAGTGAGATCTGACAAGAACAGGTCAGACATGACAATCTAATTCAACAAAATCATGTTGTCTAAGAGAATCTGCGAGTATCTCCTAGCATTTCCCTTCTATTCTTTATATGTGTGCACACACATCCCTGTGTATATACAAGTGAATGCTGGTGTGCATGCATATATGTGTGCACGTGGAGGCCAGGGGTTAATGTGGGGTGTTTTCCTCAATTGCTTTCCTTGTTATTTTAAAATATATATTATATTTTTAATTGTATGCTTCTATCTGTGGGTATGTATGTCCCAGTATGTGTGGGCACCCTCAGAGGCAAGAAGAGGGCATCAGATCCCCTCTAGGTGGAGTTACAGGTCGTTATGAGCACCCAATAAAGGTGCTGGCAACCAAACTTGGGTCCTCAGCTAGAGCAGGACACACTCTTAACTGCTGAGTCATCTGTCCAACCTCACCATGTTATTTGGAGACAGGGTCTGTACTGTATCTTGTACACAAGATATAAATCATCTAGAGAGAGGAAACATCAACTGAGAAAAATGCCTCCATCAAATTGGATTATAGGCAAGTCTGTGGGGCCATTTTATAGATTAGTGATTGATGTGGGAGGGCCCCATCTACTGGAGATGGTGTTATTCCTGGTTGGGTGGTTCTGGGTTGTATAAATAAGCAGGCTGAGCAAGCCATGGGAGCAAGCTAGAAAGCAGCATTCTTCCTGACCTCTGCTTCAGCACCTGCCTCCAGGTTCCTACCCTGAGTTCCTGCCTTGGCTTTCCCTTGATGCTAGTGTGTAACACATAAGCCAATTAAACCATTTCCTCCAAAGATTGCTTTTGGTCACATTGTTTAATCACAGCGATAGAAATCCTAACTCATACAGGGCCTTTGACTGTACTGCCAGCTCGGTCATGTGGTTGAACTAACTGGCCAGTGAGCTCCAACGATCCTCCTGTCTCCACTTCTCCAGTGCTAGGATTACAAGGGTGTGTCACCATATCTGGCTCTTTTACATGCTAAGTAGGGATTGAATTTAGATCTTCATGCTTGTGCAGCAGGCACGATGTTTGGAAAGGAATGGAACCTTTAGGAGACAGAGCCTTACTGGAGGAAGTGAGTCACTGAAGGAAGGTCTTGAGGCTTTGTGCCTGGCTCCACTTCCAGCTCATCCTCTGCTTCCTGAGTGCAGATGTAATGTGACCAGCCAGCGCTTGCTCCTGCTCCTGCCCCTGTGTCTGTCTCCCCTGCCGTGATGGAATGCATTCCTCTGTAACTGTGCTGTGTCTCCCCTGTCATGACAAACTATACTCCTCTGTAACTGTAAGCACAAATCAACCCTTTCCCTCTTAAGCTGCTACGTCAGAGTATTTAATCACAACAGTTGAAAAGTAACTAAGGTAGCCTCTTACCAATTCCTTAAACCTCCTAGTTATAGCTATAACCTTTTTCTTTCCTAAAAGTTCAGATACCAGGCATTAATTTTTTGCTGGATTATTTTGGCTGTACTGCATGTTGAACAGAGAGTCTCAGCTTGACCACTGAGCTTTATCCCCAGCTCTCTGTTTCCTCTTCCCCTCTCCCCTCTTCCTCCTTTCTTCCCTCTCTCCTTCCTTCCTTCCTTCCTTCCTTCCTTCCTTCCTTCCTTCCTTCCTTCCTTCCTTCCTTCCTTCCTTCCTTCCTTCCTCCCTCCCTCCCTCCCTCCCTCCCTCCCTCCCTCCCTCCCTTCCTCCCTTCCTTCCTTCCTGTACCTTTAATTTTGAAACCCCAAAATTGGCCAAGCTGTTTGAACTCGGTTTGCAGACCAGGAAAATCTGAAGATGTTCTTGCCTCAGGTTCCTGAATGCAAATGATTTTAAATATGAACCAGTATTCCTTTAATTCTTCCACAGCAAAATCTCATCTTCCCACCAACAGCATGACCCAAGAGGAAGACCAGCACATCTTCTCTGTCTTCCCCTCTTGTGACAACTAGCTCAGAAGAAAACCAACATCAGCTAAGATGGGCAGTTATCTGGAAGAACAACTTCTCTCTATATGCCATTGAAAAATAAACGCTTTTGGGATTGAAGAGATAGATTAGTGGTTAAGAATGCTTGCTGCTATTGTGGGGGACTGGAGCTCAGTTCCAGCACCCACACCTGGAGCCTCATAACCCCACCTGAAACTCCAGCTTCAGGAGATCTGACGGCCTCTTCTGGCCTCTGTGGGCACCTTGCATGTTTGTGCATGTATACACACACACACACACACACACACACACACACACACACACACACAAAATCTAAAAGTAAATGTCTGCTTCCCATAATTGTCTAATGTTTTAGGCAAAAGCTTTCTTTCTTATATATGCTTTTTCTGTATATTGAAAATAGATGTTTTTTCACATAATGTATTCTGATTACAGTTTCCCCTCCCTCCACCCCTCCCAGTTCCTCCTCCTCTCCCCCTTCCCATCTACATTCCCCACTTTCTGTCTCTCATTAGAAAACAAATAGGCTTCTAAGAAATAATAATAAAGTAAAACAAAACAAAACAAAAACTAGCACATTGGAATAAGACAAAATAAACAAACAGAAGGAAAAGATCCCAAGCAAACAATCAAGAAAGAGATATAGATGCAGAGACCCACTCATTCTCACACTCAGGAATCCCATAAAAAAACATTAAACTGAAAGCCATAATATATGTGCGAAGAACCCTTAGGGTTAAAAGAGAGAAGGAAAAATATAAATAAAATAAAAATGAATTTAAAAATAAGATTAAGAAAGTAAAATCTCTGACACAATATCATGAGACAAGGAACCTCCAGAGATGCCTTTGAGTTCATTTTTTGTTGGCCATCTACTGCTGGGCACAAAGCCTATCCTTAAGAATAGTTGGTTTCAACAGGTGGTGGTGGCACACACCTTTAATCCCAGCACTCAGGGAGGCAGAGGCAGGTGGACCTGTGTGAGTTCAAGGTCAGCCTGGTCTACAGAGTGAGTTCCAGGACAGCCAGAGCTACACAGAGAAACCCTGTCTCAACCTGCCGACCCCCCACCCTCACCAAAAAAAGAGGTTGTTTCCCCAGGGAGACGCCTTTGGAAAAAACTAAATTTTCATTTGCAAGTGGTTATCCATTGGAGATACCTTCTGAATTAGGCACAAGGGCATGTGTCCACTTCTTTCAGCTGAAGGACCCCATCTGATGCAGACCTGTGCAGTCCCTGTGCATGCGGTCTCGGACTCTGTGAGTTCTTTCGTGTGTCAATCCTGTTGATTAGAGGGCCTTGTTTTCTTGGTGTCCTCTATCCCCTCTGGCTCTTATACTCTTTCTGCCTTCCCTTTGGAGGGGTTCCCTGAACACTGAGGGAGAGGATTTGATGTGTTCCAAGGTCTCTCACTCATTGCATAGTGTTCCCATCAGCTGCTGAGGAAGCTTCTCTGAAGAAGGCTGAGCAAGGCGCTGAGCTGCTTCCTTGGCAAGAATGTGTATGTGATTCTAATTTGAGGCGAATCTGCTTGTGTTCTCAACAGAGCAGCCGTAGACATGTCACTGATGGCTATTTAGATGGGATCGTTCCCCTACCTGTTTTTGGACTTAGCATTCTACACCCTAAGGATATTGTGGTTGTTTGGCATCACATTCGTAATATAGTTTCATGTTTTGTAGTATGTCGTGGGTATTTCTTCTGAGTGTGGCATGATCACTGTCATCATAGAGAAGAGACTGCTGTAGGGAATGACAGAGTACCTTGCACCGCCTTCCAGTCTAAACAGTGAAATAAGAGAGCACAGGGGTATCTAGGGCATAGTCATGGTGACAAAACTTCCAACACCCCCTCATAGACATGGGTGGAGTGGGAGGAGAGGATCTCTAGGATTTCATCTGAGATGCTACCCACCACCCCCTCCTGCCTTCCAGCTCCACTTGGCCTTGGTAGGACTGATACAGTATATAAGAAGTAACAGGTAGACAGGGAGGGGGAACTTTAAAGATGCTACTGCTGTGTGTCATCACCCATGTGCCTGTAAGCAGTCCCTTACTCAATGAGCTCATTAGTTCATTATGCTGGACTTGAATGGAACTGTTTCTTTGATCTGTTATTGCCCTGTCAGGGTGAATAGATGCTTCTTTATGTCTCCTCCAGAAAAGTTATGCAACAGAGCTTCTTAAAATTAAGAACATCATTAAGACTAGAAACAGGTGTGCATACAAGTGAAGTGTGTGTGTGTGTGTGTGTGTGTGTGTGTGTGTGTGTGTGTGTGATGTGCAGGTGAAAGTTTATGAGCCTTGGCTCATTGCTGATTTGCTTTGCCTGTTTCTTGCATGTGGATGGATATACAATCCCCCAGCTAACTCCTGTGGCTCTTTACTGCCTCTGTCTCCATTGTGGACTCTCCCTCTGGGAACTATAAGCCAAAATAAGCACTTTTTTCCATAAGTCACTTTTCATCATGGCGTTTTACTATATCAACAAAAAGTAAGGAATATGCTACCCTATCATGTTATGGACACCATGCCTTGCTTTGTGGCGTTTACTAGACCATGGTTTCCACGATTCAAAACCACCCCAGCTCATTCTACCAAAACTCAGAACATGCCTATCTCATAGAGACTGAACCATGACAGTGCCTGGCAGAGTCCAAAGAGGGTGATTGTTGGTAGATTCTGATTATCCAGCTTCTGAATCTGTAAATTCACATCTGAGATAAAATGGAATGCAAGGTCTAGATCCTCAGCTCTGGGCATGCCTGCTTCCGGGTTGTGACAACAACACAAGACGATGTGCAGGAAGATGAGGGGCTGATGAGATGGTCCATCCAGTAGAGGTGCTTGCTGCCAGCCGACAACCCAAGCTCGATTCCTGGGACCTCAATGGCAGTTGTCTTTGGACCCTCGTGCACACAGGATGGCATCCCTGTGTTCCCTCCACCCCTGATACCACACACAATAAAATAAACAAAAATTAAAAAATTTACAGATGTGAGAAGATGAGCAGTGGAAGTAATATCTTCGTTAGCATAATCCAATATGGAAAGGGTGAAAGATTGAGAAGTTGTGCTAATTGTCCCCATTGCTGCAGTCAAATAGCCAACCAGAAGCAACTTGGAAGAGGATGTTTTATTTTGGCTAAAGTTTAAGAAGAGATACAGTCTCACATCAGGCAAGGCATAGCAGCTGGAACAGCTGGGGCAGATGGAGCAGCAGGGGCAGGTGGAGCAGCTGGAGCAGCAGGGGCGGCTGGGGCAGTAGGGGCAGCTGGGGCAGTAGGGGCAGCTGGGGCAGCAGGAGCAGCAGGAGCAGCTGGAGCAGCAGGAGCAGCAGGGGCAGCTGGGGCAGCTGGAGCAGCTGGGACAGCTAGGGCAGCAGGGGCAGCTGGGACAGCTAGGGCAGCAGGGATAGCTAGGTCAGCTGGAGCAGCTGGGGCAGCTGGGGCAGCTGGAGCAGCAGGGGCAGCTGGAGCAGCTGGAGCAGCAGGGGCAGCAGGGGCAGCTGGGGTAGCAGGAGCAGCAGGGGCAGCTGGGGTAGCAGGAGCAGCAGGGGCAGCAGCGGCAGCTGGAGCAGCTGGGCAGCTGGAGCAGCAGGAGCAGCTGGGGCAGCTGAGCAGCTGGAGCAGTAGGAGAAGCAGGAGCTGGTCACATTGTATATGCAGCCAGGAAACAAAGACTTGATAGGATGTGGAGCTGAGCTATAAAACCTTTATGCTTGGTCTGGAGAGATGGCTCAGTTGGTAAAGGACTTGCCTCATAAGCATGAAGACCTGAGTGCAGATATCCAACAATCACACACAAAAAAAATTGGGTTCAGTGGCAAGCATCTGCAACCCCACTGTGTTTCCAGGGAAGGGGGTCAAGCAGAGACAAGTGGGCCCTTGGAGATCACTGGCCAGTCAGTGGGCTCTGATTCTAGTGAAGGACACTGTCTCAAAACCCAAAACAGTAGGAAATGGGTAACGATAGTGGAAGACGCCTAACATCTCTGGGCTCCACATTCATGGTGAATGCATCTCAAAGCCTGCCCCTAGTGGCCAACTTCCTCCAGTAAAGCTCTAGCTTCCAAAGACTCCATAGCCTTTCTAAACAGCATCTCCATCAGGGGACCACACTCAAGCACAGGAGCTTATGAGCAACACTTCACATTCAAACCACAAAAGACACGGGAACCCCAGTCACCCACCAGGCAGAGTGTGCACACAGTCTTTGTAGCTCTCTTCCTCATTATACACATGCTCCAAGTAAACCCTGTGTGTGGTCCCTGGGACCAGAAAACCTGTTACATCAAACCCAGACCGTGTCCACGAATGTCTACCCACTTCTGGGAAGAGTGAGGTGACTGGATGGAGGTGTGTATAAACTGGTGAGTGTGGTGATTGTGTGTATGTGAGGATAGCCTGAGCCACATGGATTCAGTATTTATAGCAGGTACACTCAGACACTGGATCCTATTTCTTTTTGTAGATACATATGGGGGGGGGTAGTGCCAACAGAAACTCCATTTCACACAGCAGTGGCAGCTGTACCCTCAGTGCCGATGGCAATTCCTTCAGTAGATATCACAAGGTGGTGTGTCAAGCAGAGAGAACACATTCTATTTCTGCATTGACTATAGAAAAGATCAGGAATGCCAGAGCTAGCAAGATGTTGTGGTGCAATCATTGGTATGACTGAACTCATAACTGTGATTTGATCTTGATTGCCAACTTGGTTCTCAAGTCACTTGGGAAATGCCTCTAGCAGGGTCTGGGGGACATATTCAGGAAGGACTGGTTGAGGGGAGAAGACCTTCCCCCAGAGTGTGCAACATCTTCTAATGGTGGGCCAGTTTAAAGTGTTCTAAGTGGACTAACTTAGCAGACAAGAGCAGGTGACCTGGTGTTGGTTCCCTGCACCTATATCCTGCATCCCACAACCACTTGTAACCAGCTCCAGGGTATCCAATGCTGTCCCTTGTCCTCCAAGGACACTGCAGACATGCACAAGCAGACACACACACACACACACACACACACACACACACACACACACACACACCTGCACACATAAACAAAGGTCTACGGAAAACTCAGGGTTGCTTTTGCCTGCCTGCTTTCTTGCTGGTGGTAAATGTATCTATTCTGCCGCTGTTGCTGCTGCTAATCTTTGCTGATATCAGACTCCATCTTCATCGGCTTCCAATGTAGACTGAAGACCAGCAGCTCTACCAACATCTTCTAGGCCTCCAGCTCCAGGATTGGGACTGCTGGGGTATGTGCGTCCCAGGCTGAGCATCTTCGCAGTGCACAGTCTCTCCAGCGTGGAGACTACCATTGTCGGACTACCCGGGCCTGTCTGGTGCGTGCCGATCTATTAACTCCCCTTTGTAGTATAAATTCCTTCTACTTGACCTGCGCCTCTAGAGAACCCTTCTACAGAATTGTTTTAGCATCTGGCTCCCAGAGAATAATTGGCTGACCAGGAACACACAATACTGACTTGCTCCTTCCAGAGCAGACTTCTGGACCACCTCGGAAATAGAAGCCACGTTTGTGCTAGAAGACTACAGAAGAGGAAGCAGCCGAATTGATTAGGCAGCTTACTACCTGCACAACACTCTGCATAGTTATTCAAGAGCGAGAGGCATGCTTAACTTCTTTGAAGCATTTTTTGCTCATAAAGAACAGAAGCTGTAAGAAAAAGCAATAAAGGCACATAAAAAAACTGTTTCAAGACTCTCAGATGATGCTGATAAACTCCTGTTAAAAAATATAAAATCTATTTTCCCAAAAGTGAAAAAAAAAAACCTCTATGCAAAAATAACTAGCAAAATTGCTAAGGAGTGGAGAGAGGTAGCCTTGGACTTGTGAGAATTATCAATCTGAAAAGTCTATCATCCAAAGACCTTGTACATCAATACCAGATTTGAATTATGGAGCTGGTCTGCACTTTCATTTACATGGTCCTTCCCCAAGTAGCCAGATAATATCAATATCTTGCATTTATATGACTACCGTCTTCCCAGATGGCTTCATTAAATTGTATGTTTTATGAGACACTCTTTCCGAAACGTGGTCATCTCCGAATGAGAATGATGCTCCTGGGTGACTCGGGCGAGGGGAAAATCGTGTTTTGCATTTATGCCGTCTTTCTACCCACGATCATAAAAACGTTCAGTTAGCAAGCATTGCCTGAGCATCTGCGTGGGCAGAGCCGTAGACAAGTCTGTAGACAGTGACATACGGAAGATTGAAAGGTGTGGTCCCAGAGCTCGCGAGATGCCTCGGTCAGTAATGTGCTTGCCGTGCAGATATGGAGACCTGAGCTTGGATTCCCAGCACTCACATAAAAAGCCAGGTGCAGGAGGCCATGAGGCTGGACTCCTGCCACAAAATTCCCGGAAGCTTTCGGTGGAAGCGGCACCTGGAAGCAAGTTCCAGGGAGGAATAGGGAAGCAAGAGCAGAGGTTTAATCAGATGACGTAGGCAGGTTTAGGCAGGAGAAGCTGAGGTCCCTACTTGGTACAGGAGACCGTGGGGGCTAGGCTTCTGGAGCAAAATTCCTGGGAGCTGTGGGCAGGCCTGGTGCAGGAGGCGGTAGAGCTGGGGGTAGTGTTAGCAGAACACTAATTCATCGTGGGTACAATGAAAGAGCAGGAATTCAGGCGGCGGCGGATGGATTCTAGCAGACGGCAGCGTGGCGGTGATGGGGATGAAGGGCCAGCAGAAGGCTTCACCAAAATGAACTGTGCATGAAGAAGCAACTTGGAACCTACGATCTTGAAATCCAGATAAAAACAGTTTAACGAGGGAATTGTACAACATATGCGATATGAGAGAACCGGAGAGAATACTGTGTGAAGGTTTAAGTGGGAATTGGCACAGAGGAGTAGGGGACTGGTTAACCAAAACTTAGGATATATGAAGAAGCCTTATGAAACCCCACTGTTTTGCACTCTAATTAAAAAATGTAATTTTTAAGTGGGGTGTGTGTGTGTGTGAATTCAAGTACTTAATATTAGTGAACAATGCTGTTGCCAGAAGATATCTGTTATTAAATGAAAATCTCAGTGCTGGTCGTGAATTACTTCCCTGAGATTTATTGGTCAAAGTGGCCCCAGAAGCACCAAAACAACAACAAAAACCAAAAACAAACAAACAAAGAAACAAAAAACAAAACAAAACAAAAAAAACCTTAGGGGCTAGTGCTGTCACTCAGTGCCTGCCGAAACTTGATGACAGGATCCTATCACTGAAGACAGCACTTGCTTTGGTTGCAGGACACAGAGAAGCCAATCTGGAACTGACCAGAAAATTGTGCCCGCTGGCAGCCATGCACAGTGCTGGAAAGCGCTAAGCCAGCTGCTGGGGAAGAAGAGACATCAGTGGCCCTGAATCTTACATGCTGCAATACTGACCAGCTAGGCAGGACGTACCTGCTAATGCAGTGGTGCCAAAGCTGCTTATGGATGCTTTCTTGGATGTGAGACCTGCTCCATGGGAGAGAATTCATGGCTGGTGTTGTGAACACAGCCGAAAACGTGGTTAGGGAAATCATGGGCCCTAGAGGAGAACGTTGTGACATTGTTTTTCCAAATCGTTATGTTGTCAAACCACCTTATGAATATTTAGGTGAATAACTGTAGATTTGTGCTGTAGATCTGTGCTCCCAACCTCACCAGAGAAGTTTCTTATTGTGGTGTGTGGGACCCACCAACCCCACAGCTCCCCAGAGTTTTCTTGAGTGTGAGCAGCAGGAAATATTAGATAGAAGGATTTAGATTGTGAAGATAAACAGACAGAAAATAAAGGATAGCCTCGAGAGGGCCTGGAACCTGTTCCAATGAGCCCTGACTATCTCTGCCCCAGGGTATTTATAGAGACACTAAGGGGTGGAGCAAAAGGCCTCCCCCCAGCACAGCCAAGTGCAGGCCATCTCAGACACCAGCACTCGGGCCGGTGGTCCTAATCATCCTCTCTATGCGGACCTGCTGGGTAAAGCCTCGAGGAAGCTGAAAACGGGCTCCCACAGTGGTGGATAGTGGTTAATGTGGAAGTGCATTCATTACTACTCAAAATGCCAAGAATAAGCAACAGTGAGTGCTTAGCCACACACAGGACATCTATATAGAGCCCCCCTTGCAAGGCTCAGGGAACATCTTGGAAGAGAGGACTAAAAGAATGTAAGAGGGCGGAGGATGGGGAAGAGCGATGTGAACTGCCGCCGCTGGACATGGCTTGGCTACTGCGCATGCACAGCAGATGTAGTTACATGCCCAAGATCAAGCCAGTTAGAAGCCCAGCATAGAAGACAGAGGGCGTCCTGAAGCACCACCTGCAGCTGCAGCTGAGGAGCAGTTGACAGCTGGTGGCTACTGGAGGAGAGCGTGGCCATCTGTACTTGCCCATGCCCCAGGGGATGACCCCACCCCATGCCAATGGGACAGCACTTATGACTCAGTGGGCTATTTTTTTTAATTTAATAACAAAGTTTAAAATAAATTTTTAAAAATGGGGACCTGAAATTGGGAGGGGGATATGATGAGAGACTGAGGGGAATTGGAGGAGAGAGATCAAGATAAATTGTATACATGCATGAAGTTTTCAAATTAAAAAAAATCTAAGTGTGGTTACATGTGCCTGTAATCTCAATACCAGGTAGATGGAAGCAGGTGAATTTTGGGGGCTTTGGGGCCAGCAAGCTGGGCTGACCCGTGAATTCTAGGCCAGTGAGAGACCTTGTCTCAAGGGAATAGTGGCACATGCCTTTAATCCCAGCATTCAGGAGGCAGAAGCAGGCAGATCTTCACGAGTTTGAGGCTAGCCTAATCTACATACAAAGTTCCAGGCCAGTCAGGGAGACATAGTGAGACCCTGTGTTAAAGAAACAAACAATAAGATGGAAAGCAACAGAGGCAGATATTCAGCATCGACCTCTGACCTCTGCACGAATATGCAGACATGTATGTGCACCTGCATACACTCACTACATGAACACACAAACACACATGCTTGTGCACACACAGCATTGTCCCCACCCTCCAGTGCCTCAGTTTTTATTGTGAAGTATACTCACTTCACAAATGTGCAAACTCCTGGGCAGGAGAAGTTTGGGGATTTGATAGAAGTCATAAGAAAGCAATTTTCTTTTCCAGGGTGGGTCTGATACACTTGGACACTACCATCTGCAAATGTTAAAAAGTATATTTCAAACATATACCACGTTTTAAAGTCGAGACTGTATTTACTTAAGAAAGGGAAGATCAGCCCTCTAAAAGGAAAATGAGAAAAGGGCCTATTAAATTATCAATATGTGTTTGTCAATGTTCCCAAGTAAATAGAATTCTGGTCATTATGGTGGAGGAACAAGAACTCTGACCCAGATTAGGTCAGCTGATTTCAGAATTAAATCAATCTTGTAAAAAAAAAAAAAAAAAAAAAAAAGCAAGATCTGGGGCCTGTGAGATATCTCAGCAGGCAAAGTAGGCAAAGGAGCTTAGTGGCAGGTCTCATGCTCTGAGTTTGATCCTGGGACCCATATGATAGAGGGAGAGGGCTTATTTCCACAGGTTGCCTTTTGGAGAGAGAGAGAGATAAATGTTTTAAAAAAGAGGAAGCAAAAAAATAAACCAAAACAAACCCTCTGTTAGCTTTTATCTAGGAGTTTCTCCCTAATCATTCCTATTCTTAACAGTATTTGTTATTTTGGGAGTTTTTTTGAGTATAGCCATTCTGATGGGAGTAAGATAGAATCTCAAGTTATTTTTGATTTTCATTTCTGTGGTGGATAAAGACATTGGACATTTTTCAAGCCTTTATTGGCCATTGGTTCTTTTATGGGTATACTACTTTGAGTATATGTGGGTATACATCTATGGGTCTGCATTAGAGGCTAGAGGACAACTTTGAGTATCATTTCTCAGGAACAGCACCCATGTCCTTTGAGACAGGGTGTCTCATTGGCCTGAGCTCACCAAGTAGAGTAGGCCAGCTGGCCAGCAAGCCCCAGGGATCTGCCCGTATCCACCTTCCCAGCCCTGCACCACTGTGCCTGGATATTTTGCATGGGTTCTAGGCACTTTATCAGCTGAACCATTCCCCCAAGGCCCATTTCTTCTTTTGAGAAGTATCTGTTCAGTTGATCAGCCCATTTACTGGTTGGCTTATTTATTCTTTTGGCATTTCATTTTCTTATAAATTCCAGATATTAATCTCCTGTCAGATGACTAGCAAGCAAAGGTTTTCATTTATTCTTCATGGCAGGTTGTCTCTTCTCTCTTCACACTGCTGTTTCCTGTGGTGTACAGAAACCTTTTTACTGTGGTGCAATTCTATCTGTGTCTTCTTTGGATTATTTCCTAAGCTCCAGAGCTAATGATTCACAAATCATTTCCTATGACAAAGGAAAGTTTACACCACCTCAGATTCTGCTATTCAACCCAAATCAGAACGATGGGCCATCTGAGCAAGGGGTGTGTGTGGCTCTGATGTTTACTTAGCTTGTGGAAGGCAAGGGATAACATCAAAGTCCAAAGGCTGTGTCTCTTTCTGGAAGCAATTCTCAGTTGTTTTCAACGTATTAGTCAACTGATGAAAACAGGAGAGGTTCCAGGATGTCAACTTCAAAAGACTTCATCTAATCTCAGGCTGTTTTCTAGTATTCTAAACCTTTGCTTGCCTAAACGAGGACTTTCTTCAGACATGTCTAATATAGTGTTTTTTTCTGTAATAAAACTTAAGTTTTAGCTTAAAAATGAACCATCTAGGTCTGGGGACAGAGCTGAACTGATACAGTGATTGTCTAGCATGATGGAAGCTATGGTTTCAGTCCTAGCGCTGCGTAGACAGGGTGTGGAAATGCAAGCCAATCATTCCAGCACAGCACTCAGGAGGTAGAGGCAGGAGGATCAGAAATCTAAGGTCATCCTTGGCTGTATAGTGAATTCAAGGCCAGCCTAGGATATAGGAGACCCTATCTTAAAGGCAAGCAAGCAAACCAGCACTCCAAATGAAACTGTAACCTCTCAAACACTCGAAAGTCTAAAAACCCTCTCAACAAAATTAAAGCACTAGATTATATACCAATACTGCAAGTGCTGTAGGAATTCAGAGAAGGAAGGGTGTCGTGGTTGAAGACAACCAGAAAAAAACTTCAAGGTAGAGAAGGAGCTTGAAGTGGGCCTTAAGGAATTCTTAGATTATAATAGTCACTGAAAGAGGGCTTTAACCCTAAACGTATCTTAACAAACGGCAGGACTTCCAGAGGCAAGTCAAAGGATAATTCCAACCCAGCATGAAGTTCTCACTGACTTCTCAGCACAAAGAAAAGCAGAGAACAGTACCTTGACTAAGTCCTAGTGATTAAACCTAGTGCAAAGACTGTCCTGAATTCTGAGATAGAGCTCTCTGGTTTAGAGGTAAAATGTCTATTTGAAGAGATAGTAGTAGGCTACAGCTAGTAAAGTGCTTGTCTTGCAAGTGTGAGGACTTGAGTGTTATCCCAAGAATTCATGCTAACAAGCTAGGCGTGGTGTGCACACTGGTAATCCTAGAACTTATGAAATGGAGACAGGCAGATCCCCGGGCTCTCTGGACACCCAGCTTAGCCTACTTAGCTCTAAGTTAAGAGGGAGGCTACCTGAAAAAAAAAGGGGGGGGGGGAAACTGGGTTAAGGGGAGGAGGAAAGAAAAGGAGTTTGGATGGTGCCCAAGAAAGAACTTGTCCTCTGACCTCCACACACATATAAGAGGTGATATAGCAGTGAATGAATAATAGGTGCTTTTCTTTTGTGGAGTAATAACATAACATTTATCTTCCATGTATGTGGTTCTATTTGCCTATCTACCTCTCTACCAACCTGTCTATCATCTATCTGCCTCTATCTATCTATCTATCTATCTATCTATCTATCTATCTATCTATCTATCTATCTATCTATCTATCTATCTATGTGTCTGTCTGTCTGTCTATCTATCATCTATCTATCAATTTATCTCTTATCTTTTCTCTACATATTTGTCTCTACATTTCTGCCCTTTGAAACTATATTAGCTAATAAATCCAAAGACCTGGAACATTCCAGTTGGCTGAGCTTTCTGGTCTGTGGACTTTGCTGTAGCCTTTATCAGGTAGGCTAGGAGGTCAACAGCATCACTGAACTTTAGGGTTTCAGTTCCCTGTCCCCTGCTTGGTCACAGTAGGCAGTGCTAACCAGACTTAGCTTATAATGACGTAGTTAAACTCCAAGGGCTAAACCCAAAACCCAAAAGATCTAGGTCTCAGCACCCAGCCAAACAGTATCTGCTCTGTAGACTTTTCCTTTGCTTTAGAGTCACTTGACACGTTGGCAGCAAAGTAGATGTCAGGCTGTTTACCAGTGTCCTTGCTTGGCAGTGATTAAATAAAGGAATAGTTTCTCGATCCTTCCTCTCTCTATTCAGGCAGTGTGAGGAGGTATTTGGAATGTGACTCCAGCACAGGCAGGGTGAGTTTCCTCCTCAGAGGTCAGCCTTACGTATTTAAAGTCCTACTTCGCTTCTGGATACAGGGTGGAACTATCCCTCTCGGTCACCAAATACCCTCCTCTCAGAACACTGTGGGGAAACAGTGTTGTGGTACAACATGTTAAGGTTTTCTGTTTCCAAAGTTGCCATGTATCTCCTGGATCCTTATTAAAAAATATTAAGGAAACATTTTTGAGGCAGTAAAGGCTGATATTCAGTAAAATATAGTAAGAAATGGGATCAAGACTAAAAAAGAAAACAGTGTTCTAAGAACATCTGCCAGCTATAAAACTGCCAGAATATTACTTTCTAGAATATACAAAGAATTCAAAAACTTAAGCATCAAGAAAGCAAACAATGCAATTAAAAAGTACAAAAAACTTCTCACCAAACAGAGCGTTCTCAAAAGAAGAAATGCAAGTGGCTAAGAAACATTTTAATAAGCGTTTACCATCCTTAGCCACTAGGAAAATGAGGATTAGAAGTACTTGAAATCTGGGGCTGGCTGGAGAGATGGCTCATCAGTTAAGAGCACTGGCTGTTCTTCCAGAGGTCCTGAGTACAATTCCCAGCAACCACATGATGGTTCACAACCATCTGTAATGAGATCTGGTGCCCTCTTCTGGCCTGCAGACATACATGCAGACAGAACACTGTATACATAATGAATAATTCCCCAAAGCATGTCTTCTAAAAAAAAAAGTACTTGAAATTTCATCTTACTCCAATCAGAATGGCCAAGATTAAGACAACAAGAAGTGCTGGTGAAGAAGTGTGGAAAGGAGATCCCTTAGGCACTGCTGGTGGGAATGCAAACTGGTGTATGAAGATTACTGTGTCATTCCTTAGAAAGTTAGAAGTAAATTTACCATATAACCCAGCTATACCATTCCGGGGAATATACCCAGAGGACTTTAAATCCGACTACAGAGACCCATGCTCATCCATGTTCATTGATGTTCTAGTCATAATAGCTAGGGTAGGAAAACAGTAACTGGGGTGACAGGAGATACCCACAGGTGCAGTTGTGGTATGGATGGTGTGGTGGTAACTAACCCCTTTATGATGGGATTTAAGGCCCATTCCCCAGGAGGAAATACATGCTCAATACTCTAAATACTGTCGTGAACCTACTACTGTAATTTTGCTGAGTGGACACAGATTGTTTCAATAGAAACATAGATTAATGTCTATCAACTGATGAATGGATAATGAAAATGTACTTGCAACTGGCTGTTATTCAGCTATAAAGAAAAATAAAACTATGACATTTTCTCATAAGCAGATCCTAGCATTAAATTTTTAGATCTGTATGTTTAATTTGGAGTATATATGGAATACAGGCAACTAGAAAGGGGAGGCTGGTGGTAAGGAGAAATTGATATCTTAGGGGAGCAGAGGTAGTAAAATGTTGGTTACATGAAGGAGAATAATGAAGAGACAGGTTGAGGTTGGGAAAAGGATGAGAGGGTAGGGTAGAGGAAGGGGTAGAGAAGGAATAACTAACATTAAGGACATTTGAAAAAATGTATGAAAGTCCACTATTTTATAAGTGTCATAAATGTATATATTCATATAAAAGTTGAATTGGAATCACCCTACATAGGCTCCTAACAGATGTCATAAGCTGTTACATAAAAATCTCAGTACCAGGTGTGGCATACTTCCCCTTGAGTTGTTGGTCAAGGGTGTTCTAGACACCCCCCGCCCCCCACACACACAACAATATAGGCCATGCTCTTGGTTGCTGACTAAAATTTGATGGTAAGTCCCTATTTCTGGGAAAAAACTAACAAACTCGAACTTTGGTCATAGGGTTTGGAGGAATCAAGATGGTCCTGACCAGGAAGCTTTCCCTATTGGCTGTGTAGCTGCTGGGGCAGAAAAGTTTTTGGAAGTCTTTCCCAGATGTGAACTCTGTGAGCTACAATAACAACTGGTGTGGCAAATATGACCATAGCCACAGCAGTGGCATGAATGTTACAGGGTTAGCCAATCTCTTTCTCAGTCAGAAAGATTGGATTGAAGGCCTACGCCATAGGAAGGAACAAATGCTGGAACTGTAAATCTGGCCGAGGACCCATTACTGGGGAGATCATAGGCCCCAGGGTGAATCTATTATTACTATTTTTACTAACTGGACATTGTATCAAACTTCCCTCTGAATTCACATCTCTAAACCCAGAAATCACTGCAGCATCTAGACTTCATCAGAAAAGTTCCTTTGTGCAGTGGACAGTGGTTAATGCAGAAACTCAGAAATGGACAAAGTAAAGAGAATCCATGACTGTCAGTGTTTAGCCACAAATGAGACATCTTTAACATAGTCCTTCCCCGACAGTGCTCAGGCACCATTGCAGAAGAGGGGACAGAAAGATTGTGAGAGCCAGAAGTCAGGTAGGACCACAGTAAAACATTGTCTTCTGAACGTGGTAGGCCCTCTGCACTCATGAATTCCCAGAAGCTTAAGTTGCCTACACAAACCCTGAAATGAGATGAAGCCAGTCAACATTTCAGTATAGAAGGTAGAGGGGCTCCTGAGCAGCTGTGGACAGTTGATGGGTTCTAGGGATGAAAGTATCAGTTTTCTTTAAGAGTATGGTCCCTGGTAGGTTGGTCATGTCCCAGTGAATGGGCTGTACAAATAGGACTCTCTGGGTTATAAAGGGAAAAAAATGGAACACAAAGCTGGGAGGAGTGGTTTGTTGGGTGGTGAATCTGGGAAAATCTGGGGGAGAAGTAGGGAATAAATATAATTAAAATACATTACAAGCATGAATGAAATTTTCAAAGAATTAATGAGAATATTGTATTTTCTAAATCCCATGCTCTCTCCCATGTATGTACCCCAGTTTTGGATGAATATTCATGTGTATGTACATAAGTAGTGGATGTTGGTATAGGTTATGAAACTATAAAGGAGACCACAGGAGGGGAAAGGAAGCATTAGAGAAGGAACAGAAAGATCCACATGATATATGGAGTAGGTACTGTTGGAAGCTAAAATGGTGGAGACCAGTGAGGGAGAAGGAGGGGAAGAAAGAAAGATGTTTGAAAATGCCCTAGTGAAACCTAATACTGTTATGGTGGAAATCGGGGTTCCCTTTGTGGTTCCTTTGTCTTCTTGATTAAATAATTTAAAAGTAGAGTCAGAAAATTTACTCCTTTTGAGTTGGAACTCGAAGAGTAGGCAGTCTTAGCAGGGAGAGCTATAAGCCACTGCAGGAGGAGGGCTTCAGGGAGGTGCAAGAGCATTATCTCATTTAAGGGATAATTATTCCTCCCATCTCCTTGGCATGTCTTCAGGTAGAACCGACCTTCCTGAGGGATGGTCTGTAGCTGAAGTTTTCCTGTGTCCCAGTCGGGACAAATCTCTCCCACTCACGTCCCCCAAATAAAAACACAGAGACATATTACTTATAAACTGTATGGCCATGGCAGGCTTCTTGCTATCTGTTCTTATATCTTAAATTAACCCATTTTTATTAATCTATAAGTTACCACGTGGCTCGTGGCTTACCTGTATCTTACATCATGCTTCTCCTTGTGGCGACTGGCAGTGTCTCCTCACTCAGCCTTCTTCCACCCGGCCTTCTCCTCTCTCCTTGTCCCACCTACACTATCCTTCCCGCCTGGCTACTGGCCAATCAGCATTTTATTTATCAATAAATCATAGCAACAGTGGTCTCCTGGCCAGATGGTTGAATGTTAGTTAAAATTATTTTTTAAAAAGATATTGGGCTTTCTACATTTTTATTTTGAAGCAGGATCTCACATTGCTCAGGCTAGCCTTGAATGTATGTAGCTGAGTTATCTTGAACTTGTGATCCTCTTGCCTCTACCTCCTAAGCGTTGAGCTTATGGTATGTACCACCGTATCCGTATCCAGTTTTATGTGGTGTTGGATACAGAACTCAGGGCTTCAGTCATGTTAGACAAGCACTCCATTACTTGAGCTATTTCTAGACTATTTTACATATTAATTTTAAAAAAATTGTGTTTATGTGATGTGTGTGTGCATGTATGTGTGTTTGAGTGCATGAGAGGGGAGGCGGGAGGTACCCTCAGAGGCCAGGGGAGCCTGTAAGGTCTCCCGGAGCTAGGATTACAGTTGTTTGTAAGCTGCCCATCACTGAATTCAGGTCCTTTGGAAGAGCAGCAAATGCCCTTACCTGCTGAGCCAACTCCTGTTTTCCACTCTTTAAGTGGCACATTCTTTTTTATTAGCTCATGAGCAGCTGAGCTGTTTGGGGGAAAAATTGAAAGCACAAATTCTATTTTTCATCTTACTTCATCTGAAGAGCTGGGAATGAAGGCCCAGGTTGGGAGGTGACTGGCTGAAGGTCACCTGACAAGTCAGCCACTGAGCAAGGACATGAAGCTGATCCAGCATTATCACCCCTGCCTCCCTCCAATACCCCACTGGAATTGAAATCACTGCAACAGCCATTGCCAAGTGCTGGGGATGACTATTTGATAGTGGTCCTTTCAGTCTGCATGGGATGGTGCTCAGCTTTTCACTTCATCAGCACCGGGAGACAAGGACACAGCTCCGAGTAATATTTCATGCTTAGCTCTGGGTTCCCTCGGTTTTATATTTCTGAACCTTCTTCCAGTTACTTGTAGGGCTTTATGATATAATTTAATTTCAGCTTATGGCTGGCATTGGTACTCAGAAGAGCTGTAATTTGTCCTTTAAATTATTCACCCAGGGGAGTCAATGTTCTTAGAAAACGAGGAGCAGGAACCTATGAGCTTCATCCCAGAAGAGGGACACATGACAGTGTTTCCTCTCTTGCTTGTTCTTTCCCACAATGCCTTATCTCTCGTGTTCAGCCCTGGCTGCTATAATACCTCCTCTTTCTGCAGAACATTTTCCGTGAACAAATAAAGCAATTTATGGAGTATTTACACATTGACTAGTGACTAATTATACACCTGCAAGCCGTGCAAGCATTCTAGACAAGCAACATTCCTCTACATCAGTGTCCCTTAGGAAGGTAACCTGGAGCTGATGGCAGAGGGAAACCATCTGGACAGTCGGTTCTGGCTCTGACATTCAGATCATTCAATGTGGGAGCAGTGTATCATCCGTATGTGGCACCTCTGGGCTTGATTACCTAGCAAAGCTTTTACAAAAGCAATGGCCACCACATGTGGTATTATGAGGTCACTTGTTGGGTAGGTTTTACATAGAGCCAGAAGGGGGTTGTCATGGTTTCTAGTAGAAATGATTAGAGATGAAGTCATAACTGGTCCAAATCTGAGAATAAGTGACTGTTGCCTGCTCATGTCAGGCCTGGCAAGGCTCTTGGAACTCTGCGGAAGAGAGGGAAGGAAAACTGTCAGAGCTGGGGGATATGGGGGGGGGGTAGCTGCAAAGTACTGTCCTCTGGACAAGCTGGGCCGCTGCACACATGAGCACAGCAGCTGTGGCCATCTGCACAAGACCAAAAGAGTCAGAATCCCAGTACGGATGGGAGTATGGATGAGAGATGGGCACGCGAGTCACTTGTACCGCTGGAGAGCTATTGCTTTTGATGGTGGCTGGGGTGGGCGGGGCGTTTTCTTTAGGGGTGTGGAAGGTTTTCCGTGTCCTAATGAGAGCCCCATAGGCATTGGAATGTGGGCAGCACTGATTGGACTCAGTGGGTTATTTAAAAAAGGAGACAGAATGAAAGCGGGAGAGGGATGTGTTAAGGAGTGTGGGTCTATTGTGAGCGGGAGGGGAAAGCTGGTGCAGATATAATCAAGACTCACTGTATGTGCATATGAAATTCTCAAAGAGCACGTGCACATGCGTGTGTGTGTGTGTGTGTGTGTCTCCCTGTGTGTGTGCATGTGTGTGTGTGTCTGTCTGTCTCTCTGTGTGTGTGCCTCTATCTCTCTTCCCCCCTCTCTCCGTGTGTGTGTGTGTGTGTGTGTGTGTGTGTGTGTGTGTGTGTGTGTGTGTGTTGGGGCAAATCTGAGTTCAGAAGGCACCTGCTGAAGCTTCCAGGTTCTGTGTTCCAACATTGTTCCAGGGACACATGGTGAGATAATAGAAACAGAGACAGTCTCTTAAGAAAGAGGAAGAGACTCTGAGAAAGGGAGTGGGCTAGAGAGATGGCGAAAGACTTATATTCAAAGACACTGGGCCACGAGGCTCACCACCCTTTATAGGTCATGTCCATAGCATTCTCCTCTTGCTTTTGTGTGTCTTGGACTTTTCTCACACATGCTCTGTCTGTTTCGTGTAGCCAAGGTGGGGAAGGGCTTTCTGCCTTTGTCTGTGTCGGCTGGCTTCTGCCACAGGTTATTGTTGATGCTGCAGACTCCAGTCCCCACTTCCCTGCGGCGTGCGTGCGTCTGGGCGCGAGTATGCTCAGTACTTTTCTGTTGCTGCGATAGGATGCCTGACAAAATCATCTTAGGGGAGAACGGGTTTGTTTTGGCTCATGGGTCCGTAGGTCCATCATTGTGGGGAAGGCAAAGCAGAAAGAGTGTGAGGCCAGCCTGACACCTAGAAACCGGAGCGAGAACAGAAAGTGGGGCCAAGTTATACAACCTCAAAGTGCACACCGTGGGATGACGTAATGGATTTCCTTAGCAAGGCTCCATCTCCCGAGGTTCCATAATCTTCCCAAACCTAGTTCCCAAACTAGGAACCTTCAAGCTGTGTGGTGTGTGGTGTGTGTGTGTGTGTGTGTGTGTGTGTGTGTGTGTGGTGTGGTGTGTGTGTGTGCGTGTGTGTGGTGTGTGTAACAAGCGATGAAGACAGAAGAAAAGGATTGATAGTACTACATTTACAAGGATAATAAGAAAAGGAATTAAATCCTTTCAGCATTTCATTTTTGGCACCAGATAAGTTAAAATGGATTCAGAGGTGTTCTTGGATGAATTCAAACAGAAAATAGACAAGCTATCACATTTCAAGACAGAGTGGCAGCGTAAGCCTGTTAGAATATTTGATGCTGGTGTCCAGAATGAAGTGAGCGGCATGAAAAGTGCTAAGTTAGGCAGAGTTAAAGGAGCCCAGTCTGGAATACCTGTGTTTTGTGGTACCTCAGTGCAGCGCTGTGCAGTACTCAGGCTCTCCCATGATGCTTTTCACACTTGTGTGCACATTTTCGGATGTGTCTCTTGTTGAAGGGTGAACCCTCACGACACTTGCCTTGACGTCTAGGCTCAGCTGAAGAGTTTGAGGTAGGAAAATGGGGCAGGGAGGATCAACCAACATAAAGGAGTTGGTCGGTCACGGGATCCCGGAGGGGTGGGGCGCCGTCCAACATGGTTCTCTAGAGAACTCTGCCTTGATCTGCAGCACCAGCATCCAAGACCACGAGGTAGCCAAGAGAGAGCGAGCCAGAGCGTATTCATCCCAGGTCTTAAGGGGTCCCTGTTTTGGCCACGCTCCCCGGGGGGCAGGTACCTAGCTGTTACCTGCTGTCTCCTAGGGGCGGTGCTTCAGGGTACAGACAATCACCCCTACAGGGAGAATCTAATGACACAGGGCGTTTGAGACTCAGACCTGTGCCAGTTCTCCAGACACCTTCCATTCTCAGCAATCCCCTTTTCTTTCTTAATAAACTGTTTATATTTCTACCACTGCGTGTCTCTGGCCCAACTCTTTGCTCCAGGATGTTGATCTCAGAAGTCTCAGAAGGTGCCCTCTGGACTGATCCACTCCTGTAACATTTGTTGACTGATAAAGTATAGCAGGAGGGGTGATGGGTGTTGTGAGGTGATTCGGATGCTACTTGGTTAGTTAGGTGCATAGCAGAATTGGATCATCCAGAAAGAACTCCCGGGCCCAGAGTATGTACCCAAATGTAAGAGCTCATTTATTGAGGTGTGGTGTTCATTTTTGGAAAACAAAGAATCGGGTCAAAGCATGGGAAGTTGTCTTAGTTAGGGTTTCTATTGCTGTGAAAAGACACCATGACCACAGCAACTCTTATAAAGGAAACTATTTAATTAAGATGGTAGCTTACAGTTTCAGAGGTTTAGTCCATATCATCATGATGGGAAGCAAGGCAGCATGCAAGCAGACGTGGTGCTAGAGAAGGAGCTGAGAGTTCTTACAATTTGATTCACAGGCAACAGGAAGTGGTCTAACACACTGGCCATGCCTTGAGCACATAAGAGATCCCAAAGCCCACCTCCACAGTGACACACTTCCTCCAACAAGTCCATACTTACTTCAATAAGGCCACACCTCCTAAGAATGCCACTCCCTTTTGGGGACCATTTTCTTTCAAACCACCAGAGAAATTGAAAGCAAGAGTGGAGGAAGAGTAAAGGAAGTCATGAAGTCAGACTGGGAGCTGTCTCTAGAGCAGGAATATTCAGAAGCACACATCTGAACACCAGGAAGGTAACTAATCCAGGAATGTGATAACTCATCTTCTCAACTTGATGGGAACAAGGCAATGTTACAGCCCTTGCTGGGATGACCTGAAGGACGCCAGTGAAGGGAAATCTTCACAGTAGACAAAACTCTGGATAGTGCACATATGCACACATTTTGCTTGGAAGGAGAAATGGCCAGATGTATATCTGTATACTGATTCATGGGCTGAGGCCAATGGATTGGCTCGATGGTCAGGGACTTGGAAAAAGTGTGGTTAGTAAATTGGTGAGAATCACGTTTTAGGGAATAAGTATGTGGAAAGATCTCTTTAAATGGGTGAAGGATGTGAAGATACTTGTGCCCCATGTAAATGCTCATCAAAAGGTGACTTCAGCAGAAGAGTTTAATAATCAAGTCAGTAGGATGACCCCTTCTGTGGATAGTCAGCCTCTTTCTCCAGTCATCCTGATAGAATGGGGACTATGAAGATACAATCACAACACCAGTTAGGAGACAATAGCCTGGAGGGCTGAGGCAGCGTTCTCCAGAAGGCAGTATGTGCTTTGAATAAGCATCCATACATGGTATTACTTTTCCTATATCTCCTATTCACAGGTCCAGGAGTAAATGGGTGAAATGGGAATGATTCCACTCATTATCACCCCTAGTGACCCACTAGGAAAATTTTTGCTTCCTGTTCCTACAACCTTATCCTCTGCAGGCCTAGAAGTTTTGGTCATGGGTAGGAGTACCCCTTGTAGAAGACAAAACAAATGTTCTATTGAGAAATTAATGCTCAGGCTTCCTCCTGACCTTTGATGCCCTTAAGTCAACAGGCTGAGAAAGGAATGACAGTGTTAGGAAGAGTGAAGGGAGAAAGTGGATTGCTTCTCTACAGTGGAGGTAAAGAAGATTATTATGTCTGGAGTACAGGAGATCCTGTAGGGTGTCTCTTGGTATCACTGTGTCCTGTGATTAAAATCAATGTGAAACTATACCAATCCAATCCAGACCCTTCAGGAATGAAGGGATGGGTCTCTTCTCCAGGATAAGAGGAGCCAAGACATGCTGAGGTACTTGCTGAGGGTGGAGGAAAAACAGGATGGGTGGTAGAGGAAGGTAGTTATAAATAGAAGCTAAGGTCACATGACCAGAAATGAGGATTATAACTGACATGAGTGTTTCTGTCTTATTTTGTTGAAAACATATTGATTCTGATATTTTCATTTTCTTTCCTCTATTTCTTTATCATGTAATGTAACATCAGCCGAGATAATAGCGATGGTTAAGTGCTATTAATTTATGTTATCATATTTAAAAGACTAAGCATTCCACAGGAACTTTGCCACTTATTCTACAAATACACCATGCACTCTCAGTTTTACGTATGATAGTTATATTATGTTAGGCAAAATTATGGCCCGGTTATTGTTTTCATCTGGAAATTAAGCATGATGTAAGGAGATACAATTGAGTGTCAAGTTGACGATGGTTAGCCTTGGGACAGCTGATCTTCGTTGTCAACTTGAGTGTATTTGGAATCAACTAAAGCACAAGATCCTCGGCACTCCTGGGAAGGATTTTCTTGATCAGATTGTTTGAGGTAGGAAGACCCACACTAAAGCTAGGTGACCCTGTTGGTGGTAGCCTACATAGACGAACATGAAAAAAAAAGCTTTGCTTTCTGCCTGTTTGCTCTCACTCTCACTGGCAAGTTCATCTGCTCTGCTGCTGCTGCTGCTGCTGCATTCCCTCACTGGTATTAGAACCTAGTTCTTCAGGCTTCCAACATCAGCTAAATATCAGCAGCTTTAGTCTATCTCCTGGAGCCCTCCAGGCCTTCAGTGCCACACTGGGACTGCTGAGATGGTTAGCCTCGTGGACTGAACAAATACAAGATTCTTGGCCTCTCTAGTCTGAGACAGCCATTGTAGGACTATACAGACTACATCCTGTTGCCAGTCTAATAAGTACCGTGTGTGTGTGTGTGTGTGTGTGTGTGTGTGTGTGTGTGTGTGTGTGTGTGTGTGTTTACTCACTTTTGTTCCTTTTGAGAACCCCGACTAACACAGGACTACTCCCTAGAACTGAGGACCTACAGAAACCATTTTTTCCCCTTAAGTTACTGTTTCTAGGTGTTTTGTGACAGCAGTAACATCACAAAGGCTCATGTGGAGAGTCGTGCAGGCACAGGAGGTGAATTTTCTTGCCTGGAACAGGAATGTCCTCAAGGTGAAGGAGACTGGTGGCCTCGGCCATTTTCAAGGTCAAAAGGAAAGAGGAGGGATGTAAAATGACTTAGCTAACCCTAGTCCTCTACAGTCCAGCTCTCCAGATAGGGAGGGGCAGCCCATCAATGGTTTGTAAACATTGGTGGGTGCAGAATGTGTAAGAAAACACTGGCTACTATTCAGGATGGATTTTGCTCAGACCTAGCTGAGTTGTATGTACTAGACCCTAAAAGGTCTTTGGGTTAAGATATAATTCTTGCCATTAATATTTGAGGAGTTTTGAGAATTAAGCAAACTGCCCAAAGTCTAATCTCATAACAGAAGTGAATGCTGTAATCTCCAGGTAGGTGAATCTGATATTTGGAACATCGTCTAGTCCAAGTAAGAAAGAGATGATTTTCGTGTCTTCAGAAAAAGAGTTCACATGAATCGATGAAGTGGTTAGCTTGGATTTCCGTATGAATGCGTCAGTTTTTAATGGTGCTGCCTTGCATAGGAATTGGCTGCATAGTTGGAACAGCTGTACGGTAAGCGCTCTTTCTGACAAACGTCATTATATCCTCCTAAAGGCAGGCCTGCAGATTCTCCTAGCGCTCTCTGTGCTTGGTGCTGCCATTTCTAAATCTACCAAGACCCTGGAGTAAGTTTCAAGTAGTCTCACAGCATGCTGATGTAGCTGCAGACACATACTGGCCAGTTTTAAGTAACTTACCACAATCTAGAATCACGTAGGGAAAGACTCTCAGCTGAGAAATTATTTGCATCAGACTGGCCTGTGGGCATGTTGGTGGGGGTTGTCATGGTTGTTAATGGACCCAGCTCACTGTGGGCAGCTTCATCCCTTAGGCTGGCCGCAGAGCCGCAGAGGGCAGGGAAGAGGAGGCGAGTGCTAAGCAGCAGGCAGAAGGATCCATGTACTTATTGTCTATGATCTTGCCTGTGGATGCTGTGCTTTTAGGTCCCTGCCTTCACTTCTCTGCAATAACAGAGTGTAGCCTAGAACTGTAAGCCGAATAAACACTTTTCTCCCTATACTGCGTTTCGGCGGGCTATTTATCACAGCGACAGAAATGAAACTAGAGCCATAAAGCTAAGAGGGCCACTGGGAGGTTGAGTGATGGACGTCACATCGCAAGACTCTCAAGAGGTAGTGATTGTAAACATGTTTCAAAATGAAGAAATTCACTAGGGAAATCATAAAACTCCTATTTAAACTATCACCCCTTATCAAAGATTTCACCCCCTGTTAATAAAAAAGCAGAAGGGAGAAAATGCAGTAGGAATGATTCAGGAGTTGTCTAAATTTGTGGCTGGAGCTCAGGGCATGCACACGGCATGTAGACATACATGTAGGCAAAACACCCACACACAGAAAATAAAAATAATAAATAAAAAACTTTTAAACAGTTATCTAAATTTAACAGTTCACTACAACTTGAAAGTAGGACGTGACTGTCAAAAATGCTGTTATAGAGCTGGAGAGATGGTTCACTGATTAGGAGCATTTGCCGCTTTTTTTTTTTTTTTTTTTTTTTTTTTTTTGGTTTTTCGAGACAGGGTTTCTCTGTGTAGTTTTGGTGCCTGTCCTGGATCTTGCTCTGTAGCCCAGGCTGGCCTCGTACTCACAAAGATCTGCCTGGCTCTGCCTCCCGAGTGCTAGGTGTGCACCACCACTGCCCAGCCATTTGCTACTTTTCCAGGGGGCCAAAGTTTGAGTCTCAGCATGCACGTGGCAGCTCACAACTCAGCAACTAGGGAATCTGATGTCGTTTCCTGGACTCCCTGGGCATCACATGCCTGTGGTGCCCAGACATACTTGTGGTAAAACATCCATACAAATAAAATAAAAATTTTAAATTACCTTTTAAAAAGCCACTGCTCAATCATACCACAAGGGCACTTGCTCAGCTATGTTCATATCAGCTTTGTTTGTAATAGCCAGAACTTGGAAACAACCTAGATGCCCTTCAACTGAAGAATGGATAAATAAAATGTGGTACATATACACAATGGAATACTACTCAGCAGAGAAAAACAATGACATCATGAGGTTTGCAGGCAAATGGATGGATCTAGAAAAAAATCATCCTGAGTGAGGTAACCCAGACTCAGAAAGACAAACATGGTATGTACTCACTCATAGGAGGATACTAGATGTAAAACAAAGATGGCGAGACTGCTACTCACAATTCTAGGGAGGCTACCTAGAAAACAGGACCCCAAGAAAGACACAGGGATTGCCCAATGACAGAGAAATGGATGAGATCTACATGAACAACCTGGACGTGAGTGGGGGTAATGAAGGGCAAGAGTCGAGGGAAAGAGAGCTTAGGGGAGCGGGAGATCCCAGCTGGATCAAGAACAGAGAGGGAGAACAAGGAATAAGAGACCATGATAAATGAAGACCACATGAGAATAGGAAGAAGCAAAGTGCTAGAGAGGTCCACAGAAAACCACAAAGATACCACCACAATAGACTGCTGGCAATGGTCGAGAGACAGCCCGAACTGACCTACTCTGGTGATAGGATGGCCAAACACCCTAATTGTCATGCTAGAAACCTCATCCAATGACTGAGGGAACGGGATGCAGAGATCCACGGCCAAGCCCCAGGTGGAGCTCCAGAAGTCCAATTGGTGAGAAAGAGGAGGGTTTGTATGAGTGAGAATTGTTGAGACCCAGGTTGGAAAAAGCACAGGGACAAATAGCCAAACAAATGGAAACACATGAACTATGAACCAATGGCTGAGGAGCCCCCAACTGGATCAGGAGGCCCTCTGGATAAGTGAGACAGTTGGTTAGCTTGATCTATTTGGGAGGCACCCAGGCAGTGGGACTGGGTCCTGTCCTCAGTGCCTGTGCTGGCTATTTGGAACCTGGGGCTTATACAGGGACACTTGGCTCAGCCTGGGAGGAGGGGACTGCCTACCTGGACTGTCTACCAGGTTGATTTTAGTCCTCGGGGGTGGCTTTGCCCTGGAGGAGGTGGGAATGCGGGTGGCCTCGGGGGAAGGCGGGTGGGTAGATGGGAGGGGGAAGAACAAGAGAATTCATGGCTGATATGTAAAATTAAATTAAATTATAAAATAAAATAAAATAATAAAATAAAAAAGCCACTAAAATGAGGTACTGTGTTAAAAGAAATATCCAGGATAAAAGCCTATTGCTTGCTCTGGAAACACCTCTATGGAAGGGACATTGAAGAAATTAGATGTCGAAATACAGGGATAAAGACTCCCTCGTGGAAAGGGGCTAAAGAAGTGAGTAGAATCTATGGCGAGAGGAAGGAGACTCGCACAATTTAAAGGCTGTCATTCATGTACAAAGGAATGGGTAGGAACCATAAGGAAGCTGAACCAGGGAACCCTAGGAGAGACTCCCCTACTGGAAGTGTTTTCCTTGGGTGAGGAATTCCCAGTTCTGGTGGCATTCAACAGGGATGGGAAGGTCATTTGTCGTGGATACTATCAAAATGATTAAGCTCAATACCCATAAAGCTATCAGCATTTATCACTACTCTATCATATTTATTCCTTACAATATGAAGTACGCTGTGTGCATGCACATATTTGTGTGTGGGTATGAGCAATCTATGAAGACTGGAGGGTCTAATCCTCAGTCATTCCGCTTTCCACCTTATCTATTTAAGATTTGTTTTATGTGTATGTGTGTATATGTACATGTGTGTTCAGGGGCCCTCAGTGGCCAGAAGAGAGGGTGGGATCCCCCGGAGCTGTGGTTACCTGCACTTGTAAGCCCCAGGCAATGGGTGCTGGGAACCAAACTCAGGTTCACTGCAAGAGCAGCACACTCTCTTAACCTCTGAGCCACCTCCTCAAACCGTGCCTTATCATTGTTGTTGTTATTATTATTTGAGACAAGGTCTTTCACCAGGTGTTCATAGATTTGGCTAGGCTGCTGTCTATGGAGTCCCAGGGATCCTCCTGTAGGGATCTTCCTGTCTCCACTTCCTCCATGCTGGGATTACTGTCCACTGCATCTGGCTTTTGTGTGTGTGTGTGTGTGTGTGTGTGTGTTGAGGATTGAACCCAGGTCCTTCTGCTTGCACAGCAACCACTTTGCAGACGAAGTGACCTCCCCAGACTCATCACAGGAAGCAGTTCAGTGATGAGGAAGGGAGGATCAGAGATGTTCACTAACTTGACTTGGAATACCTGATTGATTGTAGAGAGAGGAGACTAGAACCCAGATGTGCCTGATTCCGAATGAGTACAGGCTACAGCACTCCCCTTACCTTCCTTGTGTAAGAGTGGAAGGCAGGGTATAAACTGTAAAACAACAGAGGAACAGTGAGAGCTAAGACTCTACAGGATGCAAGAGATGTGTGGAGACTATCAAGCATTTTCATGATTCCCCAGGCCACCCACAAGCTAACAAACTCCTTCTCACTTCTCTGATTGTTCAATACTAAATTATTCTATAAACCTGAGGTACGTGTTTGAAAAGCTTGAGTTCTCTTAACTCGCGCCAAAACATGAATCCCTATCCGTTTAAAAAGGTGATGATTTTCAAATTATGAGGGAGTTCAGTTCAAAGTCATTTCCCGGTATTTTCTTTATTTCCATGGGTAGATTTCTGTTTTGGGCAAGTTCAAATCCCAGAACCAATCTAAATCCAAGTCCTTTTGTTCCTGTGATGTGAGCTATGTCCATCACATCATCTGGTTTTTACACATATCCTTGGGGGAAGTCTAACTATTGGATTATACGTGTGCCCTGTCTTCTATCAAATGAAATCTTTATATAGATTCATACATATTTGGAAAAAAAAGAGGGGAAATCCTCTCCCATGTCTGTCAGTGTTTTATAAAGACAGAACTAGAGAGATGGCTCAATTGGTAATGTGATTGCAGCATAAGGACGAGAACTTGAGTCTGATCCACAGAACCCACAAAATGCCCGGCATGGTGGTGCATGCCCACAATGCCGGTGCTGGGGAGATACACACAGGGGGAACCCTGGGGCTTTCTGACCTGCCAGTCTAGCCAGTTGGTGAGCTCCAAGTTCAGTGAGAGATGCTGTCTCAAAATGTAAGGGGAAGAGTGACTGAGAGAGACACCCTACATTGACTTCTGGCCTCTCTACACAGTTCGCATGTGTGTGCACACACCCACACACATGGATAATGTCTACTTTTGGCCCACGAAGAGTTTAGGTTCAGTTAGGGATGAGAGACCCAAAGACTTTGTAAGCCCCGTGGTATGAATTCAATTTTAAAGGCTGTGTACCCAGAGATCTGTACCCAGCAGGACAGACAAACAGCAGGCCAGAAACCTCAGAGGACACCTTCTTATGTTTTCTTGGCCTCAAATTGTGTAGGCTCTTTTGGTAATTACAGCTAATGTGGCCTCTGTATTCCTGGTCTCTGTCATGGCTTCCCTGACAAACAGTTTACAATGTGTAATCTTCTGGTCATCTCAATGACTTCTTGTTAGAGTTTGCTTGCTCATGCACAGTGACCTGGTTTCCTTTGAGCTCTGTTTGTTGAGTGATGAGCCATGCCGGGCCTCACAAAGATCATGTGACTTGATTTATTGGTTTTAATTATCACTGCTATCTAAAATAATCATCTGAAAACACCCGAATTACAACAGTAAAGGGTAAATGCCCTCACCACCCTCTTGTTTTAGAACCTTAGTGATTCAGAGAGCCCTGACTCCTAATCCTCGCCCTCGAATGCATGGCTTTTATTTTATTTTTTTCTGTAGCCAGTATTGCCCTTAGCAATATTCAGAGACTGGGGGACCACAGGTCATGGGATTCAGCTGGGGTTGCCTGCTTGTGACTAGATCAATTTATGAGTACATCTGCCATTTTTGTTGTGTTTCCCCTCATGGTTTGTTAGAATTGATAAGTTTTGAATTCCCAGTTATTGGGTATCCACCATTGCTAATAAGCCAATCTTATTAGCATATAATAAGCCAATCAAACAGAATTAATAAATTCAGGTTTAATGAACAGAGCAAAGCAACTCCTGGGTGACCCCAGGAGGGCAGGAGAGGAATCATGTGGCAAATACGGCTACCAGGTCTTAAGTGGCCTGTAGGCATGGTCTGGAGCAGGCCCTGGGGGAGAAGTTGACCCTTGGTGGGCTTTTTGAGGGGACAGGGTCTGGAACGGGAAGAGTGAGTCCTGATCATGTAATGGGCCCCAAGCTGGAGATCAACCTCCCAAACCTTTTGGATATATAGGGATGCTGATAGGGCTTCCACCTAAACAAGAATGTGGTCCAGGTTACTAGCTCAAACAAGACTAAGGTCAGTGACAGCAGAAAATATTCAATGACTTCATCCAATGATTTTATAGACTTCTCGGAGACTCATCCAAGAACGTACATTTCCTCATTATAAAACCAGTTCACATTTGTAGCTCCTAAATCAGGGAACTTTGATATATTTTTATTGTCAATTTAGCATGTTAAGACAATCCTGACAGATGGGTCTACATGAGAACTCAATGTAGCTAATCCCTCATTGAGGTTCTCTTCCCTGGTGATTCCAAGTTGTGCAGACAGTTAAGCTAAGCATCACCCCTAGGGTAGTGCTTCTCAAAGTGCTGTGGTGGTTTGAATGAGAATGGCCCCATAGGCTTCCATAGTTCAAGACTTCATCCTCAGAAACTGAGAAGGATAAGAGATGCGGCTTTATTGAAGGAAGTGTGTCACTGGGGTGTGGGATTTGAGGTTTCAAAAGTCTTATGCCATTCACAATTAGCTCTTTCTGCCTCCTGCTTATGGGTCAGGGTGTGAGGTCTTAGCTGTTTCTGCCACCAGGCCTTTGCTCTGCCATCATGGACTCCAGCCCAATGAAACCATAAGCCAAATTAAACACTTTCTTTTAAAATTTGTCTTAGTCATGGTGTTTTGTCATAGCAATAGAAAAGTAACTAAGACAGTGGCCTTTGTAGCTTTTTTTTTTTTTTTTTTTTTTGTGGGCAGGACTATATTCTCAATGTTCCACAATTTCACAAGCCAATCTTGAAATGATATGATTTGAACAACATAACAACCTTCAAATATTAGCTGCTCTGGATCATGTAGAATCAATTTGAACAAGATATTGCCACATAGTTTCTCTGAAAATTGGCTTCTAGCCAGGCCTGATGGCATTTGCCTTTATTTCCAGCACTTGGAGGCAGGGGGATTACAAGTTCAAGGCCAGCCTGAGTAACACAACAAACAATCCTCTTTTCAAATGAACAAATGAACCAGATGAAGGAAAACAGATTTTTTAAGGGAATGTAAATTGCCATGTGTTTTAAATAAAGACCAAATAACGGTCGGGTAGAGTGTGTGAACAAGGGTTTGATAAAGGGATTGGTGAGAGATCAAGCCACCACAGGGCACTGGATGAAAATCACCTTTTATTTCCAAAGAATCTAGACAAGACCTGTTACTTCAATATTCACGTTGCACAACGTCATGAAAATGTCTTGTACATTAGTTATTTGAAGTTTCTATGTGCTTCATGCAAGTGCTCTGAAAGGGTTTCTATATGTTTATGAGCTTAAGCCTAAGAATTTTTTTAATCTAAATTTAAATTTAGAGCAGTGTCACTACAGTAGGTTTAAGTAATATTATAATCAAAATAGCTTAAATCAAAACTATAAAAGTCATTCTTGTGGAAACACTAGGGGACAGTGGCAGGACATTTCCATTATATTTCTGAGTGCATTGTGCAGCATTCTTAAATATTAAGCTAGCTTTTAAATTTGTACTCTATGGCTGTGTATCATCTACTAAATTTGCAGTGACTCCAGGGTCTGTCTTGGAAGTATTAAAACTCGTACGGGTAATCATGAGTTGACTGTGTTTAAAATCACTGCAGCTAGATAATAATCTTATTGAAATATTTCAGTATAGCAAGGTCAGGAGTTTTTCCTTCTTTATTTATAATATCTTTTTCTTAAAAAAAATTATATGTAGCATGCCCCTGGTACAAGGTGTGGCTTCAAAAACCCACTAATAGCCAGTGATTCCACAGCGTGATATCTCCACCCCCTCCGCCCCCCCCCCCCCCGTGTGTGTGTGTGTGTGTGTGTGTGTGTGTGTGTGTGTGTGTGTGTGTGTGTGTTATATAAGGAGGCCAGAAGATATCCTCAAATGTCAATCATTCCGGGTGCTTTCCACATTGCTGCTTTGGAGGCAGAGACTCTCATTGGTGTGAAGCTCTGTAATTCAGCTAGGCTGACTGGCAGTAAGCCTTAGACATCCACCTGTCTCCACCTTCCCTGTAAGCACATGCCACCACACCTGGCTTTTTATGTGGGTTCTGGGGCTGGAACTCTGGTCCTCAAGCTTTTAAGTCCAATGCTTTACCAACTAAACTATCTTAGGATCTTAATTTCTGGGCATATTTGCTCACTTGAGTTGTAGATTCACATTTCCAGGGCTCTCGAGGGCATTTCAATCTGAACATTCAAAGTCCTTCAGAGTCCTTCAGGCCCGCCCTCAGCTCTGACTTCTTGATCTAAACCACCAGGGCTGTTCCTCTGAGCTTCTCTGGCTCAGAACTCGGAGGACACTTCCACTCAGTTCCCCTTGTCACTCTAACCTCCGTGGCCAGTTAGCACTGCCAACCCTGTGACCTCTGCCATTGCCTCAGTGAATGCTTGCACCATCTCCCAGCTGACACTTGCAATCCTGCCACCCTCCATGCCCTGCCATTGGTCACCTTCCACACCGGCCTCGATTAAAGCAGCGCATGTCTGCTCTCCGGGGGAGCTCTCAGTTAGCTTGTGTCTGTTTCTGTGAGCCGGACCGAGCCAGACCGGCTTGCTTTACTGACAACTCTGCTTCCCTAGGCGATCTTATCGAAGGTAAGAGCTCTCTCTCATTTACTTCTGTGTCCAGGTGAGTTTCCGGCTGCTCACTGTATGCGGTTGTTGACAGGGCTGTGCAGAGTAGCTAAGAACACAGGCACTGGAACTGAACGGATGTGTGTTCAATTGCTGCCTCCTCGGCTACCTTTTCTATTGCCAAATAATGCCAGACAAACTTAGACGAAGCCAGGGCTTCTGAGTTGTGCCCGCATTAGTGTTTCTTCAGAAATACATTAGGATTATACAAGGACTTTATTGAAAGAGCCCAGGTCTGTCCTTCAGCTAATTAAATTGGAATACATAGAGGGTCTAGCTGGGGTCCTAAAAAGATGTCATGCACAGCACACACACATTACTTCGATAAATTTACAGGTGGTCCTAATACACAGTCAGGGTTGGGAACTACTCTGGTATCTAATTCAGAAGGTTTTGAACACATGGTATAAGAGTGAATTTAAAGGCTGTGGAGATGGTTTGGTAGTACAATGCTTGCCTTGCAGGTGTGAGGAGGAGTTTGATCTGAATAGAAGTAGTTACTGAATAGAAAAATGGACATATTCTGTCTTTAATGTTTGGGTGCTTTTAATTTGGGTAAGATTTCCAAGTGTCTGGTTCGCAGAAACTGAGAATCTGGCTTAGTGAAGCAACACCAGGAAGCAATGATTAAAGTTAAGTGGACCAGTATCTCCCTCCAGTGACCTTTGCTGATGTTTGCTTGTATTAGGTACAAAGTTTTTATTCTTTCTAACTTGCCTAATGGTCTGTTCCATTGAAAGAACAAACAATATGTAACATAGGGCTGAGGGAGCAGAACTATCATATCACTGATATTTCTAACAGTTAAAAGGACTTTAAAAGCCAGGCATGGTGGTGCACACCTTTAATCCCAGCACTCCAGAGGCAGAGGCAGGTGTATCTCTGTGAGTTTGAGGCCAGCCTGGTATACAAAGCAAGTTCCAGGACAGCCAGGACTGTTACACTGAGAAATCCTGCCTCAAAACCAACCAACCAACCAACCACCAAAACAAAGAAAAAAAGAACTGTAAAAATCACCGGGATCATTATTTCACTTAATAGCTATAAAAAAGAAAAACCTAGAAAATGGACATATTGGACATGATTACATACATGCAGTCAGTGCCTAGATACAGCTGAGGTTACAAAAAAAAAAAAAAAAAAAAAAAAAGAATCACCAGCAACCCAGTGGCACAGAAGTAACTTCAAAGTAATCCAAAGTAAGTATGATTTCACCACCCACTTAATTCATATCCTGACAGCAGTTCACTTGGGATTGAACTTGGCAAAAGAATTTTAGGGAGGATGGGTTTATTTTGGCTTACATTTTGAGAGGACACAGGCCATCACCATAGGAAAGGCATGGCCTTGGGTGTGAGGTCACACTGAATGTGCAATAAGGAAACATGAGTGTGGATGCTCAGTGAGCTTTCTCCTATTTATTCAGCTCAAGCCCCCACTTCAAGGAATGGTGCTGCCCACATCCAGTGTGCTTCTTCCTTCTTTCCTTAAACATCTCTGGAAATTCCTCTTTAGACATACACCCAGAGGTGTTTCTATGACGATTCTAAATCCCGTCAAGTTGACAAAGATGATTAACCATCACTTGTGTGTGTAAACAGAGGCGGAGTTTTCTGTCCCGATCGCCCAGTCCCATATAAACACACAAAAGCTTATATTAATTACAAACCAGTTAGCTCTGGTTTATTATGAACTAGCTCTTACATTTAAATTAACCCACTTCCGTTCATCTATGTATTGCCATGTAGTCATGGCTTTACCAGTCCTCTGGTATCTAGCTTCTTGGGCAGCTGCCTAGCGTCTCTCCCTCAATTCCACCCTCCTTCATCCCAGTCCTCAGTTTGATTGTTCCACCTAACCTTATCCTGCCTTGCCACAGGCCAAACAGCTTTATCAACCAGTGCATGTCAAACATAATCACAGAGTGCAGAAGGATCATCCCACAGCATGTGTGCTTTTATTTTTCCTTATAAAATTCTTCATCTGTACAGCACAATTAGCTCAGATCTTCATATACTATGCATTAAAAACATGCAGGGATTAAATTAAGAGTTAGAGAAAAACATTAGAAATATAAGAAAGGTCGTATTAATACATGCTGAGAATGCTGGGCCAAGTTTAGTTTCTCTCTTAATTTTCAGAAACAAACGTGATAAAAGGGCCAGAAACAGTAAAAAAAAAAAAAGTACATCTGATTGTTTGCCATTTCAAAGAACAACAGCACAATAACAAAGGCATCTAACGAATAGCAGTTACTTTAGGTGCATATTTCCTACAAAATTCTCCTTAAGACCAACGTAATCAGACTACAGCGGTAACATATTTTTGGCCGGGCCCTCAAAAAAGTGGAACAGCCCAGTGAGGGGAGGTAATCAAGACAGATTTTGGTATTGGGTTTCAAAAACACACCAAAGAGGAATGTATTGAGGGGCAGGGAGTATGATCAAAATACATTGCATACATGCATGAATTTTTCTTTTTGAAATGTGATTTTTTTTTGAGGATTTCATACAATGTTAATTTGATCATATTTATCACCTACTACCTCCCCACATCTCCCAGATCCACCCTCCACGTCCCCACACGAACTTGGAGTCCTCAAAATTTTCAAGGAAATAAAACAAAACAAAACAGTACTTCCCTGTATCATTTTTCTTCCAAAGCAAAAGTTCATCTGCACAGTCTCCAAAGATCTGCTCACCTTCTAATGACTGGTTCCATTTCTAAAAGGAAGGTCTGGCAGGCAGCTCTCAGTGAGGCCAGCCTGGTCTACTTAGGTGGTTTCAAACCAGCTACATAGTGTGACCCTGTCTCAAAAAGAGGATGTTCTTTAATTCAAAGGAGATGAGGATTTCGACAGTTAAGGGGTGTTAAGGTTTTGTGTTGCTTGTTCTTTGGTGCAAATCTCTATAGAGCCGGGCAATGAGAACAGCTGCCTTTAGTACGTGCTCAGAAAGGATATTGAGGCCCGACTCCAGGGAGGGAGGGAGCGGAAGGCGAAGTGTGCAGAACCCTCCACCTTGCTCGCCAGGGAGGCCCACGCAGAGGGCGGGGTCTCGGGCCGCGCGTCCGTGCGTGCGTCTGTGCACGATTCCCCTCACTCCGCCCACAGAGCCGAGGCGCCCGTCAGAAACCTTGACTGCGGAGTCCGCCAACAACAGCCGATTCCGCAGCTTCGCATCCCAGACAAGGTCCCCGCCTCCCTCCAGCCCGGAGTGTCCCGCAGACCGGAAGTCCTTTTGCCCCGTCTTTAGGGGCGCGCAGCCGCAACCGGAAGCTCCTCTGCCCCTACCTTCTGCGCGCAGCGCCCGGTCCGCGCAGGCGCAGTGCGGCTCCGGCGGAGCTGTGGGAGGGGAGTAGGTCCGGGGGCCGGTCCCTGAAGATGGCGGAGGCGGGGGTGAATTGGGGGTCTCCCGGCGGAGCGCAGGTGAGCTTATCTGGAAGGGGACGGCTGGAGGAGCGCGGTGGCTTCCGGGGAAGAGGAGCTGTGTCTGCTTTGACGTTGCAGGCTGGGCATCCTGGTGGCAGGTGTTGGGGGATCCAGGACCCGCAGGTGGGGCCTGCTGGGCGAGGGCACCCGGTTTACCTGGAGAGAGGTCGGCGGGCTCTAGGAGGGGGCAGCGGGCCCGGGGTGGGGTGGGGGGCAGGCTCGGGGCAGGGGCTCCGAGGTCTCCGGACGGAGGAAGAGTGCCCGAGTGGAAGACGGCTGGAGGACGGCGGGAAGGGTGACCCTGGAGGTCTGTTTGGGGACAGAGATGGGCAGGCTGCTGTCTAGCGTACACCTGACAGGGTTTGGATGACTTGTAGCCAGGGAGAAAGACTCGGGCTTGTCGAGGGGATGGGTCGAAATTATTAGGTAACATAATCGTAGTGAGTTTAGAATCTACCGACACAAGAGGACACTCAGTTACTCAGAGTAGGGATTTGGGATCGGAAGTGAAACCCTTTTAGGTGGATCAGTGGGGTCAGCCAGAGAGAGCCCTTGCCAGGGCCTCGGAAGTCGGTTGGTGACAGTAATTGGGGTCTTAGGGTCGTTCCGTGGGGATGAGCAGCCTGGTAAAGGAAAACAGTGCCTTGCTGAGGATGGGGCTAGGGACGTGGAGAGGGTGTTAAAACTTGAGTGAAAATAACTCGAGTCCGGTTAATGTTGGGAAAAGTTGTTCGGGGGTGGTGTTAGCTATGTCGTGTGTGTGTGTGTGTGTGTGTGTGTGTGTGTGTGTGTGTGTGTGTGTGTGTGTGTGTGTGTGTGTGTGTGTGTGTGAGATAGACCCTGAAGGGCTCGCTGTTTTGTAGGATTGGTGAGGAAATTCTTGGAGCTAGAGCAAATAGGCTTGACAGTTGGGCCCCTGAAGCTGGCTAGCATCGGCATCGCAGGGAAACTGACCGTGCCAATGAAAGACAGGCTCCAGTCCTGGGTACAAAAAAAAAATAAAGGCTGCCATGCCATGTGTCCCGTTTCTACCCCACCCCCCTCGCCTTTGGGGTTTGGCCCTGATGGTGAACCACTGAATGAAAACGAATAAAGGGGTGCCCCTTACTCATCAGTGCCCCGTGGGGAAAAAACAATGAGCTGGTGTTCTCCTGTTTTCTTCCTCCATTCTTTTTCTGGATTTGTAATCCTAGTGGTTTTATTTGTTTTCATGGTACTCAGCTCAACAATCTCTTATGGAATGACCAGTCTGTGAATCATTTATTTGTATTTGGGGAAAAGGTTGATGCTTTTTAAACTGATAATTGTGTTTTTAGATGAGGACATTGAAAAGGAAAAGACAATGTGCAGTTCAGTAAGAATAGTGTTTTCACTGTTTCTAGAAAATTACACTCAAACAGTAGAGTGACATTTTCAAGGACTAAACTTTCTGTTTAAAGCAGTAAGCTATGCGACTGTTGCTTGCCTAGATTTTTCTGTATTTGGGTTTTAATGTGGAGAGAAAAGAGCTTCGATAGACTCAGGGAATACTTTTTTCTCTCCAGAGTTCAAATGCGTCTAGGCTGAGAGTCTTATCTATGTCCTTTTATTTAAGGAGGGCTAAACCATGTGGTTGAATTGTGTTTTTGTAATGCTGGTGCTTGTTCTGTTTTGTGAATGTTGTTTTAATGAGCGCAGCATGTGTTGAAAAAAAAGGGCGGTAGTAATTTACCTTTATTGTTTGGTGATGTGTCTGACTCGGTCCCTGAAGAGGCAGTCATCAGCGGATGCAAAAAACTTACCTATGTGACCACTAATTTCTGGAAAATGAATAATCTTGTTTGCTTATAATTGTTAAAAATCAAATGGTTCTTAAGTTACTAGATTTTAACCAGGTGTGAGGGTGCATGCCTGAAATCCCAGTTCTTGGGAGATGGAGGCAGGAGAATCAGAAGTTCAAGGTCATCTGTGGCTATGTATTGAGTTTGAAGTCAGCCTGGGCTAATGAGACCCTGCTTCAAAGACAAACAAAACAAAACAAAACACAACACAAAACAACAAAACAAAACAAAACAAAAACAAACAACAACAAAAACAAAGCCTAGACTCCAACTGGTTGTTGCTCTATTTCGTTTGTGTGGTTTTTTTTTTTTTTTTTTTTTTTCAAATGCTTATTACCTGTAAGTTATTTTGGGGGCCACCATAAACTTCTATTTACTTGTAAAATGCCTAGAGTTACTTATGCCTCTCTTTTGTCTGAAAGTAATGGCATCAGTCCACTAACACGAATCACACGGGACAGTGTTTTTCCAGCTTTGATAATTTGTCATGGATCTTGCCCAAACTGTGTGAACTATTATTCTGTGTTCATTCATATACTTTATGGGAATTGCAGATCAGGGCTCAAGGTAGAATACTGCCTCTCCTCTGGTAAGTTTTCTCTTAGATTGTGCAAAGCGTTGTTTTTTAGTTAATAGTAGCTCATGAATAGGACCTTAAAAGCAGTTTCTTGTGGGTCACCTACGTTGTTCATGAGGTGTTTGTGAAGGGCAGAGGAGGGGACTCTGTTCACGGAGGCTGCCAGGTTGGCCCGAATATGGCTACCTGGTAACAGCTTGACCATCTTGCAAAGTTACCCAGCCTATTTGAAGCCTGGTTTGGTGGCCCAAGTCTGTAATCCCCACACTCTGGAGGACAAGGAAGGAGAATCAAGAGATCTGAGGTCAGCCTTGTCTACATAGTGAAATCTTGTTTTAAACAACAAAACAAAACTATAAATTAACCTATCTGACTTTGTACAATGGGAATTAAAAACACCTGCCTATTTATTAACATTGACTCATCAGGAGCCGTTGAGGTATTATGCTTTAAAATTATTTGTAATAATCTAAGTTTTTTGATAAAATTAAGAAATTCGGAGAACCAAATTTCCATTTGATATAAGTATAATATTTAAATACATGGCTACATTTGTTTTAAGAAAATGTGAATTGCTAAAGGAACTTTAAAATAAATTATGCTACATTTGTTCCCAGAGCCTTTAAAATACCCCACCCTCCTAGTGCAATACAGAGATTATAAGCATGCTTTTTTAAATGTATTTTAATTTTTTATTTATTATTGCTGTTATCATCAGTGTATCTGTGGGGGAGAGACAGCACACGTGTGGATGTTGGGACAACTTTTGAGGAGTTGATTATTTTTTTCCACCTTGGGCTTCTGGATCTGTTACCTCGGAGCCACCTCACCAGCCCATTAAACATGGTTTTCTTCTAATAGGAACCTCACTATTGTCTAGGAGGTAGTGGAGATTTTTCTGGGATTTCCTGTCTCTTTGACCAACCTGGTTATTGTACGTATTTATATGTAATTGTCATGGAAAGATCCAGAAGCGGCCCCTGCTCCCCGAATGCGGTGCTGCACTGCTCTTGGTTGTGTTCTGAGGCAGTGCCTCATGCCTCCATGTCTAGCTTTGAACTTACTGTGTAGCTAACAGCAGCCTTGAGTTCCAGATCTTCCTGCCTCCACCTCTCAAGTGCTGGGATTGTATCCCTGCACCAGTATGCCCGGCTAAATTCACTCTTTCCTGGAGTTGTTAATTCACCTGAAGACTTTGGGACTCTATTGAAGTGAGTGAGAACTGTTAAGTTGATTGTGTTCCCCTCCTCCCTCGCTCCCTCCCTCCCTTCCTCTCTCCCTCTCTCCCTCTCTCCCTCTCTCCCTGCCTTCCAGCCTTCCTGCCTCCCTCTCTTCCTCAACAGGTTTGGGCCACCACACCGGCCTGCCTGCCTGGCTTGATAGCCCATTGTTGACTGTGGATACTGGAGAATTTTGAGTATGTGTATGAACTCTGAAAAAATGCATACATATACATTTTTGTTTTTACTTTGCATGGACTAGATGGTCTCCTGGCCCCCTTCCAGTCCTTAAATTTTAGGACATTGATGGTGAAGTATTGTAGCCTTTATTTTTGTCCCTGGTAATTATATATCATTGTGCTGTGATGTAACCACAGTTAGTCCTTTGGTTCTGCTTCAAATAAACATGAAACAAATGCTGTGTTCTTTTTCAAGAAGACTTGTGGGGGTGAAGTAGGAACTGGAGAAGGGCTGCCAGGAAAGGTCAAATAAACAGCAGTGGAAAGAACACAAATGAACGGCTCCCAAGGTCTTCAGGAGACCGGCAGGATGAGGAAAGAGTCTCTGGTAATCAGCAGCTCCATTGGAGGACAGAACCTCCCTCAGGGGATTGGGAAATACTGTGGGTACAATTTTGGGTATCACAAACCGGGGAGGCCTGCATTTAGTGGCCAGGAGCCAGGGATGCTAAATAATATGCCAGGCTCAGAACAGTGTCCACACAGCAAGAGATCGCCTGACCTAAACTCACCAAGGCTTCACTGGCAGTTTCTGGCCAGCTCTCTCTGGAAATGGATGGGACTAGCTAATTAAAGTAATTAATTTTTCTAAAAATACTGTTGAACCAAAGGTATATGTTGCTGTTAATTCCAGTTTGGAAAGATTCATAGGCAGAACAAGCGGTTTCTTGACTGTTACTCATGCTGTGTGGAGGGCTAAGATGGCTATACCTGTTTAGAGTCTAGGCAGGAGAGTGGTTGGTCGCATGCAGTGTGGAAGGGAGCCATTTGTGGTGTTTTGTTTGTTTTCTTGTTGTTATTTTATACTTTAAAGCATCTTTTTCACCTTGATGTAGAGATGTATATTTCTATTCCATAGGGCTGGAGAGATGGTTCAGATGGAGTGGACTTGAGCCTCAGCACTGCACAGTTGGATTTGGTAGCACATATAATCTCAGCTCCAGGAGTAGGGGTACATTCATAAGGGGGTTGGTGGAGGTGGGAGGATTTAAGACCAACCTTGGCTAGCCTGTGCTATGTGAAACCCCACCTTAAAAAAGAAAAAAACAAAAAACAAAGCTTATTGTTTAAGTGTTCATTAAATGGGATTGAAAATTATAGGTTTTCTGTTTCATAATAGCAATTTCTTTAAAAGTTTCTTATTACACTTATGTATTGTGTGTGTGTCTGTGTGTCTGTGTGTGCTTACATGTGTGGGTATGCACATGCCACATGTGTGTGGAGTTCAGAGGACAGTGTGCAGGAGTTGGTTCATTCTGTCTACCACATGGATTCTGGGAACCAAACACTGTCATCAGCCTTGGTGGCAAGACCCCTTACCTACTGAGCCATCTTGCTGAGCCCATAATGGCTGTGGACCATATATAAGCACCACTCTGAAATTGAGACATGGAGTTTTGTTCCAAAATTTATGTTTAAGGTAGTTTGAAAATTAGAAACTTAGAGGCAGTATATTTTAGATGATTAGATTTGCCTTTTCAAAGGACTTCTGAGCTGAGCCCAAGAGAGTTTGACCCTAGAAGAATGAACCTGACTTCACCTATGTGGTGCACCTATCCCTGTGGGCTAAGCAGGAAGATTGCTGCATGCAGAGATACAGTGGGGATCTGATGGTGAATAAGAGCGATGTAAAAAGTTTATAACCCATAAAGCAGCTCTACAGATAATGACGAGGTAGCTGTTGGAAGTTCTGTCTGTGTGAGATGGCTCAGCAAAGCTAAGCCTGTGCTAAGTCTGACAACTTGGGTTTGATTCCGCAGGACCCACGTGGTGGGAGAGGAGCCCGGCATCCACGGTTGTCCTCTGATTTCCACATGTGCACTGTGGCAAGCCTGCCCACTCACATAGTCACTAGACGTGCCGCTTAGGTACTGACTTAGAGAGAAGCCCAAGATACAGTGTAGTCGATTAAGATGAAAATAAATGAAAAAGCAAAATGCCAACCTAGTGTTTTCACATTTCAAAACTGTTAGCATTCAGTGAGAGCAAGGTGCATGGCCGTTTGAGAAGCTCACCGTCATGGAGAAAGCAAGGGAGTTGGACGATGGGTTTGATTCAAGCTATGCTTCTTACCAGGTGCATAGACTTAACCTTTCTTTGCTTGCCTCACTTGTAACTATACTTAGCTCTCAGGGTTGTTGTTATTATTTTAGTTTTTGAGACAGTGTCACAGCCCAGGATGGTCACACGATCCTCTAGGGATATTGTGAGGGTTAAGTGAGTCACCTGTGTCAGGTGCTTGGAAAGGGACATGCAAAGTCTCCCACGTGATTTAACACAGGTGAAGGATCACTGCATTGACAGATGAGTTTGTGTTACTGCAAGGAAATACTGAAGGCAGGCTAACTTTGTAGGAAAACAGGTTATTTTATTCACCATTCTGGAGAGCCAAGGGCACATCTGGCTAGCACCAGTTGTGCTCTGGGAAGGATCTTGAAGGCAGGAGTGTGGGAGAAAGGGTGAGATCACATTACCAGCTAGGGAGAAAAGGGGCTGAGGTCTCAGTCTCTTCCCTCCCAGGGCAGTGCCCCCAACTAGCCCAAGAACATTCTTTTGGTGTGTGTGTCTCTTTAAAAGATGTCTGATAGCCCGGTTTGGCCTCTATAGCTTTCTATGGAGTTGAGGGTGACCTTGAATTCTCGATCATCACCATAAATGTGCCAAAGCCAGGCTGCCCCACCACCACCTCTAGGTTAGATCTTACCTCTTAGAGATCTCATCATCACAATGAGGCCTAAACTGCCAACACAGCAGTCCTGGAGAGACCCCAGCTGGACCCCAGTAGTCACTTTTGTTAAGGAGTGAACGAACACTGAACCTTACCCTCAGAAGTAGTTACTGGGTTGTGTTGCACATTTGATGCCTTTCCTTGGCTTCCTCGGCTTCCTCATCACAGTTACCCCGTGGTCGCAACACTTGGCTGACCACACTGCTGTGGGTTGGGGGCACAGCTGTGGTCCTGGGAAGAGTGGCTGAGGTCTGGCTTTCCTGGCTGGTATATGTGTAGGTGGGTGCTTGTTGGGTTGGTTTTCAAAAGACGCTTCGGTGCAAAAATTCAGCAATGTAAGCATTAAACACGGGGATGGGTCCTTTTGTTCTGTGGACACTGTCCTCATGAGCAAATCACATTTTATTATCAAAAACTCCATTGTCTTCAGTCAGAATATGTTGGTTTTTGGGAAAGTATAAGATATTAAGTTGTGCCGGGTGATGGTGGCACATGCCTTTAATCCCAGCACTCGGGAGGCAGAGGCAGAGGCAGAGGCAGAGGGATCTCTGTGAATTCAAGGCCAGCCTGGTCTACAAAGAGAAATCCAGGAAAGGCGCAAAGTTACACAGAGAAACCCTTTCTTGAAAAACAAACAAACAAACAAACAAAAAGATATTAAGTTGCAATTGATGGGGTGGAGTTTAGGCATCTCCGATGGGGTGGAGTTTAGGCAGACAATCTGGAGATGCGGGTGTTCTTGTAGATCCCAGTAGAAGTATTTTGGATTACCTGGTTGGCTATTCTCTGAGGTAGGGAAAACTTTTTCTATTATTTTAATGCTGAGGGGTAGGGGTGTGTGTGTGTTTAGACGTGGGGTATCTTCTGTTGTCCTCCACTGATATTTTGAGATAGGGGTAGGCCGGGCAGCCAGTGAGCTCCAGGCATCCTCTTGTCTCCCGGTCTCCACCCCTGGCATGCATCCCAGGTACAAGTCACCACACCCAGCTTTTTCCGGTAGGTGCTGGGGATCAGACTTAGGGCCTCATGCTTTTACTCTAAATTCTTCACTAGCTGAGCTGTCATTTCAGACAGTGAAGATTTGTTTGTATTTTATGTTTGTGAGTGTTTATATGTGTATGTGGACCACATGCATGCCTGTTGTCCACAGAGCCCAGAAGAGGGCATCGACTTGTCTGGAACTGGAGCTACAGGCATTTGTGAGCTGCATGTGGGTGTTGGGAAGCTAGGTTCTCTGCAAGACCTCCTACTGCTGAGCCGTCTCTAGCTCTCTGGCTGAGGTCTCTTAAGTCACCTGTTGTATCCTAGTAAATATACATGTAGCACTTTTTGTTTTATTTATTTATTTATTTTTTTGGGGGTTTTTCGAGACAGGGTTTCTCTGTGTAGCTTTGCGCCTTTCCTGGGACTCACTTGGTAGCCCAGGCTGGCCTCGAACTCACAGAGATCTGCCTGGCTCTGCCTCCCGAGTGCTGGGATTAAAGGCGTGCGCCACCACCGCCCGGCCTTGTTTTATTTTTTTACAGCATGCTTATAAAGGCTCTTTTAAAGGGATTTCTTATTAAGTAAATAATTTAAATAAACTAGTGTACGAACTTGTTTCATTCTGTATCTGCCTACCTAGTACTGATGTGTGAAAACTTGTACAGTCATGTATCAGACACAGGCTGATTGATTTTTTTCTTCTTTTCTCTTGTAGGATTTCTGGTAGGTTCCACGTTCAGACAAGATGTGGTACCATTGAAACATTGGTCTGCTTCGATTCACAGACAATTCACCTTTTCCACTGAGAAGCCTTATTTTATTTTACGGCTTAGGCCTACTGGACTTATGAAACCATGGCGGAAGGAAAGACCGAGTCACCTGGGCCCAAAAAGTGTGGCCCCTACATTTCCTCTGTCACCAGCCAGAGTGTGAATGTGGTGATCCGAGGGGTGGTGCTCTTCTTCATTGGAGTCTTCCTTGCCTTAGTGTTGAACTTGCTCCAGATTCAGAGAAACGTGACACTTTTTCCACCTGATGTGGTCACAAGCATCTTTTCATCTGCATGGTGGGTACCACCATGCTGCGGCACAGCCTCAGGTATGTGTGAGGCATTGTGTTCTGGGTTGCTTACAAATGGATAGGGTGTTGTCTAAGTGACAGATGGGTGTCGGGGGTTGAGGGTTGCACATGTGTGTGGGTGTGCTGCATAAACGTGTGTGCCTGCACGTTGAGGCCAGAGGTCAGTGTTGGGGGTCTTCCTCAGTTATTCTCTAAATTGTTTTCTGAGACACTCTCTCACTTAATCTGGATGCACCAGTTGGGTAGACTGGCATCTTGCCTGTCTTCATCTCTCCAGCACTGGGATTCTAGGTGTGTATCACCACAATGACTTTTTAATAGGTGCTGAGGATCTGAATTCAGGGCTTCACGCTTTTGTGGATAGCACTCTACCCTCTGAGCTGAGGATAAATAGAGTGCAGTGGACTCTGTGAGTGAAGTTGGATATGTTTGGCACATGTATGCCATCATGTAGTGTGCCCCCCCCCACTCCCCAGCTGTGGAGCATTTCTGTCGTTCCCAGATCCTTTTGTGCTCTCTTCCGTTCCTTCGTCCCCCAGCCTCAGGCTGCAGGGGCCCTGCTTTCTGTCCTCTGGGATCATCTCTGCCTTCAGTGCTGTCCCTGGGGTCATCCAGTAGGTACTCTGGGTACCTGACCCTGCACCTTTCAAATTTAACCATAAAACCAATTCTCGTTTGCTTCGGGGTCGGCAGTTAACATCTTTCATTTTTCTCACTTCATCTAAATATTACTAAGTTATTTTGGTAATAATTCAGGGTTGTTTAAAAGTTTTGATGTATGGGCTATAATTTTATGTTTGAAGCAGATAAAAATTTGATAAGTGGAATAATTTTATTCAAGTTGAAAACTTAATGTATTTTTATTTTTATTTATTTATTTATTTATTTTTTTGTTTTTTTTCGAGACAGGATTTTTATATATGCTTTTATTTTTGCTGCCTGGTTTTTAAATGTACCAGAAGATTAGTAAATATTTGAACAGATCAATGAGGTAGACTGTCTTTGCACAAATTCTTGATAATCCTGTTAGTGACTTTGACTATTTTCAGTAGTGGCCTGTTGATGGCCAAGTAGAGCATTTCCAGATGCTCAAATGAGCTCTGTAATGGACAGCTCTTTAGTTGTGTCTAATGACAAGGTCAATAGGTCAACACTGCTTTATATAATACAGTAATAGAAGGTGGTCATAGGCATGTGGAAGAAAATGGTTGTAATTCTGTATGTCTGTACTTAGTATACAGGAGTACTCTGAGACACAACGTGGACACTCTTTGCCCTACATCCCAGAGCTAGAGATTGCAGGTGTGTCTGTCCAAGATCTGAGGTTGACTGGTGGGATGTCTTCAAGTAATGTCATGAAACCTGCTGGACAGTAACGTAGCCCTGCTATGTGGACAGTCAGATTCCACGTGGCGCAGGTAGCCTTGGAACCTTTGGAGCCCTCAGTTAAGAGAAGTCCTCACGGTGCTTCATCCTGGGTTTCCTGGGTAATGGTCCAAGGAGAGAAGAGAATGTGTATCTTCTCACTCTATCTGCTGACCTACCTGTATTTTCCTTCATTTAAATTCAGAAGAGAAAACATTTCCCAGTAACTTGTAGTTCTTGTCTCCTCCAGGATGCAGATCACTTGGGTTCTAGATCCAGCAGCTATCCACTTCAGGGTCTCATCCTGTTTACTGTAAAGGAACAGGAGTCACCCATCCCTGTAGTGTGGTCCTGGGAAGCTGATGGCTTCTTGAGGCACTGCTGGGGAGTCTCACGAGCTTCTGTGGATCACACTTCTTTCCTCTCATCATCTTTTTTCTTTTTTAAGAGGATTTTTTTGGAGAATTTCTTTAATTTTTTTTTGAAATTAAAAAATATTTTTCCCCTTCCCTTTCCTTCCTCTAGCCTTTCCCGTGTACCCCACCTTGCTTTCTCTAATTTGTGGCCTCTATTTCTATAATTGTTGTTTTACACACACACACACACACACACACACACACACACACACATACACACACACACACACACACACACACACACACACACACCCCTACCTAAATATGTAAGCACAACCTGCTCTGTCCACATAATGTTACTTGCATGTGTATATACATGTAAATATTTGTGTTAACTCTTTGAGAATTTCATACATACGGAATTTTGCTTTTTGTTTATTTGTTTTGAGATAGGGTGCCGCTGTGTAACTCTGGCCTGGAACTCACAGTGTAGCTCAGACTGGACAAAACTCAGAGATCCACCTGCCTCTGCCTCCTGAGTGCTGAGGTGAAAGGCTTGTGCCACCACACCCATCCCGTCCAGTGTATTTTGATCAGATTCACTTCCTATTCCTCCCTTACCTCCCACCCCCTTCCCACATCCTCACCTTAACCTCCTTTCTGAATCTCACAGACTCCAAGTACAATTTGTACTTCCCCATATGCTGATGGATGTGGAACTACCATTGGGTAGTGGCCACATGCTTACAGAAAACTGATTCTTCCTCCCTCAGCAACCATCAGCTGTCAGTAGCTCCTCAGCTAGGGGTGGAAGCTGGACCGTGTCCCCTGCTCCCTGCTGGAATGCCGACAGGCATCATCTTGTGCAGGCAGCCGCGGCTGCTGTGAGTTCACTAGTGCCACAGCCCTGTAATGTCCGGAAGTTGTCTCACCAGGGTCCTCCCTGACCACTGGTGCCGACGGTCTTTCTCCACTATCTTCTTGGAGTGAGGGGCTGATACAGATGTCCCGTTTGTGCCTGAGCGCTCTGCAGACTCCTCTCTGCGCTCTCACGGCTGTATGTTTCTGTGCTGACTGCCATCTGCTGCACAAGGAAACTTCCCCAGGGAGATGTGATAGCTGCGCTGATCTACGGCCACAGAAAGAGGTTTAGAGGGAGCTTGAGAGTAAGTCCATTTAGCAAAGTAAGAGGAGTAGCTTCACCTCTGGGGGTCGTGAGCTCCCTAACTCTGGGTTCTTGGCCAGGTTTATGTTCTCGGCATGCGTTTTCTTGTGGGCATCGCCCTAACATTCTTGCCATCATTGTACCCATGGGCACATCTTCCCATGCCAGTTACTGCAGCTCACAGGCTCACAGCTAAGTAGGACTGTTGATGAGTCACCATCCTGTCCCCACCCCCTTGTCCCCCGTTCCCTCCCCCCATCCGTTGCCTGCACAGCACCTTTAGTATTATGAAAGCTAGCCAGCACGGAGGAAGCTTCCTGTCAGCACCAGCTTGATTTCTCCATGCCTTGTGACCAAAGTGTGTGGTGTCTTCACCACAGAGGTCTAAACAAGCTTAGGAAGGCCGGTGTTATGTGTGGTGCACCAGAGCTGGAATTGGAAAATTTGTGTCTCTGAGATCATCAAGGAAGCCTTCTAAAGGATATCTTCTTATAGTCTTGTTATATTTGAAACCATAAAATAAAAATCTCATGCATCCCAAGCTGACCTCAACTCACTCTGTAGGTGAGACTGGCCTTGAACTCCTGATTATCCTGCTTTCGCTTCCTGGGTGCTGGGATTAGAGGCTTACTGTTACTAGCGCCAAAGAATAAATATTTAAAATACACAATTGCTGTATTGTGGCTAAAAGAAGTAGAGAAGTTGTCTCCAAAGTCACAAGTAGCCAGACCTGTGAAAGTCATATGAAGGATTCTTCTCGTCAAGCGGTCCCTTACCTCTTTCCTAGTGAGGTCTCCATCTTCCCTGTCCCACCTCCACGGTGAGCCCACACAGCTTCACAGGGTTCCCCTTGGTGGACCCTCCTCCCCTGGCCCACCTCCATGGTGAACCCGTACAGCTCACAGGGTTCCCTTTGGTGGACCCTCCTTCCCTGGCCCACCTCCATGGTGAACCACACAGCTCACAGGGTTCCCCTTGGTGGACCCTCCTCCCCGACCCACCTCCATGGTAAACCACACAGCTCACAGGGTTCCCTTTGGTGGACCCTCCTTCCCTGGCCCACCTCCATGGTGAACCACACAGCTCACAGGGTTCCCTTTGGTGGACCCTCCTCCCCGGCCCACCTCCATGGTAAACCCGTACAGGTCACAGGGTTCCCCTTGGTGGACCCTCCTCCCCGGCCCACCTCCATGGTTCCCTTTGGTGGTACTGGTCCCGCCCCCTGAGCTTGGAGATACTAGTCATTTTTTTCTGTCCTTGTTTTGACCCCATCCCGCTTCCATGTTCTGTTGAGCACTCTGAGCTGTGAGAATGATGGCCTGTGTCTGACACACAATGTGGTGGCATGGTTTTCCCAATCTTGTTTTTTTTTTTTTTTTTTTTTTTTTGGTATTTTGAGACAGGATTTCTCTGTGTAGCTTTGGAGCCTGTCCTGGAACTCACTCTGTAGCCCAGGCTGGCCTCGAACTAACAGAGATCCGCCTGCCTCTGCCTCCCAAGTGCTGGGATTAAAGGCGTGCGCCACCACCGCCCGGCCCAATCTTGAACATACACAGGGTTAAAGCCTTTGTGACATACTTTGGGCTGTTTTTTTAATACCCTGAGCCTTTCTGGGCCCCACGCCTCCCTTCATGCTCAAACCTTACAGTTTCCTGGTAATGCTGCTTGTCTCTGGTTGTGCTTTGGTTCCTTCAGGCACCCCCCTTTGAGGGGAGAATTGTTTCCATGCCTGCCTGCAGGTCACTTCTGTGGAACTTTCCAGACAGCCCAGCACTTTACCTTGCTTATGTGCGGGAACAAGATGAAAGCCCTCAGCAGCTTGTCAGCTGATGAATGTGTACGTGTCTGTGTGTGGGTATGTGTGTTTGTGTGTGTAGGTCACAGGACAGCCTCAGCTCTTCTTCCTCAGATGCCATCTAACTTTTTGTTTTGTTTTTTGAGACAGTCTCCTATGGGTGTGGAACTCACCAAGTAGGGAAGGCTGGCTGGCCAGGAAACTCTGGGGATCTACCTGTCTCTGCATCTGTGTGTGTGTGTGTGTGTGTGTGTGTGTGTAATGTGTGTGAAATGTATATATATATATATATATGTGTGTGTGGTGTGTGTGTGGTGTATGTGGTGTGTAGTGTGTAGTGTGTATGGTATGTATATGTGTGAGAAGTGTATATGTGTGATGTGTGTGTGGTGTGTGTATGTGATGTGTGTGTGTGTGTGGTGTGTGTGTGTTTTTGTATTTGTGTGTGTGGTGTGTGTGTATGAGATGTGTATATGTGTGATATATATGTGTGTGTTTGTATGTGTGTGGTATGTGTGTATTTGTGCGTGTGTGCGTGTGTGTGTGTGGTGTGTGTTTGTGTGTGTATATGTGTATGTGGTGTGTGTGTATTTGTGCATGTGTGTGTTATGTGTGGTGTGTGTGGTGTGTATGTGTGTGAGATGTGTATATATATATGTGTGTGGTGTGTGTAGTGTGTATGGTATGTATGTGTGTGAGATGTGTATATGTGTGATGTGTGTGGTGTGTGTGTTTTTGTATTTGTATGTGTGTGTGGTGTGTGTGTGAGATGTGTATATGTGTGATGTATATGTGTGTGGTGTGTGTGTTTGTGTATTTACGCGCGTGTGGGTGTGGGTGGTCTGTGTGTTTGTGGGTGTGGTCTGTGTGTTTGTATATGTGTGTGTGTGGTGTGTGTGTATTTGTGCATGTGTGTGTGTGTGTGTGTGTGCATGGGTGTGTGTGTGGTGTGTGTGTGTGTGTGTGTGTGTGTGTGTGTGTGTGTGTGTTTGTGTTTAAAGTAGATTCTGGAGCTCAGACTCCAGTGCTTGGGCTCACACAGCAAGCATCTCACCGACTCCGCCATCTCCCCAGCCGTCTTTTTTCCCTTTTAAAATCCCCCGCAAATACCAAGAGCAAGATCCATTATGGGGCTTAAGTGTTGCTGAGTGAAAACATGATCTGCTTCTGCTGTGTCTCCCGTGGAGGAGTGTCTTGCTGAGTGGTCTGGTGTCTTCAGCCCCTCCCTGCTGGATGTCTAATTTAACTGTGCTCCTTTTCCTGCCTCGCTGCGCTGAGCACGCCACCCTGAGAGAGTGACGGCTTACTACTGGTGCTGCACAGACTCCTTTTGTCTCTGCTCTTGGCAGATTGTTACTGGGAATCACTTAAAGATATCAGAAGACACGTGATTTTACATCAGAGAACCATCTGATTAAGCAGGATTGTATTTGCATATGATTTTACACAGCATGATTTTAAGCCTCTTGTTTAAAAAAAAATGGTGCCGAGAGAAGAGGAAGCCCAGACATACTCCACTGAGCTCTCAGACAGTAGATCCTCACTGCGCTGTGTATATTCCTATCAGACTGCCATGCTTTTATTTAAAGGAAGGAAAGAAAGACATTTAATGGGAAGTGACAAGCTTCCCCAAACTCTCCCTCTCAGTGAGCAGCTGAGCACCGTGCATACTCAACGGACTTGGTTTTTTATTGGCAAATCCCAAGGTTGGCAGCATGGCCGTTTAAATTCCTTCTTTGTGTTTTCCCTTTCTCTTCTTAGTTGTCTCTCACTTGCATAGGAACAGAGTCAGTTTTACTTATTTATACTTGTGCACGTACATGTCAGCATCTCTGTATGATAATTCTTTACCTGTGGCATCAGCTGCTGAGGAAAATTGACTTGGAATGCCTGCTCTGGTTGGATTTTTACTCAACCACAGGCAAACAGGAGAGAGATGCAGGGGATGGAGAGAATTAATTGATATACAGATAGATGATAGATGATAGTGGATGATAGAGAGTGGCTAGGTGATGATAGATGGTAGATAGGTGATAGGTAGATGCATCAGCATCAGTATGCATCTGTATATGTATGCATATGTCCTATAGAGAATAGTGGAATGGCAAGGCAAATGAGCTGTTTGCGATACCCCTTGAGGAAAAAGTGTCATTTAGACATGTTTCAATTATTAGGCATGCTTGTCATTTTAATCATGTAGAAATTTAGAAATGCTGTCACTTCATCCTGTGGGATTTTTCAGTAGTGCGTTTTAAATAGGACCATAACACGGATTTTCTTTGTGTGTGTGCATGTGTATGTAGAAGCATGTGCAAGTACACACGCATGTATGTATGCGGAGGCCCAGGGATAACCTTGGCTGTCACCCCACAGACACAGTCCACCTTAGCTTTTCTTGTTTGGGTTTGCACTCAGTTCCTTGGGCTCGCAAGGCAAGCACTTACAAACTGAGCTATCACCAGGCCCTGAGACTTACATTTTCTAGCAGCCATTGGAGCTCTCTGCATTGCTGAGCTTTGGTCTCGGGATGGCCTGTGAACCACCTGTTCCCAGCTAAGCTAAGGTGTAAAGAGCATAGAGCTGGTCATCTCTTTCCCACGCTGCTTCATTGTTCTACTCGCCCGTGGCTTTTGAATACAAGTTGGTTTCCAGTGTTCATTTTTTTTTTACTCTTTTAATTTATATTTAAATTTTAAAAGGGTGCGTATTTATGTGGAGAGATGGTGCTTACTGTTCTTTCAGAGGACCTGAGTTGGAAGAATTGGCTTACAACCTCCTGTAATTCAGGGGATCCTGGGTCTTCTTCTAGCCTCCATGGCACCCAAATGCACATGGGTACTAAAAGGCACACATGCATACATACACACAAATTTAAGAAGTAATCTTTAGCAAATAAATACATTTTTCCTGTGGGCTTGGGAGCTGGCTCAGTCAGTGAAGTGCTTGCCTTGGGAGCGTGAGGACCTCTGCTTGACCACTCATCACTCATGTTTAAAAGAAAGAAAGAAAGAAAAAGCTGGACATGGTGGTCCGTGCTTGTACTCCAGTGCAGAAGAGGCGGATGCAGGTGGGTCCCTGGGGCCCACTGGGCCACTCACCTAGTTCCAGGCCAGTGAGAGACCGTCTCAAACAGCAAAGTGGTGGTGGCTGAGGAGTGACAGACAGCTAAGCTTGGTCTTTGATCTCCACATGTTCCAGAACACATTCCTGAGCATGTACAAAACATACACGTAAATGTTAAGTCTTCTAAGTGAGTAAAATGCTGAGATTTGGTAAGTAAAGCTAGTGAAAATAGTTGAGGTCTTAGTCGTGGATATCTTATACACAGGTACTGTATTAATTATTACTTACCCAGGTAGGAGTCAAGATGTTATTTCCCAAAGCAAAAACCACACTGAGGTTTTCTTCTTACTTTTTAACAGCAGACTTACATATTATCTATAAATTTGTAGTTTTTTGTTTGTTTTTGAGACAGGGGTCTGACTATGTATTAAGTAGACCAAGCTGTCCTTGAACTTTTTCTCAGTGCTGGGATTAAAGGTGTGCACTGTCATCCCTAGCAAATCTGTCATTTTTGTGTACCCCGTGCCCTTCCTCTTTTCTGTGTGTCGAAGGAAGGACTGTGGCCTGCAGCCTTTTGTTGTCATTGGAGCAGTGCTATGAGAAGGAAGGGGTGAAAGACTGTCAGGAGAGAGTGCTGGGTCGGACAGGAAGTGGGTAGGGCAGGCAGGGCAGGGCAGTCAGGACCTTGGGAGCCTGGTGTGTAAGAAAGGCTGCTGTGTGAGTTCACAGGCCGGCTGCCTCGCTTCCCTTAGATTCTGCTTGTGATAAGTAGCATACTTAAGTGAGGAGAGAGTAACCATGGACCGACTTGGTGCTTTCAAGTCTCGAAGATGCCGTTAGGAGCTACGGGAGTTAGTGTCTCTGGCTCCTTGTGAGTCGCCCCCACCTCTCCAATGTGTGTAGCCTTGAGAGTGCTGCGGGTCTTCAGAGCCCTCTGCAGGGCTGCTGCTCCTCCTGTTTCCTTTGGAAGGTAAGTTTAAAGATGCCGGCATCGCTCAGTCATTCGGATGCAGTTTTTTTTTTGAAGAGCCTTGAAGGCAGGGCTGTAGTGATTTGTGTAGATAATGCTGCCCTGCGGGGCTGGTGCTGACTGACTTTTCTTTCTTCTTTTCACAGCTGTGATTGGGTTGTTGTACCCCTGCATTGACAGGCATCTAGGAGAACCACATAAATTTAAGAGAGAGTGGTCCAGTGTCATGCGCTGCGTGGCGGTGTTCGTGGGCATCAATCATGCCAGTGCTGTATCCTTTATGAAACATGCAGTGATGATGGCCGGACTACAGCCCCTGTAGTCCACTCTGGTTTCCTCACGTTGTCACAACACGGTGCTGACCCAGCTGTTGAGACCCCAGGGTAGCAAGTGTGCGGTTAGCGGAGGGGTAGAGCCTGGCTTAAGCTCCTTTGCACTTCCATGTCCAAACTCTACTCTCGAGGCTGCTGATTCCTTACATGTAATTTTGTTCATTCAAAGATGAAACAGGTGCATTTTCAACATCCCATCCTTCTTTCTTCTCTTAGGATTTGCGAGTAAGATAGTTTTAGGTCCTCTTTTAAAAGTGTAGTCTTAGAGAAGGTAACTGACACTTACTGGTTCTACTCAGCACCGGAAAGCACCCTTGCTCCCCCAACTTCATTACTAGACCGGGTCTCTCTATGCTAGCTGACCCCAGCTGGCTGTGACTTCCCGCCCTTCCGCTTTAGCCTCTAGCGTAGTTTTCTGTGCGGTTGTTGTTTGTTTGGGGGTTTATTTCCAACATTTCTGTTTTGTGTTTTTCATTGGGAAACAGTGTGGTCAACTTGCTAACCTGTATCAATGCAGTCTGGATCCTTACCAGTGATCTTCAGCGTCTCATCCTGACATCTTTCTTTTTTTCATTTTAATACTTTCTATTGAGTTTGTTCTTGGACAGTTTCATACATTGTGTGTGCAGCACACTCTGAGACTGCGACCCCACCCTCTCTTTATTATCTTTCCTCTCTGCAAGTCCATCCCCCCCATCCTTGACTTGTCGAGTTTTTTTTTTTTCTTTTTATTTGTTTTGATGTCCACTGAATTTCACCGGGATCTCACCCGTGTGGCAGTGGATGTCTCCTTTGGAGGTATCCTTTGGAGCTTGTGGGCTCCTCAGTGTGTACACACCTGAAGAGGATGACTTGCTCTCCCTCACAGTCCATCAGTAGCCGGGACTTCATCAGGGACAGGTGGAGGAAGGACTCCGTGAGCCTCTCTCTAGCCATGACTGATTTTCAGTAGGCCCGTTGTAGGCAGCCATGCCTGTGAAGTCATGTCTGCATTAGCTGTGCCATGTCCAGAAGACAGTATTCACGGCCTGCCCTTCTCCTCACCCTCAGGCTCCTTATATCCTCTCCACATCCCCTTCTGCAGTGGCCTTTGAACCTTGCAGGGAGAAGTATAGAAGTCCTGTGTAGGGCCAGGCACTCACTCATCCCTTACTGTTGGCACTTGGAGCAGCCATCTGTCTTTGTACTTACCCCCCCATTTATTTCATTGCAAAAAGAGACTTACCTGATTAAGGACGGATGGGGGTAGCATTTATCTATGGAGCAAATGTAAACGTTTAGAAGACAGCATGGCACCATGACAGCTTGACAGCAGCAGGATCACCTCCAGGACCCGAGTCCTCCACAGCCTTGGGGTTTTGACGGCCTTTAGTACAGGTATGAATCTTCTCTTGTGGACTGAGCTTGGACTCTGAGAAGAGAGTGCTTGGTGCCCACATAACCGGGGTACCACTATTGCACCTGTGCACATACCTTGCCTAGCAGGTTGGTGTTGTAAATCATAGGGCTCACAGGTTAGTAAGATGCCTTTTCTCCCCACCAGCTAGTATAGCGCCTTCAGCTTTATGAAAGCTAGCCAGCAGGGGCAAGCTTTCAGCTGAGTTGTGGCTTGATTTCTAGTCACCTTGCAATTATATATTACACCTTACGTTATCTTCAGGGTCTTATCACCAACTAGTTCTGGTAGGTAACCAAGAGGAATAGCAAGAGCCTGGATTGTCTTGGAAGCCTCTGGGGCCTCCTTGGCCAACAACTCATGAGGAAGTGTCTCACACTTGGCACTAGGGTTTTCATTTAGTAGCTCTCGGCTCTCAGGCGCAGCATTATCCAGACATGCAGGATATCGCCCTTCTAATTTATTCTCTTTCTAATTTAAAGATTTAAAATTGGCTTACAAACTGCCAAGCGTCTATATGACTTTTTCCTACATCTTTCCCTGCCTCTCCCCACAGCTTTCCATGTGGGTGCTGGGATCCTAGCGGGTCTCCCTGCCTGCACAGCAGCCCATTTCCCCACTGAGTGTCTCCCCAGCCTTGTTTTGCTTTTTAGGTGGAGGAATTTGAACAGCCCCTTTCTACAACTTTAAAAGCCATAGCATTTAATATGTATTTTTGGCTTTGTTCCCCTTTCCCTTTGTTTCTACGTGAAATACTTAAACATAGCAATCTTAGCTGTCATTTCTACCCTTTAAAGAAAATAGAAGATGTTTACAAAATTTATAGCAAAGACTTTTCATATTAGGTTACTTAGGGTTTGGAAAAACCACAAGGTATAGCTTCTGAAATTGATATATTTGACTGATTTACCCTAAAAGCCTGCTTATTGTGCTAAATAACTTAATCTAGTTAGCGAGATGGACCCCGTTACTATTGTCTCCTGTTTATTTATGTGAATGCCTCTTGCACAAAGTGCTGAGAACCTTGTGTTTAGAGTGTACATACAAGGACAGCTAAAAGAAGAGAGAAACTTTCCCAGATGGACTGCTAGTTCCTTGATAAATCAGCCACTCACAAGGACTGATCTCTAGAGAGTGGCATACAGCTGTCCTCAGAGGCTGAGGACTTGGCAAGCGGGGCTTTTGTATGCTGCTTTAGTGAGAACGTGGGAATGGTGGGGGAAAGTGTGATATCCCTGAACTCCAGAAATGGCTTCTTAGGCATGTTTGGGGGGGCAAAGAAATGAGAGACTTTCGTAGTACTGACAAGGCCAGTTAGCTTGGTCAGATCTCTAGTCCAACAAGGAGGCAGTTACAGAGCCAAGGTAGAGCCTTTGAGGCATAGAAAATTCCCTTTTAATGACACTCAGAATTAATTTTCTTAGTGTAATCCTTTAGCAAAAAATAAAAAATCAGAAAATTGAATTCATAAAGCTTCATTCTGCTTAGAGATCTTTGAGTAAAAGGGGCCATATATTTGTGAATAGATGCTTAAGTGTGTGCCAGAAATAAAATATCATCAGAGCAAAGTGCCCCGCTAGGAAGTCGCAGGCACTAGAATCCTTTGGCAGGGGGAAGGTAATGTTCACTTCAAGGCTTTATCCTCAACAAATTAAAACCAGAGCAGTTGACATAATAGAAGGGATGCTATGTCCTTGGTGCTCTTGTTCTGAACTGCATTATTATAAAATGTGTCTGTCAGTAAATCACACAGCCAGTGTGGGACCCTGTTAATAGCTGTCAGCTCTTCAATTTCCAAGTTCCTGTATGATTTTCAAGTACTTCTAAACGTTTTTGAGAAGTATTATTGGTTTTCTTTTCTTTCTCTCTTTCTCTCTTTCTCTCTTTCTCTCTTTCTCTCTTCTCTCTCTTTCTCTCTTTCTCTCTTTCTTTCTTTCTTTCTTTCTTTCTTTCTTTCTTTCTTTCTTTCTTTCTTTCTTTCTTTCTTTCTCTCCCTCCCTCCCTCCCTCCCTCCCTCCCTCCCTCCCTCCCTCCCTCCCTCCCTCCCTCCCTCCCTCCCTCCCTCCCTCCCTCCCTCCCTCCCTCCCTCCCTCCCTCCCTCCCTCCCTCCCTCCCTCCCTTCTTTCTTTCTTTCTTTCTTTCTTTCTTTCTTTCTTTCTTTCTTTCTTTCTTTCTTTCTCTTCCCCCCCTCTGTCTCTGTCTCTGTCTCTTTCTTTTTTAAAGGTGTGTTCTCTTAGCACTACAATCCAGAGTGCACAGTTACATGTTTAGCCACGAAGGCACTTCCTAAAGAGTGCCTGACTTTACAATTAGGAATGTGTGTAGCCTTTTTTTTTCTTGGATGGGTTACAAGAAGTACTTGATGTTACTTTAACGTCATGTGTTGTGATAAAAGGTTGAGGACGTTCCGGAAGAATCAAGTCCCTCCTCATTATAGAGTGACTTCTCATTGTGGAGAAGTGAACAGTTGGTGTCACCTGCTTCCTTAGTTTGTGATGGCTCCTTAGCACGGGTCTCAGAAAGTAGACTTTGACAACAGCTTCCAGTTTTCTCTCACGCTGGCTGCACTGTCAGTAGGGCTGTGGTGGACTTTTGACAGATCCCGAAGTGGTTTTGGCCTTGGCGTTGGAATCGCTTTCTTAGCAACTGTTGTCACCCAGCTGCTCGTCTACAATGGTGTTTATCAGTAAGTATTGACCTTCTCGTTACCTGGTTGCTATGTAAACAGCAGAAACTGCATTCAGAATTGAGGATCTCGATGGAGTTCATCAGTTTAATGTGCAGTATCACTTACTCTCGTTATGCTTGTCTTCAGTGCCCTTATTTCTGCTCCATGGGTTATTAAAATATTTCTGTTGTTCTAGATACACATCTCCAGATTTTCTCTATGTGCGTTCTTGGTTGCCATGCATATTTTTTGCTGGAGGCATAACAATGGGAAACATTGGTCGTCAACTGGCAATGGTAAGCTGAGGCCCATGCAGTGTGTGAGGTGCATGATACCATTCCTCAAAATGGCCATCGGTCAAGGGAACAAGCATCGATGAAGACAGTGTTCTTTGAACTCTCTTGTACTTTCATTGAAATAAATCATTTGGAAGAATTTAATCTGAGGAGTATTGATACTTAAGGAACAGCTGGAGAGAAAAGGAAAACTAGGTTATGGGTGGTGTGGTAGAATTTGTTAGCCATATAGTGATACTTGATTCTTGTTGCTTTGTTTTTGTTAGTTTACAGTTTTCTAGTCCATCAACAAAGAACAATTTCTTTTTTTCTTGATTCAGAGTCTCAAGTAGCCCACCTTGTCTTGAACTCACTATGTAGCTTAGGATGGATGACCTTGAATTTCTGGTCTTCCTGCTTCCACCTCTTGAGTGCTGGGATTATAAGCCTGCACCACTACCATAGGATTATGTGGTCCTGGAGATTGAACCCTGGGCCTTTTTCATATTCAGCAAGCATTCTTATCAATGGAGCCACGTCCTCAGCCCCTAGTAAAGGAACAGTTTTGAAAATGAAAAGGACATATTATTATAGTGTTTATAAACTAAGACTATTTCAAGCTGATCAAGATGCTCATTTTAGTTAAGAATGAAAAAGACTCTGATAACCCTGGTCATGGGGCAAGAGTTACACAGTGACATTGAGAGGCCACAGCAGTAATTGCTCTTGCTTGAGTTTGGCCAGCTGGGAGAATTGTGATTGACCTGCTGTCCTTTTGATAATCTGAACACCCAGTTCTAATGCTGTGTTTCTTTTCCTTTGAATTTCAACTATTCATTTTGGTAGCTATATTTTTAGAAGATTGTTTTAATTTTGATCCTTTTTATTATAATGTATTTTTTTTTTTTTGTTAAATCATAGAGTGATTTGAAATAATGATTTGAATACAGCACTGTCCTGAAGCTCATGGCTTACCTTTGGCTGATCTGTGAGCACAGAGGAGACACACTGTGCCTTTCGTATTACAGGCTTTCCCTGCATCACCGGCTCCTATAGCCTGCAGTATGGAAATTATGTTTTCTTGTGTCCTCCACTGCTGCCCATAGATTTTTCACTTTGAGAATGCCATTGTGTAACTCTTCGTTGTCTGAGGAATAAAGTGAACATATTAAGACATTCATTTTTATAGCATTGTAATTTATTTGGAAGTTGCAATTCACAAGTGATTTTAAATCTGTTAACTTTTGACCTTTTAACTTTGCAGTATGAATGTAAAGTTATTCCTGAAAAATCTCATCAAGAGTGAAGAAGGCAAAAATCAGTCTTTTCTCTAGGAAGCCATGGGAAAGCGGCGTGTATATGATAGGCACACCAACGAAACTTTGGACTGTAAAATTGCGAGGATGCAGTTTTTCCTTGATGGTGTGTGTGTGTGACACACACGTTTCTGCAGTCTGTGATTGCTTCTGTAAATCAGTTACCAACCTTTCGGTGTTTGAGTTCAATAAATGTAAGATATATGTGCACTACATAAAAGACATGTTTATGAGTACATGAAATTTCTAAATTTTTTAAACATACCATGCATTGTATCACAATGTTGATGTGCCAAACTATGCTGTTACTGTCACAGAGAATAAGAATGCTTTGAACAATTTAGAAATTTAGTGAAACAGAAGAAAAAGCTAAAAAGAAACCGAACAGAAAGCAAATGGGTAGCTGGTCTTACCTCTCACTGACTGTCGTGCCTTTTCCTGTTTCTAAGCAGCTGTGTGTGTTCCGAGCACTCCGCGCGGGCTTGGTCTCTGTTTCAGAGTTTCGCTCTTACTGTGTTAGCGATGAACTTCCGTAGATGGTGTTAAACTGCAGTACTGCAGGCATCCAAAGACTACTTTTCTATGTTGACAGACTACCAGAGGTGTATGTGATGTCAGGGGCGTTACCAGCATTAACCTACTTTGACTCGATTTGGAAAAATGTAACTAAAAATTAGGGGATTTGACTAGATAAATGTGTTGGGGGAATACTGTGTGGCCTTTATTTCTGCCACAGAAACCAAAGTGATATTAGCTGTTACTTGGTTCTGAAGCTCACTGCTTTAGCACATGGATGATTAAGGAACACCCGGCATGTAGATCAAAGTGAAGGCTCTGAACTACTGGGTGGAGAAAGCAGGCCATGCTGGTGGGGCCGGGCCGTGGCACCGACCAGCTCTGGCAGGCCTGCGTCTGTTGCCTTCACAAGTGCAGTCCGAGGATGGTGGACGCAGGACTCCTTGTGTGCTGATGTCCGCTGCTGAGTGGTTCCATCCTTGGAGAGTGCATCGAGAGAGCACTCACAGAGCTTCCTGGCCCATCTCATTAACAACTCCTGCCGTTTACTTACGGTTTAAGTGTATCAGCGGACTTCCCACTCGCTCTTCCTTTCTGAAATTGTTAATTAGCTGGCATACGAGGGTAAATGATTCCGAGTACTGTGGTGTGCGTGTGCTTATGTGTTGAATGTGTGAGAGAAAATGTATACATGTGTTTGTGTGTGCATGTGCCCATGCGTTCCTACAGTGTCAAGTAGATATTTTAAATCTTTTTCTTTTAAAGCAGTACTGAAATCTTGTACACCAGAGTGTAATGTGCTTTGTGTTCTCAGGCTAAGGGTGTGAGCATCCCAAGAGTGTCCATGTGGAATATGTGTACGCAAGGCCAATGACAGGAGTGGAGAGCACACCACTATCGTTTATTAGTCTGTCTTTCAGATGCTGTTCATTAGAATAAATAAGGTCTATTTTTAGAATCAAATTTGTAAACACTATAAAATCTTTAATAAGTTATAAGGTCTATGATATGTTTTCTTTGAAAATTGCTGTTGAAAGCAAGATGTATTAAATATGTAACTATCACCATGTGTGAGTCCTTTTTCTTCATGATAAATATTAGGATGTGGGACTGTAGGCTAATCTTATACAATTAATACAGGTGGTTGGATATGCTAAGAAATGATGAAAGAAAACTCAGCAAATCAGTTGGGATAGAGGAGTTATCAAATGAAAATGATAAACAAGAAAGGCTAATTCTGGCAAAAATAAAATGGTTTTTATTATTTTGATAATCACACAAATCTTTCTGCACTTAGAAATATGGCAAACATTGTCATTGGTGTGTCTCTGCTCTCATTATTTGAACTTGTAGGAATTTGGGCCTCTGAAAACTGAGACTAAATTCTGAGAAAACTGAAAATTCCCATGTGGAGTCCTGCTGATTCTTCACCGAGTCGTCTTTCTCCTGCCTTTTCCTGGGTTCTGAGGACCCAACTCAGGTTGTCTGGCTGTGAGGCAGGTGCCCGTCCCTGCTGAGCCACCTCTCCCTAGCCCTCGCTAATTCTGTGCTTAAATGTTAGTTTACACCGATCCCCATCTTCCTCCACTGAGGCCCGGGGAGTTCTGGGTAATGCAGACGTTTCAGGAGGTGAGATGCAGACAGAGTCAGTCTAACTGAATCCTCTGCACTCATGGCTGCTCACTTTCCTGAGGTCCGTGCGTGCTGCACGAGGCAGTGCTCTGATGCCTTGGACAGTCATCTCAAGCCCTGCATGGCTGGAAAAGCCCTTCCCAGGCTTTGGAATTCTGGGTCCACCCTTTCCTCCCTTCTCCTTTGGCACTTGGTGTGTTTGGGAGTGTGCCCCTGTGTGCCACAGCCTGCAGGAATCAACTCTGCTTCCACCATGCGGGTCCCTGGGGTCAGACCCAGTGTTAGCCTTGCCGGCAAGTACTGGTACCCTACTGAGGCATGCCACTGGCCCTCCCGTGAAGATTTTCAACCCTGTCCCTGTGGTCTGACACTGCAGAAGATGAACCTGCCCGTGTTCTCAGCGTGATTCTTGCTTTGTAGACAAGCTTGTCATTCGCTCTGGGTGTTTTAACTTGATTTTACTCCAGCGCCCCCCCCCCCCCCCACACACACACACATACACATGCTCTGGTTTCTTTCTTCTAACTTGGGATTCAGTGTGCATTTTCCATTTGTGGACCTATGCCTTCAGTTCTGGAAAACTTTTTTCTCCCTTTTTTACTTGCTGTTTCAAGTTGCCCAAGCTAGCCTTGAACTTGCTATGTAGCGAAGGATGACTTGAACTTCTGATCCTCCTGTAGCTCTCTGCAAGTGCTGTGTGCGGGCGTTCACCACCACACCTCGACTACAAGGTGCTTGAGGAGAGAGGTAGGTGGTATTTCCTTAAACCTAGAGAGGCCTGCAGAGAAAGCAGTTAGGGGGTTGGCTGTGATGTGCTGAGAAGTTTGTAAGGAGTATTTGGAGAAATGCAGACATTGGCATTTGGGTGACTGTGTGTAACAAAGGTGTCACCTGTACATGACAATAAAGGAGACTGTGGGGATAGATGGGATTACCTTGGAGGGTGGGGGTGGGGCATTCTAGAATGTGGGCAGAGAAGCTGGAGAACGAGGAATCTCCTTTGGAATAGGGGGAAGCCAGAATGTGCCTTGATGGGGTGGGAGAAGGTTTGGGGCAGTGTGCAGCAGGCCTACCATCGGGAAGGGTTAATTAACTTTGTAGATAAGGGAGGTGCTCACTGATTTTCTTTCTAGAAAACCATCTTTCTAAGGTGTACATTTCTCTGTGTGTGTGTCCACATGCATGCGGAGGCAAGGTGACAGACAACCTTGGGTATAGTGTCTCCCCAGCCACCCCACCCTTCCTTTTTGAAGACAAGGTCTCTCATTCACCTGGAACTTGCCTGAAAAGCTAGGCTGGCTGACCATTGAGCTCAGGGACCTACTCAGCTCTCTCCCCAGAGCTGGAATTATGAGCACATACTGCAATTCCTGAGTGTTTGTTGTATGGCTACTTGTGGATCCAAGTTATGGCAAGTTCTTTATCAACTGAACCATCATATCTTGGTAGTGCTTGTCTGTGATTCCAACGTTCAGGAGGCTGAGGTAGGAAGATGGCCAGTTTTTGATCAGCCTAAGCTATACAGTAAGAACCTGCCTTAAATAAATAAGCAAATAAACCAAAAAGAAAATATTTCACATACACTAATACCGTTGAGAAAACCTTCTCACAGTCTGGGTCACTGTTGGGAAGGAGGAGATGGGCAGGCAACAGGAGAGCTTTGGAGTTTGGGGAAACAGCTGGGAAAGGACAAGAAAGGAAGGAACAATTGCCAGCCAACATTGAGGCTGTCAAGGACCAAGCCAAAGGGACATCATTGGCACTAGAGCCAGTGGGTATGGTTGTGCCATGTGTGGATGGGCTCATCAGCTGAGGAATTTAAACCACAAGAAAGTAGGTTTGCTATATCAATATTCGTGGGTCAGCTTGGCACCAGCCTATGTGAAAGATAAATGGAAGGTCCTAAGGTTGGATCAAGACAACTGTGATGGACCCAGGCAAACTGGGGAAGAAAGCTGAATCACTAGTGCTGTCCGAGAACATGAAGGAAGAGGGTGAAGTCAAGATTGCAAATCTGAAGGAGATTTATAGCCTTGTCTGGCTGGGCTTTGCAATCTCCTATGAGGCAGGATCTGGGTATGTCAGTGAGGGTGTTTCCAGACAGTAATAAGAGTGTCACTGTCCCACAACTAGGATCTAGGACTGAATAAAAAGGAAAAAAAAAAAAATAAAGCTAGGCACCACTATTTATCTCTCTGCTTCCAGACTCCGGCTGCCAGGGGACCAGCTACCTAATGCTCCTGCAGTGATAACTACCTTCATGTCGCCCTGAAGTCAAGCCGAAATAAGCCAACCCTAAGCTGCTGCTTGTGGGGCATTTGGTTACAACAATGGGAAACAACCAATACCCCTTGTTTTCCGAAGCAGCCTGTGGGTCTGCAGGCTGACAGGAACTCTTGGACCATTTCCAGATCTTGATGAGGTTCAGGGGATGACTGAAACAATTGTTTACTGAGTTCCCTGGAGTAGGTGGAGGGGAGCCGCAGTGGACATACACAAGGGTGAGATAGATGTTCATGCTGATAGAGATGTTGCCTGGGATGGTCTCCGATCAGATGCAAAGAAAGGTCCTCATGTCTCCCTTTGTCAGTGAGTGACGTTATTATCTCTGTCTGCATAGTATTTTAACCAGGGTTCTTCACATCGTCTATTTACTTTGTATGGTATCTGTCATTATCCTGGTTGTTCTGTTCCTTTCTGTTGTGGTGATGAAACATTGACCTGAAGCTGAGGGGAGGAGAGCTTTATTTGGCTTAGCTTCCAGGTGACAGTCCATCTTTGAGAGAATTCTTGGCAGGAATCAAGCAGGCACTTGGAGGCAGAAACCACGGAGCTGAAAGGCACTTGCTCCCAAGCTCATTCTTGGCTAGCTTTCTTATGCAGGCCAGGATCATCAGTTAATAAGAGAGTGCCTTCAGACATGCCCATAGGTGAACCTGATCTGTGCAGTTCCTCACCCAGGCTTTCCCCTCAGAGGACTCGGGGTCATGTCAGGTTGATAAAGCCACAGGGCAAAATTATCATGAAAAGAATCTACTTGAGTGATCTTTTAATCCGGTTGAGAGACATTTCCCCCCATCTTTGCTCCTGATATTTATTATTATCTCAGTTCCTTTTCCTTACAAATGGCCCATGAGAGGACTGGAGATGTCGCTTAGTTGTCTACCACGCATCACAGAAGCTGAGTACTGTGTGGCACAGGCCTATCATCTCAGCACTGAGGAGGTGGAGGAGGATCACAAGTTCAAGGTCATCTTCAGCTGTATGTCAGACTGTAGGCCAGTCTGGACTACATGAGACCCTGCCTCGAAACAAAACAACCCCAACTCTCTTTCTGACTCTTGGTCTTCCATTTGGTGTTTTTAATTTCAGTGATCAGTTTTGATTTCCAGGGTCTGTTTGTCTGTCCATCTGACCATTCGTTCATCCATCTGTCTGTCCGCCCTCCCCCCATAGATTCTCACTGTGTAATCCCAGAACACTCTTTGTACAGCAGGCTGGTCTCAACTCACAGAGGTCTGCATGCCTCTGCCTCTGTCTCCCGAGTCTGGGATTACTTGTGTGCCATCAAGCACCACAAAAGTCTCTATTTTTAAAGAAAGTTTATAAGATTCCTTAACTTTGGAGGATGTCAACATTAAACTCTAAAGGAGATAGGAATACATGGTTGTTGTTTGTTTTGAGACAAGTCTTACTCTCAGGGTATCTGTGTGGTTGAGACTGACTTTGAACTAAAGTCAGTCCTCCTGCCTCAGCTCCCTGAGTACTGACATTATGGGAGTGAACTACCATATCTATGTTCTAGAATTTCAGTCTTCTAAAGAGGCATTGCTGGACAGGGCCTGAGGAGCTGACCACCAGCCACCCTCTGATGGGGAGTCATGCCTTGGGCGACCTGCTAGGCTTCAGAGATGAATGCCGACACTCACATAATGCAAATTCTGATTTGTTTTTGCCCGCCTGGGGATAAGAAACGGGGAAAGTGTGGAAGGGTTGGCTAGCCTGCCTTCTCCCTCGGGACCGAGAAGGTCAGTTACCCTTTTCACTTTTGGACACCAGCTACCTCTGCACTTAGAAGGTCCTTGGTTCTTTCAGCAGTTTTTTTTCCCATGGCTACCTTGAGATAGCATTTCCCTGTGATTGCTTTCTTCTCAAGAAATCCTTACAGGTTCTGGTCCAAGGCACATTTTTTTTTTATAAATGCAAATTCTTTAAAAAGCTTTTATTGTTCTTGTTTCTGTAGGTTCACAGGAAGAGGGGAGAAGCTGTACCCTGCCTCCTTTGCTGACTTGATTGAATCCCCCCTCTGTGTGTGTGTACATGTGTATGTGTATATGTTTTCATATATCTGTGTTGTGTGATGCTAGGAATCAAAACCCCGGACTTAGTTCATATAAGACAGGGGCTTCACTACTGAAGTACGTCCCTGACTGCTCTCATCATTCTTCTTATACCATAATACACTGCTGTTTCTAATCATTCCCCTTTACATGTAAAATGATTACTGTCATGCTGTTGTGTGGACATGCGTGTCATGGTGTGCAGGTAAAGATCAGAGGACAGCCTAGGAGTTGCTTCTCTCCTTTTACATTTGTGTAGATGCTGGGGATCGGACTCACATCATAAGGTAGTGAATGCCGAATGCCTGTGTCCGGCCAACCATTTCACTGGCCCTCCATTTTTGTTTTCTTAAAAAGCTGGGATAGGTAGGTTAAATCGGTGATTTCTTTCTGGGTCTCAAGAAAAATAGGAACAGCTCTTTCCCTAGTCAAAGTACAAGTAGTACCTGGAGTTCGTTCCTTGCCAGCAAGGGCCCCGGCGTCTGCTCCTGTGTGCCTCGCTTCCCTTTGTCACTGATGCGATCTGGAGAACCTGTCATCTTTCCGTGATTTACAAGATAGACTTTCTCCGGGCATGTCAACAGCTCTGAAGACAACGTTGTTAGGGATCAGCTTTGGCAGATAGGATAGATAATGACGTGCCCTGGAAAGGCTGGGCTATTGATGAGCCTGGTGTCAAAACTGATTGCCACATACAGGCGATTTTTCCCCTTCACCATTTCACAGGTTTTGTGTCTGTGGGGATTGTCATGAACAAGGGCAGCTCTGGCCCCAAATCAAAACGACTGTGACAACTGTGTTCCTTTCTGCTTTCTCATAAAAGGGTATATAGCTGCCCGGTGTTCCGTGGTCTCCCTGAAGGTGGACTTTCAAAGTGATCAGCACTTGGGGAACACCGTCATCGGAAACTAATGTGTAAGCACACACTAGTGTACTTATAGGTGTCTGTGCAATGCACATGGAAGCCAGAGGATGGCCTCAGGTGTGTTTGCTCAGGTGCTGTCCACCTTGGGTTTTTTTTTTTTCTCGTTTGTTTGTTGCTCGTTTGTTTTTAAGGCAGGGTCTCTCACTGTCCTGGATCTTGCAGTGCAGTCTCAGCTGACGGACCAGCCAGCCCCAGCATCCACCCGACTTTGCTGCCACAGAGTGGGATTGCAAGAATGCACCACCACACCTGGCCTTTCTATAATTTCTGGGACCAGCTGGAAAGCAAGACCTTTACTAACCAAACTATCTGCAATTTCTTTGGAGAAGGAAGGAGGGCAGTATGTTTGGGGGAGGTATGTCTATTGGTAGTGGGAGGGTAGAGCTGGGGTGGGTATGATCAAGATACACATATTGTAAACATATATGAATTGTCAAACAATAAAGAAGATATTAAAATGTTTTTGGGGTACTTCTCTGAAAACAGTAAAGTTTTAGTGCTACTGAGTGTCTTTGGGATTGTTTCCCCACAAGCTCACCTCTCTTTTTGAGACACTTGAGGAACCGTGGTCACTGACCAGTTCTTTGTGGTTAGCAGTGGAGGAGACAAAGGAAAGAAAGAGGCTGAGTGCCAAATCTGTGTCTAGAAGTTTCTGCAGTACATTCCCTGGGAGCGTCTGCCACGGAACACAGCTCATCCTGCCCCCTCCCCCCCCCCCCCCCCCCCCGCCCCCAATCACATGCCACTCACAGATCTGTTGGGAACATCTGTCTGCTCAACCAAAGTGTGACAGTGGTGGCTCCACTTGGAATCCCTCTGCTTGTACGAAAGCTTGCTGTCTTACAGCAGGACATGGCAATAGAACACAGGGCCATCCTGTCACCTTTGGTCAGCTGGGTACATCTGCTATGCACAGTCTCCACCTGCCTGGCCTGGGAATCTGTAGACAGGCACATCTAAAATGAGGATTGAAGGGGTTGATGAGAGGTCAAGGGCATGACTAGGTTGGGAAACTGTTTGCCCAATATGACTGAGAACCTGAGCTTGATCATGTGGATCCATGCATAAAAATCTAGGTGTGTTGGGGGGCTGGAGAGACAAATCAGCCATGAAGAGTGCTTATTGCTGTACTGGAGGACCTGAGTCAAGTTCCTAGCACCCACATCCAGTGGCTCACAACTGCCTATAACTCCAGCTCCAGGGTATCTGACACCCTCTTCTGCCCTCCATAGGTACCTACACACATATATGCAGGTACCTGTGGCCTGTGCTAATTCACACACACACACACACACACACACACACACACACACACACACACACACACACACACAATAAATAAATAAATGCATAAATAAATAAATAAAAGCTTTCCAGCAAGCCCCAGGGATCTGTCTTTTCTGCCTTCCCAGTGGTACTACCACCCCTAGCTTTTTCTCCTTCCTAAATCAATGTGTTCTGGGTAAATGAGACACCCTGTCTTAAAAAGCCAAGCTGGACAGCACCAGAGAAAGAATGATACCCAAGGTCATCTTTTGGCCTCTACACACACACACACACACACACACACACACACACACACACACACACCACAAATGCTGTCAACAGGACAGATCCTGGTGGACTTTCCGGTGTCCCCAAACTGGATGTGTGTCAAGATCATGCATGTCTAAGAAAAAGCAACCCCTTTGCACATTGAAGCCAATCTTTCCAGAATATATGTAAAACCTATCCCAAAGTTGAGTCAGGTTGAGTCGGGGGTTTCCCCCCCCCAAAAAAAAAATAGTGAAAAATGTTTGATATATTTATTTGACTTTTCAAAAGGCAATTTGCTTAAAGATGTAACTTGGTTGGGATGTTAGAGTAGTGTCTGATATGAGAAGAAACAATGCTTCAGGGTCTGGGGAGAGGGCTCAGTTGTAGAGTGTTTGCCTTACAAGCATGGGGATCTGCTGAGCCCAGAAGCAGCATGTTCACCTTTCTTTGTCACACATTGATTCATCCTGCAGCCTTGACCAGCAGCAAGTCTGTGAGAGTTTTCCCTGAGAGGGCGAACAGCCAGATACCAGTGATCACCCAGAATGCCCCATGCTGTCGGTGCAGAGAACTAGCATTCTATTTTTCACTAGAATGTTCTAAGCATAACTATAAGGAAATTTTTTTTTTTGGTTTTTCGAGACAGGGTTTCTCTGTGTAGCTTTGCGCCTTTCCTGGAACTCACTTGGTAGCCCAGGCTGGCCTCGAACTCACAGAGATCCGCCTGGCTCTGCCTCCCGAGTGCTGGGATTAAAGGCGTGCGCCACCACCGCCCGGCCAAGGAAATATTTTATGGTAAAAATTTAACATAATGATATATTTCAGATACATAAGATAAGGACTCTACCTAATTCCTAGGACGGTGAGAACAAAGAAGGGGTTTGCTTTTGTTTCTGCTGCCCTCTCAAAGCAGAAGTGAGGGGAAGGGGACATGTTAAGAGCAACTTACGGGGCTGGAGAGATGGCTCAGTGGTTAAGAGCACTAGCTGATCTTCCAGAGGACCCGGGTTCAATTCCCAGCACCCACATGGCAGCTCACAACTGTCTGTAACTCCAGTCCCACCTCACACAGACAAAAAAAAAAAAAAAAAAAAAAAAAAGGGCAACTTAGTATTTATAAACATCCCCAGAACGCCCTGTGTGGATTGATCTTTGTCCTGTGCGTGTGCGTGTACGTGTGCGTGTGTGTGTGTGTGTGTGTGTGTGTGTATGTGTGTTCACATTTACCTGTGCATGCACACATGGACACCTCTGTCATTCTCTACCTTAGTTTTTGAAACTGGGTCTCTTGATAAGCTAAACTCACCGATTTGGTTAGGCTGTCGAGGCAATGAGCTCCAGGGACCCACTAGTGTGCACCTCCCCAGAACTCAAATGCCAAACCCACATCACCATGCCCAGCTTCTTAGCTGGGTGTTGGGAATCTGAACTCGGGTCCTAATGCTTGCTGGATAAGCACTTTCCAGCTGATTCACCTTCCCAGCCTGACTGATACCCTTCTGAGGCTGTCTGGGTCCGTGTTTTTTAATGGTAGAAGGGAGTTGAGACCCTCATCTGACTTCAAGGACTGAGGGGTCTTCTTGTTGCTGTGCTGAGAGTCCTTCAGTAGCTCTGACCAATAATGAATTGTGTGCCTGGCTTCTTATTTCATTGCTGATAATGAATGGCTTGACACAGCAGTCATTGTTGACATGAAAGCAACCTAAGATTTTCTGTAGAAAAGTGAGGGTGGGTGGGCCAGGAGGCTCAGGGGGTAAAGGTGCCTGACAACCTGAATTTGATTCCTGGCTTCCATGGTGAAGAGAGACAATCAAATCCTGTAAGATGTCTATCACCTCCACATGTGCGCCTTAGCATGTACACATTTGTGCACATGAAACATGCACACACAACCACACACCATACACAATAATATCACAAGTAAAGGGCTTTGTAGACACCTTAGGTGGACTATGGCTTTTGTGTGAAGTGTCTCCCAGGCTCATGTGTTTGAACACTTGGTCCCCAGGTGGTGATGCTGTTTGGGAAGATCACAGAAACTTTAGGAATGGGCCTGGAGATTTCATAGGCCAGTCCCACTTCCTGTAGGCTCTCTGCTTCCCGACTGTGATTGCAATGTGACCTCACCCTCCTGCCGCCATGCTTTCTCCACCACCGTGGGGCTATACCCTCAACCCATGTGTCCAAACAAACTCCTTCTCCACAACGAGAAGAGTAACTCGCAGATAGACTCTTCCCTTGTGTGGTCAGGATTCTTTGAGACTTTGGTAAACGTGTTCCCAGAGGGCTCTTCCTCTGAGCACCTCGGCTTGGACTTCAGGCCTCTTCCCAAGGCAGAGGCTCCAGTGCAGTTTCCACAGACCCAGTCAGTCCCATACAGGACTCTTACAGAGAATTTTAACAAATTTGATTTCTGACTTCTTCAAAAAGTCCTTTCTGAGAGCAACTTGTATGAATTATTGTATTGGGTGGTGGAGTTTTGTATATGACCTGTATGACATGGGTGTCAGCCCTAAGGGAGCCACAGGGATGGGTCATATATATATGACGAGTCGAAGACAACGTGTTCCTCAGTCTTAATGAGCCTCTCTGTAGGGGAAGGAATGTTTTAATTTAGAGGAAATAGCTGCACAGCACATAAATCAAATCACTTTGTGAAGATACTGTTGGCCCATCATAGATTATATTCCAGCCCTCTGAATATCATTAATAGAGGACTTGGGGGATTGAACTCCTTTGTGAGTTTATAGGCACAGATGGGATAACAGATCCTGGGAGATGAGATAGACAGGCATAGTGAACACAGCAGACAGAGAAAGTGTGGGAGATTGATCTTAAGACAGAAGGACTGGCTACTCTTGGCATTTTAAATGGTTGCTGTGGAGCTGGAGAGATGGTTCAGCAATTAAGAACCCTTGCTGCTCGGGCGCAGGATCAAAGTCCAGTTCCCAGCACTTACATCATGTGGCTCCAACTGCCTGTAACTCCAGCTCTGGGGGAGCTGATGTCCACTTCTGACAACCAAGGACACCTGCACTCAGTGTGCACATATGAGTACATAATTAAATCTTTTTAAAAGCGCTATTTAAAATCTATAAGCACCTATATATGTCTGCATTGGTATGGCACACAATTGCCTGTGGGGGTAACTTTCAGGAGGCATGCAAGTTGAGACTGCCTCCGTTACAACAGTTCATGGCTCTCATTAGCATTGCCACTATTTCACTGGAAAACTGTTCGGAGACTGATCCAGTGTGATCCTGGGCTGTGGTGGAGAAAGCCAGGGAAGGTACTTAGGAGAGAACACTTAAATTCTGGGTAAGTTCCTTACAGTTTGGGCAACTGCTTCCAGTGATCTGTGTGACATATGCACAATATCACTTTGGGGCATGCGTGCGTGCGTGCATGCATGCATGCCTGTGCCTGTGCCTGTGTGTGTGTGTGTCTGTCTGTCTGTCTGTCTGTGTGTTTGTGTTATATGGGTGTGCAAATGTATGTGTGGGGGTTTCTAGCCCATACGTGCACGTGTGGAGTCCAGAGATCAATGATGGGTCTGCCTCTATTTCTCTCCACATTGTTTATGAATTTAAGACAAGGTCTCCCATTGAATCTAGAGTTCTCTGTTCTGGCTATTCCTCCCAAACCTGCTTGTTTCCATCCTTCCTCCAGGGCTGGGGTTGCAGGCACATATTGCCATACCCAGCTTTTACATGGGTACTGGGCATCTGAACTCAGTACCTCATTCTTTTGGATCCAGTACTTCATGCAGTGAGCCATCCCCCACCCCACCCCACCCCAGTATAACTTTTGAGAGCTATTAACTTTGAATATAATTGTTTAGAAGACCTGGCTTATAAGGGCCATCCAATATTGTTTTGTTTTTGGTTTTGTTTTGTTTTTGAAACATAATCTTATATAGCCCAGGCTAGCCTTCAATTCATGGTGTGGCTGAGAATGACCTTGAAATTCTGATCTTTCTGACTCTACCTCCCAAATGCTAGGATTAGAGGAGGGGACCACCAATCCCGTTTATGTAGCGCTGGGTTTGAGCCATGAGCTTTTGTGTGTGCTAGATGATCACTTATACTGGGTGTCCCCAGCCATGTCCCATCACATAGGTGCTCCCTTCCTCCCCTGTTCTCATCTACTCTCTCTCTGTTCTCATCTTCTCTCTCTCTGTCTCTCTCTCTCTGTCTCTCTCTCTGTCTCTCTCTCTCTGTCTCTCTCTCTCTGTCTCTCTCTCTCTCTCTCTCTCTCTCTCTCTCTCTCTCTCTCTCTCTCTCGTCTGTGTGTGTATCCTTGACACAGTATGCCTCTGAAGGTCAAAGGACAACTTGTGGAAGTTGGATCTCTTCTTGATCATATGGGTCCCAAGGATTGAACTCATTTCCTCGGTCCTGATGGCAAGCACCTTCCCCTCCTGAACCACCCTTGCCCACACCCTTAGATTTTGTCTAGGCAAGGGGAAGCCTAGTGCAGTGACCCCCACACAGCGTCTGCTGACTACACGGCATGCTTCTTGCACTGGGTTCCTTGTCCGGGCAAAGGTTCCTAAGGAGGGAGGGCAGGACCCTGGCCACTTGTCACCGTCCTGATTCAGTGGTAGCTTGACAGTGCTGTGGCCTTGGCTGACTCAGGTTGGGTTACTGCCCGTGGAGGGATGCCCCGGTGGTGGTGCCACAAGAAGGAGGAAGACTACCAGAAGGAGGACAGGGAACCAGAGGTGTGAGAAGGATTCTCTCCACCGATCGTCCCCTTGGGATGATGGCAGTCCCCTCCTCAGTGTCACCTGTCCAGGAGTGAGCTTTCCAGGAGGAGGAGTTACGTTTTAATTAGCCACCAGGCACCTGGCTGGCTTCTGACACTTCTTCAGCTCCTTTCCGGGGACCTCATCGTCTCGAATTATTCTTGCCCATGTCCTCCACTTGCTTGAGCCTTTCATGTGGCTCAGAAGGCAGCCGCTGAGCCTCCTGGAAATCCTATTACCCAGACATCAGGATATTAATTGTCGCGTTCTCTCCAACGGTTACACAAGTACTGAAAAAGCATTTCTCCCTCAATAGTGCCTTGTCAAAACGCCAGGCGCAGTTTGTTTTTGACATTCTCTGTTACCTTAAATAATAGTCTTGCTTCTGTCACAGCGAATGTTGACTTGAAGCTGTTTGGAGGACATTTCTCAACTCCAGCTTTAACAGTGAGACCTGCGGCTTGACAGATCTTTCTCTTGCTTGCCCAAGGCAACTGAGCCCAAGGGTCACGGTATCCGCTTTTCTAAACCTGAGAACACATCGGATGGCTACAAGCCATGGGAAACCTTAGATCCAGTTGTGCATGTAGCGGGACAGAAACACAGACACAGGCACACTTACCCACACACCCACGTTAGGATTCTAGAAGTTCTGCCATCCTAGAATTGATTTGTAAATCAGTGAAACACTATCCCATTTGCAAGAGCCTCAAACCTGGCTCTATCAGTTGGAGTGACCTAGTTAATTACAGCTGTCTTTAAAATCAGTAAGCATTTTTATTGTTTCTGTATCTGCAACAGAGCAAAGCCCGTGCACCGCCCGTCTAGCCCCGTGCTCCTGCCTGCCATCTGTCAGGGAAAGCCTGGCTTCTCTTACCCGCTGCCTTCCCGAGCAACTCAGTCTGGGAGGATTTTTGTTTGTTTCTTCTCTTTCCCGCTTTCGTGTGAAGGCTTTTTCTGAATTTTTCCTTTAATACCTTTCAGATGGGTAGGTAGAGCCTTCCTTCTGAAGTGACTGCTGCTTCTGAGATGTTCAGCATTTATGAGGTCAGGGGGAGGGATGGCAAGACAAAAAGAAAATGAGCAGATAAAATGAGGATGGTAGAGGACTCTATGGAATTTCAGGGAAGCTGGCATTGTGTGTGTGTGTGTGTGTGTGTGTGTGTGTGTGTGTGTGTGAGAAGGGGCCAAGAAATGCACAGTTGGTGTCAAAATAAATACGGAAGGAATGGTTAGTTTCGTAAGCCAGCTTTAGGCTTACAGAGGACAGAAGTATGCCAACCACCAGGTTTTCCAGTAACCAGGGCAACTTGACTTGGCGCTTTATCTGTGGTCTCTGGATTATAAATCTAAGGGATGTGTGTGACCTGAGACACACGTTCCTAAAGCCATGCCTCACAGTTCATTTGCAGGGCTGGGGAGACGGCTCAGGCGGTAAAGTACCTGCCAGGTGAGCATGGGGCCCGAGTTCGGTCCAGACAGAGCCTATGGAAAACATGGTGTGGCTGTGCGCACTTGCAATCCCAGTGCCGGTGAAACAGAGGCAGGAGGATTCCTAGGGCAGTTCAGGTATTGAAAGGTCCTGGATGGTACCTAATGGATGATATCCAAGGCTGACTGCAGGGTGCGCGCGCGCCTGTGCGTGCGCGCACGCATGCACGCACACACACACACAACACAGTGGCGCACAAGTGTTCATATACCCTCTGCCACAAATATATGTATATATGTGTGTGTATATTCATATATACAAAATAATGACAATAATAATTTCAATCTCGTTATTAAATTTTGGTGAAGTGATTTTGGGTATTTTTCCAAATGTGAGCAAATGCATTCTCTGCCACCACCTCTCTATTTTTCCCTTCCTTTTATACTTGCCCCATCTACTTGGGAGACTTATTTTATTTGTGTGTGTGTGCTGTGCCTGTGTGTGCCCACAGAAACCAGAGAAGGATGTTGAGAGTCTTGACCTACCACTCTCCACCATATTCCCTTGATTCAGGATCTCTCTCTGAACTTGGAGCTAGACTGGCATCCAGCACGCCTCAGGGATCCTCCTGTCCCTGCCTTCCATGGCATTGGGCTTACAGGCACACATGGTCATTCCTAGATATTTACATGGGTCCTGAGAGTTCAAATTCAGGTCCCCATGCTTGTGCAGCAAGTGCTGGGCAGAGGGAGGAGGCATACATTACCCCAGCCCCAGTTTTAGGTGACAGCAGTTTTTCTTCTTCTGAGGTGAGTAGGTTTCTTTAAAATGAAGATGCAGTTATCCCAGCGGAGTGGTGGAGCTGAGGGTATGCCTGCCACACATCCAGGACCGTCTCTCCTAGTTACTTTCCAACTGGAGAAGGAAGAGCACACATGGGTGCAGTGCCTGTCTCAAGTCACAGGCAGAATCAAACATTGAAATTGCTTGAATAGGGCACTGACCTTGCCATTCATGCTGGGGAGGTAGTTCAGTGGGTAGAGCCTTGCAGTCAGGAAGCCCTGGGATCCATCCCTGGCCCTGAATAAACTTGGGTGTGGTGCTGTTATGCTTGCAATCCCAGCATTCCAGAGGTGCAAGTAGGGGGATCGAGAGTTGAAAGTCAGCCCCAGCTGCATAGCAATTTGCAAGTCAGCCTGGCATAGGTGAAACTCTGTGTTGCCGAGTCTGATGGACTGAGTTCTATCCGTGGGACCCACATGGTAGAAGGAGAGAACTGACTCTTACAAGTTGTCCTTTGACCTCTGCGTTTCCACTGGGGTATGCACAAGCATTCTCACACACAACAAATTAATAGTTAATTAGCTGTAGTCTAAAAATATAACAAACAACAAAAGCACCCCAAAGCAAAACAAATAAACAAAAACAGCTAAAAACCCCAACAGTTCCGTTCATTGAAGATGGAGAATAATGTTCAAACTATGCAAGGCTTAGGGCAGTGTGCTGTATGTAAACAACTTGTGAAGAACAGGCTCCGATTGGTGCTTGTGACAGCTTTTGTTGGAAAGGATAATAATGCTCTCTTTAGGAGTAGCTGAAAAATAACACCACTGTCTGTTTTATACATACTGATGCCTTTTATGCCAATAAAATGTGGCGCAAAGATTGTTGTTTATAAACATAAAGCTGCCATCTTACGTGTGAAAGTACAGTTAGAGAGGTTGTGCGTAAGTGCCTGAGATGCCACAATGAAGATGCTCAGCTGGGCCCTCATTCTTCCCAGGATGCCTCTGCACCGACTGCGGCTACCAGCACAGGAGTGAGATGTATTCTGGTTTATGACTGAACAACATTTGATGGGGAATTTGACCATATACACAGAAGGCATGAGCTTGCCTCTTGTACACAAATTAAATTCTCACCAGGGCAATGAGCAGCTTCAGCGGCGCAGTTCCTGGGTCTGTGTCTGAGGGTTCCTGTTTTGTACTGCAGTGAGATGACTGTCTTAAGAGATGCGAGGCAAGATTATTTGTATACTGACGTTATTACATTATTTATTTGTTTTATTCATTTATTTATTGCCTGTGGTGTCCAGTACACACATTACAGCTTGCTGCGGAGGTCGTAAGACAACCTGTGCTCAGAAAACAATCTGCGTAAGTCAGTTTTTTCTTTCTACCATGTGGGTCCTGGGAATGGAACTCAGGTCATTAGACTTGGCGACAAGTGCTGCCAGCTGAGTGTCTTTGAAGGCACATATTGGGACCTTTAATTAAAGTGGAGATATTTCTAAATCAGTGGTTCCATTAGATAGGGCTGGGGAAATGGCCCGGTTGGTAAAATGATTGCCTTGCAAGCGTGAGGATCTGAGTCCAACCCTCTAGAACCTATGTAAAATGGTTAGATATGGTAATCCATTCCCATCATCCCAGTGCTTGAGGGGCTGGAGTTTACAGGCAGCCATTTAGATGAATTGGGATGCTCCAGGTCATAGTGAGAGACCCTGTCTCAAAAATCAAGGTAGAGGGCACCAAAAGAATGAGAAGGATGTCCTCTGGCTTCTACATGCATGTGCATACAGAAGTGAGAACACACACACACACACACACACACACACACACACACACACAGAGTATAACAGATAAAAAGTTCACTCTGCCAGATATACTTGTATTTTGACTTAAACTTGGACTTCAAAGCCACTCAACTGCTTTCACTGAGTGTGTGTGTGTGTGTGTGTGTGTGTGTGTGTGTGTGTGTGTGTGTGTGTGTGTGTAAGCCACTGGTGAACCTTCAGTGTTATTCCTCAAAAGCTATCCACCTTCTGTTTTTTGAGACAGGATTTCTCACTGGCCTGGTGCTTCCCAGTTGGGCTAGTCTGATTGACCACTGAATTCCAGGATCCACCTGTCTCTGCCTCCCTGCTGCTGGGATTACAAGCAGACATCACCAGGCCTGGCTTTATGCATGAGTGCTGGGCAACAAACTCAGGTCCCCAAGCTTATAGCAAATGTTTCTCTGTCTGAACCATCTCCCTGTCACCCTGAACTGTTTTCACTATTCATATTTAAGTTAACATATTAAAAGGATCTGAAACATTGGCATGTCCTCAAAAGCACACCCATGAGACAGACTTGTCATTTACTAAAGTTCTATCACACTTGCATATTTAAAAACCACAAGTAGGAACTATGAAGTGATTTCTGCACATGTTAATACTTTACATGTTGACCTTATTGAAGACAGGACAAAAAAATGATTGTACTAATTGTTAGATCAAGAGCTATATTTAATGACTAGAAGTAGAGAGGCCAACTATGTGTGCCTCCTCCCTCTGCCCCAGCACTTGTCCTGGAAGGAGCCCTCCCTACAAAAATTCTTAACCTCTACCCTCCCCTGAGAGCACACCCTTCCTAATTAGGTCACACAGGAAGTAGAGCTGAAGATCCTGTGGAGGCCAAGGGCGGGTCAATGGCAATCTGATGCTGATGGATGTCCACAAGTTTAGAAGCTGCTTTTGCTGGAATCTGTTGATCCCTCCCTTGGACTCATGGCTGGCTGGATGCAGGAGGAAATCCTGGTCCCTCTGCCCTCATTCTGTGACTGTTGTCTCCATCACTTTAGCAGAAGGCCAGTGTCTGACTTTCTGGTCTGTTTCTGTGATAAAACACCCAGACAAAGACAATTCGTCCCATTATCTTCACAGTCAAAAGCAGAGAAGAAGGGATGAATGCCTGCTAGTGCTCAGCTTCTCTCTCCTTTTCATGCACTCCAGGGTCCAGCCAATGAAATGGCTCCACCCACATACAGGGTGGGCATTCTTACCTCAGTTAACCCAATGAAGACAGTCCCCCCAGCATGACCACAAGCCAACCTGATCTAGACAATTCCTGATTAAGTCTTTTTCCAGGTCATTCCAGGTTGTGTCAATTAGGTTGACAATTAAAGCTAACCAGCTAGCTAGATCACTGTCCTTCAGCGTCTCTCTGAGTCATTCAGGGTTCCTGGAACTGCTGGTCCTGACCCCCCCACCTCTCAGACGAGGGCAACCATCTCAAAGTGTAAGGTTGTATACCCTGGAACAGAAGTAAACATCTATCTTTCATTTTTTTAAAAAAAATCTGGTGTGTGTATGTGTGTGTGTGTCTTTCCTGTGCACATGTGCTTGTAGAGTCAGAGGTGGATGTCAGGTTGCTTCTTCAGTCACTTCCCACCTTATTACTTGAGTCAGGGTCTCTCATTGGACCTGGACCTCACTGAGCTAGACAGAGTGGCCTGTGAACTCCAGGGACGAGCATGTCTCTACCTCCCAGTGATAGGATTGCTAGCAATGCCACCATGCCTGGCTAGACACAATTGCCTTCTGAGAACCCATTTATTCCCTGGAGCAGTAAGCATCTCTTCAGACCATCCTGAATAAGAACAGAGACAACCATCGGGCAGATTACACCTTGACCAGTTGACTAGGACTACTTAATTAAGCATGCCCTTTGTCTCCTGCCCTAGTTATTTCTCTCTTTAAATTGAAATCTCACATCAGTTCTTCAGAAACTGGTCTTGCTGCCAAGCCTGTAAAGGGCCCCATGTGGTAAAAGGAGGGAACCACTTCCTGCAAGTTGTTCTCTGGTGTCCACACACATGCAATTGGATGCATGTTTGCCCCCATAAATAAGCACCATTTTTTAAAAGAAAGGGGGATCTGATAGTAGGCTTAATGGTAAATGTGGAGCAAACAAAACATTTAAAAATAATCCCAGAGGCCATGGAGGTAGCTCAGAAGATAAAGTGCTCAGCACACAAGCACACGGACTGGAGTTTGCATCCCCAGAACCCACGAAAAAGCTGGGTAGGCATGGCAGCTGACTGTAATCCTAGCGCTGGGGAAACAGGGAAAGGGCTCCCTTTGGCAAGATGCTGACCAAGAAGCCACAACTAGAGAGGTCCAGGTTCAGTGAGAGATTCCATCTTAGCAATCAAGGAAGATTCTGGAAGTCAGCTCCAGTCCTTCACATGCATACATACACACGTGCACATGCACCATCACACACACACACACACACACACACACACACACACACACACACACACACACCCTCTGATGTTCCACATCAGAGCCAAAAGTGCATAATAAAACGGAAAATGCAAATGAAGAAAGCAAAATAAGAGAAACCCCAGTAAACAAGGGATGGGGAGACAGGAAGAGTGAGGACCACTCACCATGATCCTACTTCCCATGAAACCTTACTTCCCTTCTAATAAACCCTTTACAACGATTTGAAAGGGTAGCTTTTGGTCTTTGCTTTTCTGAAATCAAATGACCGTAAGAACAACTCTTGGCTTATGTCTCCTTCACACAGTAAGGCTGGACTCCAGGTTGTACATCAGTGGTACATGGTCCTCAGATGACTTGTGTCTCTCCAGAGGAAGAGAAGCCTGCTGGCCAAACAGCATCCAAAGGTTAGATGTGTGGTTTGAGCTAAACGACCTTGAGGTTTTGAGGTTTTTCTGTTTCCCTGTTGTTATTTTGTTCTTTTTTTAAAAAATCATTTCTACAGGGTTTCATGCAAGGTTCAGGTTTTTCAACCCTTGTGTTATCCAGACTAATTTCCCCACTTGATGGGACAGAAGGGGCTGCTGGTCATTGAGTCCAGGGATCCACTGATCTCCACCTTCCTGATGCTGGTATTGCAAGCATGTGCTGCCATGCCTAGCCTTTTCATGGGGATTGAACTAGGGTCCTAATGTTTGCATGGCAAGTGTTCCATAAACTGAGTCATTCCTTATCCTTCCTTGTTTTTTTTTTTTTTTTTTTTTTTTTTAAATGGGGTCTTCTTTTGCAAATAAAAACTTTGAGCCTGACCAGGTGGGGCTGCCATAGAAATTCCCTTGATCTGCATCTGCCTGAACAGGAAGACTGTTTCAGTCTTTTACTTACATTAAATCCAGGAAGTCTTGGAGAGGAACGTCGAGAACACCTCCCAGAAACCCAGCTCAGGTTTTCAGCTTCCTTCCTCTTTGATTGACATTCACCAAATACTTGAATTTGGTTGAGGCCTGAGGAGAACAGTTAAAATGACAATGTTATTGGACGTGGGGGGACAGCCTGTACCCCAACAAGCTAGCTTCTGCCAAGGCCAGCGTTGTACATATCTAAGCCATCCCCAGTCAAGGTGTGGTCCAGCCCACTAGTGACCCATCATTGTCTCTTCTGTAAGGCGGTCTAAAGAGCTCATCCTCTGGCTGGCCCAGGCTACTTTTAGGCTCTCTCTCTCTCTCTCTCCCCAGCATGAGATTCCTGAGGCATTCTGGTGTCTCGGGTTCATAGTATCAATTATCTGATAGTCAAAGTGAGTAACACAAGGTTTTCTTCAGAATAAATTTTTCCCTGCCAGGCAGTTATGATAAAAACACATTTTATTCAGTATCAGGGTCTCAGGCAGGCAAGCTGTTGAACCTATGGACCCACCTTTTTAATAATGTCACCGCTTGGGAGAAAGACCCTGCACCTATTCCCCTCCCCTACAGAGACTCCGCTCAATGCAGGCCCGGGGCTCCTTGCCTGGTTCTTGATACTGACTCCCATAATGGGTCCCAGGGGATCATCAGTGGCCCTGCTGTTGGAGCGCCTTGTTGGAATTCTCCTGCCCGGAGCTGTCTGAGAACCATCTCCAGTCATTTGGCTCGGGGCCCTGCCCCAGCTGGCTCAGCAACTCCGATCTTTGGCAAGGCATGTGATTCCAACGAAACCATCTTACATTGCCAAAACTGTTATGCCCTTTCTTAGTAAAGTTGAAATGCTGGGTCCATCTCTCTCTCAAAATAATATAAACTCTTTTCTCTTTGTGTAATTACTGGAAGGAATGTGGAATGCAGAAAAACAACCCCAGGATTGCAAGTCAAGCTATGCAGATACCCCTTCACTTCTGGTGACAGGGTATGGCTATAAGAACAAGACTTGAAAGTTATACAAAAAGATCACTCCTTTATGGTGTGTGTGTGTGTGTGTGTGTGTGTGTGTATGTACATGTATATGGGTTCACGTATGGGTGCAAATCTGTGGTGCATATATGTGTGCATGTGTGTAGAAGCTAGAGGTCAATCTTGGGTATCATTCTCCATGTGCTGTCCATATTGCCTTCTCTCTCTCTCTCTGTCTCTCTCTGTCTCTGTCTCTCTCTCTCTCTCTCTGTGAATGTTTGTATTTGGTTGCATGTTCCCATATGTCTCTATAGGGGCCAGAATTAAACTTTGTTTGCCTTCTTGAGATATGCTTCACTTTAATTTTTGAGGCAGGGTCTCTCACTGAACCTGGAGCTCACTGAACTATGTAGCTGGCCAGCAAACCTTAGGGATCCTCCAGCCTCCATCACTTCAGGTCTGGGGTTATAGGTGTGTGTTGTTGCATGTTCCTTTTTATGTGGGTTTGATTCTGGGGAATCAAACTCAGATCCTCATTCTTGTGTGGCAAGCGCTTTCCTGACTGAGGCATCTCTCCAGCTCATTACAAATACCCAGTGTGTAATAGATGCTCAATAAATGGGAGCTGAGTTGGCTGCTGTGATTGGCGACAGTGACGGTGTGTTTAGTGGTTCATTCACCAGTTCCAGTGCATTGCAGATGCTGACCAACAGAACTTCCTCCCTCATCCCATTGTGTCCATGTGTGTGGAGAGTAGTCATGGGCAGTTGAAGCCATTGAGGAAGGAATTAACCAGTATTAAATCAATGGCGGAGGGAAACGTGAAGCCTAAGACAAGAGAAAATAGACTGAAAACAAGGACTTGATTGTCATGAGAGAAAGACACTTCTTTTTCTTTTCTTTTTTTGTTTTTTGTGTGTGTGCTGAATGTGTGTGCATAGGCATTTGTCTATGCATGTATGTTGGGGGGGAGTATGTGCATGCATATGTGTGAGTGTACAAGCATGTGCATGTATGTGTAGGTGTGCAAGTGTGTGCATGCATATGTGTGAGTGGGCAAGCATGTGCATGTATGTGTAGGTGTGCAAGTGTGTGCATGTGTGTGGAAGCCAGAGGATGATGTTGTGTGCATTCTTCAATCATTCTCCACCTAATTCTCTGAGACAGTCTCTCACTGAACCTGGAGCTCACTGATTCAGCTAGGCTGGCCGGCCAGCAAGCTCCAGAGAGCCTCTTGCCTCTCCATAGTGGTGGATTAGAAGTGTGCACCACCGTGCCCAGCTTTCTTATCTGGGTTTTGAGGCTTGAACTTAGATCCTCATGTTTGTGCCTGACTGAGTAAAATAAGTCATTTCCCCAGCCCTAAATCTTGCTTCTTTAGTGATCTAAGCCTGGGCCTAAGGGTTCAGGTATGTTATCAGAAACAAAATCTTGGTTTCTAACCTACACCCTTTGCCTTTCAGCTTCCCGTGGCTCCCTGGAGATGGACTCCTGTGTCCTCCTTCTTCCTTTCCGTGAACTCTTTGCAGGTTTTTGATTTTACTGACCTCCTGGGAGGGTTGGGGTGTTAGTTACTTTCCTCATTGCTGGGACAAAATATTCGATAAAAGCAACTTACAGGAGGAAGGAGGGAGGGCTTATTTCAGGTCATGGTCATTCGCTAAGAAGGTTCTGATGCTCACTACGACCACTCTTTTCTCAGCCTGCTCCACTTACTCTCATAGAATGACTAACACACGTACCCCTCCCTCCCCCGAGACTGACATTGTGCTTAGGACACTGTGTCACATCACAGTCGCACCTGGATGTCCCTCTCGATGTAAGGGGTAGTGACAAAGAGGAAGCACCTGGGACCCGCGCTTGAACTAGGCCCACATGTGAATACTTCTGCCCATCATGGGTGGGACCTTGCACGGTGCTATGTTGCCACCTCCATGAGCTTCTGATTTCTCCCTCTGAAAATGAGGGTAACCATGGTAACGTACTTCTTCCATTGCAGTGGGGATGCACTGAGCTAACGTGCTAGGGACAGGGCTTGTTCACAGCAGCAGTCCCACACATGCTATTAGCCCGTGATCACCTTGAGGGCAAGGTGGTCTGTTTCGCTTTGTCAGCCCCTGGCCCTGAACCACTGACTGGGGAAAATAACCCCGATGAAGACGAAAGAGCCACGCAGCACACACCTGTGGAGGCGTGACCTTGGAGGCTACGCAGTGTTTGCCCATTTAGTGCTCTCGTCCTCTTGCAGGTGCCTATCATTATTTCCCATGGCACAGATGAAGAGCTGAAGGTTCAGAAAATACCGGCTTAGTCCAGTTTGTCAGGGGGGTGAACAAAGCCAGGATTCAAACCAGCTGCCCTACTTCAGCAGTCAGGGTTCTGGAACTTGTTGATTTTTAGGAGCTAGAATCAGATCCTATCTTCCCTTTGTCTAGGAGTGTCTGCTCTACGTTTGATCTAGCAAGTTCCATCTTTCACTGTTTTTTTTTTCTGGTGTTGGTGTGTGTGTGTGTGTGTGTGTGTGTGTGTGTGTGTGTGTGTGAACATTCATGTGGCAATCAGAAGATGATTTGGCTGTTATTCTTCTGGCACTGTCTACCTTGGTTTTTGAGACATGATCTCTCAATAGTGTGGAACTCACCATGTAGTCTAGGCTGGCTGTCCAGCAAGCCACAGGGCTTTTCCTGTCTCTGCCTCCCCAGTGCTGGGATTAGAAGTGTGAGCCACCAAGCTCTACTTTTTAAAATGTTCTGGAGATAGCAGTAGGGCCTGGCACTTACTCTCCTCGGCCCTTCTTCTCTTTCTCTTCTACCGGCTTCAATTGCTCCTGGGCAGTCTGGGATACTTAGTCTATTGCCACTCCCCACTATTCTCATGCCCTATGAACTCCTCTAAGCAAGGGCCATTGTGACTCCGCTCTCCCAGACCTTGATGGTGCCATCAGGGGAAGGTTCGAGAACCAAACTGAACTGAAAGTCAGTCCCTTTAACAAATGATGTCTGCACAAGGCAGCACACAGTAGGGTGGATCTCAGGAGACTTCAGGGGAGTATGGCCTGGTGTATCCCTCCCACTTGGTTCCAGCGTGAAATCCCTGGCCAGGGTTTTCTTACCCTTTCTCCAAGGAGACACGGCAGGACCTCCACTGGACCTCCGGGCACAGCCCAAGCCTCCCACCTTACAACCTCCTTCCTGACCTTCATCTTGACACAGAAACTCTTAAAGTCAGACACAGCTTTATAGCAGAGCCAAGAGTGGCCGTCAGGACTGATGGGCAATCATTTCACCTCCAGTTCACAAGGAGAAAGAACAAAGGGAGGATTTGTTTTTCCCCTTGTGAGTCTTTGTGGGTGGCATATATTTGAGACTATGTAATGTGTGAATGAGATATGAGAAGGTGTATATACCAGACTTCTCTGTGTGATATTTGTGATATTTATCCCAAGACTGCCCTGGGCCATATGCAAATATCCTGACACGACACCATGTGTTATATGAAGGCATAAATCTCCACACTTTCTGATCAACAATAGTTGTTAACTACCTTTAACATCAAGGAAGTTGACATGGTGATTGAAAGAAAAAACAAGAAATAAAAGGAAGGGAAAGGACGTGACTGCTCCTAGGTCCGGTGGAGGAGAAAGTTTATTGTAGTTATGTGGGAGAGCATAGCCAGAGGCAGGGGCATCTGGGAGAGTGCAGGCTGAGCTGAGCCTTGTGGGGAGAGGGGAAGGGGGGGGAGAAGAGCAGAAGGATAGGGACAGGGGAACCAGGCACAGCCAGGAGGCCAAAGGGGCGGGTAACCAAAATGGCTGGATTATATAGGAAGAGCCTCTGGGGGAAGGGCAGCCCAGCCCCTGGACTGGAGAGTTCTGGGTAAAAGGTGGAGTATGCCAGCCATACCCTGGAACAGGGTGGGACTGAGGGATGCTGGGAGAACCTGGCGGCCAGGTCTGCTTTGATATGTTAAATAGGCACTTCAGCCATTTTGTACTGGGTTTGAAACTTAACAGTGGTCAAAGGATTTATTTGGGAAGCCAAGAGTTGAAATTTGGGTCCTGGAATCACAGCAGCCCTGAACAACATCCCTTCAGGCAAATAAAAAAATATGTATTTTATTTTTTATCTCTTTAAGGGGATTTCCATAGTCATCGTTTTGGGAAGAACTTCACTAGCCGGGCAGAAACCCTAAACTCTGAACGTGTTTTGGCTGGTTCTGACTTCAGTCATTTTTCTCACCTTGTTGCAACATTCTCTGGTTTAACCTTGAGCAGTTGGAACGCAACCCTCCCACAACATCCCGGCTCCACTTTGAGACGTCTCAGCCTTCGTGACTTTATTTATTATTGTTATTAGTGTGTGGGGGGGGAGAGGGGGGAGGATATGTCACAGCACATGTGTGGAGGCCGGAGCACAGCTTGGTGAGTTGGTTTTCCCCTTCTAGCTTTTACATATGTCGTAGGGACCAAGCTCAGGTCACTGGGCGAGTGTGGCAAGTACCTTTCCCTGCTGAGCCATCTCCCAGGCCCCTGTTACTATGCATTCTAGGCACCGCATTAGTGACTTGTCATGTTGCTGTGACAAAATGCCCGACGAAGGCACTTAAAGCAGGAAGGGTTTACTTGGGCTCGGTTGAAGGGTAGGATTTGTCGTGGCAGAGCTGAGACAGCTGAAGTGTGAGGCAGCCGCTCACACTGTGTCTGAAGTGAGGAGTCAGGGGCAGGTGCGCATTAATCCTCACTTGCTTCCTCTTAGGCAGCTGGGGCTCCAGCCCATGGAATGGTGCCACTCACATTCAGGATGGATCTTCCCAGCTCAGTGAGCTCAGCCTGAGAACTGCCGCACAGATATGCCCAAAGGCTTGTCTCTTCGCCGACTCTAGATCCTGTCAAATTGTCAGTCAACATCACCCAGAACCCACACTGTGGATAGATCACCAGTGTCTTGTGTTAACCATCGTGACTTCTTACCTGATATTCTCACTTACAGTCAAATGTGTGTCTAAACTGAGAACGTAGGTGGCCATAGCCTGTAATCATAGGATAATGCCTGGAGAGGGCCTGGACCATGACTGGGACACCAGGTCTCTCCAGAAATGGTTAGGCAACATCAATGATTGATACTGGAACTACAAATTCAATAGAAAGGACTATGCAATGTAGAAAGGTTGTGATTGTGAGATAACTCATTCATAAACCTGTTTGAAGCTTCTTGTCCATTTTTCAAAAGCAGGTGGCTGGGCACTGTGTGCAGAGTGATTGCAAAGACTATAAGGGAGAGGGTTGGGAGGTGCCTCCATTGGCAGAGTGCTTGCCTAGCGTGCACTTGGGCTCCATCCTCAGCACTTTGGAAACTGGGCATAGTGGTATATGCCTGAAATCTTAGTACTCAGGAGGTGGAGGCAGGAGGGTCAAAAGTTCAAGGTCACTCTTGGCTACAGATTGAGTCTGGGGTACATGAATACTGGTTTCAGAAAAAAAAAATCAAATAAGATAAACAAGGTTCTTAGCAGAGCCCCTTCCTAGCCATGGTAGTGTGTCAAGTCTCTGGAAGATTGGAAATAATTGTGGCTGAACTCTATTTCATGTGAAATGATGGAAGAGAAATTCGTGTAAGAGTCTCTCTCTCTCTCTCTCTCTCTCTCTCTCTCTCTCTCTCTCTCTCTCTCTCTCTCTCTCTCTCTCTCTCTCTGTGTGTGTGTGTGTGTAGATCCGTGAACAGCCTCAGGTGCTGGCCCTCGTCTTCACCCTTGGTGGAGACAGATCTCTTGTCCACAAGTGCATACACGTGGCAGGGCAGCTGGCCCGTGAGCCCCCAGCGACCCTCCTGACCCGTCTTCCTGTGGGAGTGCTGGGATTACAGCTGCTCACACTACGCAGCTGGCTTTTGTGTGGATTCTGGAGATCCAAACTCAGGTCTACAGGCTGGAAGGACAAACATTTTACCTACCGAGCCCCAGAGCTCTGTGTTCACATTAACAGAAAACTGAGTCCAGCAGGCTTCATCCATAAAGGCTGCTCAGTGCCGCCGCGGCGGCACGTAGACGGAAGGCACTGGGGTGCAGAACTGTGACTACACGGGTTATTAGGGCGAGATGGTTCCCACTTCAGTTATCTATCTGCCCCCTCCAGGATTCCTGCCACAGTTTAATAGTTTAAGATCACTGGCGCTGTTATTAAAATGTTCCTTAAGTGATTCACTATTTTCCTTAAATAAACTCAGTTTCAAAGGAGACCTTAACTCATTACTACAATGGAAAATCAATGTCCCTACTCATCAGGCAGTTATGCCAAAAATAGATACAATAAAAATGATCAAATTCAGAGTGATGTGGCTGACCCAGGCCTCTCGGTCTGAGGCCAGTTTGCTCCCATTACAAAGGAAATTGGATGTTGGTGAAGGGTGTTTTAACCACCAAGCTAAATTGTTCTTTTTACTATAAGAATTGAGAGGAGCAGGAGATGCAGCTCGGTTGGTAGAGTGCTTGCCTAATATGTGCAAAGCCCTGGCTTCTGTCCCCAACACGAGCATGGTGACATCTGTAATCCCAGTACTGGGGAAGTAAAGGCAGGAGGACCAGGAGTTTAAGACCATCTTGGCTTGTTGTAGAATATTGTTTTAATGTGTGTTAACTGTTGTTTATGTTGCATTTGTTTAACTCTATGAAGCTGTGTTACTGTGCCTGTTAAAAACACCTGATGATCTAGTAAAGAGCTGAATGACCAATAGCGAGGCAGGAGAAGGGATACATGGGGCTGGCAGGCAGAGAGAATATATAGAGGGAGAAATCTGGGAGAAAAAAGAGAAGAAGAAGAAGAAGAAGAAGAAGAAGAAGAAGAAGAAGAAGAAGAAGAAGAAGAAGAAGAAGAAGAAGAAGAAAAGGAGAAGGAGGAGGAGGAGGAAGAAGAAGAAAGAAGAGGAAGAAATAGCCAGAGAAAGAGGAAGACATCATGGACCATCCACCCAGCTACACAGCCAGCCACGGAGTAAGAATGAAAGTAAGATTTACAGAAGTAAGAGAAAGGTAAAAGCCCAGAGGCAAAAGACAGATGGGATAACTTAAAGTTAAGGAAAGCTGGCTAGAAACAAGCCAAGCTAAGGCCAGGCATTTATAATAAGCTTCTGTGTGTGATTTATTTGGGAGCTGGGTGGTCAGCACTCCCAAAGAGTAAAAAACAAACAACAGTATTAGCTACATAGAAGTTTGAGACCAGCCTGAGATATGACAGATTCTGTCTAAAAAAGTGTAGGGCGGCTGTCCGGTGAGATGGCTCAGTGAATAAAGGAACTTGATATTAAGCCCAATGATCTGTTTGATCCTTTGGACCCACATGGTGAACTGACTCCAGCAAGCTGTCCGCTGACTCTGTATGTATACTATGGCATGTATATGCATGTGCACATGCACATGTGCATGCACACACATACACTAAATGTAATAAAAGATTTTTTAATGAAAAATAACTATTTTCTAGCTGAGTGTGGTAGTACACACCTTTAATCCAAACACCTTTAATCAGGAGGCAAAGACAGGTGGGTCCCTGAGTTCCAGGCCAGCCTGGTCTACAGAGAGAGTTACAGGCCAGCCAGGGCTACACAGAGAAACTGTCTTGAAAAATCCAACCAACCAACAAACCAACCAACCAAAGAAACAAACAAAAAACACCAAACAAACTATTATTATAGAAGTATTATTGAAGTCAATGTTGCTTTGTGGACCCAAGGTCTACCTAAAATTTACCTCAGATGATTCATTATCCAACTATGATGCCTGATACTACTGGTCAGCTTGACAAGATGGAGCATCGTCAATGAGACAAACCTCTGGGCATGTCTGTGAGAATGTCCAGATTAGGTTAACTGAAGTGGGCAACCTAACTATAAGTAGCATTGGCCTGTGAGCCGAGTCTTAGACTGAACCAGAGAGGGGGGGTGCCAGCACTCATCTCCCTCTTTGCCCTAACTACAAATGCCATGTGACCAGCCACCTCAGGCTGCCACTATGTTGAACTGTACCCACCAACCGTGAGCTTGAATAAACTCTTCCTGCAATGAGCAAAGTAACTAATCCTCCAAACTTACCAAAGGCCATACAGGAAAAGGCCCTGAAGAAGCATGCATGGTGGCCAGAGCACCAGCACATTTCCCAGATGCATACTAAGGGCTGTGGTGATAAGATGCCCATGGTGAGGCGGGGCTAGTCAGTGAGTGCAGAGGAGAACCAGGCAGCATTGGTGGGGTGTGAGGGGAGCAGGAGAGGGGAGACACCCCAGCATCCATCACGCATACACGTCTTAGAGCTGGTCAAGTTGAACACTGCAGAATTAGGTTCTAGGGGACAGAAGGGACTCACAAGTGACATCTCCAAAGAAAAGCTCTAGAATGCATGGTCGAAGAGTCATAGGCTGTACCTAATGCAGAGGACAAAAGAAAACGGGCCGGTAAGTCACTAAGCTCATAGAAGAGAAGGACAAAAGGTAAGAGTCGTGTCCAGACAACCCTAAGGATCCACTTGTCTCTGCCTTAACAGCACTGTGATCACAATTGCGTGTCACCAGAGACATTCATGTTTCTAACTTTATCCCAAATACCAGCCAGCTCTGTAATCTTCTTATCACATTTCTTAGAATTGTTTTCATCACTTATCTTAGGACAATTGTGTTGAAATTCAGAAGAGTATAATGGCTTCCAAGACCCGGGGTCCCCTTGGCTCCCAGGAGGTTAGCTCTCTGCTTGCTTTCTCGGGCCCCCAGATGCCCCTCTTTCTCACTTTCATCACTTCTCCCCCCACCCCTGCAATCTTCAGGGGAATTCTTTAGAAATTGCATGGGTGAGGCCAACTCAACCCTTGACGTCTGAGAGTATCTTTTTCCGACCCCGCAGCTGGATATAAAATTCTTCATAATTTATCTTCATGCTTGAAGGCTGCATGCTTGTGTCTTCTGACATCTGTCATCGCTGATGGGAAACTGGGTTTAACTGGATTCCTGTTTCCTTACAGTCCCCCCTTTAAAATCTAGAGTGAGGACTGTGACCCTAGGTGAAGTGGTATTTTGCCGTAGTATACCAATGTGCTGGTTTTCCTTGCACTAATTCTGATCAATATTTGTGGGTTTTTTTTTCCATTCTTGAATTACTCGAATCATTCATTTGACATCTTTCTTCCTTGACTCCTTTTATTTTTGGCTTTTTGAACTTCTCTTAATCAGGTGCTGAGCTTCCTGGATTTTCTTTCCGTACCTTTTCTTTCTTTTTATGAATTCAATATTTTTAAACTTTTCTTTGACAACTCATACATACATACAATATATCTTGATCACATCCCCCTTCAACTTCTCCCCTACACCTTACTTTATTACTATACTTGTCCTCCCCCACCCCCACCCTAGGGAATTTCTTGATTTATATTCACTAACCTTTTTATGAACAGTTTTAGCTGATATATTTTTTTAAAAAAATGTTTGACCATGTAACTTCCAGGAAACATACTTTGCTTTCTTACTGGCTCTTTCTAGGGCAGGAGAGATGACTCAGTGGTTAAGAGTGTATCTGCTATTGTGGAAAACCGGATTTCAGTTCCTCACACCCACACCAAGTGGCTTACAATCACTTGTAACTGTGGCTACTGAATATTTATTTGATTCCTCTTTCTGGCCTTCATGAACATCTCCACTCATGAGCACATACCACCCCCACCCCCTATATACTCATAATTTTAAATTAAATCTTTTTGGTTAGAGACAAGGGCTAATATCTACTTCCCCTCTCAGTGTTGGGATCCCATCTTGCTTGGACCTGTGCAGGCTTGGACATGGGCAGGCTTGGACCTGGGCAGGCTTGAACCTAGGCAGGCTTGGACATGGGCAGGCTTGGACCTGTGTAGGCTTGGACCTGAGCAGGCTTGGACCTGTGTAGGCTTGGACCTGAGCAGGCTTGGACCTGGGCAGGCGTGGACCTGGGCAGGCCCTGTGATGCTGCCACAGTCTCTGTGAGGTGATATGTGCATCAGTCCTGTTGTGTCTAGAAGACACTGTTTCCTTGGTGTCTTCCATCACCACTGGCTCTTAGAATCTGCAATGAATTCTTTCTATATATTTTAGAAATATATATATTGTATATATACTTGTATATATATAGTATACAAGTCCTCTTCTGCAGAGTTCCCTGAGCCTCGAGGGGGAGGGGAAGGATTGATGGAGACACACCATTCAAAACTGAATGTCCCTATGTCACTCACTCTCTGCACATTGTCCAGTTGTGGGTCTCAGTATTTGCTCCCATCCACTGCCAGAGGAAACTTCTCTGATGATGGTTGAGCAAGACATTGATCTATGGGTATAGCAGAATGTTGTTAGGAGTCATTCTGTTGCTACATTCCTTAGCAGAACAATAGTATTTGGTTTCCCCCTAGGTCCATGGCCCATTTGTCTCAATTTTTTGGTCACTCAAGCAGTGTCAGGCATGGTTCCATCTCATGGAGTGGACCTTAAATCTGATCAGATAGTGGTTGGTTACTCCCACAGCAGTGTGCCACTATTGTGTCAGTGTATCTTGCAGGCAGACCATTGTAGATCTCAGGGTTTGTAGCTGGGTCAGTGTTTACCTCATCTGGTATCATACAGAATACCTTCCAATACCATGAACACAAGTCAGTAGGAGTAAAGGCTCTCGTTGGAAACCTGCACAAATTCTTCATGTTCAGTGAGATATAAAAGCATTGTTTTCAGCAATAGGATCTTGCTGTCAGTTTGTGGAGATCAACCAATAGCCTTGGCCATCACTTGGATTGCTTGGGGGTTTCCATGGTCCCCCTTTGACCAACAATTCAACAATTCAATTTCTGGCACTGGAGGTTTTACTTAGTGGCAAGAGATGTCTCATTGGAGCTTTATCTCCCCATTATTTGGTAACTCCTTTTGCATTTCCTTCCCATGTGTATATAATTTAGGAAGTTTCTGCTGGAGTAGGTTTCCATATGACCCCTCAAATGGCCCTTACTGTTATCTGTCCCTCCCTGTGTTCTCTTTCATCCCTCTCATATACCCCCTCCCCCTTTAATCTTCCTGTTCTAAGTCTCCCCTCTCTGTCCCTCCATAAATATATATTCTATTTCCCCTACCTTGGGAGATCCTTTCTTCCCACCTAGTCAGTCCCTTATTCTATAACTAAACCACTCACCAAGGAGAAGTTAGTTTTCTCCAGTGGCCTCTCACTGAGTTTACAAACCACATTTAAAGGCAGGCCCCATGCCCAGCAGTGGATGACCAACAAAAAATGAACTCAACGCTTTAAGAGATTTTTTGGCTTCATAAAACTTTGGGCATTTTTTTAAAACCTTACCTGACTTTGCTTATATATTACGGTTTTCAATTTTGTGTCTTTCTGGTGTTTGTTTGTGTGTGTGTGTGTGTGTGTGTGTGTGTGTGTGCATGTATATATGTCTTGTGCTTTTTTTTTGTTTTTTGTTTGTTTGTTTTGCTTTATTCTGGTTTGTCTGTTCTTTTGCTTGCCAGTTTATTTTCTAAAAGGAGAGAGAGAAAGAAGATATGGAGGTGGATGGGTGGGGAGGTGGGGAGGCTCTCGGGGGAGATGAGGGAGGGGAACAGTGTGGTTAGAATATATTGTATGAAAAATGTTTTGAAGTTCTGTTTTTGTGGTTCCACCATATGAATATGGTGCCCTGCACGTCTCTCTATCCGAATCAGTTTCTTATGGAATATTTTTCTATTTTCCTTAATTATCTGTGAGGGTGAGGAAACAGAAGCCCTGCTTTGGGACTGTTTACCTTTTCCAGTCTTCTTTATTCACACTTAGCTGCCGACGTAATTGTTTTTTCAGGGTGCCTGTGAGTGCGGTATGAGTGTGTATATTCGTGGCTGTGTATGTGTGGGTGCACATATGTGAACTATGCCATTCCCTTGTGTGCTCATGTGTTGGGGTCAGAGGTCAAAGGTTGTTAGCGTCTTTCTCTAGTAGCTCTCCACATTTTATTTACTGAGGTCAAGTGTTTTGCTGAACCGAAAGCTCATTGATTCAGCTAGTCACGATAGGCGGCTTGCCCTGGAAATCCCATCTCCGCCTCCTGAGCTCTGAGGTTGCCAACAAAACTCCAAGCCCACCCAGCTTTTATGCGGGTCTAGGAATCTGGAGTCAGGTTCTTACAGCTGCCTAAAGAGGCCTTTGACCATTGACCCACCTTTCAAGTTAATTTAAGAAAGAGGAATAGAAATGACATCAGGTTCTGGGCATGGGAACAAGTCTTATTAATTGGCAGGCTTCCCTGTCGGGTGTGCCCAGACAAGCATGCTTCCATCTGGGATATCAACACCCACACCGACTGCCTTGTCTTCCCAAACAAAATAGAGCCATGTGTCATAGCTGCCTGATAGAATCAAGAGATGAGGTAAACACAGATATGAGATTACTGTCAGTACAACATAGGACATTGTTTTACTGTAGATATTTATTTACCTACTTCAAATTTTTATTTTATTTTAATTATATGTGTATTTATTGTATGTATACCTAATTATTTTTACATTTTAAAGACTTATTTATTTTATATGTATGAGTGTTTTACCTGCTTGTATGTTTGAGTACCACACCCTTGCCTGGTGCCAAAGACACCAGAAAAGAGTGTTGGACCCCCTGGAATGGAGTTATGCATGGCTGTGAACAACCATGCTGGTGCTGGGAATTGAACCTGGGTCCTCTGCAAAAGCAACAAGTGCTCTCTAAACCTTGGATCCATCTCTCCTGCCTTACAATAGATTTTTTTTTTAACCAGAAAGAAGAATATGGGACCAGAGAGGTAGCTCTGCAGTCCAAAACTCCTCCTGCTGTTTCAGAGGATCAAAGTGTGGCTCCTAGCGACCACCTTGGGGCCTTAGAACTGCCTGTAAGTCTGTCTTCAGGGTAAATGAGGCCCTTTTCTGGCCTCCACAGACATACACATATACATAAATAAAAATAAAATAAGTCTTAGGATAAGAAGAATAAGGCCATGCCATTTGCTGGAAAATGGATGCAGCTGGAGATGATCGTAAGTGAATTTGTTCAGTCTCAGAAAGACAAATAGAGCATGTTTTCTCTCAGTCATGGGCCTCGGACTTTAAAGGTTTGCTAAGCCATATATGTGCAGATGACATAAAAGCAGTAGCAAAATGATTGGGGGAGGAGGGGAGCCAGTGGGAGGGAGAGAAATAGGAGGGTTGTGGGGTCAGAAGGACATTATACATGTGGGTAAAACTATCTCCAGTATCTTAAATGTAAGGAGATAAGTAGATTCGGAACCCAGTGCCATAGATTTCCTCCTGATCCAGGGTACTGTACACAGTTGTGTGGACTGAACTGTATAGTAGCTTTATTTACTCCCACTTCACAGGCACAGGAGAAATGCTTTGTGCTATGACATCACCATAGCTATGACGTCACTGGGAAATAAACGTTCTTCAGCTTCTGAAACATTGTTACATGGCTGTGCTGCTTTAAAAGACACACAATCTCTCTCTCTCTCTCTCTCTCTCTCTCTCTCTCTCTCTCTCTCTCTCTCTCTCTCTCCACACACACACACACACACACACACACACACACATATATATATATATATATCTTGTTGGGGAATATGATTTTAAGGTGTGTTACTTTTGCTTATGTTGCATTTGTTTAACTTTGTGAAGCTGTGTTACTTTACCTGTGTAAAACACCTAATGGTCTAATAGAGAGCTGAGTGGCCAATAGTGAGGCAGGAGAAAGAATAGGTGGGGCTGGCAGACAGAAAGAATGAATAGAAGGAGAAATCTGGGAGAAGGAGATCTAGTAGCCAGAGAAGGAGGAGGACCCAAGGGCCAGCCACTTAGCTACACAGCAGCCACAGAGTAAGAGTAAGATTTACAGAAGGAAGAGAACAGGAAAAGCCAGAGGCAAAAGGTAGATGGGATAATTTAAGTTAAGAAAAGCTGGCTAGAAACGAGCCAAGCTAAGGCCGGGCATTCATAATTAAGAATAAGCCTTCATGTGTGATTTATTTGGGAGCTGGGTGGCACTCCCCAAAAAAAGAGTAGAAGAAAATCCAACAACATTTTGGCCCCTAATGAAGGGCCATAGAAAACTGAACAACTCTCTCTCTCTCTCTCTCTCTCTCTCTCTCTCTCTCTCTCTCTCCCCCTCCGTGTATGTTTTCCTCATGTATGTATGTATTATGTATTATGTGTGATGTCTGTGTATGTGATGTGTGTGAATGCAGGCACTTGCTCTGCACATGTGTGGAGCTCCAAGGACAGTCAAGGTTGTCAACTTTCACCTTTCATCTTTCTGAGAGGTATTTTGTTGGTCACTGCTCTGGTTAACTGGCCTGTGAGTGTCTGGGGATTCTCTGTTTCCACCTGTGTCCCCTCTCATCTCCCCATGGGAGTGCCAGCATTTTGGTTGTACACTACTGCATTTGGCTTCATGTGCCTTCAAGATCTAAACTCAGGTTATTCATTGAAAGGAAAAGAGTCAGCTCAGGACTCCAAGACCAAGTTCTCAGCACAAAGGAAATTTATTTGCTCCAGAGGGACAGATGTGGTGATATTTTGTGTACCCCAATAAAGCTTACCTGAGGATCAGAGGACAGATCCAGCCACTATATTAAACATAGTGAGGCAGTGATAGCACACATCTTTAATCCTAGCATTCAGGAGGCAGAGATCCATCTGGATCTCTGTGAATTCAAGGCCACACTGGGAACAGAGCCAGGCATGGTGGCACATGCCTTTAATACCAGCACTAGGAAGGAAGTAAGAAGGCAGGGCACAGAAAGGTATATAAGGTGTGAGTAAACAGGAAGTCTCTCTCTTGAGGCTGAGGATTTCGTAGAGGTAAGAACATGGCTGACTTGTCTGTTTCTCTGATCTTTCAGCTTTCATCCCAATATCTAGCTCTGTTTTTTTTTATTAATAAGAACTTTTAAGATTCATGTTACAGACAGAGGTCAGGGAACAAGACATAGACTTGAGGTAGAGGAAGAGGGAGAAGAGGAAAGGGACAAGGCAAAGGGATAAGGGGTGTTTGTCCCATAGGGACAAAGAACTGCCTCTGGATAGAGAGGAGACAGACTTGTCCCTTAAAAAGGAACAAAGGGAAACCCTGTGTTAGGATGCGGTGTTTAATTTTGATTGGGCATGTTAATTAGGTGAGCCAAAGGGGCCTTTTGATTGCTGGACTTCAATGCTTTGATAGCTGGACCTTGGTTGTCAGCCTCAGGAAGAGGGATTGGCTAAATAAGGAATAGACCTCAGGGGCTAGCTTCAGGAACGTCATCAAATGGGTTTTAGCAAGGCAGAGGGAGTGAAGGAAAAAGGTAAGACCTGCCTGAGCTGTGCTCGCCAGGCTAGCCATGCTCCCCAGGCTTACCAGGCTGGAGCTGGCCAGAGTCCCTTCATTCATGCTTCTGTGGCAAGTACTTTACCTGCTGAGCCATTTCCCTGACCAGCAAGGCTATTGTTAGGTAATTAAGTGCCAGGCAGGCACAACTTAAAGGGAGGGATTGTTTGTTTGGGCTCCTGGTTACGGAGGTGTCGGTTCATCAGGTAGGGAGAGCATGATGCAGAGCAGAGTAGCTCACGTCACACAGACTGGACACAGTGAAAAGGGATAGGAGCTAGGGCAAGATGTGATGGGGGTGGGGGCACTGATAAGACTTTAGAGAATGGAGTTGGTTCACAAGCATGGCCCAAGAATTCTAGACTGCCTATTCCTACACCACAGTGCTGTGACCTGACACCCTTTGACCAAACTTCAGTCACCATGGACCGCCTTAATCTGCACAACCCTGACTGCATGACCGAGATTTACATGGGCCCTATTCTATTTGCCTGACAGAGACAGCAACAACTAGAATTGGCATGCACAGTGGCTCATGCTGATCACCCAGAACTGGACTCCAGCCAATCTGGACTGTCTTCCTTTCCACAGTTTGACTAACATGCTGTGAAGTTGCAGGCAAATAACTCACCTGAACCAAAACAGTGCTTTTGCCACATTGAGTTACTGACCCCAAACCCAATGCAGAATATTACCCTAGTCTGTAGATGAAACTCCAGTTATTCCTTGTTCTGCTGTCTTGCACTATCCTCAACAAAGAGACTTTTCTATTCCTATTCCTATTGCTCCCCTACCCCTTCTCTGGGATGCCAGTAACCAGGCCTCTGCTCTACTACAATGGTCCTAAAGGACATGTGGTGTCCTATGTCTGGAGATGAATTGTTAAACGGTCTTAAAAGCCATAAGCTAACCTCACCTCACCAACACCCGAGTCTCCAAAGAGACCTACTTCCTATATATCCACCTATATGCCTTTCTGTTCTGTTCTCTCATTGGCTCTCTCAGCCCAGCTACATCACTTCCTCTTCCTATCCAGCTTTGCCACTTCCTGTCTGTCTGTACAGACCTCCAGACCTCTATGGTTAGTACTGGGATTAAAGGCGTGTATCACCACGCTTGGCGCTGTTCCCCAGTATGGACTTGAACTCACAGAGATCTAGACAGATCTCTGCCTCCCAAGTGATAGGATTAAAGGCATGTGCTACCATTGCCTGACTTCTACATTTACTATAATGGTTGGCTTTTTCCTCTGATCCTCAGATAAATTTTATTGGGGGACACAATACATCACCACATGCTTCCTGCAACTAGATCTCCTGGGTGTCCTACTTCCTGTGAATAGACCCCCTAGTCCTATTTTTTTTTTATCATCTCCCAATAATGCTACTGATGGTAATGGTAGACAGACAGAGGACTCTGGGCTTACTTCAAGAATGGCTGACTTTTGTTTTTTCCTATTGCTCTTTATATATTGTTTAGTTGGCTCCTAGAAATGACATTGCAAGCAGAACCTGAGCAAAGAGTATCTTCAGGACCGCCTTATCTGCACTCTTGTTTCTGTCCTTCCTTGCTCTTGTGGCCTTGCTTACCCCAGAGGCCACCCCTCCTAGGCTCTATCTCACGCCTGCAATTTTCCATAGTCACAGGGATTTCCATCCGGATCAGGGATTATGCTTGAGAAAGGAACTGCAGAGTCATCTGGATCCCAACAAGCCTACCATATTATTCACTCATGAAGGGATGAACCCAGTCCTTAGGTCAGAGCTCTCGTGGTCCAAGTGTTTAGAAACACCCTTGTGGACACTCCCGAAGGTTCCACTCACCACACAGGTACGTGTCAGCGCAATCACATTGACAACCAAGTAACCATAGTTAAGTGATGACGGCTGCCCTCCTCCTCTCTTCCCTTCTTTCCAGCTTGAGTTTTTAAGTGAATATATACTCCTGTGTTTAAGGAGTGTTGACTTTTAAGATATCTCAGAAGCTGCATCATTATTGTGAGGTGGCTACGATGAATTCTGCCCGGAGCGTCTCTTTGTACCTGGTGCACTTTTTTTTTCTTTCTTTCTTGTCTTTTTTTTTTTTTCCTGGATGAAGACAAACCCTTAGTTTTTCAAGGCATATTTTATATTTTTAAGTTGCCAAATGCTGGGATACATTCTTTAGCTTCAAAAGGAGCTGTAGGTTATTTGTGTGGGGAGGGGCAGCACACGCATTTATGGACAGGAGCCCTTGCCCGTCAGGTGGGGAAGTCAGAGCTGTTGACTGTCTCCTTCTATTGCTTTCCTCATTTTATTTTGGAGACAAGGTCTCATTTTGAACCTTAAGCTCACGAGTTAAGCTTGAATGGATGGTCAGCAAGGCCTGGGGGTTTGCCTGTCTCTGCTTCCCCAGTTCCGGGATTACAGGTGTACACCACTCTGCCTGGCTTTTATGTAAACCCTGGGGATCTGAACTCAGGTCCTCACACTTGCACAGCAGGTACTTGACCGACTGAGCTATGTCCCCAGCCTTACAGACTATTAGTGTAGTCAAATTATGTGGTAGGCAAATCTCGAACAGAGCTATAAAGTGACTATAAATGACGACTGCTGAAGAGAAGATGCTATGTGTGTCTGTTTGCTTTTGTGTGTTCATGTGCCTTAACTTTTTCCCCTGTTGTGTGACAAAATCAGTTTAAGGAAGGAAGGATTTATTCTGGTTTACAGTCGCAGGGAAAGTCCATCATGGTGGGGAAGTTAAGGTGGCACAGGTTCAAAGCACCTTGTCACGTTACATTCACAGCCAGGAAACGGAGACCGTCCATTCGTTCCTGTCCCTGTCAACTTGACATAGTTAGGAGTTACCTGAGAAGGGAGACTCACCGGCAGTGGATAAGTGTCCCCCTTGCTCCATGTCCTTGCCAGCTTGAGCTGTCACTTGCATTATTGACTGTAGCCATTCTGATGTTTTTAAGACAAAATCTCAAAGCAGTTTTTATTTGCATTTCCCTGATGGCTTAAGATGTTGAACATTTCTCTAAGTGCTTCTCAGCCATTTGAGTTTCCTCTTTTCTGAATTCTCTGTTTAGATCTGTACTCCATTTATTAATTGGGTTATTTATTTTCTTGATATCTAGTTTTTTGAGTTTTTTATATATTTTGAATATTGGCCCTCTATTGAATGTGAAGTTGGTAAAAATCTTTTCCCATTCTGTAGGCTGACACTTTGTCCTTATGATGGTATCCTTTGACATGCAGAAGTGTTTCAGTTCCATGAGGTCCTGTTTATTAATTGTTGATCTTAGGGCTTGTGCTAATGGTATTCTGTTCAGAATGTCTTTTTATGTGCCAATGAGTTCAAGGCTACTCCCCAATGCCAGGTTCAGTGTGTCCAGTTTTATGTTGAGGTCTTTGATGCATGTGGAGTTGGGTTTTGTGCAGGGTTACTAGTATGGATATATTTTGATTCTTCTACATGAAGCTGTCCAATTTGACCAGCACCACTTTTGAAGATGCTTTATGTTTTCCAGTGTGTATTTCTGACTTCTCTATATAAAAATCAGGTGTCCATAGGTATGTGGATTTTTATCTGGGTCTTCCATTTGATCAAAAAATGTTTTTGTGCTAGTATCATGTGAATTTTATTACCATAGCTCTGCAGTACAATTTGAAATTGGAGTTGGTGATATATCCATATCCAGTAGTTCTTTTATTACTCAGGATTGCTTCAGCTCTCTTGGTGTGTGTGTGTGTGTGTGTGTGTGTGTGTGTGTGTGTGTGTGTGTGTGTATGTGTGTGTGTGTGTGTGTATGTGTGTGTGTGTGTGTGTTTCAATATGAAGATGAAAATTGTCCTTTCAAGATCTTTGAAGAATTGTTTTGGAATTTTGATGAGATTGCATTGAATCTGTAGATTGCTTTTGGTAGGATGGCCATTTTTACTATATTAATCTTACCAATCCATGAGTATAGGAGATCTTTCCATCTTCTGACAGCTTGTTTCAGTTCTTTCTTCAGTGTCTTAAAGTTTTTATCATACAAGTAATTCACTTGAGTGGTTAGAGTTACCCCCAAGATATTTTATATTATTTGAGGCTATTGTGAATGGTGTTGTTTCCCTGTTTTTGTTTTTTTTTTTTGTTTTTTTTACTCAGTCTGTTTATTTTATATATAGGAAGGCTACTGATTTTTGTGAGTTAATTTTGTATCCAATACTTTGTTGAAAGTATTTATTAGCTGTAGACTCCCCTGGTAGAATTTTTAGGATAACTTGTGTATACTATCATATCGTCTACAAATAAAGATACTTTAATTTCCTCTTTTCCAATTTGTATCCTCTCGATCTCTCTCAGTTGTCTCCATTGCTCTAGCTAAGACTTCAAGTACATCATTGAATCAGTATGGAGAGGTGAACAACCTAGTCTTGTTCATGATTTTAGTGGAATTGCTTTGAGTTTCTCTCTGTTTAAGTTGATGTTGGCTATGGGTTTGCTGTAAACTGCCTTATTGTATTTAGTTATGTCTCTTGTATCCCAATCTCTCCAGGACTTTTATTATGAAGGGATGTTGGATTTTGTCAAAGGCTAATGAGATGATCATGTGGGTTTTTTCTTCCAGTTTGTTTACATAGTGGATTACATTTATTGATTTTCATATACTAAACCATCCCCGCATTTTTGTGATGAAGCCTACTTGATCATGATGAATGATCTTTTTGATGTGCTCTTGGATTCTGTTTATAAGTATTTTATTGAATATTTTTGCAACCATGTTCATACTGGAAATTGGTCTATAATTTTCTTTTTTGTTGGGTCTTTGTGTGGTTTGGGTATCAGGATAACTGTGGCCACATAAAACAAAGTGGGCAGTGTTCCTTCTGTCTCTGTTTTGTGAGGAGAATTGACATCAACTCTTCTTGGAAAGTTTGGTAGAATTCTATGCTAACACTATCTGCTCTGGGCTTTTATTTTTGTGAGCCTGTTAATGACTGTTTCTATTTCACTAGAGGTTATATAGGTCTGTTTAATTGCTTATCTGATCTTGATTTAAGTTTTGTAAGTGGTATGTATCAAGAAAATTATTCATTTCTTTTTAATTTTCCAATTTGGTGGAGTACATGTTTTTAAAGTATATTCCTATGAGTCTCTGGATTTTTGGTGTCTGTTGTTAACGATCCCCTTTCGATCTCTAATTTTGTTAATCTGGATTTTTTTTTCTCTGCCTTTTAGTTAATTTGGCTAAGGGCTTGTCAAGCCTATTGATTTTCTCAAGGAACAAACAGTTTCATTTGATTCTTTGTATTTGTTTATTTGTTTGTTTATATGTTATTGATTTCAGCCCCAAATTTGATTATTTCTTGCTACCTATTCCCTTTGGGTTTGATTTCTTCTTTTTGTTCTAGAGCCTTTGGGTGTGCTGTTAAGTTGCTATCATGAGATCTCTCCAATTTTTTTAAACGTAGGCACTTAGTGTTACGAACTTGCCTTTTAGAACCTATTTCATTGTGTCCCTTAAGTTTGGGTATGTTGTATATTCATTTTCATTCAATTCCAGTACATTTTTAATTTCTTTCTTGACTCAGTAGAGAGTTTGTCAGTTTCCTTGAATTTGCAGGCTTTCTATTGTTTCTATTGTTGATGTGCAGCTTTAATTTGTGCTGATCAATAGGATGCAGGGGGTTATTTCAATCTTTTTGTATTTGTTGAGACTTGCTTTGTGTCCAAATAAGTGTTCAATTTTGGGGAAAGTTTCATGAGATTCTGAGAAGAAGATATATTCTTTTGTGTTTGGGTGAAATGTTCTCTAAATATTTGTTATGTCCATGTGGTTTATAATGTCTGTTAGCTCCAGCATTTCTCTGTTTACATTTTGTCTAGATGATTTGTCTATTGGCAATTGTGGGATATTGAAGTCTCCCACTCTCAGGGTGTGAGGGTCAGTATGTGATTTAAATTGTTGTAGTGTTTCTTTTAAGAACGTGGGTGCCCTTGTGTTTGGTGATGCATTGATGTTAAGAAATGCAATGTCCTCTTGGTGGGTTTTTCCTTTAATGAACATGTAGTGTCCTTCCCTGAATCTTTTGATTAGTTTTGGTTTGTAATATATTTTGTCAGATACTAAAATAGCTACACTAGCTTGGTTCTTAGGTCCATTTACTTGGAAAGCCTTTTCACATCCTTTTACTCTGAGGTGATGTTAAGGGGTGTTTCTTGGATGTAGCAGCAGGATGGATCCTGTTTTCATATCTATGGTTAGTCTGTGTCTTTTCATTTGGGATTGAGACCATTGATGTTGAGAGAAACCAGTGATCAGTGTTTGTTGATTCTTGTTATTTTGTTGTTGTGGTGGTGGTGTGTGCATGTGCATGTGCATGTGTGTCTGTGTGTGTGGGGGGTGTATGTTTCCCTCTTGAATTGCTGGTCAGGGATTATTTATTCTTTGTGTTCTCTTGGGTGTGGTTAAACTCTTTAAGTGGAGTTTTCTTTCTAGCACCTTCTGTGGGGCCAGATTTATAGATAGATATTGCTTAAATTTGGTCTTTATCACAGAATGTCTTATTTTCTTCATCAATTGTGATCAAAAGTTTTTCTGGGGTTAGTATTCTGGGCTGGCATCTATGGTCTCTTAGAGTTTGAAGAGCATCTGTCTAGGTCAGCAGTTCTTAACCTTGCTAATGCTGTGACCCTTTAATACAGTTCCTCATGTTGTGGTGACCTCCAACCATATCATTGCTTTCGTTGCTACTAGATAAGTGTAATTTTGCTACTGTTATGAACTGTAATGTAACTATCTGATATGCAGGATATTAAGGACGTGACTCCCCCAGGGGCTGTGACCCACAAGTTGAGAACTGCTGGCCTAGCACTTTATGGCTTTTAGAGGCTCCACTGAGAAGTCAGGTATTATCCTAGGAGACCCACCTTTGTATGTTACTTGGTCTTTTTTCCCTTGCAGCTTTTAGTATTCTCGTTTTGTTCTGTACATTTAATTTTTTGATTATTTTGTGCAGTGGGGACTTCCTTTTCTGGTCCAGTCTATTTGGTGTTCTGTATGCTTCTTGTACCTTGATTGACATTTCCTTCTTTAGGTTAGGGACATTTTCTTCTATGATTTTGTTGAAAATATTTTCTGTGCCTTTGACCTGAGTTTCTTCTCCTTCTATTCCTGTTATTCTTAGATTTAGTCTTTTCACAGTGTTCCAGGCTTCCTGAATGTTTATTGCCATGATTTTTTTCTGTGCAACATTTTCTCTGACTAAGGTATCCATTTTTTCTCTTTTGTGTCTTCAATGTCTGAGAGTCTCTCTTTCACCTCTTGTATTCTGCTGGTGAGGCTTGCCTCGGAGGTTCCTGTTAAAGTTCCTAAATTTTTCTTTACCAGAATTCCCTCAGCTTGGGTTTTCTTTCCACTTTCAGGTCTTGTTTCATTCATTTCCTTCCACTGTGTTTGTGTTTTCATGGAGTTAAGGGGTTTACTTATTTTCTCTTTAAGGACCTCTATCATATCCACATAGGCTATTTTAAGGTCTTTGTCTTGTGCCTCAGCTATGTGGAAATACTCAGGGCCTGCTGTGCTGGGATTGCTGGGCCCTCAAATGGAGACACATTGTTCTGGCTGTTCAGATTGTGTTTCCATGCTGGCATCCAGGCCTCTGGGTTTGGGAAGATTTTAATTCCAGGTGTTGCTATCTGGTCTTGTCTTTGTTGTGTAGGTGTTTTGGTTTCTGTTTTCTTCTATGGTTCTTAAGAGAATGTGGCAGCTGTGTGTTGCCTGGCAGGCGGTTCTTCTGGGATCCTGATAGATGTGGCTGTTGGGAGTTCCTGGTAAAATGCGTTCTTGAGTCTTAGGATCTGACACTTAGGAATAGGAATGGACTGGAAGGGGTGGTACTGAGGGGGTCCACATGAGAGAGGAAAGCAGGGTGTTCCACCAGGATCTGCTTAGTCCTCTGGGAATGGGGGCAGAGTGGAAGGGGGGGTAGAGAGGCCACAGCAGGTGGCCTGCTGCAGAGCTGTGTTTAGAAATGGGGATCAGATTCAGAAGAGAGGGAAAGGTGAACATCTGCAGTTAGTCTCCCTGCTTCCCTGGCTAGAGTGGCCTATGGGTTCCCAGGGAATGCTTGCTGGTGTTTGGGGGGGGGGGGAGCTGCGATAAAGCAATGAATGGGAGGAAGGAAGTTTGTAGGGGAAGATCTGTGTGATCCACTGGAGATGGTGGTCTGCCACAAAGCTGGGGATAAGACTAGGGGGCTGGATTTGGAGGAGCAGAGGAAGAGGTCAAGTTCTGCAGTTAGCCTGCCTACTTCCCTAGCTTGAGTGGTTCCCAGGTGCCCAGGGAAATGACTCATGTTGTCTTTATCTATCTATCTGTCTATCTATCTACCTACCTACCTATCTAGACTCTATTTCTAAATAAGGTCCTGTGCTGAGGGGCTGGGGTGAGATGAGTTTGGGGAGACACCATTTCAACCCATGTCACTTCCAGGTCTCTGAGCTATGGATCTCCTCCCTTTTGCAGGAAGTCACACTTTTCTGATCTTTAACTTAGCATTTTGCAGGAATCAAGTCTTGCAGAAGTGTGTGTGTGTGCACTCCCCCAGTTGCTAACCATCTGCAGTTCAGAATCTGAGTACAGCAAGTGGGTTCTGTCCACAGTGCTCCCATAATTAGGTTACCTTTATTCTTCTATGAATCATTAACTTTGAAAGCTGCTGGTTCTATGGGTGATGGCCAGCGATACATCATCTTTTAGCAGTCTGTATCACCATAAAAAACAATGCTACTCAAGTCCCAATTTATTACTCTGTGACACCAACCGTGGCTCTCAAACAAACTCGGCCAATTTTAAGGATGATTTCTGGGCTGTTTTAAAAAGCTGCTTCTGCCAGCTTTTGGAAAACACTGCTTTCAAAATGATTATTTTCCGTTTCAGGACAAATCCATGAATTTGGCCCATTCAAGCTAGCAACGGGGAGACGATGCATCTCTTCTCCATAAAACTCGAATGCAGGGCTTGTCATAAGTGATTTTTCCAAACTTAACTTTTCCCACACTCGGAGTTATCAGTTTCTGTCGAGCCTGGTGTGTGTTTCAGCCGAGGTTTTATTACACTGGGTTGGCAGCACATTATGATTTTTACACATGGATTTGATTGAGAAATGAAACTGGAATAAGAATGAGGGAGCCATGGCATCTGCTACAGGAATCAACGGTTGCTGTTGTCAATCAGCCTGATTGATTAAATATGGTGATACGCGTTTTCATTAAAATGAAATACTTCTGGAAAGCACCATTGTGCTCAGACGATGGGACTCTCCCGGAAGACTGTGCTAGAGGAGGAGGCGTGGTGGTGCCATACAGCATGTACAGACAGATAAATCAGCTGGGGAGCTTGGATGAGACATGGCTAGATTTTTCCAATTGAATTTTTCAACATACAGAAGAAGTGCTCCAGCAGGCTGGGAGCTAAGGCCTGGGAAAGGGATGGAATTTGATTGGATTCCCCACAGTCTGTCTCTTGATTGGTTCATGTTCTCTCTCTCTCTCTCTCTCTCTCTCTCTCTCTCTCTCTCTCTCTCTCTCTCTCTCTCCTGCCTCCCTTCCTCTCCTGTGTGTGTGTGTGTGTGTGTTTGTGTGTGTGTATGTATATGTATGTATGTGTAGAGATCAGAGGATGGAGTTGGGTGACCTGTCTTATCAGTCTTATTTACCTGAGATATTGTCTTCCACTGAACTCAGAACTAGGTCATCAGTCAGCAAGTCCCAATGATTCTCTTGTCTCTACCTCCCCCAGCACTGAGGTAATAGGCCAGTATGTGATTCCATCCCGCTTTTTATGTGGATGCTGGGGAGCCTCTCTCAGGTTCTTATGCTTATACAGCAAGGGTCTTACATATGGATACTCAGGCACTGAACTCACGTCATCAGGTTTGTTGGCAAAGGAGCCTTAACCCACTGAGCCGTCTCTCAGGCTCCACCTTGATTTTTTTTTTTTTTTTTTTTTGAGACAGGGTTTCTCTGCGTAACAGCCTTGGCTGTCCCAGAACTCACTCTGTAGACCAGGCTGGTCTCGAACTCACAGAGATCCACCTACCTCTGCCTCTCAAGTGCTGAGATTAAAGGTGTGTGTAGCCAGAAGTTTCTCGGATCCCACCAGGCCGCCGAGGTCTTGTAGCCACTTATAAAACAGTAACTCAGAGGCTTAATACTAACTGTAAACTGTATGGCCTATAGCTCTCAGGCTTCTTGCTAGAAAGCTCGTATAACTAACTCAACCCATTACTGTTAATCTATGTATCACCACGTGTTTGTGGCTTTCCCTGTGCCCCATCACGTGTTGCTCCTTGGATGGTGGTTTGGTGACTCCCCTCTCTCTCCTTTCTCCTTTTGCTATCTCTTTTGGATTTTCTGCCTGCCTCCATCCTGCCCTGCCATAGGCCAATGCAGCTTTATTTATTAGCCAATGGGAGCCACACATATTCACAGCATACAGAAAGACATTCCACAGCAGGTGTGTTTGTTCCACTACTGCCTGGCCACCTTGATTTTTTCTTTGGGAACGAGTTTTTCAGTTTTACCTGGAATTCTCCAATTTGGCTCGTTTTATCCGTCTTTCTCCACCTCCTGATGACTGCTGGGTTTATGTGTGGGTTCTGAGGATCAAACTCAGAGCCTTGTGTGTGCACAGTCAGCACTTTACGTTACACTATCTCCTCAGTCCCTGTGTTTTAATTTACGCCGTGTTTTTGTCTTGTTGTGGCCACTCGGGTCTCCTTGGCTGGTGTGTGTCTTCTCAGAGAGTAGATTCCTCACACTCACTCAGATGAAGTTGAGTTCCAGGGAGCAAGTGGGCCGCACCATTGCCCGCAGGAAAAATGTCTCCTGTTGAAATCCATTTAAGACGAAACCCAGGAAACCTTCGCATTCGTGTAAAACAAGGGATTTCAGAAGAGGGCTTTTCAGAAAAATAAGTGGGCAATAAGAAAGGAGAAACCCTCAGAGTAATTCCTCTCACACGCGGAGCGCTGCTGCTGCGGCTGCTGCGGGGCTTATGTCAGGACTAATCTTGGAGGATTGAGATATTTTCAGCTGTATGTAATTGAGGTTTTCGGTTTTCCCTTACAGAGGGATTGCTCCGGAAACAGTTTTTCTCACTCTCCTCCTGTCTCCATCTTTTTTCTAAAGCTTGTCTGTAGATTTGGAGATTGCTTACAGATCTTTAAGAAAAGTAAGAAACCTCTAAAAATCATGCAGCTAAAAGCCCCAAACAGGAACATTGAGAGCTTGATTAAAAGGGGAAAAAATTGTCAAGGGTAGATCTCCAGCTCAAAGTTAACTTTTCTCTCTGGGCTTAGCCATGAAGGATGAAAACTCCCCGGGGATTTGCAGATATAATTTGAGGTTTCCTATGGGATCTGGAGATTTTCTTTGAGGGTATTGCCTTTTGCGCTCTCTCTCTCGCTCTCTCTCTCTCTCTCTCTCTCTCTCTCTCTCTCTTTCTCTCTCTGTGTGTGTGTAGCTTTGCTTACCTATGTGAATGTGTATAGAAGTCACAGGCTTACATTGGGATGTTTTCCTCAACTGATTCTCCATCTTATTTATTTTTAGACTGCGATGGTTAGTTTTAATTGCCAACTTGATAGGCCCTAGAATCACGTGGGCAGAGAACTCCAGTGAAGAATTGTCTAGATCAGGTTTGTTTGTGGACACGTTTGGTGTGTGTGTGGGTGCTTCTTGATCATGTTAACTAATGTGGGAAGACATCGCCCACTTTGGGCAGTACCATTCCCTAGGTAGGGGCTTCTGGACTACATAAGTCTAGAGAAAACTATTTGAGCACCATGCATGCATGCAATCACTCGTCTCTGCTCCTGACTGTGGATGTGATGTGATTAGCCATTTGCAGTTATTGCCTCCTTGACTTTCCCTGCAATGACAGATTGTAATCTGGAATTGTGAGCAAAATAAACCTATTTCCCTCTAAGTTGCCCTTTTCACAGCAGCAGAAAGGAAACAAGAACAGGCGAAACTCTCACCGAACCTGCAGCTTACCATTTTGGCTCTCTACCTCCCTAGTACTAACATTATAAGACCATGCCGACATGCTTGGCTTTCTTACGGGTGCTGGGAATCTGAACTCAGATCTTCATGCTTGCACAGCACGCACTCTGCCCACTGGGCCACCACCCCCTGTCTACTTTGTTTCTTGTTATCTTCCCAACGGTTCGCAAAGAGGGGCCACCATATGGGTATTAAGATTATTAGATCCAACACCGAGTCATCCTGGCATCCCCCCAAGGAGTCTGACGCTTAGCTGTTATTGGACGTCAGTAACAGGCCGGGCATCCTATCGGTAATTAGATGGGCTGAACACAGGTTGAGTCAGGCAGACCTGTAGGCAAAATGTGAACCAAAGTTCAGACATCCTGGAAGACACACAAGGGAGGTCGAACACCATGGATCTCAATAATATTGTGACCCAGTTAGAGACAGATCTAGTTAATAAGAGCACGGTGTCACTGCCTCGCTGATCCAGGTTCTAGTCCAGCTTCCTCACCTTGGGGCAAATGACTTCATCTTCCTCCCTGTTACCGTCCTCATCAGCAAAGTAGAAATTACTCACCTCACAGAGTCATCGGGGAGATATATTAAGACATTTTGTGTCTGCATGTATGTGTAGGCATGTGCACAGACATGTCTGTGCTTGGTGTGTGGGTGCCAGACCTCAGTCTTACGTGTTGTTTCACAGGAGCCTCCTACCTTGGTTTTTGAGATTGGGCCCATCCTGGGGCTTTGGGTCTTACTGATTAGCGAAGACTGGCTGGCTAGTGAGCCCCCGGGGAGTTTCCTGTCTCTGCTCCCTCAGCACTGTGAGGAGTGTGCCCAGCTTTTTATGTGGGTTCTGGGGATCAAATTCAGGTCAAGGTATTGCAGAGCAAGCAGTTTGCTGACCAAGCCAGGTCCCTAGCTCCCAATAAAGTCATATGAAATAAATCACTTATCTCTGAGTCTTCACATAAAGTAAATGATTGATTATGCTTTTCAGTTTATAAAGTGTCTCTTCAAAGGCAAGTGGGCATGGGTCTGGGTGGGTTTCAGTATAGTGAGCAGGCTGGCAGCATGGCTTCTCTTGAGCATAACCCTCTAGAACAAAGAATGGGATGAATTTACACTCGACAACTTCACGAAGTTTAGATGTTCTCATTTGCTTCAGATGCTATCACAAAATGTGTTCTGGAGAGTTTCATGCCAACTTGACAAGCTAGAGTCATCAGAGGGTGACTCAATTAAGAAAATGCCTCCATAAGGCAGCCCTGTAGGGCATTTTCTTAATTAGTGATTGATGGGGGAGGACTCATCCCATCATGGGTGGGGCCATCCCTGGGCTGGTGGTTCTGGGATGTATAAGAAATCAGACTATACAACCATTGTGGAACAATCCAGTAAACAGCATTTCTCTATGGCCTCAACATCAGCTCCTACCTCCAGGTTCCTACCATGCCTGAACTCCTGCCTTTTTCCAGCAATGAACTATGATGTGGACTTGTGAGTCAAATAAACTAAACCCTTTCCTCCCCAACTTGCTTTTGGTCATGGTGTTTCATCATAGTAATAGAAACCCTAGCCAGAATAAGATGCATTATTAGACGTTTTGTCAAAACAGAAAACCTATAGAAAAACACATAATCAGAATTTGAAGGAATGGTTCAGTGGTTAAGAGCTCTTTTTATTCTTGCAGAGGACTTGGATTCAGTTCCCGGTATCCACAAGTCAGTTCACGACCTTCTTAACTCCAGTTCCAGAGGATCTGAAGCTTCTTCTGGTGTTTGTGGGTATCACACACGCAAATGATACATTTACATGCATGCTGGCAAAATGCACATATACATAAAAATAAAAAGTAATAAAATAAGATAAACCTTAAAAAAGAAAAATATATAACCATAAGCCAACATCTTAATAAATATCCTCATCTTGAACTGACTCATATATCCAGCATTCAAATCAAGATTATAATAGTATGAGCTCCCAAGCTCCTCCCTTTCTTCCTGTCTCTGTTCTTTCCCTATGGGTGGCTACCATTCTGACTTCTACAAATCATGTGTTATTTATTTTCAAATCAGAAGATTATTACCACACACATTATAACATGAATGGGTGAGAAGAGGTTGTTTCCCCCCATTAAAAAGCCATTATGGGTCTGGAGAGATAGTTCAGTGGTTAAAGTACTTTATGTTCAGATGTGGGAATCTGGGTTCTGAGTCTCAAAATCCACGTAAAGCCAGTCGCAGCAAATCTGTAATCCTGGCTCTCTTATGGTAAGATGGGGCAGAGTCAGGAGAAACCCTGGAAGTGTGTGGGTCAGACAGCCTGGTCTGTCCAAAGAACTGACCAAGGACAGCATCTCAAACAAGGAAGAATGTGGAGTCTGCCACTTGGGGTTGTTCTCTGACCCCCACACCAGTGCTGTGGCCAGTGGGCACCTATATACATACAGGGACACATCCACAATGACAAACCTAACTTTTTAGCAGGAAGTACAAGAGGCTGGATGCTTTCTACATTTATTTCATGACATCCAATAGCCTTGTTCCAATAGCCATGAAAAGTGTGGAAAGAACGCCGAAGGAGCCTCACAGGATGTGCAGAAACAAAGATCTTTTCCTTCCCCTTCATCCCCATCACCCAGTGTGCATGAGCATTCACACACAGAGACAGACATAGAGACACACAGATACAGGCAAACACACACAAATGGACATGCACATAAATAGACACAGACATACATACACAAACATATCACACACAGACACATCTGCGAACACACACAAGACACACAGGCAGCACACATAGACACACAAAAGAACACACACAGATACACAAAAGAATACCCCCCCAACACAAAAACACACACACACAAATACATACCATGTAAACTATGCACTGGTAAAACAGGTAAGCTACCAAAACAAAAATGGCCTTCAGAAGAAGTCTCACCAGCAGGACACACATTAGCTAGCCTTAACCACAGCTTCCCTGTGGGAAGATATTTTTCCTTAGGTTGTCAACAAGTTTTGATTTCTCCTCCCATCCTCCTGGCATCTATCTAGAGAAGTTTCCAACATGATATCATTGTCTCAGCATTGTGAAATAGCTCAGGGCAATTCAGGGAACATTCCCCATCTCTGTGTGAGTGGGCAGATAAGGCCACGCAGCTTTTCTCATCGCGCTGTGCACTCTGGGTTAGAACACCACCACCCCACTCTTACAGCTCAGAGAAAAGTGTCCTCAAGATAAAGACATTTGCCAATCTTATTTTTGGTGTGGTGTATGTATGTGTTCTTTTGGCTATGTGCACGTATATTTGTTCAGGTGAGCCTGAATATGCATGTAGGGGCCAGAGGTCAGCATCAAGTAGATTCCTCAGTCACCCTCCTCCTTATTTTTTAAGTCAGGGTCTCTCAGTGAACTTGGAGCTTCCCTATTCAGCTAAACTGGCTGGTCAATGAGCTCCAGGGACCCCCTTTTTAGCCTCCCCATCGCTGGGTTTACAGATGCTTGCTGCCATGGTTGCCTTTCTTACACAGGCACTGGAGATCTGAATTCAGAGCCTCATGTTTTTACAACAAACACTATCAACTGAACCATCTGTCCAGCCTCCTTGAGATGAGCTCTGATGAGTGAGACCTGCCATGTCTTTCATCAAAGCCTGTAAATACATTACAGCTCTATCTGCATTTACTGGTTGAATTAATATGTCCAAAGAGGCTCGCACATGTACACTTCAAAGACAGACAATGTCCTGTCTATATGAAAAAGGAACGGATTTGTGAAGGACAGTCAAGGTTGGTAGCAGGATCAGTAATGCTCCCTGCTGATTACGCAAAGGAAGGTGAGAAGGTAAAATGGTCTCAGAGGGCCAGAAGCTCAGATGTATTGGGATGGATCCAGAAGCTATTCATGGGCTTGGGAAGGGAAGAGGCAAAGGAGAATGCCTGTCCACCTGGAGACATGGTTACTAGTTAACATCAAACTAATTTATTTAAGAGTCACATTTTTTTTTATTATATATGCAGTATTCTGCCTGCATGTGTCCCTGCAGGCCAGAAGAGGGCACCAGATCTCATTACAGATGGTTGTGAGCCACCATGTGGTTGCTGGGAATTGAACTCAGGACCTATGGAAGAGCAGTCAGTGCTCTTAACCTCTGAGCCATCTCTCCAGCCCAAACTAATTTATTTAAATAGCAAGGAAATGAGGAGATGGTTCCTGTGTTGGTGAATTTTATCTTTCAGTTTGACATAACCTAGATTCACCTGGGAAGAGAGTATTAAGGGGGAGTAATCTAGACCAGATTAGCCTGTGGGCATATCTGTGGGGATTATCTTTATTGCTCATTGATGTATGGAGACCGAGCCCACCGTGAGCAGAATCATTCCCTAGACTGGCCCCTAAGCCATGGGAGAGCAAAGCTAGTGGAGTGTAAGCATCAAGTGAGCAGGGATCCATCTGTTTCCCTGTGCTTTTGACTATGGGTATGATGTGCAGCTTCTTGAATTCCTGACTTGATTTCTCTCAAATGACCAATTGTAACCTAGAGTTGTAATCCAAATAGATCCCTTCCTTCCTTGCTTTACTTTTTGTCAGGGTATTTGTGACTGCAACAGAAATGAAGCTAGAACTGTTCCTATTCATAAGAGACTCCAAGTCTGATATGGGAAATAAATACAAAGATGCACAGACTAGAATACAGTGGGATGAATAAGGAAGGTTAGGATAAGGAGGACATAATGTTTTATGTGCTCAAAGACATGGGTCATTTAACCCCTTCCATACTATAAGAAGGAAAGGTGTCCTATAGAGGTTATCCATGCAGAGGAGATGAGATGGTATTCCTGACAGAGACTTGCATGTACATGAGACTGTATGAGAATTATGCTAATTAGTCATGGATCTATAAAGGAAACAGAATGGATAGAATGAAAACACACACCCACACATAGTCAAGAGAATTCATCATATCAATTTACATTATAGGGGCTACATAGTTCAACAATGACTTATCTGCATGCTAGAGAGTCTGAGAACCCACTAAGTGCTCAGTCCACAAATCTGGATGGTTCACTAGTCACCACTGAGTGTTAACAGCCTGGAGGATTTTGGGAGAGCTGCTGATCTTCCGTTCATGTTGGAAGGCTGAGTTCTGATGTCAGCAAGGAAACACCATCAGTGGTGGCTGCAAAGGCAATGCATTGACCAGTGGGAGTGAAGGCAGGCTGCAAAGACAGCATTGCTTTCTCCTCAGACTTCTTTATGTGCGGGCCACTGCGTAGAGAGCCCTTGCCTTTGAGTTTATCCTTAGAGAAAACACTCTCACGGTCCTCAGAGGTATGCCACTTAGTCGATCCTACATCCAATTGAGTTGACAAACAAGATTAATCACCACATTGGGGTAGCCATTGTACACAATGACTACATATTAAAGTCAACTGGGGAACTTCCACTCTAGGCTATCACAGACTAAGTGACATAGAATCTATTTCCCAGGGGATAGCTATGCATGTTGTATAAAAGGGGGAAGGAAGAAGGCCCCCGAAGACATGGGGAGACTGCCAAAACAGTCCAGCCTTGTGGGGCAAAGATCTGGGGGGAAAATGGAGCTTAATATTAGATTCTTTTCTTCTTTAAAAAATATTGTTAGTGTTGGCATGGAGGCTGCACACACCCCACAGTGTGCATGTGCAGGCCAGTGGACAACTTTGTGGAGTTGTTTCTCTTTCCTGCTCATTTATGTGGGTCCTGGGGATTGAACTCAGGTCTTCAGGCTTGCTGTCAAGTACTTTTATCTCTTGGGCCATCTTGCCAGTCCTGGATGTCTTTGTTTATGTTTACTGATTTGAAAATAGAAATGGGACCACCAGGTTGGGAATAAAGGCTTGAATCACAGGTAAAGAAGATAAAAATAGATTAGCGTCTGGGGACTTGTAAGAGGTAAACTCAGAAGACCAGAGGAAGAGATCCCTGGAGACCAAGCTTGGTCTGCCATCTGGCTTTCACCATCAGGAATTGACTAACTTCTAGCTTTTATGGACCAACATCAAAACAGTCATATAGAACTTTCTGTGAGGCCACAGTGCTGGGGGATTGGTAGAAAGTGCTGGTGTTTGAGGACAAGGCAATCACAAAACTGAAGGTTTTAACTGAAACCCCTAAATGACAGGCCTAAATTTAAGGAAAAAATTCTAAAGTTGGTCAGCTCTTATGAAAACCAAAATTGGGTCTTGAGTTATTTCAATTACTATTTAGACAGGGTGACTTTTCTACTTCAATCACCCAACAAAAGAAAACTAAGATCATTATGGGAGAACATAGGGTTGCCAAGTCCTCTAAAGTTTACTAACAGCCAGTGGGCATTTAAACATCATGAAATATGCTGGGGGTGGGGTTATCGGGAAGAGAAAGAGGGCTGGGAATATGGTCCAGTGGGTTAAAGCACTTTCTGTACAAGTATACAGACCTGAGTTCACATCCATAGCATTCAAATAAACTAGACATGCTAGTAACCTTTAATTCCAGGGCACCTGCAGAAAGATGGAAGAATCCTAGAAGCTTGGGGATCAACTGTCCTGGCATGCAAGCAGAGAGTAGCAGGAAATCCTACTCAGACTAGACAGATGGTCTGACACCCTACCCAAGGCAGTCCTCAGACCACCGCTTGCACAGTGGCACATTTGAGTCTGTGTGAATGCAAACACATGCACAAAGATTCAGAGGAAACAAACTAGAAAGAAACAGACAATAGAATAATGGATAATCCAGATCTGTGCTCAATATTTAAAAAACTGTAAGTAGCAAGATGGAATTACAGACATCTGGGATCCAAAGAAAAGTTAAGTGGAAAGTATAGAACTGAAAATGAAATAACTAAAAATAATCAGCTCCAAACTTGGCACAAAGATAAACATGCCAGGAAAACATTTTGAGAACTTTTGTAGCAGCTGGAAAATGTCACAATGAAACACACACACACACACACACACACACACACACACACACACACACACACGCACACGCACACGCACACGCACACGCACACGCGCACACACACACACACACACACACACACACGTTTGGAAAACACAGAAATGACATAAGAGTCATATGACTTATGGTGTGAAGTTCTAACATACCGTTGAGTATGTTAGTGTAAACTGAGAAAAGGAGAGGGGAGATGACAGGTGAGAGGGCAGAAGAAGAGGGGAGGGAGAGAGGAGAGGAAAATGGGGGAGAGGAAGGGAGTAGAAGAGGGAGAAAGGAAAACAGAACAGAGGGAGAGGGAAGAGAGAGAGGTGGAAGAAGAGGAGGAGGGGGAGAGGAGGGAAGAGGAGGAGGAGAGGAAGATAGAAGGAGAGGCAGAAGGAAAGAAGAAAAGAGAGGAGAGAATAAAAACAATATATGAAAGTATTACTGAGGATTTTCTACAACTGATGCAAATCTGGCCATAAATCCAATAAGCATCACGAACATGAAGTAAGTACATATAAATAAACCATACCAAGAAACACTCCAGACAATGGCTTAGAATAAAGACAAAGACATGTTCTAAAAGGCTCATGTGTTTGTAATACCAGGACTTGGGAGCTGGGGGCAAAAGGATCAGGAAGTCTAGGGCAGAGTGAGTTACCGGGCAAGTTAAAATCAGCCTGAGCTACAGAGACCTTGTGTTAAAACCAAACCAACCAACCAAACAAAACCAAGACAAAACAGCACGCAGAGATGATACATAAAGGGAGGTAGAGATGGTGGTCTAGAAGGGGAGGAAAGGACTGGGGACAATGCATTGTTTGAGGACAGTCCCCTAGTGATCTACTTCCTCTAATGCACTCCACCTCCCAATGACTTATTCATAAGTCCCGCTTGAGTCTTTGGGGGGCATTTCAGATATAAACTCTAAAAACAAACAAACAAACAAAAACCTACAAGACTAACAGAAAACTATATGAAAAAAAGGATGAAATCTATCTTAATTATTTTAACGGTAAATGGATTAAACTCTCACATTTAAAGACAAAATAAAATTTATTTTATTAAGAAATTTTCTATTTTGTTCTGTTTTTTAACAAAGACTTTCTTCAAAGGCAATGGGACCAGGACTTTTACCCTGGGTACACAAACTGGCTTTTTAGAGTCCATTCCCTGTGGTCTGATGCCTTACTCAGCCTTGATGCAGGGGGGAGGGGCTAGGTCCGGCCCCAACTTGGTATGCCAGCCTGTGTTGACCACCCAAGGGAGGCCTTACCCGCTATGAGGAGGAGATGGGGGTAGGTGGGGGGCGTGGAGCAGGAAAAGAAGAGGGAGGGGGAACAGGGGTTGGTATGTAAAAGGAAAGAGAAATTTTTTTTAAATAAAAAATTATAAAAATTAAAAAAACAATGCAGGATTTTTTTCTTTTGTTCTTTCTCTCTTGTAGAATATTATTTTAAGGTGTGTTACTTTTGTTTATGTTGCATTTGTTTAACTCTGTGAAGCTGTGATACTGTGTCTGTCTAAAACACCTGATGGTCTAATAAAGAACTGAATGGCCAAATAAATAAATAAATAAATAATAAAAATAAAAAATAAAAAAGAAACTCAATATCACTCTAGAGATAGTAACACAGCAATGGTAGAAGACATCAATATCTCCCATTCCACAGTGTAAAGGGCTAATCACTCAGAGCTGCAGGGGAGCCGGAGGGAAAGCCGACATGCTGGAAATCTTATCTTATGCAGGAGGTTAGAATCCAGGAAGACACTGCTAAGATCAGCATGCCAACCTCTGTTTATGTTGACAACTTTTGGGAACAGATCTGCAGATGGAATCTCATCTCCCGCCCCAAAACTCCCTCTTCTGCCCCTATAAGCCCTCAAGTCCTCTCTACCTGGGCACACAGTCTCCTGTCCCATGGAGAAATGCCTGCCCTTTGCTGTTCTTACTGAAGGACAATTTGTTTTGTAGAGACCAGGTTCCTCTTTCTCTTATTAACCTGTCACCTTGATCAACCCCAACCCAACAGGCAGAATATCCATACAGAATTCAGTAAAAAAGAAAAACAAACAAAAAACAAAACAGACGACACCAAACGGACCCAACAAATGTGTATACTCTGCCCCCTACATGGGGCATGTTCCGTGGTCTTCCGAGGCATGCATGGTCCTGCTGCCAGGATGGATTGCATATCTGTGAACTTCCCCGCTTTTCATGTTCCTGGTTTCCAGTCTCATTCCACTGTGACTGGAGATGATATCTGTTATTATGTCAATCTTGTCAAATCAAGATTCATTTGGGGACCCATATGTCCTGTAATGTCCACAATCTCTAAGGCAATCTATAGGTTGTGTGTGTGTGTGTGTGTGTGTGTGTGTCTGTCTGTCTGTCTGTCTGTCTGTCTGTCTCTCTGCCTGCCTGTCTGTCTGTTTATGATATGTGTGCAGGCACATGTATAGCACAGAGTGTGTAGAGGATAGCTTTTAGAGTAGATTCTCTCCTTTCACTGTGGGTTTGGGGAGCAAACTCAGATCATCAGGCTTTCTGGGCAAACATTTTTCTCAGCTGAGCCATCTTGCCAGCTCAGTGCGATTAGTCTCTGACCAGTGTACCAAAGAAAGTGAGCATCGAAAGAACGGTCTTCAACAAACTGGGATTTTCAGATATGAAAGGATGAAACTGGACCATTAGATACAAAAGTCAACTCAAGGTGGTTGACAGACTTAATTACCTATCGCAGGGTCCTCTCCAGTTCCATTTCCCTTTGGGGGAAGTCCACGGCCTCTCCTAAGCAGTTAGGTGATGGCTGTTTTGCTTCATCCAGGTTCCTGTAACGAGGGCTGAGGCAATGATGTAACTGAGGGTGCTCCAAGCATTTAGCCAAGTCGTGGGTTAAAGTTACCTCCTGCCCTCTCTCTGCAGTTCCTCCAGGATCGGGTGTCCTGGCTTCCTGTCCTAGATGGTGAAGGTTGGCTGCCAGGCAGCTGCGAACCATCTGCTGCCACATTCCCCCTTCATAAGAGAGGTGAGTGAAGTGATATATGTGTGAATGGGCCCCATTCTGTGTGTCCCGAGTGCTTGTCTCCAGTTTCATGTGTAAGGCCCTTTGGAGGCTCTGGGATGAAGGGGGCTATCCTGATTACAGGGAGAGCCTCAGACTTCTTTGGCACATACAGTGTTTCCCAGGCACATAGCATTTTTCACTGATCGAGGCATCCCAGAGCACATTCCAGCTTGGGTAAGTTTCCTTTCTGTATCTAGTCCTTGGGAAAATGTTGCCACTTCCTTTATAGATTTGGTCCTTCCCCACCTGCCCCAAAATAGTTGACTTCCTTGAAAAGAGAATAGAGTACTACTGTAGATTTAATTTTTTATAACTTATTAAATTATTTCTGCAAAGCCAGATCTCTATGTAAACTGACTCTGTGGACTGTGGAACACTCAAGGAAGGCCAAAAGTGCTCAGTTCCCAGTTGGAGTAGGGACAAGTATCGTACTGTAGGCTGTGGGGCTCAGAGTCGGAGGGAAGAGCATGGGCTCCAGAAGGCTGAGACAGAATGCTAATTCCAGTGCATAGTTGGGTTCCTTATCTGTTTCATCTCACTAAAATGGCAATCCCTGCTCTGGACCATGTAGGGCTGGGGATGTATCTCAGTTGGTCGACTACCTGCCTTGCATGCATGGAGTCCCAGGCTGGGTCCCCAGCACTGTATAAATATGGCATGGTGGTGGTACATGCCTGTTATCTCAACACCCAGGGAAGGGAAGGCAGGAGAACCAAAAGTTCAAGGTCATTCTTTGCTATATAATTTGAAGGCAGCCTAAGACACATTAGATGCTGTCCAGAAGCAAGCAAGCAACAACAACAACATCCGCCGCGCCCCCCCCCCCAAACCAATGCTCATGTGTATCCATGGTTCTCAGTCAGATGACTTTGTTCCTCAGGCAATGGTGGGTCATGGACAAACACTTAGTTAATCCCAGGACCTGGAAGAGTGTGCTATTGCAACATGGTGGGTACAAGCAGGGATGGCACTCAACATCTTACAATGCTCAAGGCATTCCACAGCAGAGAATGGATCATGGCGCTATAGCTCCATTGCTAGAATGCTTACCATGAAGAATTACACCATGAAATCCTGAGTTCGATCCCCAGGACCATGTAAGCTGGGCATGGTGGTGCGCATCTGTAACTCCAGCATTTGGGACATGGGGAGTCAGAGGTTCAAGGTCATCCTCATCTACAGAGAAAGTTCGAGGCCACACTGGGCTACGTACATGAAACCCTGCCTCTAAAACCAAGCTCACAAATACCAGGAGTGAGGCTGGCAGCCTCCCCCATGTGTGACCACATGAGGTGGGCAGCAGCTGTTTGCTCTTCTCCTGGTCTGTGATGTGCTTCTGTGAGTCTTCTCCTGGCTGGGGGCTTTTGAGGAGCTTCGATGCTTTCTCGGTGAGCTCATTTTCTCCCTGTGCACTGTAGACCCCTTCCCTCTGCAGACCTCACACTCACCACCCTTTTCTCCATTCCCCAAACATGTAACTAACTTCCAGGAGAAATGGGCAATTGACAAGCATCCACTTCGGCTTCTAAACCTGTTGGACAGGTCATCTGTGGCTGAAGCAGACACTGATGCTACAACTCGAAGCTGCCCCCTCTCCTGCTCCGTAGATAGCCTCATTTTGTTGAGGGTTCCATGGAATCACCTTGTTTTCAAGGAAGAGTACTAAACTTGGTCTAAAGGTGGCTGCTAAGTCCAAACTTTAGGCAAGGCAATGTACCAGGAAGTTTGGATAATTTTTCCGCTAAAAGACAAGGGCCCAAAGAGGAACTCTGCCCTAGACCAACACAAGCTCCCCAATCAGGAACTGGTCGTGTAAGGATGCTGTATTAGTTACTTTTCTCACGGCTGTAACAAAATGCCTGACAAAGCCACCCACAGAAGGAAGGATTTCTTCTGCTCACAGTCTGATGGCGCAGTTGGGAAGGCATGGAGGCAGGAGCATGAGGCAGTTGGCTGTGTTGCAATTGCCGTCAGGAAGCAGAGAGATGAAGGCTGGTGCTCATCTCACCTTCTCCTTCTTATACAGTCTGGGACCCCACCTCATGAAATGATAATACTACATCGTTCTCGTCACAATGTTCCCAGTCTGGAAACCCCCTCCCTGACACTCCAGAGGCTCCTCTTTTCTATTATTCTAGATCCTGTCAGGTTGACAGTCAACATTAACTACGAAAGCTGTGATGCTGAGCGGTGACAGCTTTAAGCAAGATGGACCAAATCCCAGTGTTCATGCTGAGCTGCGGAAACGTCAGGCTGCTTTAGAAATAGCAGCAGAGAACACCTGGCAACTTCCAAAAACTGAATTTAAGTCACCAGCCGCAGGATTGCCTGTGATTGGAGTCCATCGTTTGCCAGTCTTGGGTGTGTGTGAAGACTCGTGTGTGTGCAAGTGCTTGTGGAGGCCAAAGGTCAACCTTGGTGCCAGCTACTTGCTTTTGCTAAAAAAAAAAAAAAAAAAAAAAAAAAAAACTAAACTAAACAAAACATAGTTTTAATTATTTAATGGGAAGGCACACAAGTCATGGTGTGCATGTGGAATTGATTCTCTCCTTCCATGCTGTGGTACCCAGGGACTGAACTCAGGCACCAGCATTTTGCCCATTGAGCCACATTGCCATTAACAAATGTGTGTGTGTGTGTGTGTGTGTGTGTGTGTGTGTGTGTGTGTGTGTGTGTGTGTTTCGAGACAGGGTTTCTCTGTGTAACAGTAGTCCTGGCTGTCTTGGAACTCACTCTGTAGCCCAGGCCGACCTCGAACTCAAGAGATCCTCATGGCTCTGCCTCCCAAGTGCTGGGATTAAAGGCATACGACACCACTGCCCAGCCTATCTTGTATTTTAATGAAGGTTCTTCCACTGAACCTGGAACTCATCGCCTAGGTTAGGCTATCTTCCCAGGGAACTCCAGCGACCCTCCTGTCTCCACCTCCTCAGGACTGGGATTAACAATTGCGTGACACCATGTTGAGCTGAGGGCTGGAGGATTGGGTGACGGTCCTTGTGGTTGCACGTCTGCCTGAGCCATGTCCCTTCCTTTGTCTTTTTCTTTACTTAACCATGTGCAATCCCCACCTATCTACTATCGTCTGTTGGTCGTTACTAGAGAGAGGATCTCACGCAGCCCAGACCGCATGCTGTGTAACCAGTGCTTGCTGTGAACTTCTGGTCTTCCTGCTGCTGCTCCTGGCCTTGAGCTGAGCAGCTATGGCAGCTATCCTGTTCTTCCACTCCCCTGACAGTAAGGACCCATCCCCGGAGTCCTTTCTCCATCCATCTCTCCCGAGAGACTTCTCTGCTATTGTCTCTTTCCTGTCGCCTATATTTTGTACCTTTTTATTTTTCTTGTGAGTATTAAGGTATGCCAAAGCCTCCCCCACCCTATCCTGCCTCTCTCAAAAACAAACAAACAAACAAACAAACAAACAAACAAAAAGTCAGGGCTGGAGAGATGGCTCAGTGAGTAAAGATTCTTGCAGTACAGGCCTGATGACCCGAGTCTGATTCCTGGAACCTACAGAATGCTGAAAGGAGAGAACCCACTCCACCAAGTTGTCCTGTGACCTCCACACTTATGCACAACACACATATGCTACACACACACACACACACACACACACACACACACACACAAGCATGCACACACACATGCATGCATGCGTGAACACACAATATATAATAGAGAATATTAAAAAAAAAAGTTTAAATCATGTCTCAAATTTCCCTCTGCTCATCTTCCAAATGCTTCCCGTATTTCATCCTGACTTGCTCAGGAAGTCACTGCTGACTCCTGCCTGTACTGGCTGTCTCCTCCTCCCGGCATCCCACGTGCCCTGGGATCTCCATGACCCAGATTCCACCCTGATGACCCCACTCACACTTGCCAAGGTCACCAAGATCTTCTCTGATCTCATCGCCATGGGCACCCTTCTCCTGCCTGCCACTTGCTGTTGACAGCTTTGCTCTCGGTTGGCAGACACAGCCTTTTCTGTGGGACCTCCTCCCACCTCTCTGGCTGGCTTTCAGTCTCTTCTTCTGATACGCTGGAGGGTTCTCTGCCAGCTGCCCCAGCTCTCTCTTTGGCTCAACTCTGGTGAACCCTAAGCACAGTTCTGCAGCCAGCCACCCATGGGCCACACACTCCTTCTGCCTCTCACCCGAAACCGCCTTGATTTCAAGCTCTGCCACTCATCGGCTCTTGGAAACTCCACATGGCTCTCTTGGGAGCCTTGACTCTAACATGGCCAAACTAAAGTAAAATATTGCCTAAAAACCTACCAGTCAACAGTTCCACCTTTTATCTAGCTGAGCCAGATACCTGGGATCCTTCAAAAGCTTCTCTTTTACCTCTTTCCCAGTCTGTGAGCTCTGAGTGACATTCTTTCTTCTCACATCATTCCCTGAGACGAAAATAGGTCTTAGAGGAGAAACTACTACCACCACTTTTCTAGAACAGAGCAATTCCCGAGCATTTGAAAACTCATCCTTACACCCACAGATACACACAGCTCCCACAAAAGCATCTCTTCCCTGCAGATCTACAGAAAACCAGGGGGAAAATGCGGAGATCAACTGATTGTGGGGTATGCAGCCCTGGTTGGTGCACCTACAATATTTAAATCATAGAAGACTGAGGACCAGGACGTCTTCCATAAGATTGTGTGTGTCTCTTAGAAAGGATAGGAAAGCTACACCCACCATACCTTAGCAATATAACTGCCCAGACAAGACCTAACAAGGACAACACCAGTGAATATACAAATGTAGAAGGGGAAATCTCACGGGGGCAGAGACAAGGAACCACAAGCAATTAGTGACTGCTGAGAAATGGAGAATTAGTTTCTCCCAGGGATGAGGCCCCTAATTGGTTATCCTATACAGGGGTCTGTCTTCAAACAGTGTATATACAAGCAACACTAAACAGACTCAGCAGGTTCTATTTACATATTTATACATTTATATATACATACAATTATACACACACACATATACACATGTACACATTATCAAGGGAAAAAGAGGGCATGCATTTGAAAGAGTATGAGAAGAGCTGGAGGGAGCAAAGGGAAGGGAGAAATTATATCATTATATTTTAATTAAATAAAGAAATAGAAATTAGGGAAATGGTTCAGATGGGTAAAAGTGATTGTTGCATGGCATGAGGACCTGAGTCTGAATCCCTAGCACCCATGTAAACATGTTGTCCCTGACTTTGTACCTGTGCACATCTAGCCTCAGGCAGATTCTTAGGACAAGGACAAAAAACAGCCATAGCCTTTGCCAAAATACCACAAGAAGAGTCTCTAGCCCAGTTGTTAGTATTGTTCCCCTCTGAAGCCTCTTGAGCTGGACCGCCTTAGTCCATACAGCTCTCAGGACTACTGTCTTCCAAGGTCTTACCAGAACGGCCCATTAAGCCATGCCTACAGAGTTCAACCCATTTCCTAGTTCAAAGCCTAAAAGTCCTCTACAGCCCTCCAAAAAACAGCATGGGCAAGTTTGTCACAGCAATAGCCCACTCCCTGGTACCAACTTCTGTCTTACTTTTCTTTTGCTATAAAGAAACACCATGACTGTCTTAGTCATTGTTCTATTGCTGTGACCATATGAAGAGACACCATGACCAAAGCAACTCTTATAAAAGGAAACATTTAGTTGGGAGCTTGCTTACAGTTTCAGAGGGTTAATCTGTTGTCATCATGGCGGGAAGCATGACAGTGGGCACGGCACTGGAGTAGTAGCTGAGAGCCACATCCTGATCCGCAGGCAGAGACAGAATATGAGATTCTTAAATCTCAAAGCCTCCCCCACCCGCAGTGACACACTTCCTCCAATAAGGCCACACCTACTTCAAGAAGACCACACCTTCTAATCCTTTCAAACAGTTCCAGTCCCTGGTGACTAAACATAGAAATAGGTGAGCTTGTGGGGGCCATTTTTATGTGAACCACCACAATAATGAAGGCAACTTATAAAAGAAAATGTTTCCTGAGGCTCAGGGTTCCAAATGGTTAGAGTCCATGATCGTGGAAGGGGCCTTGGCAGCAGCAGATAGGGTATGGTGCTGGAGCAGTAGCTGAGAGCTTAAATTCTGATCTGTACGTTGGAGGCAGAGAGAGAGAACTGGGAAGGAGTTTTTTAAACCTAATAACCCACCCTCACTGACAAGGCCACACCTCTTAAACCTTCTCAAACAGTTCCACTAATTGGTACCAAGCATTCAAATATATGAGCCTAAGAAAGCATTCTCATTTAAACCATCAAAACCAGCCTGTGGTGTAAATGTATGACCCTAGCTATATGACCATAACCATCTGAGAAAACCTCTAACTAAGGCTGGGGAGATGACTCAGACAGTAAAGTCACTGCTGTGCAAGCATGGGAACCCGGGCTCAGATCCCCAGTACCCGTGTTAAAGCTTGACCTGACGGGATGCATCTGTAACCCCATCACTGGGGGAAGAATATAGACAGATGGATCCCAGGGGCTTGCCAGCCGACCAGTCTAGTCAAATGGATAAGCTTCAAGTTCAATGAGAGACCATGTCTCAGTACATTAAACAAACAAACAAACAAACAAACAAACAAATAAATAAATAAATAAGGTGGAGAGATGATTGGAGAAGACACCTGACACCCACCCCTGGCCTCCACACACATCCACACAAACATGAGTAAACTTATACACACACACACACACACACACACACACACACACACACACACACACACTCACACAGTGTTGACAAGGAAAGTTCTAACTAACTGGAGTGGCTGAGCTTGCGCAGAGAGAGGGACAAGGGTCTTTGGATGATAAACTTGAAAGAGACTTGTGGAAGTTGGAGTAACTTCTGTTGACTGATTGATAGGGTGCATTGCAATGCCCTAACCGGGCAGGGAGGGGGCGGTGGGCAGCAGAGAGGAGGGGAACACAGTCACTGTTGTTGTTTTCTTGTGGTTCGTAGAACAGGGTCCCTCTAAGTAAAATTTAATAAACTGAGCTTGGCCTTCCACATTGACAAATACTATTGAAAATTCCAATTAATGGAAGCCATTTATCCCTGGTAGCCCTTATTACTCCTCCTGGAAATGAAGTTAAGGACTCTTAGAAACCTTAAGAATTGGGGTTCATAAGCATTATTTTTCCATAGTCATCAAAGTCGAACAAGATTTCTGTCTTTGTTTAGGAACGCGTCAAGACAGGGCTTCTATCTTTCCAACTAGGCAACAAAACATATTTCCCCTTTCTGTAATTTCCCTTAGAAGAAAGTGACATTTGCTATACAGTTCTATTTCCCCCCTTTGGTTTTTAATTATAAGAAGCTTCTAACAGCTGATTTATTATATAGGGAACAAATTGTGTCTTTGAGACCCACTGCACGGTAATTACTAGAGTTAGCACAGCAGATATCTGTGCGGGGGCCAGCAGTCAATTTTGACTCGGAATAGATAATACACGGACTGCTATTAAGTTTAATGTAGATTAATGTGACTTGCTTCCCTTTGCATGTATGTATGCAGGTACCAATAATTAAGATTAATTTCTGCTAGATAGAATGGCCTTCACTGCGCATGGGGCCGGAAAATGCTTCTTTAATAGCTGTTAATTGGATATATTTGCTTTGATGGTGAAATCCTGATTAGTCTGAAAACCCCCGCTGTGCTTCCCCCCCATCTGCCCCACCCATCTTGAGGGGAAGGAGTTTGACAGAGGCAGAGTGGGGGCTCTGAGGTGATGGAGCCTTTTAGCCTGGTATTCAAGTCCAGGCCAGGCCATCTGTTTCCCAGTGAGTTTGCTACAGCTGCTCTCACCTCCTGAGGACCTACTATGTGCCAGGTACTCTTTCCATTTCCATTTTTTTGCATGTATCTGTATATGTATCTCTCTCTCTCTCTCTCTCTCTCTCTCTCTCTCTCTCTCTGTGTGTGTGTGTGTGTGTGTGTATGTGTGTGTGTGTGTGTATGTGTGTGTGTGTGTGTATTTATTCCCTTCAGCCAGGGTCTCTCACTGAAGCTGAAGCTAGGCTGGAAGCCAGCAAGTCCCCAGGAGCCTCCCTGTATCTGTCTGCCACAGCTCTGCTGTTACAGACATGAGCATATACATGGCTTTGCTAGTCCCTTCTCCATAGGATCTGGATGTCCTCATACTTGCCCAGCAAGTACTCTTGCCTAGTGAGCCATATCCTCAGACCCCATGCTTTTTTATTTATTTAATTTTTTTTCGTGTGTATGCACATGTGTGTGCACATGCATGCGCACAACATGTGTGTGGAAGCCAGATGTCAACCTCTGGTATTGTTCTCCAGAATGCTGCCCACTTTGCTTTTTGAGACAAGGTCTCTCTCTCACTGGCCTGGAAATGGATAATCCTGTTGAACAGATGATCAGTGAGCCCCGGGGACCTTCCTATATCTACCTCTCCAGCATTGGTATCACCATGCCCAGTTTTAAAAACACCTACTATGTTTTATTTATTTTGCGTGGGGTTTGTGGGTACCACGGTGCATGCTTGGAAGTCAGAGGACAACTGGACAGAGCTGGTTCTCCACCTTCAATGTGTGGGTCCCAGAACTCCAGTCCAGGCCATTGGAATTTTCGGCAAGGGCATTTACGAGCTCTGCCACCTCCCCAGCCCAAGACATTTCACAGAAATCTCCAGAGAGTAGGTAATTTCTTTATTTCCACGTTGTAAAGAGTGGGTATATTTTGTCCAGCATGCTGGGGACCAGCAGTGGTTTTGGATTTTAGACTTCTAATGTTTTGGATTGTTTTCACACATATAACAGGGCTATTGGGGATGGGAATCAAGTCTAAACCTGAAATCGGTGCATTCTCCACTGATGCTTTGCACACATAGCCTGAAGGTGATTTCGTACAGTATTTTTAGTACACCTGGATTTTTATCATGATATGTCACATGAAGTCAGGTGTGGAATTTTCCACTTGTGATATATCTTGGGGTGTTAAAAGTTTCAGATTTGACAGCATACTGCATTTTAAAGCTTCACATTAAGAAGCTGGGTAGCTATGCTAGCGTGCATAAAGCCCTGGGTTTTACCACATAAACTGGGCATGATGGTACATGTCTGAAATCCAGGCTCTTGGTGTGTGGAGGCAGGAAGATTAGAAGTTCAAAGTTATCCTCGATTTCAGAGTGAATTTGAGACAAGACTGGTCTACATGAGACCCTATCTAAAAAAAAAAGAAAATGAAAAAGAAAAGGAAAAAAGGAAGAAAGAATAATTACTCTATATAGATACTCTTTTTTTTTTTTTTTGTAATCTTTGTGTGTGTGCCTTAGTTGAAGTCAGAGGACAGCCTTGGGTGACAGTCCTCACTTTTCAGCCTTGTTTAAAACGGTATTTCTGCTGTTTCTCCACTGCACTTGACAGGCCAGAGAGCCCACAGGCTTCTGGGGTCAGCCTGTCTCTGGCTTGCATCTCCTACATACTGTAGGAGTACCGGGATTACAGACTCGCGAGCTGCCCGGCCCAGCTTTACATGGACCTAGGGTTTTCCGACTCAGGTCTTCATGCTTGAGCAGTTAGCACTTTCCTGGGGGGCATCTCACCTGCTCCCTATATGGGACTCTGGTAAAAAGCAAAACCAGGCCAGGCAGTGGTGGCACACGCCTTTAATTCCAGTAAATGGGAGGCAGAGGCAGGCGAATCTCTGTGAGTTCCAGGCCAGCCTGGTCTACAGAGCAAGTTCTAGGACAGTCAGGACTGTTACACAGAGAAACCCTGTCTCTAAAAACAAAACAGAACATAACAAAACAAAAAGTAAACAAAAGGTAAGAAAAAGAAAAACTGACATGAAACACTAACAACCTCCAAGTGGTATGCATCGACAATGTCTGGTTGTGAAGGGGGAAGCTGAGGGATCCACACAGGAGGGCCAGTCCCAATGAATTTGTGTGTCTCTGTTTTGCTCTGCTGCTGAAGTCTATAGCGCACTCAAGGTGTGATTTAGGGGGCTCACCAGGTGTCAGCTGTTCTCATATGCAAACTGTGAGCTCACTGCCTGGGAGAGTGGTCCTGCCTCTGGGGCTGGAGAGATGCCTCTGCAGGTAAAGTGTTTGTTTTGCAAACAACAGGACTTGGCTTGATCCTCAGAGCCCCCATAAGAGGCGGGGTTTGGTGGCATGTGCTTATAAGCTCAAAGCTTAGGCAGCAGAGGCAGTCAGATCTCTGAGGCTCGCTTGCCAACTAGCCTGGTTAACTTGGTGAGTGAGAAACTTTTCTCAAAAACACAGTAGCTGACCCCTGAGGAACAAGTCCCAAGGTTGACTTCTGGCTGCTCATGTATGCACACACACGTGTACCCAGATCACATACATACAAATACAACCTAAATTTACTATTGATGCTTACATAAGAGATCAGTAAGGGGAATAAGTTGGGTAGAAATAATAACGTAAAGGTTTCTAATCAGGCCTATATTCTCCTCTGGAACACGATAACTCCATCACAGTTGTGAATACATATAATTAAACTATTTTTTAAAAACTAAGGTATAGCCAGGTGCTTAGTGGCTCTGGCTATGGAGTCTGGCTGACCAGAGACTGCTTGCTTCAGCTATTTCTGAGCTGTGTGGCATTGTGAGACACACTAAGCCTCTGACAGCCTCAATTTCTCACCTGGAAGTCCATCTTATCAAGAGCTTCTATGAGAAGGGAAAGCATGGGAGGCTGGGTATGTGAAAGGCACAGAAATAAAGGTTCTAGCATAGGAAAAAAACTTGTGAGGAAATAAAAGTCCCAAGTCCCAAGAATGTTTTGAAAAAAAATGCAATATTTTAATTTGTTCTTGGAGAATTCATGCACGTATACAATGGCCATCAGTTATATTCACACCCACTTCCTCTTCAACTCCTTCTATATCCTCCCCATGTCTCCCTCCCAACATCGTGGCTTTTTAAATCTGTTTATAACCCACTATGTCCGATTTATGCTTCCCATATATGAATGGGGGTGGGGCCACCCACTGGAGTGTGGGCGACCTACCAAGGACGACTCTCTCTCCTCCATGCCATAATCTGTCACTGGCTCTCAGCTAGGGGTGGGGGCTCCTGAACCCCTCCCCCATCCGTGCTGGACCGTTGACTGGCTTGATCTTGTGCAGACAACCATAGCTGCTGTACGGAAGATAATGTTCCACCCTGATCCTTTCCAACCTCTGACTCTTACAGTCTTTCTGCCCAGTCTTCCGAGGTGGTCCAGTCTTCTGCCTTGGGTGGAAAGGGTGTGATCTGGATATCCCATTTCCAACCAAACACTCTACTGGATCTTGTTCCCTGCACTTTGATCGGCTGTGAATCCCAGAATGAATTTTAATTATTTAATTACTGTAAGATGGCTGAAACTATCTCTGAAAAAACTCTTTATCATTTTACTTTGGCACAAAGAGTAAGAATGCTTTAAATTCTAGGAAATCTTTGAGAATATATTGCCTACTCCATTAGAAATAGTTCTGTTGAGACCTGAAAAGACAGGAGAAGAAAGAGGAGATTGAAGGTTTCAGACCTTAGGGTACATGAGATTGATCTCACTATTTTGATGGCTACACTCACTCTGCACACCCAGTGAGCCATATAGGACCACGGGGTGGGAAGGTCTTGGCTGGCTTCAGACTGAGTATGGTCTTGGTCAAGGGTACACTTATGACTGAACCTTCCAGATAATCACAGATATAATTTTTTTTTTGAGAAAAGGTAGTGTGGAAAATGTTAGATTTGGGAGAGGAAGATGAGGGTTTTGGGAAGAGAGGTACGGAGTTTAACTGTCCTTCAGAGAAGACATTTATTAACCCCTACCGGCAGGCGGCACAACATAATGGAATCTGCAAGGAGAAGCTTCAGTTTCACTAGACAAAGCAAGCTTTCCACTCTTGTTTCTGAGGGAAGAGGGGGGTCTTTTATCAAGAGGAAGCAGGCTTAGTATGCAACGTGTGCTATGTGACCAAGACAGAGGAGCAGGACATACACGTCTTGGGTAATATGAAAGGGTTCACTCTTTTTCTGGGTAGAAGAACGGATCTTCATGAATGTATGACCCATGCTATGTAACAACAGTCAGGTTGCCTCCAACCTTTGGATGACAGGGGATTATGTACATTTCCACATTGCTCAGAGTCCTCTCTGCTTAGAGCCTAGTTACATAGAGAGCCTGGGTTCCTTACCAGAAACCCTTCCTGACAAAGCTAATCTGTGTGTGTGTGTGTGTGTGTGTGTGTGTGTGTGTGTGTGTGTGTGTGTGTGTGTGTGCATGCACGTGCATCATGTGTGTGCAGGTTCCTATGGAGGGAAAAAAGGGTAATTACAGGTGGTTGTGAGCCTCCTGAAGTGGGTGCTGGAAAGGAAACTTGGATCTTCCGGAAAAGCAGCAAGTGCTTCTAACTACTGAGCCATCTGTCCAGCCTTACAAGGCTACTCTGAACTCATATGTGCCCATGATCAGAGACACTGGACTCAGGTCTGTAAACGGATAAGGAAATATTAACAGGGTAGCATTGTGCATTCTCTAGGAAGGAGATTTGGAAGGCTGGGCCTGAGTGAGGCACAAAGGTTGAGCCTCAGAGTTGCGTGGCCACAGAATTGATCATCTGTCAGCGTGAGCTCCAGGCATGGCTTCTCTGCCTTAAATAACCTGGTCAGACCACAACAGTTTTGTTTAGCCTTTGGAAACACCCAGGATCCACCTGGGGGCTTGTTGAATTCTGTCTCTGGAGTGCATGAATGTTGGGGACAGTCGAGAGATCAAGCCATGCTGTCAGGAGCTGGTGCGGATGGGAGCTTGTCCACGTGTAGCTTACACTGGTGACAGTATTCCCGAAGAAAACAGCTATAACAGATGCCCTTGGGCTGGCTCACTCTATTGTCCAAGTCTTAGCTGAGCTTCCAGGAAAGACTGACATTCTTCTCTGTTTGGTATGTTCGAGATGGAAGGGTAGATAGGTGGAGGGGCTTGTAGATGGAGGGAAAATGGATAGTGGTGTGTTTACCTTTTCCTGATGTAGTCACCCAAAATGGGGCAAACAACAACCCCACCAAAGGCTAGCTTAATGAACTAGTAAGTTTCCTGGGCTTTCTTATACAGCACAGATGAGGGATTGCCTACAGGAACATGAGTGGCCCCCAAATAGCTGTATCATTACAGTCTTACCACACCGTGGATGATGACCTAATAGACCCTGCGTTATAAAATCTCCACACCCCTATTCAGTTAGCTTTTCAGTTCCTGTATATTTCAGCATCTCTCAAGATCATTTGCAGATAGTATGGGGGTCTGGACTCCAAGGTGAGACCCCCCCATGACCCTCCATTCCCTGCTTCTACTAGGGAGGGTTGTCAGCTTTATTACAATGACCAAGGACTTAGCTATCACGATTGCTCTGCTCAGTTAATTGTTGTGGCTACCAGGCTAACGTGGTCTCTACTCAAAATGGCAGAGGGGTGATCACGTGATGCCTGGAGGGAAAAGGTTGCAATGGCAAGAAAGAAGGAGGATAGAAAAGAAGACATGATTGACAGGAACGAAAGTCGATGGTGGGGATGGATGTGTCCTGGGCAGCTCTGGGTTTCAAGGAGTGGTGATGAGACAGACCTAGGGATAAACAGGGACCAAGAGGAGGAAACTCAGAAGAAGAGCAAGAGTCAAACAAACAAAACCCTTCATGACCACAGTCCACGATAACACAGGAAAAACCCTCAAAGCCAGCTTTGCCACAGTCTCCGTGTGACTGGAGTCCAGCCCTGGGACGAAAAGGCTCCAATAAGGTAGTTTTAACAGAATTAAAGGGAACATTTCTTTTGATTCTATTAAATTATCCGATGGATCATGAGGTGGTTATGGGTTGGAATTATGACTGGAGCTAATGGGGGGCATTTACGCGGGCTTGGCTTAGCAGGAAATTGGTCATTAGAACACTTCAGTGAAGAGGCGCGGCTCCCGAGACAGCCAGAGACCCGGGTTATTGAGAATGGCCTGGCAGACAGGTGGGGAAAGGGACTCCCATGCTGGTCAGGGGTTGGCTTGAAGCGTTGCTTTGCTCCCCAGGCTGTATGTTTCTAGAACCTAAGAGAGCGGAGCTGAATCCTGGTGTGGTGGCGCCCATCGTAGATTCTCATAGGTGGCTGAAGTATGGTATGGCGCACTTTACGGAGTGAAGTTGGGGAAAAGGGAAGAAGAAAGGAACAGACAAGGCACGGGCTCTGGGGACCTCTGCCTGAGTTTATGTTGTCTCACGTCATCCTTGCAATGACCCCGTGAGGCGGATGCAACCGGCTTCAATCTCACAGGAAAAGCAGCCGAGGCTCAGAGAGGCTAAGTGACCTGTCTAGGATAGCCCAGATAGGGCCAACGCCTAAGCTTTGCTTTCTTGGTTTTTCGAGACAGGGTTTCTCTCTGTGTAGTTTTGGTGCCTGCCCTGGATCTCGCTCTGTAGCCCAGGCTGGCCTCGAACTCACAGAGCTCCGCCTGGCTCTGCCTCCTGAGTGCTGGGATTAAAGGTGTGTGTCATTGCTGCCCAGCTCAAAACCTAAGCTTTTTTTTTTGGTTTTTCGAGACAGGGTTTCTCTGTGTAGCTTTGCGCCTCTCCTGAAACTCACTTGGTAGCCCAGGCTGGCCTCGAACTCACAGAGATCCGCCTGGCTCTGCCTCCCGAGTGCTGGGATTAAAGGCATTCGTCATTGCTGCCCGGCTCAAAACCTAAGCTTTTAAAGATCTACCCCATGTCGTACATCTCCTGTGTGCCTTGGACTGGCCTTTTCCAGGGCACCACTATCTGTTAGACACAGCTCTGATGTGGAAAGTAAGATGGCTTGGCTTGTAAAACAACTGCTGTGCAGACATGAGGACCCGAGAGTGTATCCTCAGCACCCATGTGAAGGCCAAGTGCAGAGACACACATCAGCAACCCTACCCCTGGGTGGGTGGAGACAAGTGCGTCCCTGGAGCTCACTGCCCATTGGGCCTAGGTGCATTGATGGGACGGACGGACACACACACACACACACACACACACACACACACACACACACACACACGTCCAAACAGCAGTCTCCCGAAAAGCCATTTGCCGTTTGCTTCTGACTATGTTCCCAGGGGGCGAGTGGGCTCCCCAGTTCCTTCCCTGGAAATGAAGCTCATTGTCGCCGGGCTTCACTCTCTATGGCTGCAGCTCAGATTCCCAGAACACCCAGTCTGCAGGCCAGCCCTCCAGCGAGGAGTGGGTTAAAACCAACATTTGCAGATGAAGAGGTAAACATATTTACATTCCTCTCTCCACACCTTCTGCATATGTCATGCCGTGAATAGCTTCAGAGGTCTGTTTGTACTATCTCTCTAGAATTTTTACAGTCTGCAGGACACAAAATCTCTATAAAGTGACTTATTGAAATAGAAGCAGATTGGTAAAACCGTTTCCCTCTTATGAACTGTGAAGAATGATCCTCTAAATGAAATCAGGAAGGAACTGGACAGAATCTTGTTTAATGGTCTGACAAAATGAATCACAACGATTCCAGACATCCATCACTGCTAAAAGGGGACCACAAATGATCTGTGAACCACTATATATTGATTACCCGTGTGGTACAAGTGTCGGATTTAATGTTCACACACCATAGAGAGGCGGCAGGGACAGATGGTGCCTTAACTCTTCTTTGATAGATTTTAATGGTGAAATATTGATTTCTATCTGGCCAAGGCCTGCTGTTAGGGGCCAAAGTCATTTGTTGGGTATTGCCGGACACCCAGTTGGCCCGGCGTAATCAATCATTTTTGGCAAGGCAGGTGAAAATCCAGAGAGAAGCACCTTGGAACCCAAACGGAAGCGTGATGTGTCTGAATCCAGCCACCTAGAGGAAGAGTGAGGGGGGAGCGCGCGCGAGAGAGGACTCTCGGAGACGGTGCCTGTAAGGAATTATTAATGATAAGACATGTTTACTGAGGAGAGGCGCAGCGAATCAGAGCTGACATGACATAGTCCGGGAGCTTCGCAGAGAAAATGAGCCTCTTGCTAAGAGGGACTATATTTTATTTAAACACCCTTCTAAGGCTGGGAACTCAGGTAATCTGTTGTGTTACAACTCACTGGTTGTTCTTGCCATCCAGAGAGATAACACTGAGGCACTAATAGGAACACATCAATCACAATCAGCCTGCAATTCCAGCAGTGTCTCGTCCTCCCAGCTCCTCTTTTAAGCTCCTTAATAATGGTGATAACATAGTTGGGGGCTGCAGAGAGGCCTCTCCCCACCGAGGGTCAGATTCCCAAAGTGAGGAGCTTGCCAAATCGGCACCAGGGGAAACAGCTCTGTGCTGGGGATGGTTAGGAACAGCTGGGAGGGTGGGACTCCAGCAGGAGAACTGTCTGTAGTCCCCTGCTCCCAGGGTTCTGTGACGTCATTCCCGCTGCCTTCCTCAGGAAGGGGCGTGCGTGTGTGCACCTATGTGTAATTACCAGGTAACAAGACTCGTTTTTCTTGGGTAGCTCATAACACGGTCTTAAAGGCAGCTTCCAAATGGAGCCCTCTAGAGTTTATAGTGATGGAGTTGAGTGGTGGCTGCCCAGGAAGGAGGTGGGGGAGGAGGTGACCACTTAGAGGTGGGTGTGGGGAGGGGACACACCTCATGTCCATAGCTCCTAATGAGTCTTAACCCGGATCCTCAAGGTGAAATCACTCTTTTTCTGTTTGACCTCTCTCCCCTCAGGCTGTGAAGTAGCTGAGGGCTGTGTCTGACTCCCTATCATATTCCCTGTACCCCGGCTACAGTCTAGGGATTCACAGAGTGTCCGTGTATGGATACATCTGATACGTAAGGGAAGGGGAGTGTTTGCATTGGGAAACAGTTGGTCACGGTCTGGGCAGCTGGCTCAGGTGGTAAGGGGCTTGCTGTTCAAGCATGAACACCTCAGTCCAGATCCTCAGAATTCAAATAAAAACCCAGGCATTGTGTGTGTCTGGAACCACGATACTGTGCTGGGAAAAAAGACAGGCAGGGGGCTTCTGTCCAGCCAGTCCAGCTGAATTGGTGAGCCCCAGGTTCAGTGGGAAACTTTGTCTCAAAAAATAGGTAGATGGTAATCAAAGAAAACACTCAACGCTCACCTCTGGCTATGGGCTCCTCCTCCAACACACACACACACACACACACACACACACACACACACACACACACACACCGTTTATAGCGCCTTGCTTGTTTGGAGTATTCACATAGGTATATGTGTGTCATGTGCACATGGAAATACATACATCCAGAAAGAAATACACTAATGTTATTTTTTTAACTCATGTAGTACTCTTTCTTTTCTCTCTGTGATTTACATTTTGTATGAGCCAGCACAGTGTGAAGAAAGCCTAAATTCTAGAGGCAGACCACTCACATAAGAATCCTGCTGACTCTGCCAGTAATTACAGGTGTCTTCAGTTAAGCTGCTGTGACTCTGGGTCTTGACCAGCTCGTCTGCAAATAGGGGAAAGCTGGTGATCTGAGGGTTAGATGAGTCGGTCAATAGGAGTCTTGCTTGTGTAAATATGAAAGTTCTACGTCCTATCGTTCTGCTTAAATTATATAGCTTGCAAGTGTCCTCATTAGAGTTAACTGTCAACTTGACACAGCCTGAGAGTCAGCTGAGAAGGGAGTCTCAGTTGTGAGATGGCCCCATCGTGTTGGCCCGCGGGCATGTTTGCAGAAGAGTGTCTTGATTATTAGCCGATGTAGGAGGACCCAGCCTATTGTGGGTGGTACCGTTCCTCAAGAAGGTAGTCCTATAACATGTAACGAGGTTAGCTAAACACGAGTCTGAGCAAACCGGCAAGCCTCGTGCCTCATGGTTTCTGTTTCAAGTTTCTGCTTGAGGTCCTGCCCTGACTCTCCTGACAATGAACTGTGACCTGGAAGTGTTAGTCAAATAAACCCCTTTCCTCAACGAAGTTGCTTGGTGTGGTGCTTCTTACAGCAACAGAAGAAAAAAACTCTCCTGGCATGCCTTTGCAGTAAAATCTTAACCTACATGAATGCACGTTAGTGGAAACCCTTTATGGAGTTGGCATTGAGAATCCCAGCAAACATTTGCCATCCTCTCTGGGACATGGCCAGCCTACACTTAAGCAGTACGCTTGTCTTTGCAATGGCTTGGTGAAGTCAAAGATCTGTTTTATCGTAACTTGTGCACACTCTCCATGTGATTCCATATGGGAGATAGATCGGAGCCTCAGGGGGTCTGCCGGGGCCTGGGTGTTTATCTCTCAAAGTCTGTGCCCAGAGATACGCACCAGGGACTTGAGTGCTTAAGGTTGCTGACAGACAAAGACACTGTGGAGCTCTGCTTTGTGGTCCACCCAGCTGTGCCACTTTCCCCCCAGATGTGAGCAGTGCTGGCGGCAGATTCCGTTTAGATTATCTTGCTTACCTAATGATTTTTGCTTCACTGCCTTGCTCGATTGTGTTCGCCAGGACGGGCAGGCTATTAAAATGTCAAGGCACATTGAATTGTTGTTATCCAGGAGAGAGACCTTTCCAATCAGCCCAAGCTCTGGAGGTTGCATAAACTCCGAGAAGGGGATCAGAGAGAAGGGTGAGCACGGAGGTTGGGGGGGGGGGGGGCGGAAGACACAGATGCAGTAGCTGGGATTTACAGCAGCTTGATTGTGCTAATTAAATATTAAAAGGTCGTCTTTTCCAACAGGTATTGGTGGCTCCCCTGCTTCAAAATGTAAGGGGTACCTGCAATGAGAGTTAGAGAAAGGCAAGGGGAAGGTGGCCCCCAGGTTCTGGGTGGGGAGGGGACCAGGGCAATATTATCAGGCACCAGGGATTACAGCCCTGCTGAGCGTCCCTGCTTAGCACCCGCCCCCTCTCTTGGTACTGCATCCTTTGCATTGCCGGTGACGGCTGGCAGGTCAGGGGTCAAGGATACTTAAGTGTTTTTTCAGGGTGTTTCCAGGAAGCACCTCTGGCCCAGCCCTACCTGTACCCGCTGGACCAATCTGGACACATTCTTCTTCAGTTGGGCCTTATTTTCCAAGGGATGTTCTTTTCCCTTTTGGGGGATCCAGGGAGAGCAGGGTCAAATTATATTCTTGTACATTCTCCAGTGATCAAAGCTGAAGGCTGCAACCGGAAACAGACTTTTCCTTCTTTATTTCTGTCATTTCACAACTATTTGGCTGTGCGTGGCCACTGTTTCAGTTTTATTTCACAGGGACACCCCCCCCCCCTGCCGAAGTCTCCAACACCTCAACACCCTGCTCACGTATGACCATACAGGGTGGGGCACTCCAGCATCCCTGCTCTGTTCTCCATGGGTACACAAGTCTCATCAGCCCACGCTCATCTCCTCCCTACTCCCATGGTGCATTCCCCGCCAAAGGCCTGCCTCATCCTGGAGAATTGCACCCATGTGGCTCTCCGAGCACCAGGCTTTGCTGCCTCGTCCCCTGCTGTCTGTCTTCCAGCTTAAAGCAGGCCCCAGACACAAACGACAAAACTTACTGACTCGCACAATCAAAACCTCTGCACTATGTTAAATATGCACTGTATTTCAATAAAACCTATTAAAAAGTACGTAGAGATTTTTGGTTGTGAGCCTAGCTGTTAACAGTGCATAAGCTGGCTCTCTGGATCCCATTACCTATGGTTGGATACCTTGCTCGCCCCTGATAAAGCAGGGAGGGGCTTGGTCCTGCCTCAATTGAATGTACTAGGCTTAGCTGACCTCCCATGGGAGAACTTACCCTGTTGGAGGGGGGAGGGGAGGAGGGGTGGGAAGAGCAGGAGGAAGGAGGAGAGGGGGATCTGTGGTTACTATGTAAAATGAATAAAAAAAATTTTTTTAAAAGTATGTAGAAATTTAAGTAAATTCTCTAAAGTTATCTTCTGTAAACTACTGAGTTTATTGTTCTCTAATACAGAAAAACAAACTAATGAAGAAACTAAAGAAAAAAGCCTTTTCCATGCTTGCCTTGGCCCAGCCAGAAGGCTGGACTCAGTACTGCCTGGAACTGCCTGGGAGTCTGCGTCTGGACAGTGGTTGAGGGTGACATGTGTGCTCTCGAGTGTTTCTGGTCCCAGAAACTTGTCTGGATCCATTTCCCCATGTGTTAATCCGCAGACTTCTACCCCAACCTCTAGACAGTGGTTCTCAACCTTCCTATTGCTGTGAACCTTTAATACATGTCCTCACGTTGTGGTGACTTTCTACCATAAAATTATTTCATTGCTACTTCATAACTGTGCTTTTGCTACTGTTATGAATCACAATGTAAATATCTGTGTTTTCCAGTGGTCTTAGGTACCCCCTGTGAAAAAGTCATTCAATGCCCCCAAAGGGTCATGACCCACAGGTTGAGAACCACTGCTAGAATCCTGGGCCCCTCTGGGAACGCTTTGGAGCAGCCATGCCTGTTCCGCCTCTGTCCTCTCCTCTAAGCACGTCTCCCCCTCTCTTCCTTCCTCTTTCCTCCTTTCCTGCCTTCCCTTCTCCCTCTCTCTCCCTTCTACTTCCTCCCCCCACCATTTCTCTTCCTCTCCATTTCTCTCTCCCTTGATTCTCTTCCTTCCTCCAGACCCAGTAGACTCTATCTATCTATTCCTGTAACTCAGGAAATATAGATGCTCAACAGATTTCAAATTTCCATGGGCAGATGATGGAAGGACTAAATCCTGCCCCAGCCTGGTAAGCCTCATGTGATTTCTTACATGCTATTTCTTGGGTTAAAGTAGGAGCTCGTTGTGATGGAAGATGTTTTTCCTTTCTCAGATTCCTGTGTGGGATATATTCCCACGATCCCATGAGTCCTCACTGTCACCCTGTGTGGTGGCTTTGGCCCAGTGCCAGCCTTCCATTATAGCTCTTCAAGTACAAGGTCAAAAGCTAAGCCCTTCGTTGTGTTGGAGCTCAGGCCAGACCTGACCTCGGGCCCCTGCAGTTCTGGTAGTTGACTGTCCAAATGGCACATCCTTCTGTGAGTCCATGTCTCCTGTGCATGCCACGTGCCTTCCAACTCAGAATCTTAGGAAAATGTCAAAACAGAATAGGGCTGTGTGTGGTTTCCCCTTAGTCTTCTAGACTCATCTCTGACCCTGCTGAAGAGACAGTCTGAAGGCTGAGGAGGTGGCAAAACCCACAAAGAACTTTCTATGCAAGGTTAGGGACCTGAATTTGGGCACCCAGAAACCAAGGAAATAGCCAAATGTGGGGGTGCCTGTAACCCCAGCACTGAGGTCAGTGGCGGGAGGTCCCCTGGGGCTCGCTGTATTAGCCTACTTGGTAAGCCCCAGGCCAGTGATGGACCCTGTTTAAAAACGGGAGGGGAGTGGAGCCTGAGAACGATACCAGGGTTGTCCTGTTTCCTCCCAAGCTCCCACGTGCGAGCACACACAAAGGCAGATTGATTTAATGGATATTAAGATATGGTTTCCTTTTTTAGCTTCCCCTTAACCCCCACCGTGCCCCTGTGAAGCAAGGCAGGCCCAGTTCTGTCTTAATTGGATTTCCTGGCAATCATCAGCAAAGTGGATCTGAGCGCGCTTGGCCCATCACCTGGCTTGCTTCAGCCCCGTGATTAGATTTGTCTAATTAACCTGACTAGGAGGATCCAAGCACCCAGGCTGTGAAGGACAGGCAGTCTCCCCGGTGTTCTGACATCATGCTGGTAACAGCCTTGATGTTGATTCCACAACAGCCACTTAGCCTCCTCCGGAGCAGGTGCTGGGCATTTGTTGAGTTTGGGTGAGGCCGGAGCAGGATGCAGAGGGGGAATCAAAAGGATGGATTGGCTAGCAATGAAAGGCAGGCCCGCCTCTCCCGAGGTGCACCAGTGACAGTCTGGGCTACTTTGTAAATCAGCCCAGTCATTTGGGCTTCCTCTAACTGAGATCCAGAGTTTTTGTGCATGCGTGTACATGCGTGTGAATGTTCACTCATGTGGGTGTGCATATCTGTACGCAGGTGCATGCCTGTGCAAGTGGAGAGCACAAGACAACTCCAAGTGTCTTTCCTCAGGTGCCACCCACAGTGGTTTATTGTTGTTGTTGTTGTTAGTATTTGTGACAGGGTCTCTGACAAGCCCGGAGCTTGGCGAGTAGGCCAGGCTGGCCAGCTGCTAGCTCGAGGCTTCTTTCTGTCTCTGCCTCCCTGGTAAGAGGATTACAAGTGTACAGCATCATGCTTGGCTTTTTGTCCTTTTTAACATGAGTTGTGGGGGATCCAACTCAAGTCCCTAAGCTTGCAAGGCAAGCACTTTGCCAACTGTCTCCCAGGCCCTGGTTTCTAATCTTCAAAATGAGAATAATAAAGATCACCCTCTAGGGCGGCTCCAAGCGCTCAGTGGGAGCAGATCCACAGTGTGGTGTTCTCAGTACCTGGCCCTGAAGACACCTGCCCTAGTTAGCTTTGACCGTCAAATCGACACAGCCTGGAGTCATCTAAGAAGGGATCACAGTCAAGATAGACTGGCTGTGAGCATGTCTGTGGGGGACTGTCTTGACTGTTGGTGTCACAAGGCCCAGATCACTGTGGACAGTGCCATTCTCTGAGCAGGAACTCCTGGGCTGTGTAAGTGCTGGGTAAGCATGCGCCTGTGAGCAGCCTTTTCCCGCGATTTTTCTTGAAGTTCCTGCATGAATTCCTGTTCCGGACATCTGTCCAATGATAGATTGTGACATGTAAGTGGAAACAAACCCTTTCTTTGCCCAAGTTGCTTCTTTCTTTTCTTTTTTCTTTTTTTTTTTTTTTGTGAGACAGGGTTTCTCTGTGTAGTTTCAGTGTCTGCTCTGGATCTCAGTCTGTAGACCAGGCTGGCCTCGAACTCACAGAGATCCGCCTGGCTCTGCCTCTGGAGTGCTGGGATTAAAGGTGTGCGCCACCACCACTGCCTGGCTATCCCTAGTTGCTTCAGATAAGAGTGTTTTATCACAGCAACCGGAGCGAGAGTAGAAGAGACTCCAGCCAGCATGCGTCTCTGATGTGGGCACACACTGGCTCACACCCACGTGCACACACATGCACACGCTCCAAAGCTTCCTCACGCCAGCTGGCCTCCTTCTCACCCTTTCATGGCTGCTTCCTTGTCTGGATGCTTTAGTTTCTTCTCTCCCCACCGACTCTCTTCCCTCTTACTCTCACACCTGCACTTTCCTCTGTTCATGTGGAGCTTTTCTCCTCTGGGCGCTAAGGATGGGGACTCTGTCCCCAAAGAGCAGGTGTCCCTGACTCTCTTCAGGAGCACTTGTCCTGGAAGTTGTGCGCGTTCGTTTCTTTCCCCATCGCTGTGACCACATACAGGACAAGCAGCATCTTCCGGGCGGAACGGTTTATTTGGATGCACAGTTGGAGGATTCAGACTGTCGTGCTGAGGAAGGCTGCCTCACACTTTCTCCTGTACCTTCTGCACCATGATGGACTGTGCCCTCTAAAACTGTGAGCCCAAGTAAACACCCCCCTCCCTTAAGCTGTTTCTTGTCAGGCATCTGGTCCCAGTGATGAGAAAAGTAAATAATACAGGCTCCTATGCCCCTTTATTTAAGAGAGGAACCTCCTTTCTTCAACCAGGGGTCTGACTTGTGTATTGTACCCTCAGATGGGCATCGGCTCTCGTTCATCCCCTTGGTTTGGGCCCCGGGTTGGACACTCTGTGAGCAACATCAGTGGCAGCGTAGAAGGAGCTAAGACTGCACACACGGGCTTTAGTTCAAGCCACGGCATCCTTTGCAGGACACGGCACTTCTGAAGAACTGCCGGCACACTGTCCTGCAGCTCCTTTCATTGAAATCCCATCGATGAGGTCTGGGAAGCCACCACCCAAGGCAAGCGTGAGCCGTGCCATTGTGTGATGGAGGTCCCCACCCCATCACAGTGGCATGGAAGATCACTTTCCCCTCCACATACCCTGAAGCTCTCCAGTTGGTCAGGGACCTTGCTGTTAACATTTCCCTAGGAATTACTGTCAGTCTGGAAAATGCTTGTTGTATGACCATGAGGACTGGAGTTTGATTCCTAACACCCACGTGAAATGGTTGTGCCCGCTTGTCAGGACAGCTCTGGGGGGACAGAGGAGGGAGCACCCCTGAGACTCATTAGCCAAGTAGCCCAGCTACATGGCTAAATTCAGATTAAAGTCAAAACCCCATCTCAAATACAAGGTGGATAGCTCCCAAGGAATGATATCAAAAGTTGTCCTCTGACCTTCACACTCAAGTGCATTTGCACATATATGTATGCTCATATGGATACACATACTCACAGAATAAATTATAATTACATAAATGGCAGTCATCTGTGTAGCTTATTTCCCTCAATGTCCATGACATGGTAGGAGCTGTGTCCCCAGACAGTCTGCCTGAAGTCAGCAGTCCCCCAATTTCACAGACTCAGGAGAGAAGTGGGAGAGACGGAGGACTCTTCCCACAGGCTGTGGTCTCCTGGAACAAAGCCTGAACTCTGAAGTCCCCAGGAAAAGATTCTCCTGAGAATCTCCCAGGCCCCTTGGAAGCTGGGTTAAAGAGGGCCATGTCCGAGCTTGGTGATTAAGACTGGTTAGAAGCCGGGCGGTGGTGGCACATGCCTTTAATCCTAGCACTTGGGAGGCAGAGCCAGGCCTCCCAAACTCTGTGAGTTTGAGGCCAGCCTGGTCTACAGAGCGAGATCTAGGACAGGCACCAAAACTACACAGAGAAACCCTGTCTCGAAAAAACAAAAACAACAACAAAAAGACTTGTTGGAAGGATCTAGAAACACTTGGGAGACAAACACGTTGGGTCTGTCTGTGATGGAGTTCATAGACTAGGTAAATCGAGGTGGGTAAACTCACCCTGTGTGGACAGGACCACCCCATGGGCGGGTGTCTGGACTGTATCAAAAGGAGAAAGTCAGCTGAGCGCCATCGTTCATCGCTCTCTGCTTCCTGACCGTGGATACAAAGTGAACCGGCCCCTCACACATCTGCCTCCACATCTTCTCCACCATGCTGTCCTGTACCCCGTGAGCCAATGTAAGTCCTTTCTCCCTGCAGTTGCTTTTGATGGGCATGTTGTCATGGCAACATGGAAAGTAACACAAGTAAGGGAGACAGTATTTGAGGGAGCAGCGGGATTCCAGCTTTGCTTGGACAGAGCCTGTGCCATATCTGAACACCATACCTACACTCCCTGGCCGACGGAAGAGGGAGAGTGGGACCTGGCTTCCCAGGAGGCCACATACATTTGGAGATGCTCCTACTAGCCAAGCTGGTGGGAATGTGAAACATTTCTCACCTTCGTAGAAGCAGGGAGACAGGAGTGGCCATGTTTTCATCACTTCATGTTTCCAATAATAAAGAAGAACCTCTCTTAGTTTTTTTCCGTCTCCTGCCACATCAATGAATTTCAGTGCTCAGTTATTCATTTTTTAGTGATTTCCTGAATACTCAGTCTCTGACCTCTACCAAGGCTGATGTGTGCAACAGCCTCGGGCTCAGAGTTTTGTTTGCAGACAAGTGACTTCTTAGGTAATACTAAAGGTTAATGAACATTTTACATTAGGAGTGACAGCCGTTATGAGGACTGGGGTAGAGATTAGCACAACCCTACAGGTCTATGAAGAAAATGCAAAGCAAGACCCAAGCTAAAAAAAAAAAAGTTCTGGCCTGCTACCTGTGAAGCAATTCTGAATCCCTGTCTCTATCGCTGCCTCTGTACATGGTGGTAATGGCATGACTCACTAGGATAGCTTGAAGGATGAATGAAATTGCACAGCTGGGCAGGGGAGATTCAGTGGGTAAGAGCCCTCAATGCACAAGCATGAAGAACTGAGTTCAAATCCCCAGTCACCACATGGGAAAAAAATTGAGCATGGCTGTGCATATCTATAACATAAGTACTGTGTGGATGTAGGTGTGTTGGGTGGAGATAGGAACACCGCTAGGGCTTGCTGGCTTCCAGCCTAGCTCAGACTTCAACGAGGGACCCTGTATTGTAGGGGAAAAGTGGAGAGTGCCAGAGTAGGATACCAACATCCATCCTCTCCTTTGATTGCTGTACTTGCAAAGATGTAAACACACACACACGCACACGCACACGCACACGCACACGCACACGCACACGCACACGCACGTGGAGGGACATAGCTAATGGGCCTGAGACTCCAGCTGACCCATGCAGACGCTCCTACATCTTCAATGCTTTTCTTCTCAGGTGTTCTGACTACCCATGTCCTCACTGACACTTCTTGAACTACTTTCACACATTTGATCCAGCTCTAGGAAGCTGCCTCTGGATTTATGGTTAATTATTAAATTGTCAGGACTGAGCGCTAGCTCAGATCAATAACTATGCAAGCATGGGGACCAGGGTTGGATGCCAAGAATCTCCATAAAATGTTGAGTACATGAGGCTAGGTAAGCTATAGGTCTTAAGGAAATATGTACAACTGTTATACTGCTCATGGACATAGCATTAATCTGGCTTTTAAAGACTTATTGTTTACATCTAAAGATCAGTGCATTTTTTTTTAACCTTCATCAGAGAAGCTTCTTTTTGCAGTAGATGGTGATTATCACAGAGACCCACAACAGGTCAACATGCAGATGATAAAGGATTACAGAATACTCAGCTCTAAATGGGATATCTATATTACAGCCTCTACTCCTAAGCCTCGGGGATCATTATGGAAGAGGGGACCCAAAGCCAAAGGCAGTGGGTGACGAGAGAAAAACAGTGTTTTCTGGACACGGCAGGGCAATGCACATCTGAACCGACAGCAGTTGTGACAGTATGCACAAGGCCTGTGCAAGATCAAGTCAGGCGAAACTCCAGCATGGAACAGTGAGCAGTCAGGAAGTCCCGCCCCTCGCTGAGGAGCTAATGGCAACAGGTAACTGCTGGGGAGAGAGTTGGTTTTCTTCTTGGATGTAGCCTCAGAGCGCCTATCCATGCTCCAGTAAATAGACTTGCAACCAGGCAGGTACTGGTAACACTTAGTGGACTCAGAGAGTTAAAAACAATAACAACAACAACACACACAAAACTGGGAGGGGATAGTGGTGGTAGGGATATGAGGGAAACAGGAAGGGACTTGATCAAAACACATTCTATGCAGGTATGAAATTCTCAATTAGTAAAACAACAATAACAACAACAAAGTTGGGCATGGTAGCACACACTTGAAATACCAGGGCTGGAGGGGCGGATGTGCTAGCCAGCCAGCCTAGCCTATTCGGTAAATCCAAGGCAAGTGAAAGCTGCTGTCTCAAGGAAGCAAGGTAGATAGCCTGAGAAACAACACCAGAGGTTGACCTCTGTATGCAACCCCCGACACATGCACATGCATGTGCTCACATGCCAGCACACTCACACAAAGCCCCCATATAAACACACACACACACACACACACACACACACACACACACACACATACACACACACACACACCTAGCCAGCTTGTCTTATTGTCGTAGTCGACCACATTCAGTGATGCTATTTTCTCATCTGTCCAACAACACGGGTGTCCTAGGTGTTGCAACTGCCGATGAGATGGAACTTTGAAGGGGCTGAAACTCATGGAGAAGGGAAGCTGGTCTACTTCCTTGGTATTCTATGTCCTACGGCCAGGCCACTGGTTGTCTTTTAAGTATGCATGACCATCACAAACACTTGACAAGAGGCAGTTCTGCTTAATGGTTACTGATCTCAGCCCCACATACATCTCAATGAGAAGTCATGCAGTCTCCGAGTCTTGCTGTCTGTCAGTGGCAGAGGCTAGTACAGAGAAGTTAGTGGAGGTCTCATCCCGGGGCTGGTTAGACAAGTGTGTGAGAACTTGAATATGAAGAACCAGAGTTGTGATAGGTAAGGAACAAATACATGCTCAGTACACTATAGCTATCATTTCTAGCTGTAGTTTTTATTCTCAGTGATATGTTAAAGGCTGATCTATTTATCCATAAATCCATCCCTCTGTTTATCTATCCATCCAGTCACTCATCATCTATTTGGCTGTCACCTACTATCCATCTACCCGCCTACCGATCTAGTTGAATATTACAGGTAGTTCCCACTACAGTCTCCCAAACACAGACGGACAAGTATATGCTGAACATAAATGGTGGTAGAACCCCTTCAAGGAGCATTATCTCCAGGAGAAGTTGTGGAGTAAGTGTATTTAATTTGCTCACTTGACCCCCAAAAGAAGTTGTTTAATGCCAGTTAAGAGCTGGCATTTTTGTCTGCACTTTGCAAAGCAAATGACGTAGTCACACATGTAAATATTGGCAGAGATCTCATTAGCCTGTAAGCCTTAAAAAGTGAGATTATACACGTAGCAATGACTTGACCTCTTAGGAAAACAGTCGCTGCTGCTCTTTTGGAAATTCTATCTTCCTTCCTTATGTGAAAGAATACTTCCATGGGGTTTCTTCTGTTTGTCCCACACATGTCTGCTGGGCTATGTAGAACATAAAGACACAGTGAGTCCCTGATCTCAAAGAGCCCCACAGTCCTGAGACCAGTGGTGAGACAGAGGTGCAGAGAGGGTGCCCCAGGGGCCAGGGCTTTCATCTCTCGGGCTGGAGAGACAGCCGGGGAAGGGAAAGGGAGTGGAGAAGATCTCCGTGGAGCTGGCGAGGTCCTCACACAGCAGTTCTACAGAGGAGGAAGAACGTACCAGGGCACCTCGAGGAGCAGAAATCAACAGTAATTCTCCTCACCTATGCGGTTTATTTTCCCCTGAGGATTTAGTTACCTGATACAAAAATATTATGTGGGAATTTCCTAATAAGTTTAAGGTGTTATGAGGGGGGCAAAAATAGCTTATTACTATGTCTACTTATCTATTTCACTTTATTTTATCATATATAAAATACCACACACACACACACACACACACACACACACACACACACACACACCCTGGAGCAAGTCTAGCATGGTAAGATATATATATATATATATATATATATATATAGAGAGAGAGAGAGAGAGAGAGAGAGAGAGAATTCACACAAGAGAATTCACACAACTTTTATCACATTATATGATTATAATTTATTTTATAATTGTTCTTTTTATTCTATTGAAGTAAAATATTTTGAGAGGGTTGGTGAGATGGGTCAGTAGTTAAAGCATTTATTGTTTTTGTGAGGACCAGAGTTCAAATGCCCAGAAATCCATATAAATACTAGGTGGATGTCACAGCTTGCCTGTAACTCTAGCTCAGGAGATGGAGACAGGAGACACCCATGCACTACAGGTGGATGGAAGGTGGGCATGAGGACTGGAAGTCCTGCTGAGGGACCAGCTTCCTGAAGTGTGGTCCAGGGTTCAGTGTGACTCCCCCCATATTCCAGGAGCTTGTTAGGAATGCAGACTTATGGGCTAGAGAGGCAGCTCGGCACGTTAAGTGTCTGGTGTGCAAATATGAGGAGAATTGGTGTTATGCAGGGCTGGGCCCCTGAGAGGTTATCTAATCCCCAAAGGTCAGCCCTAAACACATGTGCATATGAGCAACACTAAATGGACTCAGTAGGGTGTGTGTTTGTGTGTGTGTGTGTGTGTGTGTGTGTGTGTGTGTGTGTGTGTAATAATTAAAGAAGAATTCATGAATTCTAGGGGAGTAGAGGAACAGGGAAGGAACAAAAAGGGAAAAATGAGCTGGGCAATGGTGGCACACGCCTTTAATCCCGGTACTCAGGAGGCAGAGGCAGGCGGATCTCTGTGAGTTTGAGGCCAGCCTGGTCTACAGGGTGAGTTCCAGGACAGTCTCCAAAGCTACAAAAAAGAAAAAGAAAAAAGAAAAGAAAAGTGAAGCATAGAAATGATGTGAATAGAGTACTCATGCAGAAAATTCTGAAATTCTTAAAAAAGCAAGGAGGAGGAGGAGAAGAACAAGAAGAAAAAAAGAAGGAAAGTTTTACTTACTTCCGCTCTTAACTGGGCTGACCTGTTCCTGTAGGCACATGGGTTGGCCAGCAGAGGGCACCTCTGTGCGAATGGAAAAACAAGACTTGGTCGCTCCTGAAAGACTACATTTTAGATTTCCCAAGAGCCTTCAGGGGGCGCATATTCGCACGGGGCTGTAGAGGCTGGTCTGTGTTTTTGAGGTTTTTCCTAGCAGACCCTTACTTTTTCTGCGCCTTCACAAATTTCTCATCCTTTGATCCTGACAAATTACAACTCACCCTCTAGACTCAGCCGCATATCCTGCCCTCAGTGATACCGTTTTCCTGTCCAAGTCCTCCCAGACAGTCTGTTCTCTCAACTTCTGTATCGCCACAGGGCTGGCTGCTCATCCCATGATCTATTTCACACCAGCACCAACCAGCAGCCCAGGCTCAGGAAGGCGGTGGTTGAGACAGTGGGTGAATTGGACAGTCGGGCTCAATGGATCTCCCCCAGCCTGCCCTTCTTCGCGTACACTAGTATCCAGAGAGAGGTGACTGCCATTGACAGCACTGTGTAAACAGGAAATGTACGATCATGCAGGTTTACTGGCTTACCAAAGGGCTTGGCTGGTGTCTCTGCCGACCTTCTCTGCAATGGATTGTTCTTCATAAGCACCCCAAGACTGGTTGAAACCTCTCCCAGGAGAGAAGCAAGAATTCCTGCACAGTTACTAACTGCTTAAGGCTATCCTCTCGTCCAAGCTCCCACCCTGCAATTTCCTAGGCATCTCACCAGAAACCCCCTTAACACTGAAAGGGCACGTCCCAACACCCTTGCACAACTCCAGTGGCTCCTGGATTTATTTATTTATCTTTTTAAAATCTGGTCTTAACCCTGTCCAAGGTACTTCTGGAGCCATCCTATAATCTCAGTTATCAAGAAGGGGAATCAAGAAAAAGGAGGAAGGGTCCCTTAGATACCTGTTGAACAATGACGTTCCAGAAGGTTCAGAAAACCTACATGCAGTCACCAATGGGATAATGGAGTGTGGCCCTCTTTTAAGAAGCCCCAGCCACACCCGGGTATGTTTTATCTTTTTTCTTGAATGTCTCTCTCTTAACTCCTGTACCTAAAATCTGTGTGAAAATGCCTTGATAAATCTCGACTGTCTTTGACCAGTTCATACCCGTGCTTTTTGGTGGGGGCCTTATTTTTTCCCTGAGAGCCTTTCTTTCCATTTTTAGTAAACCTCAACATTGCCACAGACTGGCCTCATCCTGAAATTCTTTTATGCATTGAACCTGGGATCTAGTTTTATCCAGGTGGAAGTCCTTGAAAGATGAAGGAAATGGCCAGGCTGCTGAGGGTGAGAACCTGGAATCAGGCTCTCATCTCTGTCACCATGGATGTCCTTCATGCTCCCTTCAGCTACACTGCACCCTCTACCTGACCTTTCCACATGGCACCTTCTTAAGCACTAAATTCAGCCAAGGGCCAGTCCAAACACTATTGAACTGGTGAGCGCCCTTGTAACTTCTATGTCTAGAGATGGTCAAAACATCTCTTCAGAACGGGAGCTGCATTTTGATTAAGTCAGCATTAATTGGGTGGATGCAGTACATCTTCTCTACCTAGAAACTCTGAGCTCTGGGCTTTGTCATTGTGCTTTCCAGACTGCCTAGGCCACTGCTGCAGACATAATAAGGGGCAAAGTGTGACTTTGTGTTTTGAAGATTGTCTGTGTGAGCACGGCTACACTAGCTTGTGGTCACAAGCATTTATTTCCACAATGGGATGGACACCACTTGCCCACCTTTATCCAGAGAGAATCAAGGCAGTTTATCACATTTAGGAGTACGTCAGCGAGTAGCTCATTTTACCTTGTATTAGTTACCTGTCTTGGTGCTGGGGCAAACTACCCAACAAGCAGGAGAAGGAGGGAAGGGTTTATTTGGCTCCCAGTGTATATAGTGCACCATGGCTGGGCAGTCTGGGTCGCAGGAATGTGAAGCAGCTGACCACACTGTATTCATGGTCAGGAAGCAGAGAGCAGAACGCTGGTGCTCAGCTCTCTGTCCTTTTTATCCAGTCCAGGGCTGCCCCCTGTGGGATGCTGTCACCCACATTCAGGGTGGGTCTTCCCTCCTCGGTTACCCCAACCTACAAAGTCCCCCCACAGACAGGCCCAAGGGCTTGTCTCTTCCATTATATTAAGAGTCAGCGTTGACCACCACCACACACAGACACACACAGACACACAGACACATACACACATAGACACACACACACATACACACACATACACACACAGACACACACACACACACACACAGAGAGAGAGAGAGAGAGAGAGAGAGAGACTACACTACACTACACTTTCCCAAAGCAGTATCTCTATCATCAACGTGAAACATACAAATATTCTTCTATTAAGTTTCATACCATTTCCAGAAGGCTGGTTGTGACCCAACAAATAGATTTCACAACCCATAAGTGAGGTATGACTCAATTTGAAAGGCTCTCATTGAAACCACCCAGAGGCAGGATTCTGGGAAAGCCCTGGAATGTGAGGTAACCTGAGCTTCTGCCCTGGAACAGGTCTGGGAAGCCGATGGGTGAAGCCGATGGGTGGAGGCTGGATTCTGAGGAACTGGCTGAGTCTGGAGTCAGGCTTTTGCCTTCCATGATTGTGAAGAGCAAGATGGGGAAACACTATGACATAGTGCTATCTTCAATTCTGAGCACTGGTCTGGGACCCAGAATTTTCCTGCTGCTCTCTTGGAACCCTCCTATGACAACTAACAGTTCCTGTCCCCCGTCCCCGCTACACATCTGAGTCATCCTGTTCATCATCCCGGTCTTGTCACCAATGACCCCGAGTGGAGGGCTGTGTTTGTCCCCTTTGTCCTTAGTATGTCAAGGTGCTTCGCCTCAGGGAAAGCTGGCTGAACGAGTGATGGGTAAACAGGAATGGTAGCATCAGAGTTCTGCTAAGGGAGGAAAGGAATATCAGGGATCTAACTCCCGGCCTCCCGATGACAAGCAGGTAACGTCTTCCAAACCAGACTATAATGGGGGTGCTAGATGACCTACCCATGAAGCCTCCTGGAAGACTGGTGTGTGTCTGTGAATTACTTCCTATTAAGTCACCATTGACTGAATGGCTTAAAACAACAGAAACTGTAGTCTTAGGAGCTCTGGAGACCGGAAGTCTGAATGGAGTCTTAAGAGGTCAGGGTGTCAGCAGGATTGCTTTCTTCTTTAAATTTTTTCTTTAAAAATATTTTTAGTAAATGAAATCATGACATTTGGGTGGAGCAAGAAAAAGTCATCCTGAGTGAGGTAACCCAGACCCTGGAAGACAGATATGGTATGCACTCATTTGTATGTGGATGTTAGCATTTAAGTTTTCTATAAGCAAGCTATAATCCATACGACTATAGAGATTAAGCATAGAGTAAGGGGATAGTGAAGAGGATGGCTCTCCCCAGGAAGGGGAAATAGAACAGATAGTTATGAATGGATGGGGGAGGTCTACGGCAGGTATGGGAGGCTCAAATGGGGAGGGGGTGAGGGAGGGAATATGCAGAGATACAGTGAAAACCAAAAATCATTTAAGGGTCATATGGCAAACTAATTCAATAGAAGCTTTCTAAAATACGTGTATGAAGGCAATTGAAGTGAAATTATCACCTGGGGGCAATGGAGCCCCAACTGGACACCTCTAGTCACCAAATGATGCTTCAGTACCAGGAATGGATTGCAAGAGTTGTTGACTAACGTGGCCCTATGGGAACCTCCAAACAACCCAGGCAATTGTTGGTCTGTACAAACCGACAGTAACCAACCAATAAATGATTGGATTTAAGGCCTGCTCCATGAGATGGAACCCATTTTTAACCCTGTTTGGGTGACCAAGAACTGTAGACCAGATAGGCCTTGCACCAAGAAGAAAATCAAATACTGTTTTGTTCTGTTAAAGGAACATAACAATAAAATGACTACAAATGGTACTTTGCTACAGATCAGTGTCTTGCTCAACCATCACCAGAGAAGTTTCCTCCTGTGGAAGATGAGAACAAACAGAGAGATCTACAGCTGGACAATATGTAGAGAGAGATCTTGCAACATTCAGTCCTAAATGGGTTGTCTCCACCAAATCCCTCCACTCAGGGCTCAGGGAACCCTGTGGAAGAGGTTGTGGAAATATGGTAAGAATCAGAGGGGATGAAAGATACTAGGGAAACATGGCCTTCTAATCACAGCAGGACCACAATGGACCAACGCCCATGAACTCACAGAGACTACAGCAACATACATAGGTCCTGCACAGGTCTGCACCAGATGGGGTCCCAGTGCTAAGAGAAGTTGACATAAATCCTCATCCCTAACCCAGAAGCTATGTCCAACTGATAACCATTCGCAAGTGAAAAATCATTTCTCAAATCCAGTTTCACTGGGGATACAAATCACTCTTAAGGCCAGGCCCCATGCCCAGCAGAAGATGGACAGTGTAAAAAGAGCTCAAAGGCATCTTTGGAGGTTCTTCGTCTCTTGATGTTCTGACAGCGGTTTTTTTTTAAACATACAGTTCCTTTGTGTGTATGTATTATGGTTTCCAGGTTTGTGTTTCCAGGGGATTCCTGTGTGTGAAAACATGTGTGTTTCTGTGTCTATATGTGTATCTCATGCTTCTTCTTGGGATATTTTTCTTCTGTTTATTTGTTTTGTTCTATTGTGATTTGTTTATTTTTGTTTTATTACATTTTATTATTATTCTTTAGATACCTGTTTGTTTTCTAATGAGACAGAAAAGACATGATTCCCAATGGGAAGAGGAGGGGCATAATCAGAATACATTATATGGAAAAGAGACTATTTCCAATAAAAGAAAGAAAAAATTAAGAAACCAAAGGACTGTGAGGGAAAAGTGGCAAAATATGGAATTTCAGAATTAAGCATGGGGTATGTAAATATTTATGTTATTCTTTTTGGTTATTTCTGTTTGGAAGACAGTTTAAATAAAGCTTCAGAAATTAGAGAAGTATTAATTCTTTGAGAATTTCATACAATGTATTGTGATCACATTCACCCTAGCTCTTCCATGAACTCTTCTTAGATCCCTTCTGCATCCCCGACCTCACATCCTCTTTAAAACTTTAACAGCTCACTGACTCCAGCTTACACTGTCTGTATACTTCTGGACGTGGGGCCAGCCACTGGAGTGTGAATGACCTAGCAGGAGGCATACCTTCAAGGAAAAGTGTCTCTGCTCCGCCCCCGCCCCTGGATGCCATTGATGGTCCATAGGGACTCAGTTAGGGCTGGCCCAAGAGCCCCTCTCCCCTCCCTGCTAGAAAATTGGCTTGTCCTGTGCAGGCAACCTCAGCTGCTGTGAGTTCATGAATTCACAGTCCCACCGTGTCTGCAAGATACTGTTTCATTCCAATCTTCCCCGACCTCTGGTTCTTACAGTCTTTCCATGACAGTCCCTGAGCCTCACGGAGGGATGTGACACCAATGTCCATTTGGTGACTGGGCACCTCATGGTCACTGGCTCTCTGCACTTTGACCACTGGTGAGTTTCTGCCTTATCCACCAACCACGGTAGGAAGAAACTTCTCTGATGAGGTCTGAGAGCTACATTGCTCCCGATTCAGATCTGGTTCACTGCCTGGCTCCAAAGCAAGAGCTGGAGCTGCTGGGAGATGTGAAGCTTCAAAAACTTCGTGTGTGTGTGTGTGTGTGTGTGTGTGTGTGTGTGTGTGTGTGTGTGTGTATGAGAGGAGAGAGAGCACATGCGTGCATGCTCGAATACATGATGTATGTGTGTGTACACATGCCACGCCATATGTGGAAGTCAGCAAACAGTCTTGTGGGGTCAGTTCTCACCTTCTTTTCTAGGTTCCAGGGATTAAACTCAGGCTGCCAGGCTTGTGTGGCAGAGAGTCTTTCTGGCTGAGCCATCTCACTGACTCCATTAAAAAAAGTTTCATTAGCACATAATAGTTTTGCATAGCTGTGGATTTCATTATGACATTTTCATACACGTACATAATGTATTTTGATCATTTTCACCCCTGACCTTCTCTCCTACTTCTCCCCCTCCTGATGATCTCCTTTTCCCCACCTAGCTCCTCTAGCGCTTCCTTATGTTTTTGGGTGTGAAATGGGGGTGAACCAGTGAGTTAATTACGGTTACTTACTTCAATTAAGGTTATGACAGCCGCATAGACAACTTACCAGTGGCTACACCACCAAAGAAAACCTCTCTCTTTCTGCTAACAACTTGCCTGTAGATCTGTAGCTGGAGGTGATCCCCTCCCCCACACCATGATAGAATGTTGATGGCCTGGTCTTGGGCAGTTCTTACTCAAGGAATCATCGCTGCTGAGAATTCAAGAGCGCAGCACCACCTTGTGCCTGGGAAACAATGTCCCACAATGCTCCATCCCTTGGTTGGGCTCCTAAGTGCCTGTCCACCCACCCCTGAGATGCTCCTGGAGCTTTGCAAAGAGTAACATAGCATAGATGTCCCATTGATGACTGAGCGTCCACTTGTTCTCAGCACTGAGACCACGGTCTGTCTCTTCCAAATGCTGCAGGGCAGACTCTATGCCTCCTGTCTTCAGTCCTCTGATATTCACCTGGGATGTGGAGCAGGTGGCTGCATCACTCCAATTTCTACTCCGTAGTCAACTCTCTTTTCTCCTCTTCCACGTCATATCTCTTTTTAAAGACTGGTGGGATTGCCACTGCTGCCTTTTTAATTTTTCTAATGATCCAGTATCACTGACTGGATAAATCATAAAGAAAAAGATTTGGGCTCTTGATACTTGTCCAAGGTCAAGGGGCTGGATATGTTGATGATCTTCTTCAAGGAGTTCCAAGGTGCCTAAGGACATCATATGGCAAGAAATGGGGAGTTAAACAGATACTTGGCTAAATGGGTTTTGTGTATATATGTGTATGTGAGTGGGTACATGTGCCTATCCCCACATGTGGAGGCCAGATGTCAGTGTCATGTCAACTTCCTCAATGGCTCCTCATTCTTTCTGTCTGTCATCTATCTGTCAATCAATCAATTAATCAATTATCTATCTATCTATCTTACTAAACTCAGAGCTCATGATTTAGTTAGACTGGCTGGCCACAAGCCCTAAGGATGCTCTTGTTTCTACTTCTCCAGTGCTGAGATTATGGATGCATGCCCCAGTACCTAGCTTTTTACATGGGTGCTTGGGATCCAAATCCAGGTCCTTGTGCTTGATTATCAAGCACTGTGTTGACCCAGCCATCTCTGTACCCAGCCCCCATTACACTGGCTTTTATAACATCTACTCTCAACTTACTACTAAATTTCAGCACGAGCTTCAGAGGAGATGGACCATGTGAAACTATAGAAGGACACATCTGGGTTATCCAGGGTCACCACTTCACAGCATCCTTCATTCTTCTTCAAGTGGGGCTGGATAGATGGCTTGGTTAGGAGCACTTGCTGCTCTTGCAGAAGACCAGGGTTTAGTTCCCAGCACCTGCACTGGGAAGCTAACAACTGCCTGTAACTCCATTTCCAGAGGATCGGACGCCTTCTTCTGACTCCCACGGTCACTGCACCCATGTGCACATAGACACAAACACACACTATACATAAGTAGAAATAACAAAGTCTTTCTAATTTAAACGTCATATGTGCAACCTTCACAGGTTCTGGAAGCGGGAATGGGACCCTTTGAGCCTTACTTTCTATTAGCCATCCAGCCATTGAGCAGCTCAGAGGAACCTAAGTCTTCTGGCCCAAGCTTTTCACTGTAAATGAAACCCAGAGGACAAAGGAATGTGCCCGCAGTCCCTGGGTTGTCAGGAGCAAGGCTAAGGCCACCTTCCAGGTGTGTGCCATTATCACAATTGCAGCTTCTCAGAGGTCGTGGCGCTGGTGCGTTTCCCTACAATGTATCATCAATGTAAAAGCCAGGCAATGGTTCCACACCTGTATTTTTCACTCTAGAACACAGACATGTTGTCAGTGATTTGGTGACTTCTGGACTTGAACTAATACACAAAAAGTCAGTATTACTTCCCACAGAGAAAGGGTCTTCCTTGATGTCTTAACGCTTCTTAAAGCCTTCCAAAGCTATCAAGGGCAGCTTAAGGTAGCTGAAGCTCATTCATTATTCATGTCTTATTTTTCATTCAAATTCTGCATCTGCCAAGTATTTCATACATTTATTTTCTTGTTGTAATCAAGCAGTTCAGTAAATTCAAAGAAGGCTACAGTCCTGTATTCAGAGGCTCTAATCCTTTCAGTTCTGCATAGGGAGAAATCGGGGAGCTTAGCCTTGTCCCTCCAGACTGAAAAGAAAAAAAGGAGGCACTCAGGATGAAGATCAGTTGCTAGAGTTCTTGCCTCACAGTGCACAAAGCTCTAGGTTAGATCTCCAGCACCAGACAGGACATATAATGGCAAATGGCTGTAATCCCATCATCACTCAGGAAGCAGAATTAGGAAAATTAGGATTCAAGATCACCTAATATTGCATACTGAATTTGAGCCCAGCTTGGAATATGTAAGACCCTGTGTCAAAGAGAGAGAAAGAAACAAGAAAAAGAACAAAACCTAATTTGGGAATAAACAGCAGTGAAGACGCAAGGATCAGTGTCTCACGGCACACCCAGCCCAAAGTGTCCCCGGAGCCTGTGTGGGCCCACACCCTTCCTCCGTTTTGTCCTCTTTGTGCGCATGTCAATACCTTACTGGACATTTAGAAAGTCTACATGGCTTAGCCTATCCCTGTCTATCTATCGATCTATCAATTTATCTATCTATCATCTATCTATCTATCTATCTATCTATCTATCTATCTATCTATCTATCTATCTACCTATCATCTACCTCTGCTTAGATGGATTGTAATGAACAGAATTCCTGACACATACATCTGGAGAAATGGAGCTGAACACAGGCAATCAAGAGAGCATGCATGCATTCATTCCTCTATGCTCTTGACTATGCATGTGATGTGACTTGATTATTTACAGTTGTGGACTATATGGATGTAATCATGAATTACACTGAAATAAATCTCTTTCTTCCCTAGTTGCTTTTTGTTGGGGTATTTTTATCACAGCAACAGAAATGAATCCAGAAAAATTAGAAAACAAATTCAAGAATGGGAAATAGATCTTGATGGGGCCCTTGAGTGACGAGTAGGAAGAGGACCAGAGCAATCAGAAGCTTGTCTGAGTAGAATAAACAGCAGAATGGGGTATGGCGTTGTGTGGATAGCAAGAAGAAATGGGACCTCATGGTCTTTCCTCTGTCCATTTTTGCAGAATCTGTCTCTGGGACTGGAGAGAGGAAGAGGTGGATGGCAAGGAACCTGTGGCTGAACTGGATCATGGGACAGGATCTAGGCCCCCTTCAGTGGCCTTGCTGTCCAGTGAAGGACCTGGAGGACACTGACCACCCGCTCAACATCTTCACAAGGGGCCTTCATGGACAAGTCGTCCACATCCTATGGGTAGTTGTATGACTCCAGGGGGCATCTTTAAAGAGAGTCAGACAAATTGAGTTGGGGAGACATAATCTAGTCATGTAACTAAAGGTGTAGCTACAAACCAGATTCTGATGAGTCAAAATTGGCCCTTTTCAATGTCATCTTTACATTATGGAGTAAAGGAAGAGTGAACACACATGGAAAGAATTGAGGTAATCCAGAAAGTGCCACAACTATGTCAGCAACTGTTAGGAGAAAGCAAGAAGCCAGTGTGACTGAGGGAGTATCTCTGCTCTGGCTCACTTGGCAAACACAGCCTTGTAACTTGACACCTCCAGATTTTCCTCTCTAGTGACTAGATGGATGGGGCATCTGCATCCTGGAGGTGAGAATTCAGGAAATAGTGCACATGAAGTTCAGAGTGTTTATTTTGGTACCTAACAGCTGCAGCTCAGTAAACAGTAGCTGATGTGACAGCTGTTGTTTTGAATACATCTGAATGTCTCAGAGTCCCCTTTCCTGCTTCTAAATGCTTTAGAAAGTCCAGGATGTGGTTCAGTGGGTAAAAGCACTGGCTGAACAAGTCTGATGACTCGAGTTTAAATCTCCACAACCCATGTAAAAGTCAAATGTGGTGTCACATGTCTGAAATCTCGGCATTGTTAAAGTAACGTGGGGGTGGAGACAGGAGCCTCCCTGAAAGCTTGCAGAGCAGTTAGCCTGGAACACGAAGTGCAGAAATGATAAGGTACAACGTGAGGTCCTCCATCTAAGGCTGTGCTCTGCCCTCCACATCCACACTGTGGCACATGCACTCTCTTACACACAAACACATACACACTTAAATTCTTAAATTAAAAGACTGCTGTAGAAAACTATGAACACGTTTCTCATATTACATAGTAGAAAATAATGATAAATCCAAAATAAAAAACAAGCAAACAAACAGACAAAAACCAAAAACGGATCCAGCTCTAACCTCTCCATCTAGACTTTCCTCCGTGAGGCTGATTGTAGGTACTCTTTAGACTTTCCCTTGTACATTTGTAGAAATGGAGCTCCATGGCTTTGACACCTAAATTTTCACTAAAATGTGGGCACACTATGGAATATCTGCATCAATGATTGTGTTTTTAGCCCATTTGATGGAATATACAGCTCTTCTACTCCTGGGAAGATAAAACAGCTAAAACTTTCCCTATTTATTTCTTTAAGTGCAAAGAAAAAGCCAGAACAAGCAAAGAAAAGTACAGTGTAAAACATGTGTAACAAGACTGACTAATGGAGAGAAGAGAGCCTGCGCTGACACCTTGGAATCCCAAGACAGTTCAGCGAGGAGTTCCTACTTTTTTATTTGTTTGTTTCATTTTTTCTTTATTGTATTGTGATGGTCAGCTTTTGTTAGCTTGTCCCAACCCAGGATCAGCTGAGGACTGAGGAACTGCCTAGATCAGGTTTGCTTGTGAACATGTAGAGAAGGGTTATTTGGATTGCTGAGTTAGCAAGACCCAGCCTGAATGTGGGCAGCATAATTTCATGGGCTGGGCCCTGGACTGCAGGAGAGGGGAGAAGGCTAGCTGAGCACTAAATGGGAGTGAGTCTAGTTTTTCTTTGCTGTTGACTGTGTGTGTGATGTCACTAACTGCCCGAGTTCCTTGACTTTCCCAAAATGATGAACTGTAACCTGGAACTGTAAACCAAATAAGCCCTTTCTTCCTCCATGCTGCTTTTATAAAGATATTTTATCATAGTAACAAAAATGAAATGAGAAACTTAATAGATTTCTTTATGTTTTATTGTGTATGAATGTTTTTCCTGCATATGCATGCATGCATGTATGTATGTATGTGTATGTATGTATGTATGCATCAAGTGCATGTCTAGTGCCAATAGAGGCCAGAAAGAGGGCACTGGATCCCATAAAACTGATGTTATAGATGATTGTGGGTTACCAAGTAGGTGCTAGAAACTGAACCCTGCTCTTTTGCCAGATCAGAAGATGTTCTTAATCACTGAGTCATGTCTCCACTCCCAATTTATATAATCCTGGAACAGAAAAAGCTGGTGATTGCACTGTATGACTTCTGGAAATAAGTGAACAAGCGTCTGTTCACCCCAAATAGGGTACTGGTGACAGACGAACAAAATGATTCCACCTAAGTATAGACTGGTGAACAGTGAGGATATTAGGATTATATACAGGAGCGTGGATGACTCAAAATCAGCTGCATCACTCACCAGTCTGTCTCGGCTTGGGTGGTGACTCACAAAACCTGAATTCCTGGAGCTTTCTGCCCAACTTGCCCGCAGCTCCCCTAAGAGAGTCTCCTCACCCCAGAAATCGTTAGTGCTTTGAAAACCTTAGAGGTGGCTTTTCTGAGCTTTGTAAGGTTTCAGGATCTTCTGGATCAGTCCTGTGAGCCTCCCTCTTCCCTGAAGGAGGGGACGCTCCAGTCTGTGGGAAATAACTACAGAACACATGGGAAGACCAATGAGTGAAGAAAAATGACAAAACCAAAAGACTGCTCTCTCAGGCCAGAGGACCAATAAGAGCAAGCTTTCACACCTTCATTTCTATTGCTGTGACAAAATATTCTGTCAGACAACGACTCAAAGTAGAATGAGGTAGTTCAGTTCATAGCTCCAGGTTATAGTCCACGGCTCTGAGGCAGTGACAAGAGCAGGAACCTAAGACGGCTGGTGACACCATGACCACAAAGAGCAGAGAGAAATAAGTGCATCCGTGCTCTCTTGATTGTTTGTTTGGTCTCATTTCTACTTCCCCCTGCCTGGGGCATAGTGTCACCCAGAGTGGGCTCGGTCTTCCCACATCAATTAACTTAACTAATTTAATCACCTATAGAAATGCTCAGAGGTAATACAGATAATTTCTAAGGTAGAAGTTATAATCTAACGTAGACAATTTCTCATTGAGACTCTCTTTCCAGGTGATTTTTCCATTCTGTCAAGGTGACAAAGATAACCATCACAGAGACCTGGAGAGAGGAAACTTGTAAGCAAGAGCTGCTGCACTCCTGCCAAAACTACTGTGAGTGTGGTGTCTAGTTCTCACCTACAAAGAACAGTGCAGTACTGGCTGTGCTGGGGGACACCAACACCCACACACTGGAGTGTTACCAGGAGACCAAATAAGGAGTCTGGACTTCCATCTCTGCCCGTTGGTAGCAGGTTTTTGTCCCCAGCCCAGCACCACTGATTCTGTGAAGGGCAGGAATTTGCATCCCATACTGCAAAAGGGATGAGGTCATTCCAATGGGAATACACTGAAGCTTTGCAAAGAACCTGCACTTTGGCCATCACTAAGAACAATAAGACAGCATCTCTTCCTGCACAGTTCTGCCAAAAAGGTTTAATGCTGGTATTGGGGCTCATAACAAACATAAAAGTGGGCATGTTTCAGTTAGAAGTCACTCCTCATACTAATAATCAGGCATATCTCAAACAGACTTAAAAAAAACATCAGCAGAGACTGATTAATATCGATGGTCAACTTTGGGATTTAGAGTCGTCATGGAAACAGATCTCTGGGCTTTTCTATGAAGGATTATCTATGTTGATAGGGGTGGAAAGAGTCATCCTGCATACAGTCAACACCATCCCGTAAACTGGGGCCGTGAACGGAACAGGAAGGAGGAAGCCAGCCAAGCACTTACCTCTCTCTGCTTCCTGACAGTGGACTCCGTGTGACCAGCTGCCTCACACCCCTGCTGCCTCGCCTTCCTCTCCATGACGTAAACTGATCCAGAACAAATCCTTCCTCCTCTAAGGTCCTGCCGTCAGGTGTTCCACCACCGCAACGAGATGAGTAACACAGAGAAATACAGCCACTGCAGGCACATTGGAAAAATTTGAAAGCAGCCATTACAAAAACACTTTCATGAAAAATTATGTATGCATAATAAAAGCCAATTTAAAATAGCAATTCCCAGAGAAGCAACAGCCTCAGCAAAAACATAAATGATATGAACAATAGTGAGTGGGAACTTCAGAACTGAAAACATTATAATGAGAACCAAGGGCTGATGGCTGTGCTCAAGGGCAGAGTACAAGGAACAGAGAAGAGAGTAGCAGCTCATGGGATGAACAGCAGGACTTACCAAAAAAAGTAGAATGAGTGGAATAGTGGAGACCCACACTGTAGTAAAAGATCTGTTTGTGTCATTCAGATTCTGAGAGGAGGGAAGGGAAAAAAGATGGGACTGATAAGTACGTGGAAACTGATAAGATGATTTAGCAGGGAAAGGAGCCGGCTGCCTAATCTGATAATCTGAGTTCGATCCCTGGGACCCACATGATGGAAGAAAAGAACCGACTCCTGAGAGTTGTCTTTCTATGACCCCCACACATGCCATAGCACTCAAGTGCCCATGTGTGTGTGTGTGTGCACGCACGCATGCGAGCGCACGCACACACACACACACACACACACACACACACACACAAATAAATGTAGTATAAATTTAAAACCCATGAAGAAATAAATACTGAAAACTGCCCAAATAGACAAGGGACAGAAACCAACAGATTCAAGAAACTGAGTTAACCTCAACCCTAATAATCACAAGGAAAACTACACCAAGACATGTCATAATCAAACTTGTATGAACTTAGAGAAAAAATATCTCAAAACAGCCCAGAAAAATGGTGCCTTGTTTACAAGGAAAATCCAGCTAGAATGGGAGAGGATTTCTAGTCAGGAGCCTTGTTGCCCGAGCAGTGGGGAATGTGCTCCTCAGGAGCTGCAGACGGACCAGTGTGAGTCCAGCAAAAAACGTCCCCTAGAGAGGAGGGGAATCAAGGTTTTCCGAGGTGAAGAAAAGCCAAGTGGCTTTGTTGGAAGCAACCCTAAAAGTACAGAGGATGAAGATACTGTGTGTGTGTGTGTGTGTGTGTGTGTGTGTGTGTGTGTGTGTGTGTGTATTTTAGGCACATGTACACCAATGCATAGGTGTGAAGGTCAGAGGACAACCAGCAGAGCTGGGTCTCTCCTTCCACGTATGGGTCCTGAGAACACACACTCAGGCTGTCAGTCAGAGTGTCAAGCACCTTTACCCACTGACCTATCTTGCCAGCCCTAGAAGAAATATTTAACATAATTATGTCATAAGTGAAGAAGAATATAGAAATGAAATGAGGATAAGATTTCCACACTTTTCTGAAACAGTAGAATGTTATTGCCAGCCAACTGTAATGACTTCCATGTGTATTCCACAATACCCACAGTAGCCTGCAAGAGATCTATACTGAGAGTTATACTCAAAAACATGGGTTACCTCAACATGGAATTATGTAAAATGTTCAGTTAATGAGAATCCAGGAAAAAAATCTCAGAGAAATGAAGAATATTTAGAACAAGCTGCAAACAAAAAGACAATGTAAAATATCTGTTAAATGTAGAAATCAATAGAGTGTATCAAAAAGCATGCTTTAATTATCTGCTGCTTAAAAATATTCATCATCAAATATAGTATAACAGGCAGGATGGAAGTAAAGGATGAAGAAAGTTCTTATCATACAAGTGTCAGAAGCAAGCGGAAGTGGTCACATGAATATCAATTTCACTGTATAATTTTATTTAGATATAATTCAGAATAAGAAATATTTCAACAAGCATGGCGCACAGCTGTGATTTCAGCATTTGGGAAGTGGAAGTCGGAAGAGCAGGTGTTCAGGGTCATCCTCAGCTACATAGCAAGTTTGAAGCTAGCCTGGGCTACAAGGCAACCTGCTTCAAACTAACCAGCCAGAATAAGAAAGTTAACAAACAGAAAGGGCCATGGTAAGATGAAGGGGATTCTAACAAGGGTCTAAATGCAGGACTAGAAGGACAGCTTAGTAGTTCAGAGCACTTGGTGTTCTTGCAAAGGCTGGGGTTTGATTCCTAGCACACGTATCTGCCTGTAACTCCAGCTCCAGGGAACTGGAAGCCCTCATCAGGCCTCAGTGGGCATTCACAGGCATGTGCACATACACACAGACATACAAACATACACGTGGATAAAGATAAATTAAGTATCTTTTTAAAAATTCTAAATGTATACTCAACAACCAACAAAGCTAAAATGTGTGAAGTCAAAACTGATATGAATGTAAGAGTATAAAAAATCCATAAAAATAGGTAGAGATTTCAATATCTATCTCTCAATGTTTGATAGAATGACAGCACATAAAATCAGCAAGGAAATAGAAAATTCAACAAGATCATGAACCAAAATACCAAATCAATTATTCTAGAGTATGCTATGCAACAGCAATATACTCTCTCTCTCTCTCTCTCTCTCTCTCTCTCTCTCTCTCTCCTCTCTCTCTCAACAAAATACAATACAATAAGATAACACAAAGACCATCACAATGAATTTGGACAAGGCAAACCAACAGAAGGAAAAGAGCCCCAAGAGAAGGCACAAGAATCAGAGACCCACTCGTTCACACATTCTGGAGTCCCATCAAAGTACTAAACCCAAAGTTATGATACATACACAAAGGACCTGGTGCAGACCCATGTAGGCCCCGTGCTTGCTGCTTCAGTTTCTGTGAGTTCATATGACCACTGTTCAACTGATTTAGAGTAAGTTGCTCTCCTGGTGTCCTGCATCTCCTCTAGCTCCCATACTCCTTCAGTTCCCTCTTCCACAGGTTCTCTGATCTCTGAGGGGAGGGATTTGATGGAGATGTCTCATTTAGAGCTGTGTCTTCAAAAGTCTCTCTGTGTCATGTCTGTCTGTGGGTCTCTTTATTTGTTCCCATCTGCTGCTGGAGGAAGCCTTTCTGATGATGGCTGAATAAGGCAATGATCTAGGAGTATAACAGAATATCATTAGGGGTAATTTTATTGTTACTTTTTTTTTTTAAACCAGTACATTTGATTTTTACCCTAGGTTCCTGGGCTATCTATTCTCTGGTTCTTGGTCACCCAAGCAGTGTAGGGTATGGGTTCCACCTCATGGAGTGGGCCTTAAGTCAAATCAGACATTGGTTGGTGACTCCCACGAGCTTTGCACCGTCATTGCCCTAGCATATCTTGGAGGTACTACACCATTGGAGATCAAAAGTTTTGTGGCTCGGTTGGTGGTTACGTTTCTCTTTTGGTAGCCTGCAGAGTACCTTCCCACACCAAAGACATTAGACCATGGGTGGGGATGAAGGTCCCACATAGGCACAAGCTCTACCTCTCCATGTTCAATGAGTTGTGTGGGTGTTGTCTTCAGCAACTGGGTCTTGATGTCAGTTTGTGGAGAACAACTGATTGTCCTGGCGATAACCTTGGTTGTTTGGGGATTTCCATAAGACTCCTTTGGCCAACAACTCCATTGGATATAATCTAGTCCAGATACTGGAAGCTTTGTTTGGTGACATGAAATGGATAGTTGGGGCTCCATCTCTCTCGTCATCTGGAGACTTCACTAGGATTACCTTCATGTATTTTAGGAAGTTTCCACATCACTAGGCTTCCCTACTGTCCCCAAATGCCCCTCAATTCTAGTAGTCTCTCTCCACATTTCCCCTCAACATCATTGCCCCTCCCCCTCATGCTCCTGTTCCCATCCCCTCACACCCACTCTGGCCCCAACCCATCCATAAAATCTTTTCTATTTTCCCCTCTCAGGGTGATCTATGTGTTCCCCTTAGTCCCTTCCTCTATGCCTAACCTCTCTGGATCTATACATTATAGCTTAGTTATTATTTATCTAATAGCTAATAACCACATATAAGCCAACACATACCATATTTATCTTTCTGGGTCTGGCTTCCTTCACTCAGGATGATTTTTTTCTCTAGTTCCATCCATTTGCTTGCAATGTTCATGATGTCATTTTTTCCAATAACTAAGTAATACTCCATAGTGTAAATGTATCATATTTTCTTTATCCAGTATTCTGTTGAGGAACATTTAGGCTGTTTCCAGTTTCTGGCTATTATGAATAGAGCATCAATAACATGGTAGAGCAAGTGTCCTTGTTGTAGGATGAAGCATCCTTTGGGTATATGCCCAAGAGACAATACACACTCTTTACCAGAGCTCCTGGAATAGCAACCTAAACTCTGGTCCATCAAATAAATCATCAAATTAATTTAAAAGTATACAAATGTATTCCCTCACCACTATGAAAATCAAAGCATAAATTGATAAAAACTACAATAAAAATAACAGGAAGATATTAACACTTTAAATACTATAGCACTAATTTGTCCATGGATCAAAGACAAATCTCAAGAGTAATAACCAATACATTGAACAGAACTAAAATGAAGCTATAAAATATAAAATGTTGAGATACAGATATATCAGTATTGAGAGGAAATCCTATATCCATAATGTATATAAATTGGGTGTGGGTAGACGGCTCAGTGGTTAAAGTACTTGCTCCACAATCATGAGCATCAGAATTCAGATTTCCTAGAGCCCCTATAAAATGCACAGCAGCCCCTGTAATTCTAACCACTGAAGGCAGAGACTGGCCAGCTAGTTGTATTAGGGAACTCCGAGTTTAACTGAGAGATTACGCCTCAATGAGTAAGGAGGAAGAACAATGATGTATCATCCTGACATCCACGTTGGGCCTCTACATGCTGCTCATACATGCTCACATACATGTGTGCCTAGCAGGTAATCATGCATACACACACACGCACAATCACACATATGGAAATGAAAAAGTACATAAGCTAAAAATATGAAACAAACTACAATCAACAATACAAGCAGTGACTGAGATTCTAAGAAGGAAAGAGGAAACCTTAGGACAAAAAGGAAGGAATTCACAGTGATGAAAAACAGAAAAGGAGAAAATCAGAAACATGAAATAGAGACATCAATGAAAGTAAGAGCTCATTCTTGGAAGAGATCAATGCAATTGACACACAGAAAGAAAGCAAGAGAGAGCACAAAAATTACTAGAATCCCCAAGAGGGAAATGAAAATTTATAGATATACAAGTTACTAGAATCATCAAAAGTAAAATGAAAATATTTATATAGATGTTAAAGGAATTAAAATCATAAATATCAGACAACTCTACACTTTATGGCTAGAAAAAAAAGGCATATTCTGGAAAAACACAAAACATCCGAGGTGAAATAGAGACCCTCAATAGTGAACACCTCTATTAAGGAAATTGAATTTACAATTTCAAAATCAATGTTAAAAATTTCTCAAGGACCATATAATTTCACTAGGGAGTTTTTCCAATGTTTACAATAAAATTGCCAATTGCATGTAATATTTTACAGAAAACAGAATTAAAAAGGATGTGTTCCAATTTATCCCTTTTAAAAATATTTATTTTTTTTTAAATTATGTGTATGTATGGGTGGGTGTGTACATGTGAGTACGGACACTCACGAAGGCCAGAAGAGGGCACCAGACCCCTTGAGCTGGAGTTACAGGCAGTTGGGAGCTGCCTGACTTGGTGCTGGGGCCTGAACTGAGGCTCACCCCTGGGCCATCTCTCCAGGACCAGCACTTTAGTCCATGAGTCCAGAACTGTTTTGAAACTAAAACCAGACAAAGAAAATTTATTTTTTATTGTTTTGTTTTTATTTTCAAGACAGGATTTCTCTGTGTAGCTTTGCGCCTTTCCTGGAACTCACTCTGTAGCCCAAGCTGGCCTCGAACTCACAGAGATCCGCCTGCCTCTGCCTCCCGAGTGCTGGGATTAAAGGCGTGCACCACCACCGCCCAGCGAAAATTTATAAACAAAGAAAACTACAAACCAATAACTCCCATGGCTTTAAGCAGTAAAATTCTTCACAAACTATTAGGAAATAGAATTCATCAATAGATAGAAATAACCATGTGCTATGGTCAAGTGTACTTTCATTTAGGGGTAAGTTTGGTAGTCAAAAAGAAACCACTGTAATTCACCAGAAATAGACTAAAGAAGGAAAAACCATGTGATCTTATACATTGATGCAGAAAAACATTTGACAAAGTTTTATACTCATTCATGACAAAAATTCTATAAAAGTATATAGAGAAGTATATTAACCTGACAAGGAATATTTACTTTTTAAAATGTGTACAGTTAGCATAATGCTTTTTTGTGAAAGATGAAATACTTGTCAGGAGTAGACCAAGGATGCCCACTCTCACTTGCTCAAGACAGTGTTGTAAATGCTAGTCCTTGCAATATGGTAAGAAAAAGGCATATACAATGGTAAAGGAAAAATGTCTCCTGTTTGCAGATGACATTTTTCTACCACCCAAAAGAAATCCTTCGAAAATATAAACAAAACAAAGCTCATAGAACTATTGAGCAAGATTAGCAATGTTATAAACCATGAGAGATCAACACGCAAAATTAATATTTGTAGGTGTCAGCAATAAGCAGGGGGAAATACAGTGTGACTCAAAGTTACTAAAAAACCTAAACACCCGGGTCTAAATTAATAAAACATATAAATGACTTGTGTGCTGAAAATTACTCAATGGCTCCAAATAAGTGGAGAGGAATACTATGTTCATGGATGGCAAGAGTCAATATGGTGGAAATATATATTCTTTCTAAGCTGGTATATAGGTTTGATGCAATTCCTATAAAATCATAGCTATATCTTTTGTTGAAATGGCATTTTTCTAAAGTTAATGTAAAGTGGCAAAAGGAACCAAGAAAGGTAAGACAATTTGGGGAAATCAAAAGTGCTAGAAATCAATCTGTTCATTCAAGATTTTTTTGTCTGCCCATAGAGACAAAGAGAAAAGAAAGGTAGAATGTAGATGAGGTAGCATCCTTTCAGTTGCTGTAGTAAAATACCCTGACAATCAGCTTATGAGAAAGGGGGTTCTATTTGGCTTCTAGCTCCAGAGGAATAGCATCTCCCATGGAGGGAAAGACTTGGCAACTGGAGCTGCAAAGCTGTTGATCATGTTGCATCCCTAGTCAGGGACAGCAAGAGAACAGCAAGTGTGGCCAGGTCATGAGCCTCGGAGCCCGTCCCTAGTGAAATAAGTCCTTCAGTAAGTCTCCATCTCCCAAAGTTTCCATAAGCTTCATAAACAGTGCCACCAGCTGGGGACCAAGGGTTCAAACACATAAGGCTATGGGGGAACATTTCAGAATCAAACTTCAACAGTTGTTCTATCTGTCTACCCTCTGATTCCTGACTTTCAGACTGAAATGTGTTCATGGATGCAAATATGTTTGTTTGATATTGGAGAAAAATGAAAACCAATCAGGAGAAAGGCTGGTACCGAAACTGTGTGTGTCAAGTGAATGTTGAACTGTGTTCTATGCCTTCACTCACATCCAATCATGTATTGGAATGGCAAACAGAAAATGATAAACTCTTAATAGGAAAGTTTGTTTATTTAAAAAAAACATGGCTGGGCCAATGGCTTAGGGGTAAGGGCATTTACTGTGCAAACACAAGGGTCTGTGCTTGACTACCCAGTACCCACACAAAAATGTAGACATGGATACTCACACATGTAACCTCAGCACTTTGGAAGGCTGAGACAGGAATATCATGGAGGCTTTCTGACTGCTGTCCTCACTCCAGGTTCTCTGCTTCAAGGGTATAAAGTGGAGAATGATGGAGCAGGGCATCTGATGTCCTCCTCTAGCCTTTGCATGCTCATGTGGACACACAGATGTGCACATAGAACACACACACACACACACACACACACACACACACACACACACACACACACACACACACTAATCCAATTGGAAAACTGACAAAAAACATGGCCTTTCATGAGACAAGATGTCCAGATGCAAATAAGCACATAATCAACATTAAATCTCATTAGCTATTAAGGAACCATAATGGAATATCAATATTCAGCTACCAAAATGGCTACCATGAAATTTAGTGACAATACCAAATTCTGTCAAGGAAAAATGGAGAAATAGATTATTCACGTATTGCTGGTGGGACTATATTGCTGGTAGCTGGGCAGTTCTTAACAAAAATGAAAGATTATCACACAACTTAGTAACTCATTGCTGAGCATTTGTACCAGGGAAATGAAGATTTTTGTATAATGATCTCAACAGTGGTTTTATTTGTAGCTGCTCCCAAATGGGATAAGGTTGGGATGCCCCTCAATGAGTGGATGGTTATACATTTGTTGTATCTATTGATACATAAAACCACCTGGGGGTCCTTGGGGGAAACATCGGGTAAAAAAGCTGGTCCCCAAAGTTACACACATTATAGTTGCTCTTACTTGACATCAAGGAAAAAGCAGAATTATGCAAATGGAGAAAGAGATTACTGGTCACCAGGACTTATGGAAATGAAGCAAGTGTGAGGGAAGGTGTGCCTAGAAAAGTTTTTGCAAATCATCCTTGTGATGGTAAGGTTTTGTGTCTTGAGGGAACTGGTAAAGAGTGGATGGTCTCTCTTTGAATTCTTCTTAAGCTTCATGTAAATCTGTTGTGTTTGTGTGTGTGTGTGTGTGTGTGTGTGTGTGTGTGTGTGTGTGTGTGTGTGCATGTATGTGTGTGTTTCAGTGTGGTACTGGTAATCATTCTCAGGGCTTTGAGAATGCTAGGCAAGCACTCTACCACCAGGCCACAACTACAAATCAATCAATCAATCAATTTATCTATCTGTCTGTCTATCTACCTATTATCTATCATCTCTCGCTCTATCTATCCTACCTACCTGTCTATCTGTCTGTCTGTTTGTCTGTCTGCCTGTCTGCCTGCCTGTCTGTCTGTCATGCAATGGAATTGCCCATCATGAGTTTTCTTATCTTCTCACACTTTCAGAAATCTTTGTCAGAGGTATAGAAAGATTCATTTTCATGATAGACACCAGTCTCGTCTGGGCATCTGAGCAGCAGCCAGCCACAGGAGGCATCTAGTGTAGCCCATGTGCAAGTTCTAGAAACTTCTCCCATACCACCTAGGGTATTCTCCTGTGGACATCGTGGCTGGGATTAGTTACCAGCTTCTGGGGTTGTTATGGGGATTGGCATGTGGAAGGCGTGGCAGGAAGTGACACATGCAAGTGGCCCAGTAGACGGGACGCTTGCTGCTGTTGTCACTGCATTTATGACCAAGATCAGGACAGTGCGGGGACTGATGCTGGCCTGCTGGAGGAAGCCGTTTTTTGTGTTTCCTTGCAGATGTCGCACATGCCACCAAGCAACTCATCTTCTTTCATGTCTGTCTGAATTCTAGTTTTTTATAACATATATTTCCATGTATTTATTGGTCATTTGTGTATAAATGTGTGTGTGTGTGTGTGTGTGTGTGTATGCAGGTGCATGTGTGTAGGCTAAATAGGATGGGTCAGTCTCAGAGTCATTCCTCAGGAGCTGTCCACCTTGGTTTTTGAGATCAGGTCTCTCACTAGCCTGGACCTCACCAGTTCAGCAAGGCTGGCCTGCGAGCCCAGGGATCCTCCTGTCTCTGCTGCTCCAGTACTGGGGTGACAAACACATGCCACTGTGCCAGGAATGTTTGTACGGTTCTAGGGGTTGAATTCAGGCCCCCACGCTTGCACAGCAAGAATTTTACCAATTGAGTCATCTCAAACTTTTGCTATCAATGTTTTGTTTGTAAGAGCCTTCTCCAGAAGAAACATCTGCAATTCTTTATGTTTTGTTTCCTTTAATTTTGACTGGATCTTGGGGGCAAAGACCTGTTCATCTGGGACAGACTCTCATCATTGCTGCATCAATGGTCCTTTTCTGTGTAGCATTTCCTTTGTTTTCAGTAGAGCAACAAGCACCCATGGATACAGCAATGACACAGTAATTGGGACCTGGAATAATTCCTGTACTTTTCTTCAATCAAGTGTGCTATCTTCCTGCCTTACATGACTTAAGGAACTTCAGAAGTTGACCTTACCCTTTCTTTCCATAGTTTCACATTATTTATATGTTTTCTTAAGAAATATATGCTCATTTAAGTCTTTTAATCTTTCTAATTGGTTTCTTTTTACCTTTGTATATATGTGATGGTCATGTGCACACATATTTGTGTGGGGTGTGTGTGTGTTTGTGTGTGTGTGTGTGTGTGTGTGTGTGTGTATAGAGGGGTGTGTTTCTCTCTGTATATATAAGGCTACCTGACCTCATGGCTTTATGGGGTTCTCTGCCCCCCATCTCACAGTAGGAGCTCTGGAATTACAGACATGTGTTCCTGCACCCAGCTTTACATGGATTCTGGGGATCAAACTCTGGTCCTCAGACTTATACAACAAACACTTTTTCCACTGAGCCTCTCCCAAGCCCTAAATGTTTTATTCTTATGGCAAGGATCATAATACCTGTGATCTTCTGCCAGGATCTTTCCCATTGCATAACATTGTACTCAGGTTAATCTTTGCTGACTGCTGCACATGCTCAGTTGTGCCCATATACAACATCTTTTCACATACTCCCCATTCATGGCCCTAGCCCCAATATCATGCCTACCAATGTTTTGAATACTTAGAGTTACATAATATTTAAATACCAACCCGTTTCCCATGGCAACTCTTTCTTTCCTTTCTAGGAGCCTCGTTCAAAGATCTTGTGGTCCGCTGGGCGGTGGTGGTGCACACCTTTAATCCCAGAGGCAGGTGGATCTCTGTGAGTTTGAGGCCAGCCTGGGCTACCAAGTGAGTTCCAGGAAAGGCACAAAGCTACACAGAGAAACCCTGTCTCGAAAAACCAAAAAAAAAAAAAAAAAAAAAAAGATTTTGTGGTCCTCCTACATCTCCAACACTAGGTATGAATAGACTTCTAAAAGTTTTGTTTTTTCAGTTGAGGAAAGTTACAGAATCTAGAATAGTACATGTGTGTTATTAGATAAGACATGAAACCTCAATACATTCTAGTTGGTATGCTGCTAGTCCTCTTTGCATATGAATGTGTGCACGTTCTCATGTGTGTTCATACATGTGTAGAGCACATGTGCATAAGTACATGTGTATGTACATATGTGTGGAGACCAGAGGTTGATGTCATGTGTCTTCCTCAACCACTCTCAATCTTCTCTTTTGAGACACAGTGTCTCCCTGTACCTGGTTTAGCTAGACTGGCTAGTGAGCTTCAGGGATCTGCCAGTGTCTGCCTCCCCAGATCTGAGATTTTAGGAACACCCCATCAAGCCTGGCTTAAAAATCCAGCCCAACCAACCAACCAACCAACCAACCAACCAACCAACCAACCAGTCAACCAACCAACCAGTCAACCAACCAAACAAGCAAACAAGCAAACAAACAACATCATGGGCTCTACGGATCCCACCTCCGATCCCCAGGCTTTCACTGCTCACACTTCATCAGCCATCTCCCCACCCCCAGTCCATTTTCATTTTGGAATATGTTTTCTTTGCTATGAGATGTCAGTTTGTCTTCTATTCATTGTTCCACATTTACTCTTCATATGTAAACCTTTAGCAACCTGAAATTTCTTTTTCATTAAGATGTGTATTTCCACAATTGTATGATATACTTGCTCTACTAAATTTGAGAAGCAGAGTTCATTGAGATATCTCAGTGGGTAAAGGTGCTTATTGCCAAGTATGACAACCTGAGTTCAGTTCCTCCAACCCACACGATAGGAGAGAATTGACTCCTGAAAGTTACTTCCTGACCTCCACATGTGTGCGGTGGTACATGCTACCCCCAAATAAATAAATAAATGTGAAAAACAAATGAACACAAAGAAATATTCCTCAAATTTTGTCAAATAATTCATGAAATTAGGCCAATAATTTGACTTTACCTTACTGAATTTTTGTAAATATACAAAATCCTTTCTGTATCCTTTGGTTTTATTTTAATCTGATTTCCATAGTCATGTAGCCCTATTACACTTGTAGTTTTATGAAATAGATAATTAGGTCAGGTTTTATTACTTTCCCACATACTTTGGCTACTCTTAACACATCATTTTTGCAAGTGATTGGAATTGTTTTGTCAAATTCCTTTCTAACCCATCTGTTCTGCTCCCAGGCTATTGGTGCCCCCCCACACACACACCCCTAATTTGATGACTGAAATCTACCCAGCATTGCCTTTTGTGCGCACATGTATATACGTGTATGTGCATGGTTTTGTGTGTGAGTGTAGGTGTATGTGTGCAGTGGTACCAGGGTATAGTCCAGAGGACAACTTTCGGTGTGGATCCTTGTCCACCTTGTCTGAGGCAAGGCCTCTTAGTGTTCACTACTGTATACACCAGGTTAGCTGGCTCCTAAGCTCCTGAGAAACCTCCTGTTTTCACCTGCTATCTCCCTGCGGGAGTTCCGGGGTCACAGATATGGGCTACCGTGCCTGGCTTTCCATGGATGAGGGATCTGAACTCGGGTTCCTCGTACTTGGGCAGCGAGCACTTTACTCACAGAATCCAGCTCTACATTGTCTTTTGTGCATGGCCTTCTCCATCCTTTGAGTCCTGGTTTTGAATATTCTTCAAGAAAAATGTGTAGTCTTCACCCGAGCTTTCTTCACAACCTTCTTGCATTGGTAATAAAGATTTTTCAGATTAAGCTGATGACAAAATAATTATCGTCTTTCTTGTTGAGATTGTCTTAATGTCATACAAGTAGCCACCTGCCCTGTCAGGACAGATGCCTTCAGCATGAGTCTCCTGGAGAGGCCCCTGCTAAGTCAGGGGTAGGTAACATCCTGTGCCGTGCACTTGGCCCATGGCGGTCTGCGGGGCTGTTTTAACTTCACAGATCTGTCCCACACCAGGGCTTGCTCGGTTCTCATAGGACAAATAATGGAGCAAGCGATTGCACTGATTTGACCCAATTGGACCCCTGTCTCTCTGTGAGCGCAGCTTGGCAGACAAAAGCATTAGGAGCCCCTCTAAGTCTGCAGCATAGTTTTTCACTCTTTTTTTTTTCTTTTTTTTTTTTGAGCGTGCTCGTGTGTGGACAGGTGTGCATATGCATTTGTGTGCAAATGTGTGTGTGTGTGTGTGTGTGTGTGTGTGTGTGTGTGTGTGTGTGTGCCTGCATGTGGGAGTCAGAGGACAACTTGGTGTGGGTCCACAGTGGCCGTCAACTTTTCCTTTGGAGACAGGGTCTCTCACTGGCCCAGCAAATCCGATCTTCACCTCCTCAGTACTGAGACCACAGGCATGCTGCGGTGACTGGCATTGTAAAAACCATGTGGATTCTCAGGATGAACCATAGGGTCTTATCCCTGTGCAGCTTCTGGTACTTTACCTACCGAGCAGTCTTCCCCTGCCCACTTTCCACAGTCTTTAAAATGCAGTGTAGAGTTTATTTCCTCCTTGAATGAGACACCCCCCCCACACACACACACAAGAACAGTGGAGCACTCACATATGCATACATGTTCTCATTGAATATACCTTTCCCACCTTTGAGAATGAACCTCATGTATTCCGGGGTGGCCTGGAACTAGCTATATAAATGAGGATGACCTTGAACTTCTGATCCTCCTGCCTCCACCTCCCCAGTGCTGGGATTACAAGTGTACACCACCACTTCCAGTTCATGCAGTGCTGGGGGTAGGACCCATAAGCTAGTGTAAACCAGGTGAACACTCTACCAACCCAGCCATACATATTCTCAGCCCTCTATATTGAGGTTTGTTTGTTTGTTTGTTTGTTTTTTTAATGAGCTTGGCTTGAGAGTATAACTGTCTTTGTGGCAATTCTCACTAGAAGAAAGTCCCTCTTCCCACACTGTTAACTTTTGTTTGGTTTTGTTGGTCTTTTGAAGACAGGGTCTCACTACATAGCCTTGGCTGGCCTGATTCTCTATGTAGTCCAGGTTAGCTTTGATCTCAGAGAGATCTGTCTTCCTTAAAGTCCTGAGCCACCACATGGCTTTGAACTGCTAACTTTTGAGAGAAAGGGCAGGACCCAGGGGCTGACCAGGGTACCAAAAAAGTTTTGTGTCTTGAAATCTATAATGCAGAAGGGGTTGAAATCTACGGAAAGCCGGATGTACGTGCACCTAGCAGACTTCACCAAAGAGGCTGAATACAACATGTCATTATGATTAATTGTGAGCAATGGGGGTCTTACGAACCCAAGAAAGAAAAGCATTCGTTTCTCTGCTGCTACAGTTTTAGTCTCCATTTTGTTTGCAAGCACTCCCCGGAGGGTTGGCTTGTAGGATAGGCTAGGACTGGCCGACATGGTTACTAAAGCTCCACCAGGCACTTCAGTAAACTGTCATGCAGGGATGCAGCTTTCGTTTGAAACTTCTTTCAAAGATGAGATAAAGGGGGAAAAAAAGGTTTCCTAGTTTAAAGCATCTTTATAAGAACCAGGCTGAAGGGATTCTGCCACGAGTTCTCAGAGAAGCGGAGGGATGCTCCGCCTACAGATACCAACAGGACTGCGAAATAAAAGAATTCTTTTATGGAGCCGGGCGGGTGCTTTCGTCCTCTAACCCACCAGAAGGTGGCGCGAATTCACCGTTGAAAAGGCGAAGAAGGAGCGAGGCTTTCTTTTTTTCCCGTGCGCCCGGCCCTGTGAGTCTAGTAAAACAGAAAGAAGAGAAAGAAAACAAACAAAAAAACCCACCCAAGCCCGTTCTCTAAAAATAAACGAACGGCCTGAAAAGGTTCGTCTTTGTAAAAAAATAAATCACTCTCAAGTTGCAATCGTCCACATTTTTATGGTCCGCCGTGATGAGGGTCAGAGGAGCCGAAGAAGCGCTGGATAAAGACTTTGCGGAGGACGATTTCCAGGATTTTGTGTAAGAAACTTAAGGAGCGGACGCTTCGTGTGTTCAAGAACTACCAGATTCAGAGATAGCTTATGTTGAAGGTTCTAACAAAAAGCAAAAATAAAGAAGTTATCAGGCACGCGCTGCTTTTCATTCTGAAAGTACTGGCGATATTTAGGAGTTTGGACCTTAAGAACATCTAGGACCAGACTCTAGGGAACTTGTTTTCCGAAAGAAAATTAAATCTTAATAGAGAAAGCAAGGATGCGGCAGCGAGCTCACAGACACAAAGGAAAGAAAGCCCCCCAAAGCCACCACCATTAACACCCACCAGAATAACAAAACCGGCCTCCTTGGCCGTGAGGAGCCCCTGAATCGAGCTCTGTCTGAATGAAGTAGCTGGTCAGATGTGCCAATTTCCCAACAGTCAAGAACATTTTTAGACACGATGTAGTCACCAGGAAGAAAGAAAGGTTTTAATTTAAAAAAAAAAATAATTTTTTTTAGTTCAGTAAAATATCCTATCCACTAAAGTACTGTAAAAAGGAAAACAATTTCTCAAATTCTAGCTTAAAGAGGTGATTTAAAGAGAAAAGAACTATTTTTAAATGAAAACAAAACAAAATGATAATAATAAAAAATACTCCCAAAGCTTTTCGTGAAGAAAATAAATCAAAGAAGATGTAAATGTTTTCAAATTAGAATTTTTAAAGAAATTTCAACCACGAAAGTTTTAGTCCTCATATTCCAGCCTGAAGACTGATCTTCATTGTAGCAAATGTTACTAAATACAATATATATTTTTTGTCCCTAACTAAAACCTATCTTTAAAAAACTTAATTTGCTCTCTGCGTGGACAGGGTACATATTTATTTAACTACAATGTCGTGCCTTGTAATTATTAGTCTCTCTTGATCTGTTTCTTGTAAGAAAAGAAAATGTGTAGAAAGAAAGAATAAAACAAAATAAAACAAACGTGTAGGTTGCAGTTTAAATATTTTGCTTTATCACGCCTGGTGGGAAAAGAGCCAAAAAACACTGAAGTCAAAGCGACTGAGAATCACATGCGGGGTCCTCTCAATTCTGAGCCCCAAGTTCATTTCTTCGAATCTTGGGGGCTTGTTGTGAAACCGAGGGCGTTTGGCTAGAAAAGGAGTGGATTGTAATTCATTTGAAAGAGGGCTCTGGGAATAGAAAGGAAACTGGGAGGTTTTTTGGGAAGGTGGGTGAGTTTTCTTCAACAACTTTTTCTTGGCCGTTTTTCGTGGAGTGCCCTAGAGTTTAAACCCAGTCTGAGGCTCACCTGGAAAAGTCCCCTCCATGGCACCCGCTTCGTCTGGCGATCCTCGATCGCTTATGCAGGCAGGGAGACCCCGCAGTGAAACTAAATTCTCATATTTATGACATTTCCCCCCCTGTCCGAGTCCGAGCCAGGTTTGGTTGGGGGGGGGGGCGGTGTCGGGATTCAGGGAGATAAAAGTTTTATTTTAAGTGGGTACATGTCAAAGTTACACAGCATTTCTTTTCAGCTACGCTGCAGGGCGGATCTTTATTCCTTCCTTCATTCCCCTTTTCACCATTTCTTTCTCAAAAAACTTTCTTCCTCAACATTTTTTTTTTCTTCTCTCGATTCCTCAAAAAAAATTAAAAAATCCATAAAAAAATGCTTTTATTGCCCATTACCTCCCAAAGAGCAGGCTTAACTTCTGGTCCTTGTGCGTTATCTGGACAGTCCCTGGCCTCTGCCACTACTCGGGTTTGGTTTTATTTGGGGACCTTTGAGACATGTTTTGGCAGCAGCGGGTGTGTGCGCTGAGCCCGGGAGCATCGCAAACCTAGAAGAGGCAATTGTGTCCACAGAGTGTGAGCCAGGATCGGCGAGCTCCAGGCTGTAGGGACGTCTCGGAGCACCCCCGACCGACCGTGTACAGCGCAGCTCCAGCACCGGACGCATCTCCGCTGGCTCTCCGACTTTAGAGGATGGGACCGGGAGAGACAAAAATTGCCATCGTGGCCGCTCTCATTTGGTTTTACTTTTGCATTCGAAGGCTCCTGTTGGGGCCTGGCTAGCTCTCGGCGGAAAGCTGGGCCCCTGGACGCGGCCTTTGTCGCGGCCACTCCGCAGGCTTCCCGGTCCCCTCCCCTAGCGCCAGCCCTTCCCGCTCAGACGGCGGGGGAAATTGAACCCCAACTCCATTTTGCATTTTGCAGCCCCTTTAGAGAGACTGGGAGAGGAGGCCAGAGAGAAAACCTGAAGGGACAGGCTGTTATTTATGACTAGCGAGTTGTACTGTGGCACCAGATGGTGGGACTTTCAGGCCAGGCCACCTCCCCCCAGCTTCCCGATTCCCCTAACGTTAGACCAACAGGGTCCTGTGTGGCAGTCACCAGCAGGGCAACGCCTTAGGCATCCCCTCGGTTGCTTCAACTTCCCACCACATTGCTTTAGAATGAACTTGATGGAAGACAGACTTAAAAAATTTGTATTCCTTGCAATTAGCCCCCCCCCCCCAAAAAAAAAGACGATTAATGATCTTTTGACATCTGTACACAGCCAGTGCTGCTCTCCTTTCCGGAAGAGGGGAGGGGGCGAGATGGCCAGGTGGAAGGTGGGGTCGGGTTAAGAAGCCCAGAAGGGCCTCACTTCCTCTTCGTTTTGTCGCCCTTTGTTGTACATACGGGGGCAAGCAAGGTCTGCCAATCACTACCGTCTCCCTTTCTTGTTCTATAAAGACAGGGTCGTCACAGCAACCGGGACATGACAGGCTGGTATCTCTCTCGAACTCCAGGGGGCCCCTAATAGGATTGAAGAGAAAGATCAAGCGAACGCTTTCCTATTTGGGGCCCTGTAATAACTCCTAACTGCTTGCATATACATGGCCCTTACAGTTTCGGCTGACAACTTTTAATCCCAGAAACACAGGCCTGTTCTCTGCAGGGTCTACTTTAGAGAACCCCGACAGACTCTCCTACCCTCCAGTTCTTATCCACTCACCTCTCCCTTTATTTGAGAAATGAGATGAGGATTCTCCTCCAGCCTCACTAGGTCCCCTCCCCCGAAAAACCTGAAGCTGTGATTTCATTAATTCGTTTTCAACCATCTCAAAATAAGTTGAGAGGGAACAAAGGCGCCCCCTTTTTGGTATTCGCATAAAGTCTTTGAGTAGGCTCAGAAGTTTACACATCTTTGGGAGACATTGACCTTGAATGTGATTTCCCATAGGAACAAAACGCACAAAGGGACCCGAGGCAGAGGATGAAAGAAGCTTTGCCCTCAGGTTCTCTGTGTTCAGAGAGAGAAACAAGGGAGAGTGTGTGTGTGGTGGGTGGATGACGGGGGCCTGGCGTGGGCAGTAGTGGAGCAGGGAGAAGAACCTGCGGCGATATAAAGAGGGTGCTTTCTTTTCAGGCCCCTGATCTGGGGAACCAGTTGAACTGGGGGAGGTGGGGGGAGAGGGAGGGAGAGGGAGGGGAAGAAGGAGAGGCAGAGGGAGAGGAGATGACTTAGAAACTTAAATGTTAACTGCCTTGGAGTAATCAGCATCACCAACATCTGTCACCACAGCTGTTTGCTTTCTGGTTGGAGAGAGAATCTCTCTCTCTTCCTTCCTCCTTCTCCCCCTCCCTCCCTTCCTCCCTTCCTCACTCCCTCCCTCTTCCTCTTCCTCTCCCATTCCACCCCCTCTCTCTCCACCCTGGGCTGGCCATGAATTCCAAACCAAGGGGTTGCAGGGTCTTTTCTCTTCCAAACAGCAACTCCCAGGTCTCAACCATAGTTTGCTTAAAAACAAAACATGGTTGGGCTGGGGAGATGACTCCGTGGGTACAGTACCTGCCTAGCAAACTGTGAGGCTCTGAGGTCTGATCCCCAGAACCCATATAAAAAAAAAAGCTGAGCATAATGGCGCACACTTGTAATCCCAGTACCCCTAAGGTGAGTTGAGAGATGAAGACAGGAAGAAGATGCCAGAAGCTGGGATGGAGAGAAGATAGCCTAGCCTACCCAAGCGATGGATGAAAAAGAGACCCTGTTTTTTTTTTTTAAGGGGGGGGGGGCTCAAGCACGGATACCTGAAGTTATCCTCTGACTCCCACACGTGTGCCCACTCATACATGTGATCATACTCACACACATACATACCCACACAATTCACAAAACAAATACATAAAAAAGTGAATGTACAAAAATAAAAATAAGACACACACAAAAGAAGGCCAGTATAACACTACTACCTTTTAAGTGAAACTAAGAAGTCTGGTGAAGTGAGAAAAATGGTCCTTGTCATGTGGTCACAGTTGGAGAAACTGAGGCACGGAGATAGTCAGTGACTCTCTGAGTGACCCCCTAGGAAGAACCAAAACGGACAATTCTGTCTTCAGTTGCAGGCATGTCTCCCATTTAGAGTTTGTGATACAACATTGTCATCTACAAAGTTTACCCTGGAGAACTATGGAATCAAGTTATAAAAATAAATCATAAAAAATCCTCATAATTTTTAAATTAAATTTCTAATTTTGTGTGAATGGCTATCAAGGAGTACATGGGGTCCCTAGACCACTGGTTGGGCACATCTAAACCACTGGATTCTGCCTGGTATCTTGGAAGGCACTCTTAAAAAAATGATACAAGACGAGTGAGTGGTATGATTATTTTTTCCTTTTGTTTAATCAACAAAACCACTGAACATCTAGGATATGGAGTTGTTTATTGTGGTGTCTAGGTGTGTGAGACAAAATGCTTTGTGTGGGGGGACAGGGGGAGTGTGAACTATGAGGTCTACATGGAGAATGTCTTCCTGGGAGCCCCTGTGCGAAGCAAGGATGTTGATACCAGAGGTGTGTGGACATGTTCCGAGGTTATGGGAAGGAACCCTGACGAAGGAACACCGTCATCAAGCAGACACTTCCTGGAGGGGGAAGCATCGGCCTGAGAGGCCAAGGGTGTCTGGGGTTTTGACAAAAGCTTGGAGAGAGGCTATGGAAGTACAGTAGACAGCTAGTAGATGTGGGGAGCCAAGGCAAGACAGGGCTGACGTACAAAGCCCTGAGGTGACAGACATGGGGATATTTTAGATGGCAATACCTGGGGTTGTAAATCTCTGGTGTAGCAATTTCTTCGAAAACTCAGTAAGTCCAGGATGTTCTAAAGGAGACTTTCTGAGACTCAAGAAATAAGCAACTTGGGAGTCTTAGGAAGTCCCTGAAGGCAATTGGATGCACAAAGTACTTCCCTCCCCAAGCTCATGTAAGCAGGAAGGGCTGATGAGGACACAGAGACCCCAGAGCTGCATGTACTGTACAGCTGCATGGATTCATTGCTCTCTGCTTCCTGGTTGTGAACACAGTGTGACCAGCTGCTTCTTGATGCGGTGACCTGTCTCCATTTACACAGCTCAGGATCCCTGCCAGGGAAGGCGTCACCCACAGTGCATGGGTCTTCTCACCTCAATTAATCTAATCAAGATAACCTCTACAGGCATGCCCAGAGACCCATCTCTCAAGTGACTGTAGATTTCACCAGGTTGACCAATGAGATTAACCATCGCTGGCAATAGTTAATGGCCAAAGGATCCAGAGTTATGAGCCAACAGGCAGACAAAGGTGCTTTGGGTAACTAGGGAATGATTGCCAGATATAAGAATTTAAAATACTCTTTAAATAGAACATTTCCCACAGGATGTCTAGTCCTCATAATAATGCAGAGGCTGAGACTCTGTGTGGATGAACTTTCTTACAAATCGTCCTTTGTCAAATGGACAGTTGACCGACCTCATGGCTGAACCTCTGACTGACTTCAAAGGCTAGGACCTGGGATGGAGAGATGGCCACATGAACATGAGGAATTCAGTTTGTTCTCTGGATCCCTGTGAAAAAGCCAGGCAGAGTGGCACGTGGTTGTAATCCTAGCACTGGAGGCCGAGAAGGATGCCCTGGGGCTTCTTGGACAGCCAACCCAGGCTATTGGTAAATTCCAGGCCAGTCAGAGACTCTGTCTCAAAGGAAAGGTGGATGGCACCTGAGGAATGACACACAAGGTGTCCTCTGGCCTCTACGTGGATGTGCACGCATGTACACCTGTGTACCTTTACATACACTGTGGTGGTTTGAATAGGAATGACCCTCATTGGCTTCTATACTTGAATGCTTGTTCATTAGGGAGTGGTGATACTTGACATGGATTAGGAGGCCTTGTTGGAGGAAATGTGTCACTGGGGATGGGCTTTGGGCTTTCAAAAGCTCAAGCCAGGCCCAATGTCTCAGTCTTCCTGATGCCTTCTGATCCAGAGGTAGAACTCCCAACCACCATATCTACCTGTGAGCTGCCATGCTCCTCACCATGAGGATAACAGGCTAAACCTCTAAAACTGTAAGCAAGCACAAATTAAATGCTTTCTTTCATAATAGTTGCCATGGTCATGGTGTCTCTTCACAATACAACACTGACAAAGACATATACTCACACACACACACATACATCATCATCATCATTTTCAAAGGCACATACCTGGATCATTACACAGCAAATAGAGACTAGAAGGATAGAGTCCAGATTTGGGTCCAGATTTCTCTTCCTGGCTCAGTCTCCCATCTGTTGGACCTCCCCATGGGAGCTTGCAAGCATACTGTCCCCTCCAAAGAATGGGATAAGCTGGTTGAGCTCCAAGGTTTTTCCTGGCTGTAGTGAGTGCATCATTGACAAGTCTTTCTTTGGATTTCTCCAACAACCTCCCCCAGTCCCTGGCCGTGTGTGTGTGTGTGTGTGTGTGTGTGTGTGTGTGTGTGTGTGTGTGTACCTGTGTAGTTTGGGTGTGCAGTTATGAATGTATGTCTGTGCTTGTGAGGATGATCTTGGGTCTTGCTCCTAGGACACCCTCTGTCTTAGTGTTTTGGGCAGGATAATTCATTGGTTTGAAACTCACCAAGTAGGCTAGGCTAGGCTGGCTAGCCAGTGACTTCCTGAAATCTACCCGTCTTTAGTATTAAAAATGCACATCACCATACCCAGCTTTTTTGACATGGGTTCTGGAGATCTGACTCAGATCCTAATGCTCATGTTGCAGCACTTCATTAACTGAGCCAACGTCCCAGCCCTGAGTTTCTTATATTCTGTTTCTGCTTTGCCTGAATCAAGAGAATTGATATTTACATCTGATAGTCTAATTTTAGTCTGGTTCTTTAAAAAAAATTGTCTTTCTTATTTTTAATTATGTGTATATATCTGACTGTATGTGTATGTGAATATGGGTGCCCACATAGTACAGAAAGGTTTGATCTCTGGAGATGAAGTTACAGGTGGTGATGAGCTGCCAGAGATGGGTACTGGGAACTGAACTTGGATCCTCTGCAAGCCTGGTATGCTCTCTTAAGCACTGAGCCATCTATCCCTCCAGCCTTTAGTCTGGATCTTAACAACTTTGTTTGCATTGAACTTTATTAATATTTTGAAAGCATCATCCAGTCCACTCTCACTTGATCCACAGGATTATCAAAGAAAATGCATAATCCAGGGAGTTTATCCTTTCATGTACAACTGTAATAATAATTTCTGTCCGTAGAGTGTCTCTACATGTCAATGCCTGCCTTACATTAAATTCCTGTTGAATTGCCACAACCTCACAGGTGTTGTTACGCCACTTCACAGAGATGTCCCCAACTCAATAATGGCTGAGTTCAAGTTTTAACTCAAGTCTCACAACTCCAGGCTTTCTAAACCCTCGAGAAGTCCCATGAAGTTTGCCAGGCCAGATGCCTGTGTCTTCCACCACTGTTTCTTGTGCACTGTAAGGTTCTATCTCATTACAGGAAGCTATTGGCCACTAATGGTCCTTTATGGCCTTCCATATGAATTAGAAGGCTCCAGGTTTAAATAAAGGCTGGGAATGGGGAGATGGTTCAGCCAATGAAGTGCTTGCAAAGCAAGCACAAGGACCTGAGTTCGAATCCCCAGACCTGAATCCACGTGAAAAAGTTGGATGTGATGATACACCTTTGCAATGCCCTTGAAGTTTGCTGGCCAGCCAGCCTAGTCTACTTAGAGAGCCCCAGGCCAATGAAAGACTATCTCCAACAGCAAGGTAGGGACTGGGAAGTAGGTCCTGCAGAAATGGTTCAGTGTATAAGAACAAGGGTGCAAGTTTAAAACTCCAGCACCCACATAAAAAGCTGGACCTGGCTGCATGTGACTTGGTAGCCCCAGAGCTGTGAGAAATGGAGACAGGAGGATCACTGGGGCTTGCTTGATGCCAGACTACCTTTAGTTTCAGTGAGGAAACCTTGTTTCAAGGGAATAAGATAGAGAGGGATACAGTGGGACATCCATATCCTCCTCTGGCCTCTGTATGTGTACCAGGAATATGTATCTGAATATACACACATATACCCTACCCCTCTGTCACACATACATACATACATACATACATACATACATACATACACACACACACACACACACACACACACTCACACACTCACACACTCACACACACACAAATAAATCAGGTGAGCTGCCAACAAATATTGATTGAGCACTTCTTGTGTCTTTAACAATCCATCAAAGTCTTCTGGACCCTGAAGAAATTCTAGAAAAGTCTCATTTATTAAAGATTTACACTTCACTTGAAAATCAAAAAACCAATGAAGTCAGTACTATGCCCAAGAAAGGACCATTATCTTGTAGCCACCAAACCTCACTCTCCTCCTGTGGTAACCTGGAGGTTTAGCTTCCTTCTCATGACAAGTCATTGCAGTGGGCATCCTCTAAAACTCCCATGTGAGGCCCTGGTACAGGGACCCAATGTCCCATAGCCTCAGGAGGCACAGCAGCTTGGCATCCTGCTTCCCTCCTGCAATAGTATGACTTTCTTCTGGGGATAAAATGATCATCCCCTTGCCATCTTGAAATAGAGATCACCTTGTCCAGGGAACCATGGTAACTAACAGTAGAAAAACATGGTGGTATCTGGATCTATGGTAGGAGAAGTAGAGCAATTGATACTCCCTGGTAGATGGAAGAGAGAAGGGCCCCAAGACCTCACCTGGCACTCCAGCCATTGCTTCCCTTTCCCCTCCCCTAACTGCAAGTGATCTTGGGAAATTCTGGAGTACATAGGAAGTAGAAGATTGGCTGAAAGAGGCTATATGATTTGGCTTCCATGAGGCCAGGACCTTATCACTTCATAGTGACATCACTTTTGTGCCCATAAAGCAACTTTTCATCCATGATCTATAAGTTAGCCCCCAAAAGAAAAGTTTGCTAAGTTAGACTTTGGTAGGATCAGCCCCTTGGTCTGCGTTTGAAATCCTATGTGTGGTGAACATGCATTGTTCACACCTCTCTAGGGAAAATTAATGCCATATTACCCTGTACCCGGTGGCCCGGCTCCATCATCCATAGGCCCTGCTTAATATCTCACACCCCAGTTTTCTCACCTCAATAGGAGTCATTAGTGTTCAGACATAAGATGTTAGGGTGCTGAACTGTTCTTGGGATGGCTGGTTCATGGAGGACACTGAAAGGCATGGCAGTTATCGGAACTCTACAGTGTGAGTCTCTCCTCAAACCTATGAAGAGCAAGCTGATTAAAAATGAAGAGCTGGAGAACTAGGCTTTTGTCCAGTGGCTTCTTTGTCTTGGGTTCTGATTTAATATCTGGTATTTTGTTCCTGTGATTGATAGACATGCAAAATCCCTTTCTGGTTGTGCAATAGGAAAACCCAAAAAGGGCATGAAGCATACAGTCATCCTATATTTGGACCCAAGGGTTAACTGGGCTCATTGGGTGGTTCTTTCATGTGGGTATGAAGACCAGAGGTCAAACTTGAGTGTTGTACCTTGGGGGCTATCTGTTTTGCTTTTTGAACCAGGTTTTCTCACTGACCTGGAGTTTGATGATCAAGCTGGCTAGCCAGAGAGCCAAAGGGTCTCCCCAGCACTGGGATGGCAGGTGTTTGTTATCACACAGCTTGTTTATATGGGTGCTAGGCTTTGAAACCAGGTTCTCATGTTCCCAAAGCAGCATGTTACTGACTGAGCTACACTCTTATCCTTATCAAGTAGGCCATTCTGGTTTGGAGTTCCTCAGACAGTGGGGGTCAGGTGATTCTGGAACTGAAGCTCTGTAAAGGCTCGTTCCTTCATGCATCTGGAGCTTGGGCAGCTACTCCTTGGGCCTCTCCCTCAAGGTGCCTTTTCCACATGGGTATTCTAAAAGTCAGCAGAGACCCAGGGATGGGGCTCATTGGCCTTCCTCAGATTCTGGGAAAATTCTTGAACCAATCATAGTGGACAGCATCATCCATGGTATGGGACTCATCATCTCTCAGATCAGATTTTTGTTGTGGTCTATGAGGCTAGGGAACTCTGGAACAAGCTGAGAAATGTCCTGGTTCCCTAGTGTGGAGAACACTGAAACACTGAGGTATGGTGGAGATGGCATCAGGGATCAAGGACCAGTCCTGCACCTACAGCTTAGCCTGGCAACTCCCTCCTGACTATTCACCTTCCAGAACATTCTGTAGACCCATATCCCACTAGGTTCTATACTGGGGAGCCTCAGTTTCTTCTCAAAGCCATCCATACTCCTGTTGTCTTGGCTGTTCTTATAAGAAAAAGAGGCTCTGAGATGGACACACCCATTTGGATGATGGGTGGGTCATGAGCACTCACCTCTGCTTCCACTGAGGTTTTGGTGACCCCCTTTCCCAATGGCATGGCTTCAATGAAGGGTGGGGCATAGACCCTCCATGGTTCTTATTTCGCAGTCTGGCCTGGTCACTGAGAAATTACTCAAAGGGTGTCATTTAGAACCCAAACTCATTAGGGCTATACCCCAGCTTCAATTCCATTGCCTCCGTCCCCTCCACTGTATCTTACCCTATTTCTTCCTCTTTTCCTTCCTCACTTTCTCTCCCTTTGCAGTTTTTGACATCTCAGAGAGTGCCGTGCTGGAGAATGGCCTCGCCCTTCCAGGGTTCAGGGCAAGCGCGGCTCACATCTGTTCCCAGGTGCAGGGTGGTATTAGCGCTAACACCTGCTCTCTGATATTTGCTCGGACACTGGGGCGGGCCACAGAGGTGGTGGGAGCTTGGGTCTCCTGTGTTTACTCAGCCTTTGAGGGCAGCTGCACACCTCTGGCACCCCTGGTTTTTGAATGATCACAGTTGAAGCCCACGGGCTGCCTCGGTAGCCCACTCATCTAAGGCAAACTGTCTGTTACTCGATGTGAAGGACTCAGGTGGGGGTCTAGGGAGCTATGGAGAAGCTAACTCATTGAAAGCCAGATAATCCCCAAACCTCATTTCCCCATTGCAAATGACTGCCTCCAGTCCTGCCCCTTCACCACACCAGCCAAGAAGCCAGTGGACCGCTTTGCCGGGCTCCTTTTATCTTCCTGGCCCGAGGGGGGCATGGGCTAATGATCAGTGAAATCAGAAAAGGCCAAGAGGCCCAGCTAATCCACAAATTGGATCATCCTTCCCTGAATAATCAAGAGAGTGGCTGGCACAAGAGTTGGCTCCTCTCTTTGATCATTGGCGCGCTCAGAACACACCTACATTTGCTTCCTGTGGGAATCCTCTAGGGACTTGAGGGCTGCTTCTGTTTGGTCAACTAAAACTCATATATAGGACAAAAAAAAAAAGAAAAAAAGAAAAGAAAAAGAAAAAGAAAAACCAGTGCCCCACCATCCCTGGGGGAGTGTTTTAATTCGACAGGGAGAAGGAAACTGAAAAATCTACCCTGGTTGTATAAACTCCAGATTTGATGGGTCAGTGCTGATTGGAGCTATTGATGACTCTCTGTGATGATGGGGAATTAACTATATGGAAGCTTTATTGTGCCATTTGTAATTTACCTATCTTAATAGTGGTAATTACATTTTGCAATGGTGTTGCCATTAATAATTGAAGTATGAATTACCTTTTGATAGTCCCTGTACAGAGATGGTAATTTTTTTGGTGAAAAGGAAAAAAAAATTATTTGTATTATAAAGTGATTTTTTTTCTTAATAAGGCTTTCTTTGGTGTTCTTTTAAATGCAGGCATATCTGTGGTTTCCAAGTAATTTGATTGACAAAGCTGCACTCACATGCAAGCTCTCATGGTTGGGTTGACACGTGACATGGACTTTTATTACTAATTTGAGTACGTGGGCAGATTTTTTTTGCTTGTTTGTGTGTATGTACATATGTACATGGAGGCCCCAGGTTCACACTGGCTGTCTTCTTTATTCTCTCTCTACTTTATTTTTCAAGGCAGAGTCTCTCACTGAACCTGAACTTTCTGATTTGGTTCCACTAGTTGAAGAGCAAGGCTCAGGAATCCTCCAGTCTCTGCTTCCCTGGCCCCACAATTGCAAATGTACACCACATGCTTGGTGTTTCCCCTGGGTGCTGGGGCCCAAATGCAGGTCCACACAACGGTGCAATGAGCATTCGATCAACTGAGCCATCTCCTCAGCTCTGGTTTTTAATGATCGTTAGGGGAGCACCTATCCATTCTTGATCTTGACACCAAAGCTGCACAAAATAGATGTCCATTCTTAGCTTGGGAAACTTTTGCATCATGGAATTATGGGAGTGGACCTCTTGGGCAAAGGAAAGTGAGTGTGCCACAAAGAGACAGTTGACAGGAAGAGGGACCTGGACCCCAGGACCTCTGATACTGAACTCTGGCTCTGCTACTTGCTATCACAACAGCCACAGTCTTCATCAGAGCCTTTACAACTTATTGAAAGCTAAGCCCTAGATCATGCCTGTGGACTACTGACCTCTCCTCATAGAAGTGGAGGAGCATGGTAACTCTAGCTGCTTCTTCTTGCACCTCCCGGTCAGCTTTATATAATTTTGCTCTAACTGTACATTGCCCTGTGGTCTACAGAGGTGTAAGAGTACACAGAGGGTCAAGGGTTAACTGAAGTGGGAGAGGAACTCCAGTTTGGCAGCTAGGCGCTCTGGGGTGAGACTTTATGGTGGCACAACTGCTTTGGTGTCACTTGTAAGAAACCCCTTATCCATGTTCTTCTGTAAGCAAGCCTAGTAAACTAATTTGTGCCCCAAGTTGGACTTTGGTGGGATGGAGCTGTGTTTGATTGTTGGAGCCTGTAAGGAAGGGCTGGAGTTTCCCTTGCCTTTCCCCAGGGAAAGCATTCCTGAAGCTTTTGTGGGCAATGTCATATCCATTCTCAAGCCTCTGCTTCTATCTCCACTCTGCCTCCCGCCCCAAACCCTCCAGTGTTTTCCCATCTGGTCCCAAATCATGTCCAAAGTCTCCCTCATGGTTCCAGGCCCTCATCCCATGTCTGCTGCTGGCCTCTTTCAGCTCTCACTCACAGGCTCTAACAAGGAAGATCAGCCAAGCTCACTGGTGGCCCAGAACATTGGCACACATCCTTCCCAGTCCCCAGAAACTTCCTCTGAGCTTTTGCCCAGCTCTCACTGTGACCGCATTCAGGCTGGATGTTAGCTTCTCCAAGACTCAAGGAGACTCAACTCCCTTCTCCTCTGGCCCCTCTGCTGGCTTGATTTCCCGCCACACTTCTCATCACCACCACCCCAAGTCGTTTGTTGATTTGTCTGCCGTCTTTGCTGATGAAATTGTGAAGCTGTGCAATTAGGGTCTGTCTCATATTGTCCTTACATCCATCCCCACTGCCTGGGAGTTTATCTGAGTCTCATTCCCGATCATCACAGAATGAAGGACTTGGGAAATGCCAGCTCTAAACTCAACTCGTTTGTGTCCTCAGGATTAGGAACCAGGCAAGGAACAGGTGGAAACTGGTTGATGGTGGTGGTGTTGCTGATGAAACAAGGCCTGATGAAACCCACATCTTTGTAAATATTTGTTGAACATTTTGGACTTAAAGGGCCTCAAGGAACAGTCATTGCAAACTGCATCAATTTTTCTTGTTGAGCACAGCCTCTCAAACTTGTCTCTGCTTTCCTTCTGCCCTCTCTCCTTTCCTCCTGCCCTTCCCTCTCTTTCTTTCTTCCTTCCTTCCTTTCTTTCTTTCTTTCTTTCCTTCCTTCCTTCCTTTCTTCCTTTTCCATGACTCCCTCCCTTCTTTTCTCTTTCTTCTATTTCTCCCTTTCTTTCCTTCCCTCTCCTCTCCTCTCCTCCCCTCCTCTCCCCTCTCCTCTTCTCTCTTCTCCTCTCCTCTCCTCTCCTCTCCTTCCTTCCTTCCTTCCTTCCTTCCTTCCTTCCTTCCTTCCTTCCTTCCTTCCTTCACCAAGACCCTCACACATGCCAGGCAAGTGTTCTACCACTGAGCTACCTCCCCAGCCCTGCTTTTCATTTATTTTGAGATAATATCTAGCTAAATCTCTCAGGCTGGATTTGAACTCTCTCTGTAAACCAGCCAGGCCTTGAACTTGCGTCTGTTCTCTGCATAGCTGTGGTGACAAGTGAGTGTAGCCAGACCTGGCTAGGAGCCACGTTTCTGAAACACCAAGCAAGATTCCTCCTGCCCAAGGGCACAGATGTTGCAGTAGATAAGATAGCCAAGCTCAATGCCATGTAGAAGTGTAGGCTTGCCATCGTTCTCAATTTTCGACTAGAAATGCAGTGTTGCTGTACAAATCACATTTGAAAATGTTTGTTATTATGTTTGGGAGTTTGAGACCACTCGCACGTTTGTAGGTTCACTGGAAGAACCCTCAGGACTCAGTACACTTCTACATTAACAGGGAAACTCAACCATAACAAGATCCTGTGAAGAGTTGTGGGGCTATGTATAGGCTCCTCATATATTTATTCCTTTCCCCAACAGAGCTCATATTTCCTCCAGAAACAAAAGAATGGCGACCCCTTCCTCATGTGTGTGTGTCTGTGTGTGTGTGTGTTTGTGTGTGCATGCATGTGTGCATGTGTGCTGTTTCTGGCCAAGGCTGTCTGCCAGTTTTCCACTGGAGAGGGGCCTCATTCTTGTAGTCCCCATGCTCGGGAACTGGAGACAGGTGCATTCTCAGTGCTCACTGGCAAGTCTAAGTGAGTTAGTGAACCCCAGGTTCCAGGAAGAGACTGTGCCTCAAAATAGCAAGGTGGAAGGCTCCTGAGGCTGCCTGTGGCATCCATATATGTGTGTATGTGCACCCTTTCACACACACGTGCCGCAGCACACATAAAAACTGCCCCCCCACATACACACAAATAAGCTTTTTGTTATGAGACCATTCAAGCACACATAAAAAGAAACCACACTGTGAATCTCTGTGTCCCCATCCCCCTGTTGTGACACACCTATTTGACTCATCAATGTCCTCACCTATTTCCTGTCCACCTAAGGGTATTTAAAGCAAATCTCAGAAATTGCATCTTACATGTAATAATACTTTACCAGGGACCTAAAATGATAAGGACCCATGAGAAGAGTCTCTTGGAGGGGGCTGGGCAGATTCACGGCTTGGTCTATAAAGTGCTTGGTTTACAAGCATGACGATCTGAATTTCATTCCAAGAATGAATTCCATGTTAAAAAAGAAAGGAAGGAAGGAAGGAAGGAAGGAAGGAAGGAAGGAAGGAAGGAAGGAAGGAAAAAAGGAAAGTGAGGGAGGGAGGGAGGAAGGAAGGAAAAAACAAAAGGGAGGGAGGGAGGGAGGGAGGGAGGGAGGGAGGGAGGGAGGAAGGAAGGAAGGAAGGAAGGAAGGAAGGAAGGAAGGAAGGAAGGAAGGAAGGAAGGAAGGAAGGAAGGTGGGCCTGGAGGCATGCACTTGCAGTCTTAGCTCTGGGGAAGCAGAGGCAGGCAGTTCCTGCTGCTCAGTGACCAGCCAGCTAACCTACTTGGTGAGTTCCCATCCAGCCATCCAGCGAGAGATTCTGTCCCCAAAAGCAAAGTGGATAGTGCCTAAGGAACGACACTCGAGGCTGGCCTCTTCCTTCACCTGGGCACACACACAGTGAGTGAACATAGAATGGCTCCATACATAGATAGACAAATGCTAAGAATGCGGCATGAATTGAGGACCATGACTGATCTATTTTTGTGTATTAAGACAAGGGTCAAAGTGTAGGATGTGGGGATCTTGGAATTTGACCTTAATAGCCGTGAGGGAGCCAGTTGCGATTTAAGGCATGGTGTGTTACATTTGCCTCCCATTTGTTTTATTTATGTCACTGTGGTTGCAAAGGGGTAAGATCACGTGGGATCGGAAGAACAAGCCAGAAGGAAGTTAAGCTTTTGTGCTAGCCATAAAGTGAGTGCTCTACACTAGTGCCCGGTGGTAGAGACGGAAGGAAGGCAGGGCAACTAGGTAGAGTTCAAGGCTGATTCAAAGGTAATCAAGCTGGATGAAGGGATAGATTTGGTGGTAGTGGGGTATGTATGTACATAGATGTGTTTGCATGGAGTCCAGAGCTCAACCATGAGATCATTCCCTGTGTGTGTCGATGTAACTTACTTTTTGAGACAGGATCTCCAGTTGATCCCAGAGCTTGCTGATTTGGCTAGGCTGGGTAGCCAATCGGCCCCAGGAACCCACCTCTCTCAGCTTTCCCAGCGCACTGAGATTACAGGAGTGTGCCACCACTCCCGGCTTTTTTTTTCTTGTTTAGATGACCTCAGGTTATTACACTTGCAACAGACTGAGCCATCTCCCCAGCCTGAAGAGATAGGCTTTTAAGGCCTCCATCTGAGTTAAAGGAAGAAGAAGGGAAGCCAGATTAATCTCAATAGCTAACATTTATTGAGCACAGTCAATATGGTTGAGTAGTAGGTTAAAATCCTATTTCATTTTCATGACAAGGTTTTGTTGTGTTATTTCTATTTCAGACACAGGATAATTGTATCTCTGAAAAGCCACTAGTCCAAGACACAAAAACCATTCATGGTTGTGATGGCTTTGAAGTGTGTCAGGTTGGCTAGACTAAGTGGATTTTGCAAACAAACAAACAAATGCAAACCCACCCTTTCTTGTAAGGTTTAGCAAGGTGAATTGGGGATGGAGACTAGTGGTGGGCATTCCGTAGCTTGCACATGGGGACGCTGCTCTTAGGGATCAGTTTGTCATTGTCAGACAGCAGGTGGCCCTGACTCACTTTCCCCTGTCTCATCCCTGAGATTGCTGACTCCAAGGAAGTGGGAGTAGGGTCTCTACCTTTTGTATGGTGTAGTGACATGTGTGCATGTGTGCATGTGTGTGTGCATGTGTGTGTGCATGTGTGTGTGTGTGTGTGTGTGTGTGTGTGTGTGTGTGTGTGTGTGTGTGTGTGATCAGTTGTGGTGGTATTGTGTTGCCAAAAATATTGTACACCCTAATAAACTTATCTGGGGTCAGAGACAGAACAGCAGCAATATTAAACATAAAGGTTAGGCAGTGGTAGCACATGCCTTTAATCCTAGCATTCCAGAGGCTGAAATCCATGTGTTCAAGGATACAGCCAAGCATGGTTTGGCTTTAATCCCAGAAAGTGAGCCTTTAATCCCAGGGAGTGATGGTAGAAAGCAGAAAGGTATATAAGGCGTGAGAACCAGAAACTAGAAGCATTTGGCTGGTTAAGCATTTGGCTAGTTAAGCTTTTAAGTTTTGAACAGCACAGTTCAGCTGAGAGCCATTTGGATATGAGGACACAGAGGCTTTCAGTCTGAGGAAACAAGATCAGCTGAGAAGTTGGCCAGGTGAGGTTCGCTGTGGCTTGTTCTGTCTCTCTGACCTTCCAGTGTTCACCCCAATACCTGGCTCAGGTTTGATTTTATTAATAAGACCATCTAAGATTTCTGCTACAGTCAGTGTCAGGCATCCTTCCTCAGCTGCTGTCCCTTGCTGAACCTCTCTGTTCAGACAATGTCTTTCACTGGACTTGAACTTGCCATGTAGATAGACTGGCTGGTTAGTGGGTTCTAGGGATGTGCCTGTCTCTGCCTCCCCTGAGCTGTAAGTACAAGCATGACTTTTCAAAATGCCTCTCTTGGTTCTGTTCAAAATGTGAGTTCTGGAAGTTGGACTCAGGGTCTCCTGCTTGCAAGGCAAGCACTTTTCACAAGAATGACCCCATCTCCTGACTCCTGCCATGGAGTCTGTAACAGAAACTCCAGCTTCAGCAGGGCACGCACGTCACCAGACTTAGAGGCAGCAAAAATTGACCTGGCTTTAGCCCATCTTCCCAGGCTCCAGCTACTTCCTGTGTGTGAGTCTCAGCTGATTCACGTCTCCATCTTCCTTCCTAAGCTGCCTGTCCAGCAGGCATCAGCTCTGAAGTTAGACTTGAGAGCCGGCCCTCACAACTGAATAAGGCCAGCATCCTATAAAAGCACCTGGATGTATACAAAATTATAAATCTGTATTTCAGTTTGTGAGTCATGTGTATGTACATATACGTACATATCTATCAATCCTACCTACACATGCATGTCTGTGTATGTATGTATGTACATATGTACGTATATAAGTATATGAATGTGTTTACCTACCTACTTGTCTATTCATTCCATTCTATTTATGTATGTGTCTCTGTGTGTAAATATATGTATATGTGTATATATGTATACATACGTATATATGCATGAACGTATACATCCAGATATCTATCCATCTGTCTGTCTAACTATCTGCCTACCTGCCTTCCTATCTGTCCATTGATCCATCTGTATCGCTTAGTGGTTTTGTTCCTGGTATTAGTCCTGATCAATGTGTAACACGTGCTCAGTGGTGCAGTGAGGATCTGACCTCAGGCTGTCTCATCCCAGTATCTCAACATCCTCTGACTCAGCTTACACAGCAGTGGAAAGGGATCTTCTCAGGGAGACTAAAACCACAGTGCTCCCACAGCCTTGGGGTGGGGGAGTTTCAGGTGAATGGACACCCCAGAGGAGCTTTGTGTGCTGTGGATAATGAGGAAAGGGATGTCAATGTGGGTTGTCTAAAAGTCGAAAGAAGCTTTATGGTGGGGAGACTTGATTTAGGGCTTCCAGGCTGGAGGGAGCTGGTTAAAGGCATGAGAAGAGGGTGCGTGTTGTGAGTGGGCAGACAGCATGAGAAAGGCCCCAGCAGGAATAAGCAGGGACCAGGGAGACGAGCCTGAACACTCCAGGAAGGCTGTATTGATTATGTGGCCATTTCTATCTACTCAGGTCCATGAGTTAAACCTCCCCAAGGGTCTGGTAGACTCTGGGTACTGTGTATTGCACCTGGCAGGCACATTTCTAGTGTGATTAAATTCAACCTTTCTCAGACATTTTGTGAGCACCTAGTATACAGCAGGGTGGTATTCAATATCCATGTGAATAAAACATGAACTGTATCCTGGAGAAACTGGCTTTCTGGTTATTGAAATTCTATTTATTTTGGTTAAATTGGATTGAGTAGAAAAGTCGGGCCAATGGCAGGGCTGACCCTGCATGTCTGTTCCATTCCTGGCTAACTGCATGTAAGAACTATGAAACTGCAGTCAATCTGGTACCCATCCATCCCAACATCTGTTCACCAGAAGCTAGTTAGCTCTACCTACCTATGAGCTATGTCCATCTCCACTTGAAAAGAAAATTAAAATTAAAAGGTGGATAGTGAGTGTCTGAGGAATAAATAGCACCTGAGGTGACCCTCTGGCCTCCACACACTCACGCACACACACACAGAAGGTAGAGAGAAAAAGCTACAGAAATGTCAAGTACTGATAAATGTCACTGATCATTATAATAATCAGTTATTACAACTGAGTCTTATGTTCAGTGCTGACTATATGTTGGAAACTTGGGTGCAAAGGAAAAAGAAAAAGAACACACAGCAATCTATTCAGTCTGGAATATCCAAAGAGCAAAGGAAGGCAAGCCTGAAGAGGTGGGCTGGCCCCGGCATCATGTGGAGAGAAGACTTCCTGTTCTGGTGCTGTGTAAACACAGCAGGGAACAGAATGGACAGATTCCTGCATTGGGAGCTGCAAGGGCAGGGAACCGCTCCCCAAATGTTTCTCCTAAGGACCTCCCACTAAGGCAACAGCATACATTAAGTCTAGTTCCAGCTTTTCTGTGGTCAGCTAAGACAATAATCCCAACTGCATTAGTCTCGTGTTTGTTCATGTTCAAGAGAGAGAGAGCCTGAGGGACTCCAAGGCAGAGCCCTAGACAGCTGGCCTTTGACCACTGTCTTTCAAATATATCCTAAGAGCCTTGTACCAAAGAACTTCAGTCTCCACCTCAGAAGGATTCCTTGTCTTGAGATACATCTTCTCGTCTCACGAACTGCTGTGTTTCAGGGGCGTCAGAAATATGACCCCCTACCTTCCATCCTTCTTTTTCAGAGCAAGAGACAGAAGCCTGATGTGAAGATGGTCTTTTGAGGCTGGAGATGCGGCTCAGCAGTCAAAACTACTTGCTGCTATTGCAGAGGATCCAAGTGTGGTTCCCAGAACACGCCAGGTGGCTCTCAACCACCTGTAACTCCAGCTTCAGGGAATTCATTCCAGCACCTACTTGCCTCCATGGGCACCTGTACACGTGTGTACAATGCCCCACCTCAACACTCCTACACATATAACTGAAAAATTAAATAAACCTCAAGAGAAAAGGTCTCTCAGGCTGAGGTTTAGATGAGTGCCTGATCACATGGCTCAGTTGGTAAAATGCTTGGTTTGCAAGCATGAGGACCTCAGTTGGATCCCCAGAACTCATTTTGAAAAGCTAGGCATGGTGGTACAAGTTTGTAAGTCCAGTGATAGGGAGGCAGGGACAGGAATAGCCCTGGGACTCACTGGCCAGCCAACCTAGCCTAATGGAAGAGCCCTCAAATCAGTGAGAGAACCAGTGTGGCAGGCATCTTGGAAATGACACCCAAGCTTTTGACCTCTGGCTTACATGTGCATATATGCATGAGCGCGCACTCAGATGAATATCCCTTTTCTTCAGTCCCAGAAAGTCTTGGGAACTCAAGTAGCATGATCCCTCCAGCTCCAATATTGAGGGCCTTCATGGCCACTACAAGCTGCTAGTTCTTGATGTGTGTGTGTGTGTGTGTGTGTGTGTGTGTGTGTGTGTGTGTGTGTTTGTATGTGTGTGTGTGTGTGTGTGTGTGTGTGTGTGTGTGTGTGTGTAGGGTGTAGGGTCTGGCCCATTAGCCACCCACTTACCAAGTTGTTATCTCCTCATTCTGGTTAGCGTCTCAGCTGAGTACAATGTGTTCAGATCCATGTTAAGACCCTTAGATTTTGCCTCAAGTTTACAACAAACCCTTGAAGATTCAAGGTCAGCACTGGGGATTCAAGATCACCTGGACTCATGAATGGTCAAGGTGAGCACTCTGTCCCTAAGGCCATTTGACAATGCCTGGCTGGATCTCCTGTCTCTCTGGGCTGATGATTTCTCCAGGGAGGGGCTGGAAATGGGGCTTCTTTCCCCTCTTGGGTTACTGCTCCTGTTCTGTAGGCAGTAGATATTTTATGCATAACCACATCAAGAAGTAAATCTCAGAAAGCACTGTCTGCCCACCTTGCCTACCAAGAAGCACACCATAAAGATGGGTGGAAAAGCCTCACCCACTTCCCTGCTTCCCCAACTGCCCTCTATGGTCCAGGCTCTCTGTGCTCCAGACGCTGCTCTCTGTGTCTTCCTCTCCCCTCCAACTGCTTGAGTTTCCTCTGCATTCACAGCCCTGCCACACTCCCCACCTGGCACAGTCTTCTCATTGTACAGCTCTGGTCATGTGGATTCCTGTTCTGGAAACTTCCAAAGCTCTCATCACACTCCGAATAAAGCACAGGCTCCCACCTCAGAAACCAAGCTCACCAAAGGCCCCGAACCTCCTTTCAAAGCCCAGAGAAGGGGCAAATCACAGGCTTGAGCAGCCAGGGAAGGCTTGTGGGATGGTGAAACTTTTAGCTTTAAAACCATCGACTTCATATGACTTGAAATCATGTGGGGGAGGGTCTCAGTGAGGGATTTTCTAGGTCAGGTTGGCCTCTGGGCATGTCTGTAGAATTGTCTTGCTCACACCGAATGATATGAGAAGACCCAATCCGCTGTGGGTGGTACCTTCTGATAGTGATCTGATAAAAGGATCTGGAAGAAGAGAAACTTCACTGCCTCTAATGTGGCTCTCCAAGAGGTCTCCAGTGCCAGCGTGGGACTGCTGAGATATCTAGGCCCATGGACTGATCATCTACACAGTGCTCAGCCTCTCTGGTGTGAGCAGCCATTGTTGGACTACCTGGACCTTATCACGTAAGTCAACTCAATGATCCTCGTTAAGTATGGACTTATTCTATTGGTTCTGTTCCCCTAGAGAACTCTCAGTAAAACAGAGGGGAAGACATGTCTGTTGCTCTTGAAGAAAGCTAGCCTGTATCATCTCTCGGGTAGCCCTCCTTGATTCCCGGTGTGTGTGTTTCTTCTAGGTTGACCATCTCCACTGTATCTACATTCTGTATGTGTGTTTCTTCTAGACTGAAGATCTCTGCTGACCAATGTCACCTTCTGGATTCTTGAAAAGACTCCATTCCTTTGGTTCCTAGTGTTTCCTCCATTCTGTACTTGGATTTTGTCATGACTATTTCACATTAGAAGCTTGCTATCACCACTCATGTTTTCCTCAGAGTGGAGCTTTTCAAGATCATCCTAACAGTGTCTGATTGAATAGGTTTCTCTTTATAGTTTCCAGAAGAAGACAGGATGGACTTTAATGGAGGATGGAGCCATGGCCTGCTGAGCCTGGAGAATATGTGCCAGAGAGCTCAGAAACTGGGTGTTGAAAGCTGAAGTCAAGGATGGCCATGCTGTGATCCAATGCCCTTGGTCACATGCTCTGGCCTCAGTCTAAGCTCAGATTCTCAGCATCTATTTTTCATGTGTATGCCTTTGGTCACAAAGTCCGTATCTATTAGTGAATGGGGAGGAATAGGGTGGGGGGTAAATGGGGGGGGCACAGGGGAGTAAGGAAGCCTCCAGGCCAGGGCACCAGGGCTCCAGGGCCATTTGTCATTTTCTGTTGAGTTACAGCATAGAAAGCCCCCTAGGTCACCTCTTGGTACAAAAAGTTGGCATTGGATTAAAGAATGTGTGTGTGTGTTTGGGGGGGCAGTGTTGAAGATGTGAGTCAGTGGGTGAAGCGTTTGCCATGTAGGCATGAGGACCTGAGTTCAGTGCCCAGAACCCACGTGAAAAAGTTGGGGGTAGTGGCTCATATCTGTAATCCCAGCACTTGGGAGGCAGAGACAGGAGGACCCCTGGGACTTGCTAAGCATCCAGCCTAGTCTAATTTACAAGCTCTAAGTCCTAGTGAGAGACCTGTTTCAAAAACCAACATGGCCGGGCAGTTGTGGCACAGGCCTTTAATCCCAGGACTCAGGAGGCAGAGGCAGGTGGATCTCTGTGAGTTCGAGGCCAGCCTGGGCTACAGAGCGAGTTCCAGGAAAGGTGCAAAGCAACACAGAGGAACCCTGTCTCAAAAAACAAAAACAAAACAAAACATGGCTCAAACACCAACATGGAGATTTCCTAAGGAAAAACATCTGAGGTTGACCTCTGACTTGGAAATACGTTGACATACCTACCTGCACATACATGGGCATTGGCACCCACACATACACCCAAACACCTACATGCCCCCCACACCCACATATCCACACACCCACACACTCAAATATCCACATATCCACATACCCACACACCTACATACTCACACCACCATATCCATACATCCATACACACACATACTCATACATACATACTCACATGCCCACATATCCACACACCCACACACTCACATGCAGAAAAAAAGTTTTCCATCTCAGAATTACATAAAACAATGAAGGAGCTGAAAACACCCATCTTTACCTGCTCATCCCTGAATTTGAAAAGGGACTGCTGCCATGGTCCCCTGACAGAGCCCAGCCCTCTCAATTCCTTGACCCAAACTGAAAATACCATCTCAGTGATGGAGCAAGAATTATGGCATTTTTGGGCAAAACCAGCAAGAGCATCAATGTGGACGGCCATGTTTTACAGCCTCGGTGATTTCACATGCAGGCCCATCTCCACCTGCTGGGTATTTGGAACTGTGACTAGGCTGTAAAAGGCCTCACCACAACCTAGTTCAGGCTATTTTCCCCCAAAAGGGCAAACTGGAAGACATGCATTTTGAAGGGCATGGAGAGCCTCTGAAATCCGTCAACAGCTCTCCTCAGCGCTTCATTTTAACGAGCTGAGTGACAGTGGCGGACGAAGAAATAACAGCCCCATCTCTGTATTTTGTAATGAATAATAAAGTATTTTAACCTCTTTAGGGACTTAACACCACGTTAATCCTTTAATCCCTGGAAAAACCAATTTTGTTGACATGAAAAGGGGATATTTAACTTCATCCAATTAATTTTCTACCTTGGAGATGCCATGATTATGAAGATTAGATTGAATAGATTCATTAGCGCTACCGCCGTGTGCATCAAATAGTGACTCGGACTCCAAAAACCAGCCTCCAAAGAAGAAATTCCCTGTCACCATTTGTTTACGTTCACTCAGTGTTTCTGCAGAGGCCTGGCCTGGAGTCCTAGCACTGCACCTAGACGCCTCCATCGGCACAGCCGGGTCTCCAGCCAGCTGCTCAAACGTGGCTCACAGACATCCTTTCAGTACCAGCTCACGGCATCTCTCTGAGTCCCACATAAGAAACCACACTTGTAAGGAGCCTGCGCCGCATGCTGCTGAAGCATTCCCAACAGGAACCTGCACTGCATGCTGCTGAAACATTCCCAACAGGAACCTGCACTGCATGCCGCTGAAACATTCCCAAGAGCAGAACATTAGCTAAGTGTGACGTCAATTTTAAATTACGGAGCAGGGGAAGCACACAGCTCAAAACCTGCTCAGAACAATGGCGTGGAATTGGAGATGGGAGATAAAGGTTCGGAGATTTAATTATTTTTGCTTCTGGACTTCAGCACACACACACACACACACACACACACACACACACACACACACACACACACACGGGAAGGTTTTAATTCTACACCCTAGACAGATCTGAGTTTACAGGGATGAAGGTGAGGAGATGAGAAGCCGCGGAGGTAACAGTGGTGTCACATACGTTTAGTGCTAGGACAAGAAGGCTCTGGCTCTTCCTACTGAAGATGATCCCTTTGGGAAGGGGCAAAGAAGGACACAGGAAGGAATAAAAGGACAGGGGAAATGCCCGGGTGTTCCTTTATTCCAACAGTCGTGTGTGTGTGTGTGTGTGTGTGTGTGTGTGTGTGTGTGTGTGTGTGTGTGTATTTTTATGTACGAGTGTGTGTACATGTATGTGCACATGTATTTGGAGGTCAGAAGTCAATGTTGGGTGTTGTTCTTCAGGAGTCATCTGGAGTGTTTTTTTCTAATTAGATTTGCTTGTTTAATCTACCTATCATTTATTTACTTATTTGTTTATTTTATGTGTGAGGCATGTGTGTGCCACCGCATGCACATGGAAGCCAGAAGACAATGTGTAGGATTTTTTTTTTTCTCTTTCAACTGTTTGAATCCCAGGAATTGAACTCAGATCATTAGGCTCGGCTGAAAGCAGCTTCACCTGACAGCACATCTTACCCCCGCCGCCCTTCCCCGTGTGTGTAAAACAGGCCTGTCACTGAACCCAGAGTTTCCCAATTTGATTAGGATGGCTGACCAGTGAGCCCCAGGAACCGGCCTGTCTCTGCCTCCCCAGCACCGGGGGTGGGGGGTTTCTAAGCATTTACCACCATACCCATTTTTTTTATATGAGGTTTGAAAATCAAACTCATGTCCGCACGTGTGCTTGCGCACTAAGCACTTAAGTGGCTGAGCTGTCTCCCCGTCCTCCCAGCGGCCATTTCTAAGAGATGAAGAGCTATCATGGACCAGCTGGCAGCCAGAAGTAAGTACGGACGACCTGGCTGCACATTCCTCCTCTGTCTTGCTCAGTGCTTGGCATGCCGACAGTGCCTTCTGGCACTTTCTGTTGAGGAATGGTGGGGTGGAACAGCCAAGACATGACACAGCTGATTTCACAGGGCTCGGGCCGTAGCTTACTGCTAGGGAGAGCCCTTGCCTCATACGCATGATGCTGCACGTTCCGTCGTCAGTGACTGCCCAACCTAATAAAGAAAGCCCAGATGCGTTCATGAGGCCCATGACACAGAGCGAGGGCAGGAGGCCGGGAGAGCTTTGTCTCCTGGCTGGGCCACCCTGCGTGGACTCTGAGGTTCTGTCTCCTGCCTCTGTAGCCTCAGGTGGAGGTTTGGACTCTTTCAGCTGGGAGAATGGTGTCAACCTGTAAGAGCTCTTCTGGAGTTTCTGTCCTCAATGCTGTGGAGCCCTGGGCTCAGGAGCCTACAAAGGGCAATTTCCCTGGGAGAGAATTGATACATGGCTTGACAATTTAACGTGTGGCCATTTCTTAATATTAGCATATAGAGTATTAATATTTTCATTATGGGATTTTTAAACAGTTTGTTTTTGTTGGTCTTCCTCCCTCTCTCCTCCCTATCTCTTGGCCACTCCTTGTACCCTTCCACACCCAGTGACTTCTTTTAGTGTGTGTGTGTGTGTGTGTGTGTGTGTGTGTGTGTATGAATGCATGCAGGTCAGAGGACACCCTCAGTATCATTCTTCAAGCGCTTTTCACCTTGTTTTTTTTTTTTGAGATAGGGTCTCTCACTGGCCCAGAACTTGCCAATTCGGCTATGTAAAACGAGTGAGCCCCAGGGATTCACCTGCCTCTGCTTACCCAGTGCTGAGATGACAAGTGTGTGGCGCCCTCTTGCCAGGCATTTTAATTTTTAAAATGGGATTTATCCTATATCATGTCCTTATACTTGCAAGGCGACCTCTTCACAACTGAGCTATGCCCTGGCACCCACAACCCTTAACCCATTTTCATATCACGTTCTACCTCGCTCCAATCCTCGAAACATCTGTTTCCTCCCCAGTGTGGCCTCATTTCTGGTTATGTGAGGCATACCCTCACTTGCATTCATGGAAGTCAAAGGAATGGCTGATTTGAGAGTCAGGATTCTGCTTTCTGGTCCTTTCTAAAATCTCTTTCCCAGAATAAGATCCACATGAAACATGCAGTGTTTGTTTTTTTGAGTCTGAGGTACCTCACATAATATTTTAATTATCTATTTTCCTGAAATGTTCATAATTTCATCTTACTTCGAGGCTGAATATGATTCCACTGCTTACAGACACAGTTCATTATCCGTGCATCTGCTGATGGACATCTAGGCTGGTTCCACTTCCCAACTACTGTGGCTAATGCAGTGATAAACACGGATGTGTCAATATCTCTGCAGGAGGACATAGAGTTCCTTGGAAATAATAGAAGCTAATGGATTATTGAGGTCACCTATTTTTTACTCTCAATTTTGCACTTGAAAGGTGAGGGATTTGCTTACCTCACATTAACTAATCTGGACAACTGATTTCAGAAAGGACTAGAACTTAGCACCCCAACTCTCAAGCCAGAGCCATGACCACCTGAGGTTGTCTGGCTCAGGAGGAATTTCTCATCTCACCTGTTTTCAGGGGCCTGCAATGCAGACCCATCCCAGCTGATTTTCTATCCTTCAAAGGCTGGGCTGTGGTGGCTTAAATAAAGTTCCACAGAATGCACTTCACAGAGATCTGTAGTAGGTAGCCATTCCAACCTTGATCTGGAAGTTCCAAGCCCCATTGAGGCTTCAGTAACTGTCACACCTACAAGGTGGGGCCAAGAGAGGACCCTGAAGCCCCGAGATCCGGATGCGCTGTCTCTTTTAGTTCCTGGACCCCGGATGCTGGAGGTAGACCAAGCAGGGTTCTCCAGAGAACACTGCTGGACTGCGCTGTGTCTTCCCCAGACCCTGCAACCTACCTATCCCTTCATTTGTAAGTTACGCCACTAAATAACCTCCCCCCCCCCTTTTAACTACGTGCAGTGGCCTTAATAATTTCACCAATAGAGATCCCATTGTTCACTGTCCACTGTGGAGCATCAACTAAGACTGGTACCTGTAGACTCTAAAATCTGTTTGCCCCTCATCACTAAGTGAAGTCTTTGCTGTATCCCTTTCATCAAACTTTGTCTCATGTTCTCTGACAGCTAAGCCATGTAATCATGAAGGGCTAGCCTTATTTTTTTAAGAAGGCAATTAGCTCTGGCTCTTCACCAGGGACCAGTTCCTAGGCCTTGGGAGATGACTAAACAGTAATTATAATAAAAGTGGTTAGATTTCTGCCCTCTACCCATCCTCTCCTAACTTGTACCAGTGATGGAGAAGTTGAAGCTCTAAAGGGATGAGGGTCACTGATTGTCGGTATAGCAGTGTGGGGTACAGGGCTATCAATGAGCTTAGTGGCTTGTGAAGATGTTTGGTCTTAGAAGGACTACACCAATCAAGCAGGAGGAAAGCCGTGGCTTGGGACATCTTTCAGGCCTTGGTTTTCTTGGTCATGAATTGTGATGGTTAATTTTGATTGTTACTTTGACTGAGTCTGAAATCAATGAAGAGGCACACTTCTGAGAGGACTCTTGAGGCCATTTCCAGGAAGGATGAATTGGCATGAAATCTTCCCCCACCCCCACCCCAGAGTGAGAAAACTTGCAAGTGCCTGCTCAAATATAAAGAAGTCCAAGGAAAAAAACAATGTTGCTTGCCTGATGCTACATCTGCTGATAAAATTATGGTTTTTGGTTTTTAGAGACAGGGTTTCTCTGTGTAACAATCCTGACTGTCCTGGATCTCGCTTGGGAGACCAGGCTGGCCTTGAACTCACAGAGATCTGCCTGACTCTGCCTCCCGAGTGCTGGGATTAAAGACGTGCGCCACCACTGCCCGGCTTGCAGATAAAATTTATCCAGCTCATTGTTGCTGCTGCTGCAGCTGCTCATGTTACTGTCTTCTTCAGCCTTCCAACATGAACTGAAGACCAGCAACTCGCTAAGAACCCTTCAGATCCTCAGCATCAAATTAGGACTACTGAGGCATCCATCTCTGTGGACTGAGCAGTTACCGAGTGTTCAGCCTATCTAGAGTGCAGATGGCCAATGTGGGACTGACTACCCAGCCCCTATCATGCAAGGCAATCTAATTAATTCCCTTTGTAATTCGTCAATTCACTCTATTGGTTCTGGTCCTTTAGAGGAGCCTGACTAATACGTGACCCAATATTAGATAAGAGCTTTGGAGGAGCCCTTACATCCCACTTGCAGAGCAAATCTCTCCCCAGTAGTCCCTCACACTGCAGACTCTCAGCCTGCATCCCTGCTCCCTGTCAATAATCCATCAATGAAGGCCTGCTAAAAATGTGCATCAACACAGCACATTAGACAGACAGGGTCCCCTTGCTCAGTGTGCTCCTCAAGTCAATGGCTGTAGGATTATCAACCCTGCCATTGATGTTTGTTTCATTCTTCCCTCTCTGGTCCCCAGTGAGAGAAGCAGAGAGCTCCATTCAAACCAAAGGCTCACAAAACAAAAGCTGCATCTCAGCACCAGGGGCCGCACAGCCATCCAGATCAAGAGAACACAGAGGATGCTGCGGCCTCCTGCTCCCTCCTCACTGTCTGCTCCCTTTGTGCTGGAATTGTCATCTGTGGAGAGTTTAGCTCAGGAAAAGAGCGTCAAAAGCCTCTGATACTTTAAATTTAGTGTGTACAGGGCGCAGGGGAAGCTGCTGTCGGGAAGGTCATGGTTTTCAAGGATTAGGGCCAGGCCGTTGACAAACATTCTGAATTCCCTCCCTCTAGGTGGGAGACATAAGACTGTAGATGAGGACCAAGGGTTTACTATGAAGGCCTGGGGAGATGGCTCAGTTGGTAAAGAGCTTGCCTCATAAGCATGAAGGTCTGAGTTCAATCCCCAGGACTATGTAAAAAGTCAAGGCTGATGGCACACTCTTATTATCCCAGCACCCAAGAGGGAGAGCCAGGAAGATCCTTGGGGCTTGCTCTCAGTCAACCTAACTGACTCATAAGCTCCAGGTCACAGTGAGAAACCCTGTCTCAAAAAATAAGGTGGACAGTTCCTAAGAAATAACTCCCAGTGTTGACCTCTAGCCTCCATGGGCACTTGTACACACCTGTAGATGCACACAGAGTATGTGAATGCATGTGCGCACACATACACAGTGTTTGCACAAATCTGAACTTTTGAGGAAATCACAGAACTCAACAGGGAATGGAAACTTGAAGGGAAAATGCACTTGTGCATGAATGCGTATATGTATTGTGTGTGTGTATGTGTGAGTGTGTGTGTGTGTGTGTGTGTGTGTGTGTGTGCGTGCATAATACAGATGGGGTTCTAATTTAGACAGTCTAGATCTATAGCCTGCCACCACAACAGTAGCTATACTAAGAATAAATAGCTCTGTGGGTGTGTCTCTCTGTGTGTATATTAGACACACATACAGACAGAGAGAGAGAGAGAGAGAGAGAGAGAGAGAGAGAGAGAGAGAGAGAGAGAGAGAGAGAGAGGTTTCCTGGTATCTCTTTAAAAACATTTGTCCAAACTTAGCAAGGGGCCTCAGACCAGAGTCAGAGGGACATATCATATCCAACTGGCTTTGAACATATAGGTAGATAACCTTTGACCCAATGCAACACCTATGACTACCCAATGACTGTACATTGTTTCATAAGCAATGTGCTTGTCATTGAACACACCTCAGCAGAGATTTAAAAAGCTGTGGCCATTATCTAAACCTCAGCTTCTTAAGCTGTGAGTTGTCATCCCATATGGGGTCATGTGACTGAACGTAGGGACCATGAACAATCTGGAAACAGTAAAATGTTTCTGAATGCACAATAAACAAAGACTAATTTGAAATCAAACCTGTAGTACGGATCCATGGTGTGTCTGGCAGTGCTCACCCATGTTGCATCTTACTTCTCTGCAGCTGCAGTTCTGAACACATTGTGCATGTGCACATTTTGCACTGTGCATGCTGCCACTTTGTGCAACACCAACAATGCAGTCTGCAACACTTCAGCTCAGATCTGAGACTATTCTATTATGAATTTCAGTATTTTTACTGTACTTAGAAAGTTTTCCGCTTCTATAAAACATGGTCTTTTGGGACTGGAGAGATGGCTCGGCTGTTAAGAGTATGAGCTATATTTACAGAGGACTATAGTTTAGTTTTCTGTACTCACATTGCATGGCTTACAACCACCTGAAACTTGAGTGCTAGTGGATTCTATGCCTTCTTCTGGCCTCTTTAGACATTGCACCATTGTGCGCGCGCGTGTGTGCGCGCGCGCACACACACACACACACACACACACACACACACACACACACACACACACGTTGTGGCGGCTTGAATAAGAATGGCCCCGATAGGCTTTTGTATTTGCATGTTTGGTCACCAGGGAGTGGCACTACTTGAGAGGGATTGGGGGTGTGGCCTTGTTGGAGGAAGTGTGTCACTGGAGGTGAACTCTGGGGTTTCAAAAGCCCAGGCTAGGCCCAGTGATCCTCTTCCTGCCGCCTACAGATCCAGAGGTAGAACTCTCAGCTCCGTCTCCAGCACCATGTCTGCCTGTGTGCCACCATGCTTCCTGCTATGCTGATAATGGACTAAACCTCTGAAACTATAAGCCAGCCCCAATTAAATGCTTTCACTTACAATAGTTGCCTTGGTCAGGGTGTCTCTTTCCAGTGATAGAACAGTGACTAAGAAATAAATTTTAAAAATAAAATAGTTTTAAAAAAACTTTTAATTACAGAAAACAGAGTTTCCATATTTTCCTACTGTATTTCTCAACATATATCAGATTAGTATATCTTTGGATTATACTGTGCTTGAATATTTAATTTTAAAAATCGCTGCTTGTGTTGCTGACCAGAGTTCCACCAAAAACTGTTCAATGACTTTTGGCTTAAGAGTAGAACAGAAATTCTAATTATTTCTGAAATGGTCCTAAAACACTTCTGCCTATTTATTTTATGTCCTTTATGAAGTAGTGTTCTCAGCATCACCGATTATCAAATCAAAACATTGACCAACCCTGACAAACACTGACAATGCTCTCTAGCCTGAAGTATCAAATATTCATCCTTCTAATTATTTATCTAAAAATATTCAAGCACATCTATCTCATTAGTATGCAAATTTGCCTTTGTCCTTAATAAATGTTAAAACTGTATGCACATCAAAGAACTGTTTTAAAATCAATTTCCTTATGGTGTAATATCAGTAAATGTTTGATTTGCCTGCCTACTTCACATACCTGCACCCAGGTTCACTGAGAAGGTTTTATTCAGGTAAAAAGTGATGAGGGTGAAAAATATGTAAGGACCCATTGCAGACATTTGAGGATTTGTTTCCTTTTTAATTCTTATTTGTGTGTATGTGGTGTACATATAGGTATGCACATTTGTAGGGAGTAGATGTGGTGTGTGTGTGTGTGTGTGTGTGTGTGTGTGTGTGTGTGTATCTATATATGTGTGTGCATGCAGATAGAGGCCCAAGGTTCCTGTCAGGAATCATCCCCATTGCTCTGCCACCTTATTCTTTGAGGCAGAGTCTCTCAATCAAAGTTAGATCTTGTCAATATGGCTAATTTTGCTAGTCAGGTTGCTCTGGGGATCCCCTGCTTCTGCATTCCAGGCTGGAATTGCAGGTGGGGGGGTTACCATACCATGTGGCATTCCTGTGATGACTGGGGATCCTACTCCAGTCCTCACACTTGTTCAGCAAGAATTTTAACTACTGAGAAATCTCCCCAGCAGGATTTTTGTATGTCAGGCATTATAGCGGGCATATAAAACTCACAGGAAATGGTTTTTAATCTAGGATGGCAGGGACAGCATGAAAATCACAAGCTATAGAAATGACAACGTTCCAACTGTCAACCAATCATATTCAATACACAGGATATGGTGAATAATATGTACACACACACACACACACACACACACACACACACACACAGTCTTACTCTTCTATTGTTGTGAAGAGATACCATGACCACGGCAACTCTTATAAGAGAAAACATTTAATTGGGGGCTTGCTTATAGTTTCGGAGGGTAGTTCATCATGGAAGAAGCCTGACAGCAGGTAGGCAGGTAGTCAAGGCCTGGGGCTGAGAGCTTACATCTTGATCTGTAGGCAGCAGGCAGAGAGAGAGAGAGAGAGAGAGAGAGAGAGAGAGAGAGAGAGAGAGAGAGAGAGAGAGAGAGAGAATGGGCCTGGCATTGGCTTTTGAAACTTTAAAGCCCACCCTTAGTGACACACCTCCTCCCCCAAGACCACACTTACTCCAACAGGATCACATCTGTTCTTTCCTAAACAGTCCCACTAACTGGGTACCAAGCATTCAAACATATGAGCCAATTCTCATTCAAACCAAAACACACAGATAGACAGACAGACAGACAGACAGACACACACACACACACACACACACACACACACACACACCTTCACATCATAGTTAGCTTTAGCTGTCAACTTGACACAAACAGTATCACCTGGGAGTAGGGAGTCTCAGCTGAAGGATTGCCTCCATCAGACTGGCCTGTGGTCCTGTTTGTGAGGCATTTTCTTAGGTATTCATTGATGTGGGAGGGCCTAGCCCACTATATTTGATGCCATTCCTAGACAGGTGAGACAAATGTGTGTAAGAAAAGTGTCTGAGTGTGAGCATGGGAGCAAGCCAGTAACTGCCTTCTTCGCTGCCTGGTCTCTACATTTGTGCCAGCATCCGGGTTCCTGCTGTGAGTTCTTTCCCTGGCTTCCCTTGATGAGGGACTATAACATGTGAGATGAAATAAACCCTGCCCTTCCCAAGTTGCTTTTGGAACGAGTGTTTTATGACAGCAGCAGAAACAGACCCAGAACATGCCTTGAGGTGTTTATACATTTTTGTATCATACAAACCTACATACGTGCATATACTTCTTTATGTAATAGTGTGTCAAAATACAGTTGCCTCTGGGAGCCAGGATGAAAAATGAATTATCAGAAAGGATTGCTTTAGAGATCAAAGACCTAGGTTCCAATGTAATTGTCACTAACTTGCTCTGTGATTTTCAGCAAGAATTTCTCCCTCCCCTTTGTTTCTCTACCAAAAAAACATATTTGACAGCAATGGCACATATCAAAATCTGCCATGCTTTTGTTATGCAAGCATTTTTGCAAATGGAAGTTTATGAAAGAAGCCTGACGTGGTCAGTATAAACCTGTAGTAGCAGCACATGTCATGCTGTCACATGATGTGGAGTCTGGGTCTCCTACCACCTCTTTTAATGGCTCCCAAGGACACCCAGTGGAACCCCTAAGATTTCTGAACACAGTGGATACACTGAACAACGGGAGAGGTAAGATTCCCATACACTCTAGCTTTTAGATCTGTGAGTTTACTCGTGTGTGTGTGTGTGTGTGTGTGTGTGTGTGTGTGTGTGTGTGCTTGCACTTTTTACATAGCCATGCAGGCACGTGTACAGGCCAGAATTTGACATTTGGAGGTCTTCCTCAATCAATTGTACAATTTATTTTTTCGTGACAGGTTTTCTCAGTGAACTCACAGCTCACCAACTCTGCTAGAACGGCTCACCAGTGAGCTTCCCGAACCATCTCTGCCCGCAGCGGGAGCATCACAGTCATGTGTACCCCTATGCCTGCCTTTTATGTTGGCACTGGAGATCCAGACTCCTCAGGCCCTCATGTTTACACACCAAGCACTTGACCCCTGAGCCATGTTCCCTCCAATTCTTTTGTCTAGTCTAGGAAGCATGGGGACATGTGTGAACTTCTACAGGTGACAAAAGCCCAGGACCTCCTACAACAGAAAGGAAGAGAGTCGTCCAGGTTGGGTGGGTGGGTCTTGTCTGTCCTATAGAGAGGCAGGAATCCAGGCATTGGAAGATTCCTCTGCTTGGGTGTCATCTCAGCCTCTGCTGCTCAGGAATGGGGTGACCTTCAGTAATGCATGGCTAATCTGTATGGTCAACTTGATTGGTGTTGGAATCACCTAAGGGACAAACCTGTGAGCATGTCTGTCTGGGAATTTCTAAACTGTGTTAGTTGAGGCACACCCTAAAGATGGGCAGCACCATGCTGTGCTAGTTAGGTTTTTTTTGTTTTTTTGTTTTACTGTTGGTGACGGTTTTTTGTTTGTTTGTTTGTTTGTTTGTTTGTTTGTTTGTTTTAAATCAACATGACACAAGCTAGACTCACATGGGAAGAGGGAGGGAAGCTTCATTGAGAAACTTCCTCCGTCATTGCCCTTTGGGCATGTCTGTAGGACATTTTCTTGATTACTGATTGATGTCAGAAGACTTAGCCCACTGTGCAAGTGCCATCCCTGGGCAGATGGTTCTGGATTGAATAAGAAAGCAAGCGGAGCAAGCCAGTAAGCAGTATTCTTCCATGGTCCCTGCTTCAGTTCCTGCCTCCAGGTTCCTGCCTTGAGTTCCTGTTCTGGATTCCTTTGGTGATGAACTCTAACAGGTAAGCCAAATCAACCCTTTGCTCACATGTTGCTTTTGGTCAGTGTTTTATCACAGCAACAGAGAGTCAAGCTAAGACAGAAGTTGGTACCATAGAGTGGGCATTACTGTGATGGACTTGATCATGTTGGTGTGGAGGATGGTGGAAGTGTTTGGAACTTTAGGCTGGAAAAGGCATTGAATGCTCAAAATGTGAGCTGTCTTGGGAACTTGAATGCTGAGAGCAGTGTAGACCATGAAGGCATGACTTGTGAAATTTCAGGGGAAGCAAAGACTCTACCAGGACCATTTAGTGATAATTTGAATTAAGAACCTGCGGGGTAAAACCATTGCATAACTGAGGCAATCACCTGGTGCTGAGAGAAATTAGCTAGAATTAAGAAAATGTCAGTGTAGTTGGAGTGAAATCTCCTGGGAGGGTTTCCTCTGGGTCTGTGGCCAAGAACTGCATCTTAAACTGGCCACTGAACTTGGGCGATGTGTAAATATCTTCCAAGTGGTACTGGTTTTGGTGGCAACAAAACTACAGTATTGAAGGGGTCATGGAGAGCAGCTGAGGCTTGACACTGGGAGAGGCCAGGAGAGGCCACTGGTGAAAGTCCAGCCTCAGTTGCAGTGAAAATCTGAGGCCGAAGAGATCATGGAAAGAGGCTGACACTTGATACCCGATGACAGGACTGGAATCCCTGAGAAGGCGTTAGTGAAGGTGAAGTTAGAGTTGTGGTGGGGACCCCATGTTAGAGGAGACGCCAGATGTGGAATGGAGCCAGCCTGGACCTGCTAGATAAGCTATGTGTACTGTAGATGACAGAATCAGGAGAATGTATTGATAAATCCACGGGAGTCTGCTTAAGGGGTAAAAGGAATTTACTAGGATACATTCATGGGGAAATACATTCATGAAATACAGGATAGGAGAATCGTTGCAGGGTCCTGGAAAGCTGAAGTACAGTCCAATGCTGTTCTGCTGCTGAGATGGTCTGTAGCATCCAGCACAGAGTGAGAGAAGAGAGCTGTGTAAGTGCCTCTTAGGTCTTAAGGGTAGCCCTGAGCCACGCCCCAGGGACAGGTACTTTAAGGTCCTAGGTAGGTAGGACAGTTACCTGCTTCCTCTCTAGGGGCAGAGCTTCAAGGTCATAGACAGAACAACTACCCACTACAAGGGGAATGTAGTTTCCCAAGCTCTTTGGAGCTGGAAGATGATGAGGAAGCCTAGATGTTAGCTATCAAGGTTATTTACCTTATTGGATTTGGGGTTTTGGTTTAATTTGATTGTTTCTATGCCTTGGTCCTTTCCTCTTGAAATAAGTATTTAACCTATTATTTTATTTTATAGTATCCATAGGTAAGAGGTTTTGAACTTTTAAAGTTTGGGGATATTTTTTAAAACTGTGGGACTTTTAAAGTTACACTAGGTTTTATATTGTGACATTAACATGAGATCTTGGGACTCAATAAGTAAAGGAAAGGTCATAGTTTAATATCAAGTTGACAAAGATCAACTGTGCCAGTTACTTTAGGTAGGTCAACTTAACATAAACTAGAGTTACCTGGGAAGAAGGAATCACAACTGAAGAATTGCCTTGTAGCTAGAGTTTTTCAGTCCTGCCTGGCCCATGGTCAGGACAAATCTCTCTCACCCACCAGTCCCACAGCCACTCAGACCCAACCGAGTCAACACACAGAGACTTATATTACTTATAAACTGTATGGCCATGGCAGGCTTCTTGCTAACTGTTTTTTTTTAATCAATCCATTTTTATTTATCTATAAGTTGCCACGTGGCTTGTAGCTTACTGGCATCCTAAAATGTTGATTGTCATGGCAGTGGCTGGCAGTGTCTCTCTTGACTCAGCCTTCCTGTTCCCAGAATTCTCTTCTCTCCTTGTCCTGCTTATACTGCCTGCCTGGCTACTGGCCAATCAGTGTTTTATTTATCAACCAATCAGAGCAACACATTTAACATACAGAACATCCAACAGCATTGCCTTCATCATATTAGCCTTTGGGTGTGTCTGTGGGGAATTTTTTTTATTAATAATTGATATGGGAGGGCTCAGTCTTCGATTAAAGATTGAGAAGTGATGGTTTTCATGCCAGGTGGTCTTGGGTCATATAAGAAAGCAGGCTGACCTACAAGAGACAATAACTAACTATGACCACACAAGATGCAACAAGACAAGGTAAAAGTCCTCATATCAAGGCTGGACAAGGCAGCCCAGCAGGAGGAAAAAGAGTCCCAAGAGGAGGCAAAAGAATAGGAGACACACCTGCTTCAGCCTTTAGGAGTCCCACAGAAACACCATACTAACAGTCTTAACATATACAGAGAGGTCCTGGTGCATACTTGCAGGCCCTGGAGGTGGAGGGAGAGTGGAGCTGGTGGAGAAAGTGGGGAAGAGGGGAGTGAAGGGAGGGAAAACTGTGGTTGTGATGGATTGCATGAGAGAAGAATCTATTTTCAATTAAAAAAAATTATCCTTGCTTCCAACCTCACCTGCCAACTGCGGGTGTGTGTTATCATGCCTGACTCCATGTGTTTTCTGCAGTAAAGTTTCTGTTCAAATATTTTACCCATTTTTAAGTACTTAATATAGAGTTGTAATAGTTCTTCATATAGTCTAGAAATAAATTCTTTGTAAGATACATTTTGCATCTATTTTTTCTCAGTCTGTTGGTTGCCTCTTCATTTTTGGTTAATAGTGTCTTTTGCAAAACAAAAATTTTAAATTTTGCCGGGCGGTGGTGGCGCACGCCTTTAATCCCAGCACTCGGGAGGCAGAGGCAGGCGGATCTCCGTGAGTTCAAGGCCAGCCTGGTCTCCAAAGCGAGTTCCAGGAAAGGCGCAAAGCTATACAGAGAAACCCTGTCTCGAAAAACCAAAAAAAAAAAAAAAAAAAAATTTTAAATTTTGAGTTTCAAAGTATTAGTATTTACTTCTTCTAGTTTACATTTTTTGGGATTATATTGAAGAAATTTTTCCCAGTGCACAGTACTAGGATTCTCCCTATGCTTACTTCCACCAACTTTTGTACATCGAGATCCGTTATTCATTTTAAATTAGCTTTTATATATGATATAATGGAATGGTTGAGATTTATTTTAAAACGCTATTTAAAAGAGAATACTCGTGTGTGTGTGTGTGTGTGTGTGTGTGTGTGTGTGTGTGTGTGTGTGTGATGTACATGTTCACGTGTACCGAGGCACAAGGGCTGATGCTGCGTATGCACCTACAGTGTGAGTGTGTGTGTAGAAGCCACAGGTTCCCTGATCAGTCTCTGCTTTGACGAGGAAGGGTCTGTGTCCCTGAACCCAGCGCTCACTGATTCAGCTAGTGTAGCTGGCAGCTTGCTCCAGGAATCCCCTGCCTCTGTCTCCCAAGCTCAGGGCCACTGGGACCACATGACTTTCTTATGTAGGTGCTGGAGATTAAAATGTGGGTCCTCACATGTGTATAGCAAGTGCTTTTATCCATTGAGCTATCTCCCCAGGACCCCAAAACATTCTTTTTAAGCTTGGGGTGTAAATCGGTGGTAGAGAGCTTGCACAGTACATACAAAGCCCCAGGATTCATCCATAACTCCCCCCCCCGCCCCCGCCACACACACTCATCAGAAGGTGGGGGCGGAGTGGGGTGAGGATGACGATGGAACGCAAAATGTAAACTGTTTGGAAAAAAGAAACAAGGTTGCTAGGAGGTGTGGCAGCTAAACATGTCGTAACTACGTAACTACGTAGTGACCACCATGGAAGGAGGTGGGGGAAAATTCCAGAACCTACAGAACAGTTCAGTCATCCCATGATCCGAGTTTGAGTGGCCTGAAATATTCAGGACTCCACCTTTGCTTGTTAGTTAACAGTCATGTTTGTTTCTAACCGGGCTCTCGGCACTATGGGTTTTTCTTTTACTCTGAGCTTACCTACCTCACCTTTCTCTCCCTTTGCCTTTTACTGTTTGTAATCGCCCTCCCTCCCCCACCCCTCTCTCTGACTGTGGAACATTGTTCAGCTTTCACTGCATTTTTTTTGGGGGCGGGGGGTCTTAGGAAGCCTATTTTTGACCTCTCTTTGTCCTTGGCGTTCATTTGCTCAAAAAAGATTTTAATAATACAAAGAAAACAAGAGAAAGCAGACGGAACAAGTCATGGACAAACAGCGTTCTCCTGTGGCCTCTGCGTCAGTGCCTGCCTCTAGGTTCCTGCCCTGACTTTCCTTGGTGACGGTTGTTACCCGGAGGTGGAAGGTGAAGTGAACCCAGGCTAGTTTGGGTTTGGGTTTTAGGACAGCAACAGAGAAACAAACTAGGACCCGTCCAAAGGGCTGGGGCCCTCGATTCAATAGCCGAAGGAAGTGAGCTCCGTGCCAGCACTTCCGCTCCCTGCTTCCTGACTGTGCACACGATGAGACTGGGTGCCTCACACCCCTGCTGCCCTGACGCCCCCACAGCCATGGACTGTGCCCTCAGACGGTCATCCCAAATCCACCCCACGTGAGTTGCCTTTTTCACAGCAACAATAACAATAGCTTGCACCTCTGTCTAACCTCTCCGCGCCCCCTTCCGTTTTCTGTCAGACGGTAATTCCATAGCAAGTTGTAGTGATCATGAGGGGGGTGAAGGGGTGTATGTGTCACCAAACCTTGCAGAATAGTCCAAATGAAACCAGTGCCAGGCTGTGTTGGCTGACAGTTAACACTAGTTTTATCCGATAACTCTGGGGAAGGGCTCTTTGCCTCCTTCCCTCGACATTTCCCAATTAGAGAATCTCTTTCAGCCTTATTGCACCCTTTGAAAGCACCCCACAAGCTGCCATCTGCCCTTTGTGCTGTGTTTGATAAACCCATGGGCTCACACCCTGTGCCTCCTGCCTTCAAGTCTAAACACTTCTACATCATTTATCAAAGGCATCCCCCCAGAAGATCAGCCATAAAAGTCCTTCACAGTGTTCACACCAATAAGTGTTTGAGCTTTTTCCAGAAGCAAAATGACAGAACAGGGGGCAAAGGCATGTCCCTGTTATTTGGCCTTTAAATATTGCCTCACCAAAAACTTTTTGTTCTGTTTTCCACGGGATTAATTTCTGCACAGTGGGGATTATCTGATACCAAGTTAGAAAACAACCAACCCAACTAAACCAGTCCCTAAAGAGTTTATAGTCTAAAAGTGCATAAACTAGAGTGTTCTCCCAAAGCATGTTTCTGAGGGGTTGGGGGGCCACGAGGCTCACAAATCAGACCCTGAAATGAAGAAAAAGTGTGACCCCTGGAGGTTCTCCTCTGGGTGTCGTCAGGAGGGGTGCATGAATGGTGTCTTAGTTAGACATGACTGTCAACTTGATCCAGCCTGGAATCATCTGAGACTCCTTCTCAACTGGAGGATTTTTCAGATCAGAGCAGCCAAGGGCACGTCTGTGGGGGGATTGTCTTGATTGTGAATTGATGTAGGAGGGCCCAGCCCATTGGGACAGTGCTACTTCCTGGGCATATGGTCTTGGGTTATATCAAGGAGCTAGCTAGAAATGAGTTTGTGAAAGAGCCAGCAGTATTATTTCATGGTTTCTTCTTCAAGTTCCTGCCTGGGGTTCCTTCCTTGACTTCCTTCAACAATGGACTATAACTTATAAGATGAAAGAAAATCTTTCTCCCACTCTTCATACAAATCTCAACAAATGGTCTAAATGAGTGTGACCTGATAGGTTCTATCATGATGAAACTATGCCTGTCTCCTGTTCTTCCCTAACTCTTAACTACTCTTTCCCCCTCCCAATTTATACTTGCTTCCTGGATGCCCAATTTCGGATTACTACTGTATATAGTACAGTGTTGTCCTTCTAAGCCTTTCTCATGAGCTGGACTTTTTTCAACCCTTATGATTTCTGTCTGTAGGTATCTCAGAACAGTCTGTGCTCAGCAAAGCTCACTGCAAAGCATACACTGCAGGCCTTGGACCTTAACTACTTGATCTCAGCTCCCAACTTGACCCTGAGTCAATCAATCATAGTCTCAGTATGAGCCTCCTCACATGTAAAATAAGGGTAATAGTCTCTACCTGGCAGAATTCCAAAAGGCTTAAGAGAGAGCATGCATATGGCACATATAATAAATGTTCAATTAAGTAAAGAAGGGGTTGGGGCGAGATGGATCAGAAGTTAGGATCACTGGTTGTTCTTCAAGAGGACCTGGGCTCCATTCTTCAAGAGGACCTGGGTTCAATTCTTAGCACCTACTGGACAGTACACAGTTGTCTGTAACTCGACGGGATTTGATGCCCTCTCCTGGCCTCTATGAGCACCAGGTGGTGCACAGACATTTACATGAAATAAATATTTAAAACTGAAATTAAAAATAGAAGATTTAAGGATTTAAAAACAATTAGTGTGTGTGTATAGGAGGGTGTGGGCAGGGCTGTATCTTGCTTGGATGTCTGAGCACCACATGTGTCCCTGGTGCCTATTGAGGCCAGAACAGAGTCAGAGCCCCTGGGAGTTACAGACAGTTTCAAGCTTCCATGTAAGTGCTGGGGATTGAACTTGGGTCCTCTAGAAGAACAGCCAGTGCTCTTGATGACTGAGTCAGCTCTCAATCCCCAGAAGATTTATTAAAAGAACAAGAAAGAAAGAAGAGAAATGATGGGGCCGGAGACGTGGCTTAGTTGGAAAGTGTTTGCTGTGTAAGCATTAAGACCCAAATTCAGATTCCTAGAACTCATATTAAAAAAATAAATAAAAGCCAGGATTGGAAGGTCCCTAGGACTTGGGAGACAGGTGAATCCTGGGGGTTTGTTGGCCAGCTAGCCTAGACTAATCTGTGAGCTCCACAGGGTAGAGGAGATCCCAGGAAGAACATTTGATATTGATCTCTTGCTTCTGCATGTACATGCACATGCACAAACACACATACATATACCCACACATGAACATACACACACACACACACACACACACACACACACACACACACACACACGAAAGGAAGATGTGCAGCTAACTCATGTAAGGTATGTAATAGATGATTAATAGAGAGGGCACCAAATCCATGTGTTAATAAATGGTTTCTGTTATAGACTGAATCGCATACCCTTATGCTGGTCAGCTTTGTATTATAACAAGGTAGCTGAGATAATGAATTTGGAAAGAAGGATGTTTGTTTGGTCTTATGGCTTCAGAGATGTCAGCCTGAGATTGCTTGGTCCTGTTACTTTGAGTCAGCTCTCCTATTCTCCCATGCCTGCACCATCGGGCCAGCTCTCCTGTTCCCACACAACCAGGGCCAGCTCTCTAGCTCTGCACAGGGGAGAGGTGGGGCTAGCCTCTCGCACCCACACCTTCCATACTCTTCCCTCACACCCAGCTCTTCCATGCAGCCCTGGGTGAGGGGCAGGGCCAGCTCTCCCACTCCCACGCTCGTCCACACCCATGCCATTGGCTTTCTCTCCCGCACCTTACCATTAGGGCTAATTCTCCAAGGCTCCCCAGGTGAGGGGCAGGGCCAGATCTCTTACCAGAAACATTGACAAGGGCAGGGCCAACTCTCCCAAGCCCAGGTCACCAATGGTACCACCATGTGGTGGCTGGTGGTGGGTGGAGCCAAATCAGAGGGGCCCTCAGACATCAATATGGATTCTGGCTGCAGTACAGATATCCTCATAACTTTTGGTGCTAGTACAGTCCACCAGTTTTCCCTCATTGACAAGCGAGCTCTCCAGCAAGGCCCAGAACCAGAACTATGAGTTGTCCAGCCCTGACATCCACCTCATCTATGAACTAAATACTAGAGCATGTGAAGGGGCAGGACCTGTAGATCCAAAGCTGCAGGATCTCCATGACACAAGGCAACAGCAGGAAATCCAGCAGGAGTCCCAGTGGGGCCCAGGATTGACAGTGCACAGAAGCCAGGGATCAGGATGCATGATGTGAAATCCACGAAGAATCAATTAAAAAAAAAATCTTAAAAAATGGTTCATGGGTAAAGGTATTTGTTGTGCAAACCCATTGATCTAAGCTCAGTCCTCAGAACCCATCTAACAATGCAAAGAGAGAACTCCACATGTTGTTCTCTGACCTCCACTTCCGACCACAGTGGCATGAACACCCCAAATACACATCACACACACACACACACACACACACAAACTAAATCACATGTATAACTTGTTAAAAAGAGTGCCATGTGTGAAGTGATGCATTGTATCCTGAAGACAGAAGCAGAAACCAGGCTTCGGGAGCTACAAACCCAGGAAGCCTAGAGGCTGCAGACAAGCATAGCAGTGGCAAGGGGCTGCAAAAACTCATTACTAGAACCTTCCGGGGGAGTGTGGTTCTGCTGCCATCTCCGTTCTGGACTTAAAGCTTCCAGAACTGTGTGACAATACATCTCTCTTGTTTCAGGCCACCCCATGGTTAGGGAAGCCCTGGGGAGCTAACGATTCATCATTCACCTTCATTCAGCGTTTCCCTGACACCTTCCAGCTCTTCCTTCAATCCAGTCTCCTGTTGTCTTTGTTTCTGTCAAGTAGGACTCAGGCTTGTATTGTTCTTGCACCCACTGGAAAAGGCCCCGAGTGGGGACAACTGGTTGGCGAGTTAAACTGAACTGAGTACAGACATATTCACAAGGATGCGAGTTTCTTGTTCTAGGCCTATGTCAGAGACGCACATGGTGGTGAAGGGGACACGTTTGTGAGAACTGGCCTGTCCCATCCTGGTCTCTCCAGAGTCTCCACCCACCTCTGCTTTCCTTCTTCCTCTTCTGATCTGTCCCTGCAATCTTTACCCTGTGAACCCAGAACCAGTGCTGGAGAGAATAGGCCATACCGTGACCTTCCAAAACTGGCCCTAAACCTTGTCCTTCCAAGGATGACCCACAATCTTGACCTCCTACGAACGGACGGCCCCAATCCTTGATCTTCCAAAGATGGCGCCAAACCTTGACCTCCTAAGGAAGTCTGCTCTGTCAAAGCAGACAGCGGTGCTTTGAACAGCGCTCACACCCCCGTCTTGTTCATTCCTTCAGCTAAGGAGAATGCATTTCTTTCCCCTCTCTTTGCAAGTATATTTTCCTCCTAAACACAAATAACAATCCTGTTGCCCCATAATTAGATTGGATTACAGAATAATTACAACCTTGTTTGCTCTCGGCAGATTACATGGTAATTATACTTGGCATTACCATGAAGAACCAAGAAATTCTGACGATGTCATTACATGGTTATTTGTACAGTACAATGCAGCAGTGTAATTATACATGCAACATTTGTTCTCCAATAGGAGAATGATTAAAACAATGCTAATGCTTCAAAGTGTTGATTAGGTGCCAGCATGATATGACATTGACAATGTGGGAAGTTGTCTGGTTATTAATTCTCCCCACAACATAGCAGCAGTATGTGCCTTCTCCTGGACTCCTGGACCACCTCTTCAGCAGGCTGTGCTGTGGTCAAGAAGGACATGTGACCAACCATGTGTTTTCCTCTTTCTCCTCCCAGCTTCTGCATGTTTCTAGCAGCCAGCAGACTTCATTCCACATTAAAACAAAGGGAGGGACTAGGGAGAAGGCTCATTGGTAAAGAGCTTACTGCGCAAGCTTGGGGACCAGAGGTCAGTTCCCGGCACCCACATAAAAAGCTATGAATGGGAGAATGCCCTTGTAATTCCAGCAGTGGGGAGGTACTCCCTGGGGCTCCCTGACCTGTCATTTTAGCCAAATCAGTGAGCTTCAGGTCCAGTGAGAGACATCCTTTCCAAAAACTAAGGCAGAGTAGCTTATTCTGGAGGGCTTGGGAGAGGCCTCAGAGTGTAAAACACTCACCATGCAAGTATAAAGACCAGAGTCTGGGTCAGGAGCTACATGAATCTGTGTGGTATGGCAGCCTGCCTGTAATCTCCACCTGTGGGAGGAAGGGATGAGGAATCCCCAGAGAAAGCAGGCTCACTAGCCCAACTGAAATGGTAGACAAGCTCTAGGTTCAGTGAAAGATGTGCACCTCCACATGTGTGAAGAAGTGTGAGATGCCTATCTTGACCCTCTATGGCAGTGTTGGGTTTGAATGTGGAATGCCCTCCCCCGCAGTCTCAAGTGTCCCTTGGATGATGCTATTTGGGAAGGCTGGGAAACCTTTAGGAGGTGGAATATCGCTGGAGGAAGAGTTCACTGAGAACAAGTTTTGAGGGTTTATGGCCTGGTTTCACTTCTTGTTCTCTCTGCTCCCTGACCCACATGCCTGTTTCCACATTCTTCTCTCTTTCCTCTTCCCCTGCCACGATGGATCCTATCCCTCTGGAATGGTAGTCTGAAATAAACCCCTTTCTCCTCTAGGTTGATTTTGGTCAGGGTCTTCTGTCACAGCAACAGGAAAGAAGCAAAGGCAGGCTGTGGGAACCAGGGACAGAGGAGACGAGGAAGTTCCATCTGAGTTCAGCTGCTAACACACGGCTGGGCAGAACACTCCTCTGCTTGGACCCCAATTTTTTCATCTTGAAAACTGGAACCTTGGCAATGACTTCTGAAGGTTCCATGAGTCTGGAACACATACTAATCAGTGATATGTTAGCACTGATTATTTTAGTGTTGATATAGTTCAATGACATGTTCTGACATTGCTCTGTAGTGTTGCCATTTTTAATCAGTGTTGCTCACATTTAAGACTCACACAAGCTACAGAAAAATCCCACAGGGCTGGAGAGATGGCCTGGTGGGTAAGATTGCTTGCTCCATCACCATGAGGACCTGAATTTAGTTCCCAACACCCATCCATGTAAAAGCTATTGTCTCTCTCTCTCTCTCTCTCTCTCTCTCTCTCTCTCTCTCTCTCTCTCTCTCTCTGTCTATAGTCTGAATACTTTGGGGGTGAGGAGACAATAAGATCATTGGGAGTTTTTACCTGCCTGTCTTGCTCCAGAGATACTATTTTAAAGGAAGAGGTAGAGGATGATACAGTAAACCACTGATACCATCCCCTGGCAAGCACACACACACAGATGTCAATATCTGCAAACAGGCATGTGCATATATCACACACAGACACCATACATATGCACACATATACCCCTACACAAAATAAATAAGAATAAATTAATTAAAAACAAAAATGCCTGCAAATAAAGCTCATGTTTTCCATAAGTTTATGCTTTTGTGTTGGGTCATGGTCACCACTATGTTTGGGCTCACACAGCCTGTGGATTGCAGGTGGGACATGCCTGGATAGACATGCCTGGATAGCATCTACATGAGATGGAACTTCTCTTCTCATGGAGCCCAACAAGTATGAGCTATACATGGAAGAGAATAACTTTTCCCTCTTTGGAGAAATGCCACATGTCCTTAGCTTTATTGGTTTTCTCATCACAATGGTCATTGTTGTCTTTGGAAGATAGCATGGATGGTGTAGGGCACAGAATGGAACTTGGGAAGCCAGGTACTTACTTATGTTTGACTCTATGCTGGTTATTTCTGTCAACTTGCTGCAACCTAGACTCACCTGGGAAGAAGATCTCAGGTGAGTAATTAACTGTCTTTACCAGCTTGATCTGTAGGGGATTGTCTTGATTATGAATTGGGGTGTGTGGAGGGGGGGCGGGTCCATTCTGCTGTGTGTTGCACTATTCCCTGGCCCTAAATTACTGAACAGTTAGAAACAGAAGCGGTCTGGGTACCAGGCAGAAGCAAGCAAGGATGCATTTGTTTCTCTGGTCTTGACTGTGGGTATGCTGTGACTTGCTGCTGGGAGTTCCTGCCTTGACTTCCCGTCAGTGGTGGATTGTTATGGAACTGTAAGACAAATAATCTCTTTTTGCCCTTATTTGCTTTTGACCAGAATTCACAGTGACAAAAATTTGGACAGGTTTCTACCTCGAAGACCTTGACCTCTTCTTCTCTTGAACTGTTTTCAGCCTTCCTTACTGGTGTCATGTTCTGAGGATGGCGATGCCTATTGTGGAGCATTATGGACTTAGAAACAGTTCCCACTGGCTTGAGATGGAGCTCAATGAGCATAGCCCTTGGCTAACCCACACAAAGACCAGGACTCTGTAAACTGGGCATAGTGGTGTATGCTTGTAGTCTCAGCTCTTGAAGCTAGCAGGGGGATCAGAAATGAGCTACTTTGCCATGATCATCTTGAGCTACTTAGTGATTCAAGGGCAGTTTGGAATACATAAGGCTGTATCTTAAAAAATAGAGAGAGAAAGGTGGGAGCATTGTACTGAAGGTAATGGGCAGTGTTCAACTCACAGTGGTTGTTTGGATGGCCATTTATTTTTAAGATTTATTTTTCATTTTAGTTTATATGCACCTGTGTATATTTGTGTGTGTGTGTGTGTGTGTGTGTGTGTGTGTGTGTGTGTGTGTGTGTGTTATGCATGCATGTAATATGCACACACACTCATGCTGTGGGATGTTCTGTATGGCAAATGTGTTGCTCTGATTGGTCAATAAATAAAATACTGATTGGTCAGTGGCTAGGCAGGAAGTATAGGTGGGACTAACAGAGAGGAGAAAAGAAAGAACAGGAAGGCCAGCCGCCTCCAGGACAAGCAGCATGTGAAGATGTTGGTAATCCACGAGCCACATGGCAGGGTATAGATTTATGGAAATGGATTAATTTAAGCTATAAGAACAGTTAGCAAGAAGCCTGCCACGGCCATACAGTTTGTATGCAATATAAGTCTCTATGTTTACTTGGTTGGGTCTGAGCAGCTGTGGGACTGGCGGGTGACAAAGATTTGTCCTGACTGTGGGCAAGGCAGGGAAACTCTAGCTACACACTCATGTAGAAAAGGCACAATCTTCAGGCCACTCCTGAGTGTCACTGGGGTAGTAAATTGGTGAAAAGGTGCTACAACAAGACTGATGCAGAGGACTCTGGGAAACAGACTTAGTTCTATACATAGTTTATTGGCCAATGATATGTTTGCAAGTTCAAGGATGCCTATTGGAAACCTGTCAAAATCCTGGCCTAGAAAGATGTAACTACCACACATCAGAAACCTGGAAACCAGAAAAGGTTGTTTGGTTGGAAGTGCATGGGGTCCAACAAGTAGGTTGGTCTTACTCAAGGAGTTGGGGCCGTGTGGAGCCTACAGGAACAAGGGGCTGTTTTGAGAAGAGGAAGCTAGAACAGATGAAGCTCTCCTTTAATTCAAGTGTACCCTGGTGGGAAAAAATGAGCAGTTCCCCAGTCTTCATGTATTATAGACTACTCATTTTGAACAAGCAATATTGGCATGTATGTGCATGTTGGATACACTACATACACATATACACACAGGCATAGTATGTATGCAGGCTAAATACATCGTCACTTTATACTATGTGTAGAACATGTATATAAAGCTGTATATATACACATATGTAGTATATATTCTAAGTTCATGTACATGATATATATTATATATACATATAGATGGTATATATTATATATGACTATGAATGTGAGTATTATATATATGAACTATGTATATAATATTTGTTTAAACATTTCATTTCCTATCCCCTTGCCAGTCACAGTGGTGTGTGTTCTATGGCATGCAATGAAAATGAGTCCAAAACTGTTTTGTATCAAGGTAGCATACAGGTGTGAAGGAAGGGCCAGCACTAACATGCAGATGACTTCCGGGGCTGAACACAAGACTTCACGTGACCCTTGCTCATGTCAGCAACCCACAGAAGAACACTGTGGCCTTTGTGGCTCACCTGGGCTGGTGCATTCATGCATGGTGGCATCCCACCACGTCTGGAGAGAGAAGACCAGACAAGAAAGAGCCTATGTGCAGCCTGGAGAGGGATGGCAGGGCACTGAGCTGTTGGTGGCATTCATTGGAGACATCTCACCATCAGGCAAACACCCTACCAACTAAACATGTTCTTTTAGCCTCCTGGCGCCTCCATTCCCTTACATGCAGACCTAAACTGAACATACCACTTTGCACTGTGATAATCAGGAGTGTGTGACATCACTTCTTATCTTCATTTTTGGAGCACACATTAGTGCTTAAGAAACAGTACTTATTTTTTTCAATAAATTTATTTATTTATTTATTTATGTTTGTTTGTTCGTTTTACAGCCTGGTCACAGTTTCCCCTCCCTCCTCTCCCCCCACATCCCCTTGTTCCTACACCCCCAATCTACCCCTCCTCCATTTCTGTTTAGGAAAGGGCAGGTCTCCAGTGGATGTCAACAAAACATGGCATATCAAGTTGCAGTAGGACTAAGCACCTCCCCTTGTATTAAGCTGGACAAGGTGAACCAGTATGAGGAACAGGGTCCCAAAAGCCAATAAAAGAGTCAGAGAAAACCCCTGTTCCCACTGTTAGGAGTCCCACAAGAGGACCAAGCTACACAACTGTCACATATAGGTGGAGTGCCTAGGTCAGTCCCATGCAGGCTCTCTGGTTGTCAGTTCAGTCTCTTTGAGCTCCTATGAGCCCTGGTTAGTTGGTTCTGTCAGTTTTCTTGTGGGAGCCAAAAAAAAAAAAATAGTGTTTATAATGAGAGTTTCCAGTGGGGGTTTCCAGCTGGACATCGGAAACCAGGACAAAACAAAGAGGAGAGAAATCTGGCTATGAGCCCAAGGTCAAAACAAGAGGCTGCTGGGTGTCCTTCGTATTCAGGGCAGACCTTTCTGTGGCCAAGCCCTGAGGTCACTCACAGCCACCCTTTAAAGACTCCTGCAGTGTTAGACATTCCTTATTAACTTCCCTAATCTATAGCAAAACAAAATCCCAAACCGAAGAAGTCAGAAGGACTCTGGGTGGGGGCTTGGAACCAGTCTAGCCTTTGTATCAAGTAACTATTTGGTTAGGAGCAAAGCTCTTGGCTGTCACGTTTGGCTGCCCTAGCCTCAGTTTCCCCAACCATGAAAATAAGGGGGAGTAGTAGCAGAAGAGTTTCTATAGTTCTTTTCAGTTCTAAAATTTTATAATCCTGAGAAGGGTTTGTATAGTCGCCCCTTCCAGGAACCCTGACCACACTGTGTATTTGTTTTCCGCTTAGCTGTACGGCGAGGTTCATTCTCCACATATGTATGCATAGTACAAATATACACATCCGTCGAAGCCCACACGGGCACTGAGAGAGGAAACGGTCCCTACACCCCAGTGCTTCCAATTGAGCCATCAAGCCACTCAGCTATTTATGATGGAGAGGAAAATGGGGGCACTGTGTTCCTCTCTCTGAGGACCACTCTGGAAGCTATGTGTGGATACAAGCAAGGCTCACGGTGGCAGAAAGAAATAAGACTGGGAGGTGCGCATGGTGGCTGTGTGGAAATACTGTGTCTGCTTTTGGGTCTTTCATTTCCAGGTCCCATCAGGTCTGAATTTTCGAGGCTATCAGACGGGGCTTGGTGAAGGACACTACGTCTCTGTTTCTCACGTACCCCCTGGTGTGTGAATTGGTGAGTCGCCTCCCATACTTGTACTTGTATCCTTGGCCTGCGGATTTCCCTGTCAGCCATGCAATGATGCAGTCATGCTTCCCGTGGGTCAGGAAGTGCTCAGGGCTGGGATACAGATGAAGGGAGCACCATGTCCTTCTACTCCCTCAGCACCCAGGCAGGGCGCTCTAGTTAGTGTGTGCTTAGAGGCCTACGTCTTGGTATTTTAACACAATAAGAATTGATTGATGGATTGACTGACTGATTGAGTGTGTGTGTGTGTGTGTGTGTGTGTGTGTGTGTGTGTGTGTGTGTGTGTGCCCTTGCCTTCTACCTTGCTTGAGACAGGATCTCCTTTGTTTACCACTATCTATATCAGGTTAACAGACCGGGGAGCTTGTGAAGACTAGCCTATCTCTGGTTCCCAATTCACCATAGAAATTCTAGTATTACAGATATGAACTTCCATGGGTTCTAGGGATCCAAACTCAGGTTTTTGTGACTTTACCCCCTGGGCCATCGTCCCAGTCCCAATACCCGCTGCCCCCATATAACATCAATTCAACATGTGTACTGAGAGGGCAGAATTCTAGCCCCTATGTTCCTTTCATTTTCTGATCCCATCAGAACCCTTCCCAGGAGGGCCACAGTGTCCTTCATTTCCCTTTGGTTGGTGGGCGGAGCCACTTTAGTACAGAAGTACCACTGATCAGATCACATGTCCACACCTCTATCCTGACTCCTGCAAGGCTGAGGACGACATGATGACGCATATTCAGCACACCAGCTCTGGGTGAGAACTTCCCACAAGGGGGCTGGGTACAATGAATGCGGTGGGTCAGAGCCCTTCAGCTGCCCTTCCCCAGCCAGAGGAGAATTTCTGGATTGGGTTAACTGAGGTAGGAAGACTTGCTCGAAATGCGACAGCACCATCCCATGGGCTGGTATCCTAAACTGAAGAAAAGGAGAAAGGGAGTTAGGTACCAGCATTCACCTGAGTGCAGATGCGATGTGACCAGCTGCCTCACACACTTTCCGCCATGATTTCTCCACCATGATGTACCTCAAACTGTGAGTGAAAATAAGTGCCTACTTCCTTGTTTGTGGCAGGTATCTTGTTCCAGCAAAGCAATAATTAACTGGCACCAGTTATAGATCTGGGTCTCATTCCCCCAACTACATAATAATCACTAGATCTTCTTACTAACATGTCTCCCACAACAGATACAGATGCTGAGCTCACATCCCTCCTCCAAGGACCAGGGTCTTCAGTTGGAAGCAACACAATCTACTGTAGGAAGTAATATAGCTAGAGAAAGTCACAATTACCAGAAGACCCCAAGAGGCTGATGCCAAGCCAGCTCTCAGGAGACCCAGCTTGCCAAAGGAACTTTGCCCTCTGAAACCATCAAGAGGTTGTAGCTTCCGCTGTGCTCTGGACAGCCACCATGCTGCACCCTGTCCCGATGAGATGCAGCTCACTGTCCACGCTATCACTCTGTCCCCAACCAAAGGCTCTTTCGTGTTCCTCTGATCAGCCATTTTTGCCCTCTAAGAGTGATGAAATCGGAGGAATGTAGTGTAGGGCTGCTGCCCTTGGTTTTTACACACAAGGAAAAACGTCAAAATGCAGAGTGATCCAAATCTTCTCAGGAGCTGAGAAGATGGCCAACTATGGACAAAGTGAGGCCCCAGCGAGGACAGTGAGTTGGTCTGCTCCGGCAGGGCTGGGCCGAGCGAGCCACAGACAGCAGTGGCAGTAGAATCTGAAAGCTGGTCTTGTTAACACACACTTCACACCGCAGCTCTGGGCAATAATGGAAGAAATACAGTCGTTAAATTTTAATTAGGAAGAAAAGATGTTCATTATTAGTTGTCATTCCTCATTGTCTCCTAATTATGCTCCCTGCATGATAAAAGGAAAGAGTACATTTCATTTGCATTGTTCTTGCTTGGGGCTGCTGGAAAGAACAGGCATTGGGGAGTCTCTTCCCTCCGCTCTTACCTGAACTGCCCCTCTGTGGGCTCAGCCTCAGCAGCCAGAAGGTAAGACGTCAGAGCCCTGGCCCAGCCACTCGCCAGGTCAGGATATTTTCCATGCTTCATTGGTTTGTTCTCCCTCTATCTTGGACTGCTTTTTCAATCCTTTCTTCTTCCCTCCTTCCTTTTCTTCCTCATTTTTTCATTCCTTCTATCCTTTCTTCCTTCCTCTTCTCCTTCTCTCTCTCTATCCACCTCTTCCTTTCTATTTTATTGCACAGATTATGAAATCTGTGCTGGCTGGCTGTCTCTCCCCCATGCAGATTGCTACATCCTCTGTGATGTCCTACCCCTCTGTGTGTCCAGTCTCAGCTCCTGAGATAAGGGGAGCTTATCCACACTACTATCCACAGTAGAAACGCAAATAATATTTGTGATGGTTCACATTGACTGCTCATTTTACAGGACCTAGAGTCATCTAGCAGATGAACCTGTAGACGAAATTCTAAACAGTCTTAGTAAATAAGAAACGTAGAGCCAAATACTGAGGTAAATACCCAAAGAGATCAGAGAGTCACAACTGCCTTATCATACCACCTCACTGCTGTCACTTCCCCAGAGAGAGAGAGACCTTCTTTCTATGTGACTTGTGTTCTTTCTGTTCTGCCTTCTCACTAGCTCTAAACCCAACCACCTGACTTCCTTGTCACTGCCTGTCTATACAGACCTCCAGGTCTCTATGGTTGGTTCTGGGATTAAAGGTTCAAGTCACCATGCTTGGCTGTGTTCTTGACCACACAGAGACTCTGCCTGCCATGTGATCAGATTAAGGGTGTGGGCTACCATCACCTGAATTCTGTTCCTGGCTCACTATGACCTCTGATCTCCAGGCAAACTTTATTTATTAACATACAAAAAAAAATCACATTTCAGTAGGTGAGACAGTTGATTGGCTTGATCAGTTTGGGAGGCAACTAGGCAGTGGGACCAAGTCCTGTGCTCATTGCATGAGTTGGCTGTTTGAAACCTGGAGCTTATGCAGGGACCCTTGGCTCAGTCTGGGAGGAAGGGACTGGACCTGCCTGGACTGAGTCTACCAGGTTGATTGCAGTCCTCGGGGGAGGATTTGCCCTGGAGGAGGTGGGGATGGGGGGTAGGCTGGGGGGTAAGGAGAGGGGGTGGGAGGGGGGAGAATAGGGGAACCCGTGGCTGATATGTAGAACTGAATGGTATTGTAAAATAAAATAAAATAATAATAAAAAAAGTCACATTTCAGCACAAATAAAATATCACCATACGAACCTCTGGGTGGGTCAGTGAATTTCTACATTGGGTTAATTGAGGGGGAAAGAGCCAGGCTAACGGTGGGCAGCACCATTCCGTAGGCTACCTACCGTCCTGGCTGTGTTACAGGGAGAAAGCCAGCTGAGCATGTGCAGTCGTCTCTCCCTGCTTTGCAGTAAACACTTCACCGACCATGCTCCATCATGCACAGAAAGGTCATTGTGGAGCAGATGCCTGTGTTTGCATAAAAGGACTTCCAGGAGCCTCTGGGAATCTTGTGATGCTACCCGGAGTCGGTTAGACATTGCAGCTTGCAGCCGTCAGTGTAATGGTGAGAGTTCGTAGGTCTAAGGTGGTAGTGTGAGAGTTCTACACCACCCGGCCCGCAGACAGTGGTTTTAGAGTATCTGGTCTCAGCAGTGAGGGGCCATGGGATTGGTGGGGCTGGCAGAGTGATTTCTGCAGAGGAGTGAGGCAGCTGAAGTCCTCTCTGCTCAGAGTCGGCACTGAGCTCCACAGCGGCTGAATGGCATCCTGGTGCATAATCCCAGAAGATGCTCAGGCCTGAGAAACTGGCTCATCTTAATTAATCAAATTCCACAGGCAGAAGTAGATACTCGAGCCTTCCTGGCCACAAGACTTGGAGGAGGGGGCAATCTCCTCACCAGTTTTTCTATTATTCCTCCAGGATACCTCTGTATTCTGTGAATATTGGCTGAGCTGAAGGACAGTGCTTTGGGTGTCTATGTCCTAGTCATTCGCAAGGTCTTCACTGCCTCCCCTCTCATTGTCTCTGATCATCTCCTAAACCCATTATCAGTTAAGCTTGAGAGTGGAATCTGGTACTAACCCTGGAGTTTTCATGGAAACAGTGATCTTCTCCTGCCTAAAATGTTGATGTTCTCCAAAGTTTCAAAAGTTCTGAACCCTCGGAGGCATCAGAAATGTCCTCTGCCTTCACCTTGGTCCACGGGGAAGACGCTCCTACAAGCTCTCTCTAGAGCACTGCAAGTCAAGCCCTGCCTTCCCTGTTACAGTCTTTCTGTCAGGGAAACATTTTTTCTTCCATCTTCCTATGTGACTGGTTAAGAGAGGGAACTCTCCTCACCCTGTCTTTCTCCTTCTCTCCTCTCCTTTCCTTTCTTCTCCTCTCTGTCCTATCTCCCTCCCTTTCTCTTCCTTCCCCTCTCCTCCCTTCTCTGCTTCCCTTCCCTTTCCTCCTCTCCTTTCCTCTCTTAAAGATTAGGCCCACAGTACACAAAGCTGCTTGGCTGTGGCTTCTCTGGATCCGCACACTAACTCATCCATGCAGAAGTCTCTGCAGATGACTTGGCCTGCCCCAGAAGCTCAGAGCTTTGAGGGTGGCGGGATGACTGCTAGGTGTAACATGAATCTTAAAAGATCTTATTAATAAAAGCAAACCCAGAGCCAGGTATTGGGGTGAATGCTGAAAGATCAGAGAAACAGAACCAGCCACAGCTAACCTCACCTCGCCAATTCCTCAGCTGATCTCATTTCCTCAATCTGGAAGCCTCTGTGTCCTCATCCAAATGGGGCTCAGCTGAACTGCTGCTCAAAAGCCTAAAAGCTTAACAGGACTCTAGTTCCTCGTCCTCATGCCTTATATACCTTTCTGCATCCTGCCATCACTTCCTGGGATTAAAGGCATATGTCACCATGCCTGGCTGTTTCCAGTGTGGCTTTGAACCAGATGGATCTCTGCCTTCGGAATGCTAGGATTAAAGGTGTGTGTACCACCATTTTCTGGCTTCTATGTCTATCTAGTGGCTGTTCTGTTCTCTGACCCCAGATAAGTTTATTAGGGTGCACAATATATTAGGGAACACAATATCACCACAGCTAGAGAAGCCTGGGAATGCGTACTTCATAATGAGGCTTGAGGAAGTTTGAAAGGCCCAAAGCTGGTGCAAAGACATCACATACCATACCACACAGAACTTGTGAAGTACAGGGATCCCCTCCTCCTCAGTATCCTGACATCTCCTGGATGAACTACCTCAGATCAGAAGGGTCCTGGAAATGCCTGGGATATAAATGGTAAGAAACAGCAGCACATGCAGACACCACCTTCCAGGAAACTGTATGATTTGGAGTTAGAAAACCCATGTGGAGAAAACTGACTCAGGAGCCCTCTGAGCCTGAGAGTCTGGGGGTTGGTGAGCAGTGGGATTCCTACAAAGATCAGCACCTGCCTCTTGAACTCACCTTTGAACTTTCCCCATCTGGGTGTTTGTTAAATGGGAGAAGAATCATCTTATGAATTAGAATGAACGTGCTCATGTGTGCGAAACTTCAAACAACCCGGATAGCCAGGTGGGCAATCCCCTTTACGAGGGCAGAAGCCAGGGAGAGAGGAAGCAGTGAAAGGTAGCCCCTCCCTTCAAGGAGGGATACAGGACTGGTCAGCAGGCAGGGGTCCCAGGTGAGCAGGACTTTGAGAGATGGCAGGAGAAAGGAGATGGTCCTGAAACAGAGCACAGATCCTAGTGGGACAGAAAAGAGATGGCCCTGAGCACAGAACACAGCTCCCGGTGGGGACAGAAAGATGGCCCTGAGCACAGAACACAGCTCCCAGTGGGGACAGAAAGATGGTCCTGAGCACAGAACCCAGCTCCCGGTGGGGACAGAAAGATGGTCCTGAGCACAGAACCCAGCTCCCGGTGGGGACAGAAAGATGGTCCTGAGCACAGAACCCAGCTCCCATTGGGGACAGAAAGATGGTCCTGAACACAGAACCCAGCTCCCGGTGGGGACAGAAAGATGGTCCTGAGCACAGAACCCAGCTCCCGGTGGGGACAGAAAGATGGTCCTGAGCACAGAACCCAGCTCCCGGTGGGGACAGAAAGATGGTCCTGAGCACAGAACCCAGCTCCCAGTGGGGACAGAAAGGAGACAAGAGCAATGAGGAAGGCAGCTTTGGAGCAGTCGGGCTCAGTAGGTCAAGGGCTTGCTGAGCAAGCATGTAGACTTGACTTGGGCTCTCTGGAACCCACGTGGAAAGTTGTTTGGGGGTGGTTTGGGTGCCTATAATCCAGACCCTTGGAAGGCAGAGGCAGGAGAAGCACTGGAGACCACAGGTCATATAGGTCTAGCAAAATCGGTGAGTTCCAGGTTGGTAAGAGACTGTCTCAAAAATCAGATGGAAAACAATTGAGGAAGAACCCAATTGTTGACTTCTGGCCCCTGTGGGTGTGTACATACTCACACAGACACACACTCACACACATGCACACTGACACACACTCACCCATACACACATGCACTCAGCTTTTGTGGTCCCCCCACATCCCCTCCCCCCACAAATCCCCCCTCCCCCATGCCTCCTCCAGGCAACTGTTACTTCTTCAGTGTGGTTCTTTGCTTCTACCTGTATCACAAGGCTGTTCTGAGGCCCTAATGAAATAAAGATCAAGGTGCCTTGGAAGCTTTCAAGCACCAAGCGCAAGTGAGAGGAATTGATAGGAGGTGGCGCGAGAGTCTTGCATCCCATCTAGTGGAGAAATCAGAAGGCAGGATTTTGTCAGAGTGGGACTGCTTTCCTTTTTTTAGTTTCCTATCCAGGAACCTTTGGAATTTTGATGGGATCTCTATGTTCATTCACTCACTCATTTATTCATTCACATGTTCAGTGCAGGCACGATACCCAACTGAGCCACTGTCAATCCTGGGCTCGGTGTGGCAATGCAGGCCAGATGTTAGACCCAAGTTCCCTCTTGCAAGGCTGGCAGGGTCCCGGTGAGGAGGGTACCTATCACAGAAAGAGAGTCTCTTCCTGGCCCTGAAAGGCAGGCCTTGCAGATCCACTGAAATGCTAAGAGGGCGGCACAATGCTTTTAAGGGGTTGCTGACAGCTGTCATTGGGGAGCATCGGGGAGCTGGTAATAATCACCACTGAGTGACTGTAAACACCACGCTTCCCGCGAGGAAACACAACTTGTTAACTTTCGTCTGGGCTGCCGAGAGGAAAGGCAAGCTCCCTCAGAGAGGGCATCTACCAGAGTCAAACATAAAATCAATCGTATGGTTCTAATTTAATTTTAATTCACATTTTTATACATGGAGTTCGTTAGCAGAGCTGACATTTCTGCTGTGGAAATCTATAAGGGCTGAATTGTCCTCGCATTAGGGGATTTTTAAAAGAAGTTCTTTGCCACTGGGTTGCAATTTGTTAAAACAAACAATAGCACAGGCGTGGCACAATCAGATGAGGAGATGTTAACCGGACTAAACGAAAATCAAGGGATCTTTTTCAGCCTCTTTTCTCTTCCGACTGAACTCCTGGGTAACGCCACCACATGACAAATTGCAGGATGCATGTGTGAGTAGCGCCTTCAAAAATACAATAGTTATACAAGCCATCTATTGTTAATGAAGAATATAATGCAGTTTGCCTGTCTGTAATACAATTATGCAAATCAAACGAGGAGCTATCCCCAAATCTCTTTACATTCCGATTAAAATGAGATAATTTATCAAACAGAATATGACTGGTTATGTTTATGTGTGGCGCATTAATCCTGTTACAATAATGTATCCGTCTCCTAATGGAATGGATTTGTGCAATCTAACAGAAAATGACTTTTGCACTATCCACAATTATAAAAATATTCACAGCATATCCATCCAGTGCAATAGCACATGTCCACAACGATGCAATAAACCTATTAAAACAAGCAGTGCTTATGAATGGAACCTTCATGCCAACAGCAATGAGTGTGCCCTCAATTTTGCTGGGCTCATTATCTGAACAACTCCACGGCTGACAAATGCTAGGAGCAAATTAGTTTAACTTTCTTCATCCTTTTTTCTCTTTTAAACATTTTGTTTGCTTATTTATTTACTTACTTACTTACTTACTTATTTGTGTATTTATTTATTTATGTGTCTCTGTGTGTAAATGTTCATGTATGTGTGCACACATGTATGTGGAGGGCAGAGGTTGGCATTCAATGTCTTTCTGTGTGCCTCTCCATCTTAGTTTTGGCAACAGATTTTTCTCATTGAACCTACAGTTCACCAATTCAGCTGGGAAGATCTAAGGATTCCCATTTCCGCCTCCCCATTGCTGGACTCACAAGCACAAGCCCCCATGCCCTGTCTTTTTAATGGGGCTCAGGAGGATGGAACTTGTTCTTTCAGAGCCAGCACTTTACTAACTAAGCCATTTCCCTAGCCACCTCCTCCTCCTCCTCTTCCTCCTCCTCCTTCTTCCTCTTCCCATTCTCCTCCTCTTCCTCTTCTTCTTCTTAAGAGAAAAAGTTCTGGTTGGAGAGCTGGCTCAGCAGTGAAGAATCTGCACTGCCCACGCAGAGAATTGGAGTTCATTTCCCCGCAACCCCCACCACCCGGACCCATCTCTGGAAGCTCACAACCACCTGTAATTCCAGCCCCAGGGCACCCAGTGCCCTCTTTGGGCCTCTGTGGTCACTGCACTCACATGAACAAACAAGCTCATACACACAGACACACCCATACACAGACGATTAAAAAAATCAATCTTTTTTTTTTTTTTTTGATTTTTCGAGACAGGGTTTCTTTGTGTAGCTTTGTGCCTTTCCTGAACCTTGCTTTGTAGACCAGGCTGGTCTCGAACTCACAGAAATCCACCTGGCTCTGCCTCCCGAGTGTTGGGATTAAAGGTGTGCGCCACCATCACCCGGCCTAATCTTTTTTTTTTTTTAAAGAAATAAAAGGAGTTCACTTTAATAGTGCCCAAGACCCCTTTCCCTATCTGGATTTTTTTTTTTTTGGTTTGGGCTGATAGCAATATGATTTTACATGTGAGAGATTTCTAAGCCATCTTTCGTGAAAGAGTTAATCCTGTTTATAGCTCTTGGTAGGTCTTTGGATTTGTGCATTTCTATTAAGTCAAGAGGTTTACAAAAACATATCTCTTCCCACCCACCTTATTTGTGCTCATTATGTTGGAAAACATGGGTGTTATGGATAGACATGCTGCCTGAGCTGTGGGTTTCAGGGGGGCCACAATAACCTCCATTCTTATAAGGACATCACAGCCAAGAACTAATGAGGAGTATTGTCCAGAAAAACAAGAGCCTAAATAATTAGTGAAGGTCTCTCTTGTGCTCCCATTGCCAAGGAAAATCATTTTTGTGTTTATAGCAATCTCCTCCACCTTGATGAGAGTCATTAGTCTTGACAGTGAGCGATAATGTGCTTGAATTCCACTCCTCTTGGCCCTGTTCTCCATGTCAGCGTTTCCCCAGCTGCATGCCTCCACACCGGGCATGCAAGTTGACTTAGACAAATGTTGATCTTTTGTGAGAAAAGTGTAAACCCCGGGGTATTTGCAGGTTCTCAAATTGTTTATCCATACCTTTAAATAACTTCCCGGCAGCTTTGCTTCGGATCATGCCTGAAATACTATTTCAGGGGCCTTGGAATGGCGAGGGGGTTCTCGTTCCTCTCCAATTAGATAGCACACATTGTCACATCTAAGTCGGATGCACATAAGTACATCAAATTCAACATACCAATCTGTTAGCCTTAGCTCAGGCCAGCATCTAATATGCCCATAGGAAGTTATATTTTCCTCTTAAGAGACTATAAGATAGTCTTAAAGATATAGATGATGCAAGAAGACAGAAGAGAGGGAAAGAAAAAGGCAGGCAGGAACACTCTGCACTCACTGTTTAATTAATAATATTTTCAAGGAAGCCACAACTGCTCCTTGACTTAGAACTGAGTTATGTCTTCATAAACATGGCAAATTGAAATTATCATTGAGTCAAAGTACAGTATATACATCTGACCTACTGAGTCCTATCACTTACAAATAATCCACTATAGAGTTTGGCTATCTGCGTGAGACTAGGATCAGAAAAGACCCAGATGAAAGGTTTGAAGCATGGCTGTTACTGAATGCTTATTGATCTTGTACCACAATAAAATTAAAAAATACAAGTCAAACTACCTCACAGTGGCAGTTGTGTCCAAGCTGCCACTTGTGAAGGAATCTAAGGTGTCTTCTGCTCACCCATAGCTGCAGATCCTGCCCAACACATTGTGATGACTGTGCCACAACATGATGTCAAAAGATTGAATATCTCTGAATGTTTTGACCATTTTTAATGGACATTTCTAAGTGAATCATTATAGGGCAAGTACTTAATTATAAGGAGTTGGGACCTGGAGGTTTATTCTAGCTTACAGTTCAAGGGGCTATATTCTTTCACTGCAGGGAGGATGTGGTAGCTGGAGCCAGAGAGCTGGTCACATTATATCCATAGTCAGGAAGCACAGAGTGAACAGGAAGTTCACTGTTGAATTTTCTTTGGCTCGAGGGAGGAATGGATTGTGCCAGATGGAGACATTCCATGAAGGAACAGTTTTCACTGCCCTGGGGCTATCTGGAAAGGATATCATGGAGCATTTTCTACTCAGTAGAATTTCCCTAGACAGGCCAATGATATCAGGTAGCTTTGAGCAATAATGCTGGCAGTCAAGGCATAGTCATAACAGCAGAGGAGAAAGTCCTAGAAGACAGAATAGATGGAATGCATCAACCTCCCTGCCTCTGGCAGATAAGGGAGGCCCTGCCTCCTTCACAAACCTGACGTGGCTGAGTGTGTACTCAAATCTTGGGGTATGAAGACAATTGCAACAGAGAGAACAGGACTTTGATGAATGGCCCAGTCCCCTTTGAGCTGCACCAGGCTATCTCGATGACATGTTATGGGCTTAGGACTGGGGTTTCCAGACTGCTCTGTGGTGAGGCTGGGTACAGAAAATGAGATGAACAGTAGTTGTCCTCTGGTAAGTTTGGGCCAAGAGCAAATGGGTAAGGAGGGAATGAGCTGTTCTGCCTTATGGAAGCATGAAGAACTGCAGGTGGGTCTCATGTGATGGACGCCGGAGTGACAGCCATGCACAGGGAATATTCTGGGGGTTTAGGATCTATTTGTGAGCAAGCAGAGTACAGTCTCTGTTGTTTGTAAAGGAGAAAAACAGAGAATAGTATGAGATGCAGCAAGTAATAAATAGTCAGAGAAAAAAAAAGGCTGAGCAAAATGGGGGAGATGAGCCAGGAGAGTAGGGGCCGAGGAGCTACTGTCAAGATTTTAAAATGGGTTTAATCTGTCTATTTCTGTTCATCTTCCATCACTCATCTACCAATCATCCCTCTATCTGTCTGTCTGTCTTCTATTTTTTCAGTAAAATAGAGCAAACGTAGGCAAACATTCACCCACTGAACTCTATCCCCGGCCCTTTCATTTAAAACTGTTCTGAGACAGGGTCTTGCTAAGTTGTCCAGGTGGGTCTTGAACTTACGGTTCTCCTGAACAGTTTTAGGTCATAGACAGGCCTGTGCCAGGAGGCTTCACATACTTGCTTCAAATAAAGTGTTCTGACTAAGAATTGTAGACTTTGATCCATACGTCCCCAAGGGCCCAGTCTGTGACAACTGGCATGTCACAGAACACATGTCTAACAGCAAACCATGAGAGTGAGACAAGTGTGTCTCAAGATAAAACAAACAGACGTAAGAGGGAATCGCAACTCACTACTTACTAGTCGCTCTCTTCTCTCTTAGGAAATAATCTATTGTTAGATTTTAACAGTAATAAGACATTTACTTGTTTTCATCTTCACACGAGGCAATTTAGCTAAATTCCTCTGAAGAAAACAGTGGCTTAGGGACCCCGGAAGACAGTGCTGGAGTGAGAGTATGCCTCCATGGGTGACCCGATGGCTCCACTTTTGGATAAAATGATGTTCCACATCTGCTGGTAACACTCAACTTGCAACATGTCCTGACACCAGTAACAACTAGCCAGACACGTACATCTCCATTGGTCTCTAGAACTAGATCCAGGTGTAGCCCCAATACTGTACCCCCATCTAAGGAGAAACAAAAGCATCCCTCCTGCAGCTAGAAGCATTGGCAGCACTTAGAGTTATAGTGCATCCCTCCTGGGGTGCTTATATCAAAGTATGGGCAGGCAGTAGGGCTTCTAATAGCCTGAATCCTCAAGGAAGGATGACTGAAGGGGCCATCTAGGCATGAGAGCCCCCAGTGGGGTCAGCTGGGGCCTCTGCAGACAGCAGTTGGAGCTCCGTTTGTAGAGACCACTGGTGGCTATGCCCCCATTGAAGTCACTGTCCAAACTGCACTGCAGCTCCCCCCCCCCCCCGCCAGCTCCTGACCCTTGAGCTCTGTCTTGTATTCCATTGGATTCTCGGCACTGGGAGCCTTATGAGAGCATCTATGTTCCTGCCAATTGTTGGCCTTCTAGATGAAAAGATGGGCAAAAATTCCATCTATTATAGCCTCCATTGCCAGGACTTATTGTTGGGGGCTGTTCCTCCCTCTCCCTCCATCTTGAACTGCTGGTTTCTTGAATTTTTTTTTCCTTAGAGGTCCTACCTTATTTATTCCATCCACTAAACCTCAAACAGCACACCACCACACAATAATCATGACGCTGTAGGCTATGTACTGCAGTCATGGGGTCATTTTCTCATACATGTTGGTGAAGTTCACATGCACACAGGGGTCCTCCAAGCATGGGGTCCCCCTCCAGGAAGTTCGACTACCATAGTTTCAACAATAATGTTTTCATGACGTTTGGCTTAGATTTGAACTCCTGCCTTAGAAGTCAGAACTGACTTAAAAATCCACCTTTATTCTTCTTTAAATAACCCCCCTTAGTATACGACCCACCAGAGTTTGTACACACAGCGTCCCTTCTGTTCTTCATTCCAAGTGATGCACTGCTTCACTGTAAGGGACACTGGGGGCCCTTAATATCTCAGGACTTTCTTCAGCTGCCTGTCTGTCTAAAATTATCCATGGCTCCTGCATGGGTGGGTAAAGTTAGTTCATCCAAAGAGTTACAGATCCCATGTCCCCATGGAGTCCATTGTTTTAGATCCAAGAGTGTGTGGATTGCTGCCCCAAGGTATTTCTTCATACTTCTCTAGGAGCTAGGTAACAGGATCTCCCTGAATGAAAATCTTCCTCTGAAGACTTTTTGGCATCTGAGTCCACTTTCAACTCGGCAAACCTTATTTTGGAAAAAAATGGCCATTTATAATATCAACATTTCTAGATCATGTTTTAAAGATGGCTATAGGTACTCCGAGCAGCTACATGCCAAGGCTGTCTGGTTCTAACCTAACAGCCCCCTAGGTTGAAACCAGAGTGAGACTTGGAGACAGCGGCCAAGAGCCCCAAAACTCTTGGGGAATATTTATAATCCCTGAATTCAACCAAAATTGTTTCCACTCAAAATTAATACTTGGAAACAGATTTTAAAGCCCAAATTTAGACTGTCTACAGTTTTTTGGTCTGCTGTGGAGCCAGCTCCTTGAAATAAGTACGTTTGAAATTGACTGAATGTAAAATTGATTGTCTTTTACATTGAACAAAATATTTAAAGGGATGCCCTCTTTATCCTAGATCTTTCATAGCAGGAGCCAGAGTTGGCCGACATCCATAGCCAGGAAGGGTGGGTACTGGGCAGGCGTGTGGACTGAACCTCTGTTTACATATGTGAATCCTCTCCGGCTTAAGGAAGGGGCTCTTCTTAGCGAATGGAGTTGTGATTCATATTTATGGAGGTAATGTGATCCAGTGGAAGGCACTTGGCCTTGAAGCTAGAAAACCTCGGTTCAAAGTGCTCCTTTATCAGTTCCAAGCTGTGCAATCTTGAATAAATCATTGAGCCTCTCAGTTTCTCCATAAATAAACGGAGGCCTGCCAGCCGTGTTCTCCCGGCCTCTGAGGAGCTGATGAGAGGCAGGATGAAATCTTGATTCCAAATGCGCAGTTACTGTGCCTTGTTCTAACCTGATCTCCCCACTCTAACCTCAACAGTCCCGGCAGTCTCGGGTCAGGGCATCAGACCGTGTTTCACCCAGTGCTTTGACGTGAAGACAGAAACATAAACACAAGCAAAATGGTTTTCCAAAGAGGACCCCTGGTAATGAAATAAATTCTAATTAGGGCATCATCTTTGGCCTACATGCCTAGAGACTCTTCCTCTCTCCTCTCCTCTCTCCTCTCCTCTACCATCCTCTCTTCTACCCTCCCATTTTCTCTCTCACTCCCTTCCTTTATTGCTGAGATTACAAAACCCAGCCACTTACCACAACTGATTGAAGCCACTGAGCTGTTGATTATTCACATATTTCACAAACTGTTGTGAAGGCGTGTAAAGTTCCAGGCAGTGTTCTATGTTATGGGTGCAGATAACAACCCCAAGTTTCAGATCATCAATGAACAATTTTTAAGTATATCTCTCATACTTTAAATTTAGACTCACATTTAAATTGTCGACATAGTAAAAACCAAAGCATTACTTTTTAATACCGTGTGGGTGCACACATTTTTTTTTTTTTTTTTTTTTTGGTTTTTCGAGACAGGGTTTCTCTGTGTAGCTTTGCGCCTTTTCTGGAGCTCACTTGGTAGCCCAGGCTGGCCTCGAACTCACAGAGATCCGCCTGCCTCTGCCTCCCGAGTGCTGGGATTAAAGGTGTGCGCCACCAACGCCCGGCATGGGTGCACACATTTTTAAAGGTTGCATGGGGGTATACTTACGCTTAAAAGTGGTCTGCTGCCTCTGAAATGAAAATGTGCTTGAGCATCTTACATTTTTATCTGCTTAGTCTGTCCACCCCACCTGTGTGCTGGGAATGGAGGGACCCTTTCCTTGGGCATATCTGCATCCCGTGGAAGGGGACAGATACAAGGACAGGTGCATCTCAGCCTCCAATAGAGTCGAAGGTCATGGGTCTATTCTGTATGGAGAAATCTCAAGTCAGAAATATAATGTGGGAGCAGGGGAGATGGCCCAGTCTGTAAAGTGCCTGCAGCAAAAGTATGAGGACCTGAGTTGACACAGACCTGAGAAGCCACATGAAAATCTGGGTGTGACAATGCATTCTGTAATCCTGGTGCTGGGGAGGTGGAGATAGGAGGGTCCATGGGGCTTGCTGTCCAGACAGCCTAGGTGAGTTGATGAGGTCAGTGAGAGACCCTATCGTTAAAAGGTAACAATAGAGGAGGATGCCTGGTGGTGGTGATCTTTGGCCTATGCATTCACTGTGTGTGCATGCATGTGGGTGTGCATGTGCGCACACCCACACTTAAGAGAAGAGAGCAGCCTAAGACTGATCTGAGATTGCAAGGTGGAGGTGGAAACCACACCTGGTAAAATGCAAGATAAACTATACATGGATCAAAGGTAAACATCTTAAAAGTCTTGCAGTGTTAGGAGGGTCAAGAAGATGACAGACACAGATGGGCTATAAGATAATGAAGACTGGTGAGGACCATGGACACAGAGGTGTGGCTGACTCAGACATGCAGTGGCTACCTCATTTTTATAGCTGGTTAGATCTACAGTTCAAGTTTTTGAGAGATGTTAAAAATTCATATATATATATTCATAATTTGGGAAACATTTCAAGCATTGGCAGTCAGGCAGTGTTTCCAAATATGGCACTGACAAAGTGAAATGTGCCAGTGGGATGGGCTTAGACCATGTGCTGTATAGTAATGTCCTATCAAAATGGAAACATTGGATCTTGAAAGGAGCGTCATTGAGGCTTGGGAAGGAAACAGCTCACAAGTCTCAGGAAGTCCCTGAAATGTACAAGATTCAAAAATGCCCCTCCTTCCTCATGCTTATATAGGCAGCAAAGGAGTATTGAAGAGAAGAAACTCTGACCTATGGAGCCATCTGCAAGTCAGGAAGAGAGTTTCAGAGATGCGACTTGCATGAGTTCTCAATCCATGCTCCTGTGAGCAATCCCAATAAACTGACTGGTTCACCAGGCTATGGTTCGGTGTAGTCATTTCTTTGACCTGCTATTGGTTTGCCTTATCTTGTGGTGGATAGATATTTGTTCATAGCTCCCCGGGAAATGTCACATGATGGTTTGGTCCATCAGTTTGCCTCTGATGACTTAGACCTTTGGAAAGTGTCGCAGTTAACAAGACCTGTTGTTACTACTAGCTGGGGAAAGGGATGGCCTGGCTAGTCTGTGGCATGGACGGATTTGTAATTGTCCTAAGCTATAGACTTACACTACAGTCTGATTTACAGAGCTGATGAGTAACTGATGTTGCAATAAGACTTAATTCTCCACTGGTGGAGACAAAAAGCAGCTCAGCATTTTCAGCAGGAATGACCACGTACAGTTTGAGTTTAAGCAATAAAGTCATAAATGTTTGGTGGAAGAGGAAGTCTGCGGCTTCAGGAAATGTGATTCAAGAAAAAGCCAGCAGCTTAGATAAAGTTTCCAGTCACAAATTTGGGGGTTTGGGGAAGGTTCTTGGCTATTTCCCTGGAGAATCTTTGGGGGTATTTCTGAATATGAATAGGAAAAAATGTGTTCTAGCTAAAATCAGGACGAGCTAAAGACAGTCCCTCCCCCCAAAAATCTATGTACTCCCCTATGGAGACTCAGGTCTTTTCTCAGGCTAAAGGAACAGCATTCTAGGAAAGAGAAAACATATTTGATAATGCCGTGATGTGTGGTTATGTGCATATGTGTGTGTTTGTGTGCATGTGTGTGTGTGTGTGTGTGTATGAGCAGGTATGTGTGGTATGTGTTTATGTGTGCTATGTGGTATGTGCATGATATGCATGTGTGTGTGGTATGTGTTGTGTGTGTATGTGTATACGTGGTGTGTATGTATGTGTGATGTGTGTGTCTGAACTCATGTGGGGGTCACAGAACAACATCAGGTGTTGTACCTCACCTTCTACTTTTTTGAAACAAGGTCTTGTTCTCTGTTGCAAACAGCAGACCAGCCAACCTGTGAGCTTCAGGCAAATCTTTTGTGTTCACATCTCATAGGCACACTGGAAATAGAAACACGAACTACCACACCTGCCTTTACATCCTGGGGACCTGAACTCAGGTCCTCAGAATTGTGAGGCAAGTACTTTACCCACTGGACCATCTCCCCAGCCCTCCTAATTGCTTTTGACTTATGATGCCTCATCCATGTCTTTCTGGAAATCAGAATCTTTCTTATCTTGTCCCCATGCTCTCTCAGTGTGTCATACATACAGCTTTTCTAGTTAGCATCAGCCTCAGCCTTTCCCTGTCTTTCAACACAGTGCGATCCTTGTCTGTGATTCAACTGTCCACATCATTCACAAAAAGAACGGATTGGGAAATGACCCCGTGAGTCAAGAGGTCCTGCAAAAGCATGAGGACCTCTGTTCATACCCCCAGCATGCTTGTTAAGCTAAGTGAAGCAGCAAGCATCTGCAGTCCAAGTGCCCCTTTGCGGGGATGGGAAGGACACAAGAGAACCCTTGGAAGCTGGCAGGCCTGCTCGTCTAGAATATGCAGTGATGGCCAGCAAGCTGTCTCAAAGCGCATGGGAGGGGAGTTGGTTCTCTGCCTCTTGTGTGCTATGGTATCTATGTGTCCACCCACCGAGAGAGAGAGAGAGAGAGAGAGAGAGAGAGAGAGAGAGAGAGAGAGAGAGAGAGAGAGAGAGAGAGATTGCCACTGGCCAGAAGAGTCAGTTTGAACGGTCACTTCTGTCCCCCCTTACCCTGGAGAAGTTCTTCTGTCAGCCTTGCTTTCTTCTGTGTCGACAGAAGACAGATCTTACAATGACAGCATTGTCGTGTGCAGGGCCTGGTGTTCATTCAGCTGGCGCTCAGTCCTTTCTTCTCTTCCATTGTTTCTTTCCACTGTCAACCAACTCTCCAAAGTCTTCGAATCCAAATGGAGTCTCTCCAAATTCTCATCATCTCTCCCAGAAGGCCAAGGGTGAGCTAATGGAGGATGACCTCAGAGTCCTACCCCCAAATCCCAGGATTCCCTAGGTAGGAATGCACATTGAGTATTTTTCTCCAGGAACCCTGACCCTTGCCACACTTAATAAATCAATTAGTGAGCATGGCCCATTTATTCTACAGGCTTTGGCTTGCTTTCCATCTGTTCGGCCTGAGACAGTCTCGGCCCATGAGGGGCTGTCCATCCAGGGAAGTCCGGCCTTGTAAACAGAAAGTGCCATAAAGTATTACAAATATGTATTGGGTGGCAGATGTTGGAGCCAGCTCACCCTCACATCTGGAAAGAATATGTATTGCAAGATCTTCTGAGCAATGCCTTCCCCAAAAACTTCTGTAAAAGTACTTAGCATTCTAAGTGTACAGAACACAGTGGTGTGCTACCAGTGCCCCAATACTGCTGAAGTCTACAATTGTGTTGGCAGCTTGGAGGGCCCCTCTCCTTCTGTAATAGCAAGGTGAGGGATTCTGTGGATAATTAGATTTTATGACTGGGTATCATACAGCCATATCCACCTATGAGGACTTCATTATGTCCGAGGATGGAGAAATACAACCGCTAGCTTTGAAGAAGGAGGAAAACTCCTAAGGAAGTGCTGAGACTGAAGATCTGGTATTATTTGGTGAGCTGAACACATGGCTTCCCTCTGAATGGCCTCTGTGAGGCATGCTGTTCTCCCGGCTGACAGAGCTGGGAATGAATGGCCTGTGTACTCCTGTTTTCACACAGTCCATCAGGTCTAAATGAAAGGTTTGTGCTTCAGCCAAGAACAGAAAACGATGACTCTGAGTCACTCTGGGGAAAGAGGATAATTTAAGCAGACCCTGGCCCCAGAGATCTCGTGATGCGCCCTTCACCAGGGACCTCCCAAGACATCTGGCCCTCAAGGCCCACCCAGTGCTGCCAATCCAGGTCTGCCCATTCTAAGGAACTCCCAACCTAGGGAATGCCTTATATGCCTCCAATGTCTTGGAAGGAATTCAGATCCTTGGCTTCTACCTTAGTGAAGAGAGATGTGGTCTATAAATGACGATTAAATAAAAGTAGAAGCTAGTCATTTGTGGGGGAAAAAAGCCTGGGCTACTTTTCCATAACAACATTTTATGTGTATGCCTGCGTGCGTGCGTGCGTGCGTGCGTGCGTGCGTGCGTGTGTGTGTGTGTGTGTGTGTGTGTGTGTGTGTGCTCATGCATGTGAGTGTAGCGCCTGCAGAGGCCAAAAGAGTGTCAGATACCTGGACCTGAAGTTACAGGCTGTTGTGAGCAGTCAGATATAGGAGCTGGGACCAGAGTCCATTGCAGTAGGTCTCTAGCTCCAGATGTGTCCTCATGCTCTACACACAACAGGCTCCAAATTAGACCATTAAGTGCCTAAGCAACAAATTAGCTGGCATGGGAATAAGGCAATCTGAAGGCTCTGTGCCCACATTCAATTCTCAGATTGTTTCCTTCTAGGACGTGGACCCTGCAATAAAATTTTCTTATTTTCAAAAGAAACCAGAAATTTGGATTTTTAGATAAATTGTCTATCAGAATATTTTTGTTAAATGAATAATTATGTATGTTGTCGGGGTTACTTTTCTCATTGCTCTGATGAAAACGGTTTAAGGAAGGAAGTTTTCAACTTGCTTCACAGCGTGAGGGTACAATCCATGATGTGCAGAAGGCAGAGCGGCAGGAGCACAAAGCAGCTGGTCCCGTGGCATCCGCAGTCAGGAAGCAGGGAGATGAATGTTGACACTCAGTTTGCTTTCCCCTCTTCATTCAAATCAGGAGCTCAGCCCACAGGGTGCTGTTGCCCGTATTTAGGGTGGGTCTCCCCTCCTCAATTAACCAAAAGCAGGATCTCCATAGCATGCCCAGAGATTTGTTCCCGTGGTTGTTATAAACCTCAGTTCATGATTAAGACTCACCATCTCGCATGTTAAGAAACAGAACAAGACTTCAGTAGTGCTGAATTCAATAGATGTCTTTCAGCTACTACTTCTGGAATCTTCATTAATTTCTCCTGGAAACTATTTGTGTGTGTGTGTGTGTGTGTGTGTGTGTGTGTGTGTGTGTGTGTGTGTGTTATGTGTGGGCACATTTGTGGTTGTGAATGTGGCCACACCCAGAGAGACACACACCTGGATGTCAGAGGACAATCTTAGCTGTGGGTCCTTGCCTTCCACCTTTCTTGAGACAGGCTCCCTTGCTGTTTGCTCCTGGAAACTATTCATTCATTCATTTATTCATTTGTGTGTGTGGTATGTATGTGTGGGCACATTTGTGTATGCAAATGTGGTCACCCCCAGGGGGGGCATGGGCCTGGGTGTCAGAGGACAATCTCAGCTGTGGGTCCTTGCCTTCCACCTGTCCTGCAAGCTCCTGGGAATTCTCCTGTCTCCACTCCCCCTCTTGCCATAGAAGCATCACAATTACAAAGGCATTCTCTTGTGATCAGTGTGACAAACGCTTTAACTGCTGCGCCATTTCCCCAGCCTTGATGTATTCGTTTTTAACAGTGTCCACCAACCTCTAACTTTTTACATGATACAGTACTCCCCTCTCCCACTTGTCTTTTATTAGCTCAGTACTCTTGCCACAACTGTGGGTTAAGCCGATAGCGATTGTTTGCATTGTTATCACTTGTGGTAAGGAACAAGTGGATGTCCTTGGCGCATGTGTGCTGTTGACATGGGCACCACCATGTCAAGGACAAAGGCCTCAACCCCGTGGAAGAAGCAGAGCCTCCCCTGGGCGAGGCTCAGAGGGATGGAACAAACTTCCTTGGGTCAGAGTGTGAATGTTGACAGTGTGTACAGAAAGTGTCCACTGCAGCTTTCTCCCCCAGTTGTATACAGTCTGAAGACTGTTCCACTACAGATCCTGCCCCTAATGAGATTGGCTCAACCTGTCTGCTTGTTCAGGTGTGTATAATAGTCCTGCCTCCTTGTTTATCTGTAGGTAATAATGCCACCTCCTTGTTCAGGTGTATGGAATAATGCTGCCGTCCTAGTCACCAGTATATAATAAATGTGCTGAGATCCTGCAGCCCGGCCTCCTTGTTGAGCTGTCAGCGCTGGTCCCGCCTCCCCGGTCAACTATATATAATGTTTATTCTGAGCCTCTGGGGTGCTGCAGCTTCTCCTGAGGCCAGCTGGTCTGTGTGCACACGTCTCATTTCCTCACTCCCTTGCCACCCCAGTTAGGTCAACCCTTGGAACCATGCAAGGATGCAGCCACTTATCCAAAACAAGGACAGTGGATATTTCATTTCCTTTTTCTGTTCCCCTCCTCTACCTATTATCTATCCTTCATTCTCTCCTCCTGTTATATAACACCTATTTATCTGCTGTCTGTCTGTCTGTCTGTCTGTCTTCTACCTAGCATCTATCCATGCACCATCTGCTCAGTTATCCTTTTGGTTCTGTTTCTCTAGAGAGCCTTAGTACACATTTCACGCCTGTGTGAAGTTTCATGTTCAAAGTCCCTGGGTGTTCTCAAGAGTGATTAGGGAGAATTCAGACTGCCTTTAGTCAGCTCTTCCTCTGCAGGTACTCTGGCTGGGCTGCCTCGACTCCACTAGTTTTCCTTCTTCTGCCTGATTGACCCTTTTCTGTTATTGTTGTCATTGGAGTCTGTTATCTTTATTTTTCTATGTGTATGAATGTTTCACCTACACGTATGTCTGTGCACCATGTGTGTGCTTGGTGTATGTGCGCTTGGTATGTGTGTGCTTGTTGCCCTCAGAGGCCAGAGGAGTGTTAGGTCCTCGGGGACTGGAGTCACAGATGGCTGTAAGCCACCCCGTGTGCTCTGGGAAGCAAATGGGACCTCTGGAAGAGCAGCGAGTGCTCCTGACCGCTGAGCCATCTCTCCAGCCCCGCTTTTAAAATTCTTAATTATGTTTACGTGTGTGTGTGTGTGTGTGTGTGTGTGTGTGTGTGTGTGTGTGTGTGTGGTTGCGGAGAGTTGTATGTGTGACATAGCACATGTGTGGGTATTTGAGAGTAAAGCTTGCAGGAGTTTTCTCCTCCTACCACATGCATGGGTTCTTGTGCTCATTGTCCGGTTGTCAGGCTCCATGGCAAGCAGGTTCATGTACTGAGCCATCTTTCCGGGTCCCTGGTAACTTTCCATATTTTTGTTGTTTTTATTGGATGGGAGAGAAACTAAATACATATTGTCAGTCCTCTCAATTCAACAGAACTCTTCCCGGTAGGAGGGGCCTTTTGGAGGTGGTAAAGCAGCTCACAGCATTGATAATGATGGCAGTTTCGTACACCATAAATGGGTGTATATTTATCTCCAAATACATCAAATTGTGTATATTCATTATTATATATGTTACTATACATGACAAGTGTATATAACTTATATGTTACATATGTGACAATTGCTTCTTCTGTGTCAATTTCACTTCAATAAGACAGTTAAAATTTCTATAACCATCTACGAAGTAAACAAACATGAAAGTAAGGCGCGAAGAAGGAAAGTGAGTCAATGGAGAACAAAGCTAGTCCGGCCACGGCTCGTGTCTTAGAACGCAGTGCCAGTGAACAAGGGAAAGGCCAGGCTCCCGTCCGACCTGAGGGTGTTTTCACCTCTGCGAGGACTTACCATGATGAAAACACAGAGCGAGAGTTATGAAAGCCACTGAAGCAAAGAAATGTGAGGTGACAAATAACAAGAAACCTGAACCAGAGGGCCACCACAGGAGGAGGGGGTGGGGGTGCTTCGCTGACCAGGACCCGACCTCAGCATCCAAGTCTGGACCCGACCTCAGCAGTCCAAGACTGGACCCGACCTCAGCATCCAAGTCTGGACCTGACCTCAGCAGTCCAAGACTGGACCCGTCAGAGGACGCCAAGGCGTTAGGAGCCCAGAGGTGCTGGACAGGCCTTCTGGCAAGAGGTTTCACAGGCTTGTACTCTTTGTCTAGTTGAAGGCTCTATATCATTCCAAAATGTGCCAGCTTAGAGCAAACACTGATGGAACTATAGGGTCTGAAGGTCAAGTTCATGAGCAGCTTAGCTGAGTGACAACGGCTCCTGGCCCTTCCCGAGAATGCAGACCAAATGTTGGCCAGGGGTGCAGTCATGAGAAGACCTTCCTGAACATGAGGGAACCACTTCCAAGAGAAAAGTTGCCTGGAAGTCTAGGTTTCTCATCAGGTAGTGTTTCTCTAGAACACAGCTATGGCCTCCTGAGGGTGAATGAAAGCTACTATAAGCTACTGAGCCTTTGATGACCTGGCCACGAGGGCTGAAAAACCATAACCTTCATTTCACTTATTAAAGTACAGATTGCCCAAGGGGAAGAGAATTAGGCCATACCCTTGAGGGAAGGGGCATAAAATAACATGTGGACATCTAAAACCACTGGATGGATCTTTTTTAATTACTCAGTGTTTGGACAATGTTTTCTTCTGTCTTTTTTTTTTAATGTAATAGAAGGAAACATAAATGATCTTTGTTGACAGGCTATGACTACTATCAAACACTGCATGACATAAAAATATACATCAGTTAAAATCTCATTCTTTTGCTAGGGAGATGTAAAGAAGATCAAAGTCTTCTCTCACTCAATGCTATGATATATATTTAATATATATCTCCCAAATTCCATCTCTTGGGAACTTGGTCCTTGTCCTATTTCGGCTTCATTGTCAACTCGACACAGCCCAGAATCATCTGAGGGGAAAGCCTTGGTTGAGGAATTGTCTAGATCAGACTGGCCTGTGGCCATGCCGGCAGGGTTGTCTTGATTGTTAATTGGTACAGGAGGGCCTACCTCTGCACTGTTGGCAGCAGCATCCCCAGGCAGGTGCTCTTGGGCTATGTGAGGAAGTCAGCTAAGCGTGAGTCTGTGAGCGAACCAGAGCACAAGCCAGCAAGCCGAGTTCCTCCTTGGTTCTTGTCTCCAGGTTTCTGCCTTGTGTTCCTACCCTGACTTTTCTTGATGATGGATTATGACCTAGAATTATAAGCCAAATAAATCCTTTCCTCCCCCATTTTTGGGGGGAAGGTCAGGGTGTTTTATAACAGCACAGAATGAAACTAGAACCATCCTCAACCCAGCAGTGTTGAGAGGCAGGAACTTTGCACAGTGACGAATGAAGGCGATGTGCATATACAGATTCATCATGTGACCTTTCCTGCAGAGATGCCAGCAAGTATCAGTTCACTCCAAATCAGGCACTGGTGAGAAACCATGTGATCCCACACATGTCTAGCTGGGTGAACCAGTGAGTATTACTTAGAGGAGCATGGGTGAAGAAGAGTTTTAATGGCCTAGATGACAGCTTCCACAAACTTCATCCCTCAAGGGCTTTGCACAACTTTCAGGTAGCTCTCCATTGGGTAGTCTATTGTCCCCAACAAACATTACACTTTATATATAACCGTGGGGAGGAACCTTGTGTAACTTGTGGTGTCCTGAGTTTTTAGAGGCTGGTGTATCTCCTCCTCTCCATCTTATGTGTCTCCACGGCCCCACTCCATGAGGGGATGTTTCAGTTGAGATTAAACCACTACACAAACTGGATTATGTGTTATAGAAGGGGTGGTTATTCTGTGAAAGCGGGTTTTCTTGACTTCACTTGGTGTTTCCTCCGTGATGTTCTAATGCAGTTAAAGGGTCTCCTCAAATGACAACCCTATTATCTTGGACTTCCCGGTCTCCAGAACAATGAGTCAAGTAAACTTCTCTCTATAAATTACCAAGCCTCTGGCCTTCAAATACAGTAAGGGAAAATGGACTAAGATATTCAACTTATCACTCTGTTACATACACTTTTAGAAGGCAATCTTCATTTTGGAGAGGTGTGAACAACTTTATTTTAAGCAAATAATTTCATTTAATCCTTAATAACTATCCTTTCAACCCCTCCCCCCCCTGCCCTGAGGTTAGGTATTACCCTCAGTTGCATTTATGTATTTCATTCAATATTTATTCACTACATATGATCTTTCAGATCATAAAAGGACTGTGGCTTAGTTTGTTAGCTCATTCAACAAATCTTTATGGAGTTCCTGTGATACCTTAGGGAACACAGAGAGTCTGGGGACACTTTGGAGCAAGACACAGCAGGTGGTTTCTGTTTAATTCTTTTGTTTCTTTGTTTGTTTGTTGAGACAAGCTTTCTCTATGTAACAGCTTTGGCTGTACTGGAGCTCCCTTTGTAGACCAAGCTGGCCCTGAACTCACAGAGATTCACCTGCCTCTCTGCCTTCTCAGTGCTGGGATTAAAGGTGTACACCACTGCTGCCTGGCATCTGCTTAATTCTCATGAGGAAACCCAAAGGGAAGTCCAGATATGTTTGCATGTACATAGTACTTTGGAGGCTGAGATATGTTACATAGTAAGTTCCAGGCCAGGCTGGGCTAAAATGATACCCTGTCTCAAAAAAAAAAAAAAAAAAAAAAAAAAATGGGCTGGAGAGATGGCTCCACAGTTAAGAGTGTGTGTTGCTCTTGCTAAAGACCTGAGTTTAATTTCCAACACCCAGATCTACGGTGGCTCCCAACCACCTGTGACTCCAGCTCCAGATCTCACTCCCTCATCGGGCTTATTAGGGCAATATGGTCACATGTACAAGCCTGCCCACCCCTACACATAGTTAAAATAAAAATAAAATAAAAATCTTTTTTAAAACCCCTAAACCAAAACTAAGATAGATGTCCAAGGCTACACAGAGCTAAGCCATCCTGGGGTATAACCCTCATCAAAGGATTCTCAGGGACTGGGATTGAAGGAGGATAAAAGGGCCTTTGTCTTCACTGGAAAATTATTTCCTACCAGGAAGAGGTAGACATCAGAAAGGAGTATTCAATGAGAAAGGAGGCAGTATATTTGCTAAAGCTCTGAGACAGAGAGGCAAGAACCTCAACCACATGACTTAAACCCAAGGAGCTGGCAAATGGGCCAGTTCTAAGCAGGAGAAACAGGGCAGGTATCTGGGGGAAGGACATTTCTCGACTTCTCTTGTCTCCTATAAGACTTGGGTTGGCCTTCTCGGAGCTGGTGTATCTATGGACTCAGGGCTTTGTGACCTGGTACCTCAAAGAGAAGGTGAAAAGTCGGTGTTGGTTTACAGTAGGAGATGGGAATAAGATGTTAAGGGGGCCTAACTGGGAGTAGAGTGGGGAACTAGGAGACTCAAACAGAAGGCAATAACTGTGAGAGGCAGAGGTGAACAGGGAAAAGGGGGGCTGGAGCAGTGGCTTGCTGGGTGAACATGAGGACTGGAGTTCAGATCCCCAGAGTTTCCCTAAGTGCTGGGTGGGTGTGGCAGCCCCCCAGCATCCTAGCACACAGGAGGTGGAAACAGGAACCCCACGGCCAAGTGGCCAGTTAGATTAGCTGAACCTGTAGGCTTTGGATTCAAAGTGAGAGACTGTGCCTTAATGTACGAGGCAGAGAATGATCAAGGAAGGCACCTGACCTTAGTCTGTGGACTCCACATGAACACACATGAGCACCTATACATGTGCAAACATGCACAGACACACAACACACACATACATACACAAATTAAAAAAAGGAAGACTTGAGTTTGCAGATGGCTGATCGCAGGGCCACAGGAGACCGGGTGGGTGTTGGGAGCTTTTCTGGTCTGCTGCTGTTGTAATTACAGCATCTGAAAGCTTGCATGACATTGCTAATTTTAGAGAAAATGGGACACCGATATCTTCGAGAACATGCAGGCTTGGGACGCTGATGAACACTTCCGCCTATCACAGAATCAAACCTCGAAATAGTATCGGCACTGGGAAATATTATTATTAGAAGAGTGTTCCTAAGGATGAAGATGAAAAATGTAAATGCCAGCTCTTTAGAGGGGTTTCTGAGACTAAGTAGGGTAATAAGATAGCTAGGGGAAACTGCTCATGGAACTGAGCTCTGAAATGATAAATTCCACTTAAGTCTGTTTTGCTTTGGCATGTTGTGTGTGTGTGTGTGTGTGTGTGCGCGCGCGCATGCATATCTGTAAAAACTTGTGACCATAACATTGAGATACAGAAAGAGGTAAGTAAAGGTCACTTAAGGAAAAACTTCTAAAAAGAAAACTTGATGTGTATTATTTGAAAAAAAAAAAAAACAGCAGTGCAATATCTTTTTTTTTTTTTTTTTTCCCCCAGACAGGGTTTTTCTGTGTAGCATTGTGCCTTTCCTGGAACTTGCTTTGGAGACCAGGCTGGCCTCGAACTCAAAGAGATCCTCCTGCCTCTCCCTCCCAAGTGCTGGGATTAAAGGCGTGCACCACCACTGCCTGTCTTGCAATGTCTTTTAAACCATACCTAGAAATAATATAGGAATAGGAATAATATTTAGAGACAGGAGAACATGAAATGGTAGCATTAGCAATAAAAAATGAGCAATAGTTAGGCCTCAAACAAGTAACACAAAAGCTCACTTGTTTGTTTGACCTTAGACAGAGAATAATGGACAGAAGAAAACCTGAAATGAATCATTATTCTTAGAGATAATATCCTAGAAACTCGTTGCCCAGCTTTGGGACATATCACAAAGATACAGGTTGATGTCTGATGGAGTTCGATGACGTTGTATGGATACCTCTACATATCTGTGGTGTAGAAGCTGGGCTTGCAGGAAGCTGGGAGGATCATGAGCTCTGAAATCCACGCAGCACAGATGACTTTGTGTACTCTTTATTTCTTGGGGCCTCATGTTATTCTGTGCCAAGAAAATAACAGTGCTAATCTTTTGGACTTGGGCTGGGTGTGTTCGGCTCCTTTGCACATATTTCACCGTGGCTGGTGCCTCTGCTCCCCTTTACTGAGGGGAACTACTTCAAACAAAGGGGACATGTGGGTCATGGAGTGGGGTTTCTTCACAAGCATGAAGTTCTGCACTCAGATCCTCATCACCCATGTGAAAAGCCAGGCATGGGGAGCTAATCCCAGCACCGCACAGACACAGGACAATCTCTGGGGCTTGCTGAAGCAGCCAGTCTAGCCAATCAGGCCAGTGGGTGAGCTTCTGGCTTAGCAATGAACCCTGTCTTAAAAAAAAATAAAAAAGGCAGAGAAACAATGGAGAAGATAGCAAAGTCTGACCTCTGTCATCCACTTGTACACACACACACACACACACACTCCCTAAAACAAGAGGGTTGAAAGGGGACATGTGGCCACTGCCACCCACTAGCAACATCCTCAGCCCTGACATCCAAGGCCTGTGCTTGAACATAGGTCCAAACGATCAAAGTTTGCTTTATTGGTCTGTCAGCAGATTCAGTGACTTAATGGAAAACCTACAAAGCATTTGAGGTTCAGTGTTGAATCCATTAAAGGGACCGTATTATGGTAATTAAGCAAGAATACATTCAATATCTGTGATTCTTAGATGATACATGGAAGTCACTGGTCAATCATTGGTCTTATTTTAGTAGATGTTTGTGAGTCTTTATAACTTGGGAATATTATGCATCTCTCTGACCTCTGTTTGCCCCACTCTGAAATGGGAATACTAACTTACAGTCCTCGGTGTTCAGGCACGCTGTGCTCAGAGGGTTACACAGAAGGATGCATTGCAGCTAAAAGATGAGCCTGGTACAGAGTGGACGCTTGGCCAAGGCCAGAACAATCTAAACAGTTGAACAAGCAAACAGAATCCTTCCACCTTTAAAAGTGCCTGAAACCCTTCACTCTCAGTGACTGTTGGCTCTCAGCCCTGGACATATAATTAATCACAGTACAGTGAACTCTCGATTATCTGCACTAGTGAAGGGCAGAGGCGTGGATAATACAAAACAAGGGACAATCTAAAAGTCATTTATATATTTGGCTTTGGAATGAAGTCAGAGAAACACACATGCATGTGCATGTGCATACACAGACACTTCTCATTATGACTTCTATTTACCTAGCGGCCTGGGCTTCCCAATTGTGGCCTCTGTACAAAGCTTCTGAGGAACCAGCATTGACAAAAGTGATGAATTACATAGCAAGATGCTTTAAAATGTAATAGACATTTAGTTAGCCAAATGGCTTATTTAAGGGAAAGGACCTATGTTCAAAGCCCCAGCAGGCACATGAAAGCCAGGCATGGCCACATGTGTCTGCAACTGTAGCATTTGGGGGAAGGGCAAGAGGATCTCAGGGAGCTCCCTGGACGGAGAGCCTGACTAAGATGGTGAGCTTCATGCTCAGTGAGAAATCCTGTCTCACAAAGTAAGGTGAAGAGAGATAGGAGACATCTGAGATCCTCCTCTGCCTTCCACATGCGTGCCCACACCTAAATACATATGTGTGCATATACTGCACACAATGTTTTAAATGCAAACAATATTGACATTCGTTTTAACAATACCTCTGGAGGTAGAGGCAGGAGGATCAGCAGTTCAAGGTTAATCCTTGGCTACATATCAAATTGGAGGCCAACCTGGGCTACATTTCTTTAGTCACCAGTATACAGGGGCTCCACACAGATTCTGCCTTTTGCCTGTCTTGCTTCCATCTACCCACTTATTTATGCACTCTTGCAAACTGCCTTTGTTGTTGTTGGTTTTTAGTGAGCATGTCTGTCAGTGTACTAGGAGGCCAATGATCTTCATCTCTTAAAGATGGCCTTTACTGATTGGTGCCTTCCAGAGGGCTTTGATTGCTGGATTCTTCTCTTTCTGTTTTCTTTCTTCCCTTTCTCTCTCCCTCTCTCCCTCTCTCCCTTCCTTCCTTCCTTCCTCCTCCCTTTCTTCCTTCTACCTCTTATCACGTCCCCTTTTCTCTTTATTGTCCTCAGCCCCGTCTCCTCTCCCAGCGTCTTCGCTGTAAGAACCTATCAACCTCTCCCTAGTTCAATGCTCTACCAGAAAATCCATCTCCAGGGCCCTAGTCCACGGTCCGGAAGAGGAAGATCGGAAGGAAGCTGTCCCCGTTTATCTGAGGCGCCCTGGAAATTGGATGCAAGCCCCTGGGTCATGGGCCTTCCTTTCTATCCTCAGATCGCTAAATATTTAGCACCGGGGCAAGAGTAGACAGGGAGGGAAGGAGGGGTTAGAAGCCCATGGCTGTGTCTGCCTGTGTTTGCCTCCTACAATGGGAGGCTAGGGACAGAAAAGACCCAGGCACGACATAAATATTTCCTATTATGGAAAAACTGAAGTCACAATGGAATCCGTCATGCTTGTGATATGAGAGACGGACAATATTTCGGGGCTGCCGCCACGTCGGCACCTCAATGGAGTTTATATTTTGTTTATGGAGCTCAATCCGAAGCCTTTTTATTTATTTATTTTTTGGGCTCAGACTGTGTAATTCTTCATGGGAGCTCGAAATGGCTGCGGGAGCAGCTCAATATTCCATTTATTTTATTTATAAAAGAAATTCAAAGGCTGAAAAGATGAAGTAATTGACTTACCGGGATGACAGTTAAACCCACTAAATTTAATCTTATCCTCTCAAGTACAACATATCGCGCTTACAAATTATCGCTAGGCACCAGGCAGCCCCGCGTTCCTCACCTAATGCAAATGGAATGGAGGCCGCTGTTATTGTATTATCTGACTTTACTATCGGCATTAATCCGGCTTAGCTCACTTAATGATGCCACTTGTGGCTCCGCAGAGGCAGCAGAGAAGTCTATAAACTACTTCCATTAAAATGCAAATCGGGCCCGCCGAGAAAATAAGTGACAGGAAAAAAAAAAAAAAAAAGTAGGAGACTGGGGCCCTGCGAGCCAGGCCCCCACAGCCCGCGTGATCCCGGATGATAGCCTTGCCTCGATTATCTGCGCGGGGGCCCAGAAAGGGAGCCAGCCCCGCACGCAGCAGACCCACAAAAAAAAAAAGTGCTTCAACAAGCCAGGCTATTTAATTTCTGGAGAGATTTATATTTCTTTTTGTTGTTAGGAAATGAACAAATACTTATCAATGTAAAAACTGCTATCTCCCATCTCCCTGCCAGGTTTTTCATACTGATATTATTTGTGCCGCATAACACAGGAAATGAAAATCTTCTCCATTCACGTCGCCACTGTATCTCCAAATCCTCTGCGAACAGGCTGCCTGCCTCCGCCCCTCGCTCTCTCTCCCTGCTCTCTTCCCGGTAAACAGAGAAAAACTTCCGTGGACTCTAAGGAAGGAGACATTGCAAGACGCGAGATTCTCCAACTAGACTTGAATCTTGGGTCTCTGGGACACCCGTCTTTTTCTGTGCTGTTGAGGGTGAGCTTGGGAGAGTGGAAGCCGGAGGGGCTGGGAGCTCAGTGCTAACATCTGTTTTACTTAAGGGGCCTGATTTCCTTTTAGGAGGGAAAGTATGTATTCCCTTCCAGTGCGAAGCAGCCTGGGCCCCGGGGCTTATATTGATTCTGAACAAGGCCTAATAAAACGTAAGGGGGTGATCGCGCTTTGTATTTCGATTCCTTAGTTCCATCAGTTTTTTCTTCCGCCCTTCTGTGTCGCTGGGGGATTCCAGTATCTCTCTTTGATGTTGGTGGAACCTCAGGGCCCTTCTCCTGTGGGTGGCCTGGGAAATGGAAGGGTAAAGAGCATCCGTCCATGTCCTCTGGGGTCAGGGTCTCAAATCCCGCGAGGATTTATGATGTTCACAGAAGAATCAATGCTAGTTTTTAAATACTACAGTACCCTTTATTGGAGACAATATTACAACAAAAGCATTTTACCCTGTCAGGGGTATCCAGTTAAACTTGATTTGGTGTTATTGGTGAGCTCCCTGCTCCAGCCTCAGCGTTTTCCACCACAGAGATGAAGGCTGTGTGCGCCAAAAAGGCATGAGGCTGTCCCCTAGGGCCTGGGATGATGAGGTGGTAAAGAGTTTCTGGAAACTACATGAGAGAGTCCTTCTAAGTTGTAAGTGCTCTTCTGGGGCTCAAGGGAAAGATGACTTAAGTCGGGGAGCAGAGAGACCCCGTGTTGAAGAAGTAGTGATGGAGGAAGCTTTAATGGGGGCGGGGGGGGGGGGGGGACCCACAGGATCATGGGTCTGTCCAGGCCTGCATGCAATTGTCATTCCTGACTGCATGGCCAGGTACTCAACACCCCCGAGGTTCTCCACTCTCTCCGGCTTATTTTCTTACAGCTTGTACCTGCAGTTGTCTAGGCCTTACCGTATACATGTAGAATTTCAATGGCTTCATGGACAGAAGCACAGCTCCACGGTGGCGCCCTCAGCAGCAGGAGGACTCCCTTTAATCCTTAGGGGCAGCTTCTTAGGTAAAACTAGATACTTGGCTTCCGGGGAGGAAAGAATTTCCGAAGGAGCCGTTATGATGCCGGATTATAGTTTATTCAAATAGAAATAAAGGTGCACAGAGAAAGACTAAAGCCACCTTCGAGTGTGGGTGCCGGTTTCTCAATGAGAGAGGCACAGCTTGTTAAAAAAACAAACAACAACCAAACCAGAAACATGAGTTTGAATCACAGGGTTAAGAGAGGGAAAGACACACAGGGAAAGAATAAAGCACATCTGAGTGTGGGTACAGGATCCTCCAGGGAGAGTCACAGTTACGTGCCTTACCATTAGCTACATTGGGGTGACTTTCAGGTCACATCTCAAAAGGCTTGCTGAGAAACACCAGGTGGTTTTGCCTTTTCTCTGTTTTTGAAAAGGAGAGAGTAGGTTGACTCCCGAGGTAGCTGATGGGACACCAGTCTGATATCACAAAACCAGGAGTTACTAGGGCTACTCAAGGAGTTTCTAATGAGATTGCTAGAAAGTTCTAGACCTATAGCTGGGAAAGGAGAAGGCCTTAAGCAAATGTCACTGGAACTGTTGTTCTCAGCCAGTCGAGGCTTCAAGTAAACCCCAGATAAACCACCCCTTCCCCTTCCCATGTCTTCATGGTTTTCTATCTTGTCTCATATAGTATGCGCCCTATATGAGATTGTAGATGAGCAATAAAGGTGCTGGCTACCGAGTCTGACGACTTGAGTTCAATCCTGAGGACATACATGGTAGAAGGAGAGAATCAATATCCAAAAGTCATTCTCTGTCCTTCACATGGGTGCCCTCATGTATACACACACACACACACACACACACACACACACACACACATACACATGCACATGTATCTGTATATAACATATATCACATACACATGCAAGGAATGGAGACTACAGTTTGGATTTTTGTCTCTGCTACAATTCGTGTGTTGAAACGCAATCACAAATATGACTATATTAAAAGATGAACTGTTTAGGAAGTGATTGGATCATGAGAGCGGATTTTACTAGTTGTGGTGGCACAGACCTGCAGGATTTGCTGAAGGAGGTGGAGGCAGGAGGATCACGTAACGGAGCCCTTGTGAGTGGAGCCTTTGTAAGAGTCTCCAGAACTGCCATGTATCTTCTGAGATGTGGAGACACACGGTGAGTTGAGACTTCTTCTCAAGGCTTTAAACCTCCTAATCTTGATCTTGAACTTTCCAGATTTTGGAATGAGGAGACACTTCTGTTCTTTTTGATGCTGGGGGATGGGAGAGTGCAAGCACTCGTGTGTGTGTGTGTGTGTGTGTGTGTGTGTGTGTGTGTGTGTGTGTGTGTAACAGCAGCTCCCACTGGTCTAGAACTTGCTGACTGGACCAAGCTTCCTGGTCTCTTTGTGCCTCTTACACAAAAAGAGGGTTGTTCACATGCTTTCTCAATCTGCTTGAACAAGGATATCTTTGCTTCATGCAAGAACAGTCACATAAAGCCATGTAAGCCTGTGTCCTGTTCCCTTGATGGGGAACGGGAGTACCTGCCTGTGGAACTATTGACGATCCGAAGAGAGGAAGTACATCAGTGCTTCTCAGAGCAGGTATCCAAAGATGATCCCTTTGCTGTGAGCCCAGCTAATGTGGACATGGAACACGGGGGCACGGACTGCTGAGGACCAAATCATCAAAAGAAAAATGCACATAGGCTGAAGAGATGGCTTAGTGGCAAAAGCACTTACCCCATAACCATCAGGATTGGAACTGTTATCTTCAGAATGAATGCTGGGTGGGTTTAATGGTCTACCTGTAATCCCAGCAAAGGGGAGGCAGAGATAAGCGTCCCCAGGGCAAGTCGGCTAGCTAGGCGAACAGAAAGTGTACTCTGGGTTGGATGGGAGACTTTGTCTCGTTATATAAGGTGGAAAGTGATTGAGAGAGACACCAAACATAAACAGAGCTCCACACACATGTGCATACATACCCATGCACACACATGTGCACTCACCCACATGCACAGACAGTCAAACATACGTACAGCCGTGCACACCACACATGTATGTACAAATGCAACAAATACACAAAAAGGGCTTATCATCCCCTCCATTTGCCGACCTAAATTGTATTTTTTTTCCTCTTTCTTAAAACTTGGGCACATGCCTTCTGAATGTGGTTTCTGTGTAATGAAATTGGACACGTCCAACTTTCATGGTGTTTATCTGCTTGTTCATTATCCCACAAATGTTTACAGTGTGTTCATGACATGCCAGGCTAGGGTAGGTAAAGGGATATAGCAGTGAGGGAGACAAACAAGATCGGGGCACTAAGAGATTTCTGTCCTAATGGGAGGGGAAGAAATAAAATAAACACACACCAAATAAATCAATACAGGAGCAAATAAAGACTACAATGGCAAATCATGATAAACGCCACTAAGAAAATGGAGAGGGCAATGGAGGAGGGAACATTCCATCCACAAATATTTTGATTTGCAGACCGTGCCTTCTTGAAAAGCGTAAGAATAAACAGCGTGTGTGACGCCTACCCAGCATCCAGAACAGCTGCTTCTAGTTAACCACTGCTGTGTAACAAAACACCCCCAAAGTCAGTGACTAAAAATATCAACAATATTTATTTTACTCACAAACAGCAATTTAGGCAAAACTTACTGCGGAGAGTTCATCTGGCTTCACCAGCCCTCGGCAGCAGGGGGGGTGAAGGCTGTGGCTGGGGTCGCCTAGGGATTGTCTTCGTCACATCTGAGACTGACACTGGCTGCCAGCTAGGACTGCTTGCTGCTGGTGCTGCAGAGCACATGACCTTCCTCATGGTGACTAGGCTTCCTCATGGCTTGGAGCTGAGTTCTAAATCTGGAGCCCAGTAGAGAAAGAGCCAGCTAGGAATAGTGCTACTTACCGTGTTTCCAGTCTTGCAAACCTGGCCATGCTGTATCTGATCTGCCTCCATCCTTGTTTTAGAGGTTACTCACCGAGGTAGGATCATTTTCAAGGGGATGGGAAGAACAGCCCATCTTCCCCCAGGAGGGGTGTTCAAATCTGTGGTCGGCTGCACAGGATTGTGTGCATGGACATGCCTGGTGGAGTTGGGGAGGTGGGTTCACAAGACCTAAGCCCTCCCTGGGGATTTACAGGCAGTTAATGGTAGATAGAGGGGTAGGGGTGGGGGTGTGTAGGGCAGATGGCTTCTTCAGTGGAGAGGCCACTGGTAAGTTGCCCATGTTCCTGTAGATAGCCCCTTGTCTGTACTCCTCTGAGTAACCCTGATTAAACCCACAAGCTCTCACACACAAAAAGCCTGGAAAGGAAAGGGGACACTGGCTGGAAAAAGGAAGGTGGTCAGTGGGAGGGGAAGGGAGAGAAAGAGGAGTAATGGAGGTGAATCTGATCAATACATTATTTGCATGTATACAAATACCATAATGAAACCTGTTATGTTATATATATATATATAGTTAGTTAGTTAGTTAGTTAGTTAGTTAGTGCATATAGTACATATAGTTAATATGTATTCATTAAACACCTAAAAATGAAAGAATGGGTGGTTGAGATTTCAAGTCACTCCTGAGTGTGGAAGGCAGGCAGGCAAGCTCTCATTCCCTGTGGGTCCCCTCCTTGTGGCCCCTCGCTAGTCCATTCACCATGCAACCTAGTCTTCTTCCTCATGCGCTTGTCTGGTTTCCATTTCATTCACCTCTCCTGTTGCCTTCAGTTGTCTAGTCTAAAAATACCCAGTTGCTCGTGTACAGATGTTTAAAGTCCTTGCACATCTGCCCAAGGATCTTCTCCTACTTTATTTCCTGAGCTCTTGGAAAGAGAGGCTGGATCTAAAGAGAAGAGCACCAGCCAAGTGTCTAGTTATTTTTAACTAAATGATACATAGTGTTGTGTGTCTCTGTCTGATATTCTACAAGATTGTTCCCCAATTTCTACTCATCTTTCAAATTCAAATTCAAGCCAGACCATTGCTAAGTCTCTGGCCACAGTCTACTAAAATCCACAGCAGTAGCCAGCACTTACTGAATGCTCATTGTATGTCAACAATTAAGATTCATTCATTTTTTACTAAGTCTTGTCTGTCTTTCCGTGTCCATGTATGTGTGATGTGCATAGATGTGTATGATTGTTTACCTGTGGGTAACATTCATGTGCTCATGCACATCTGGAAGCTCATGGTTGTTGTAGGGTGTGGTGATATTTTATTTGTGCACCCCCAAAAAGCTCTTCTGAAGGTCAGAGGAAAAAGCCAGCCTCTATATTAAACATAGAAGTCAGGCAATGGCAGCACACACCTTTAATCCTAGCATTCGGAAGGCAGAGATTCATCCGGATTTCTGTGAGTTCAAGGCCACACTGGGAACAGAGCCAGGTGTGGTGGCACATGCCTTTAATCCCAGCACTAACCATAGAAGTCCAGAGGTCTGTACAGACAGACAGAAAGTGATGTAGCTAGGCAGAGAGAGGAAGAAAGAAGGCAGGGATAGAAAGGCATATAGGAGTGGGTATACAGGAAGTTGGCCTCTCTTTGACTGACGATTTCTAGCAGTAAGAACATGGCTGGCTTCTTTCTGCTTCTCTGATATCTCAGTTTTCACCCCAATATCTGGGTCTGGGCTTTATTATTATCAATAATAAGACTGTTTAACAGTTCGTCTTAGAGTTGGGACTCTGCCCCCATTACTTTTTCACCTTATTCATTGAAGCAGGGTCTCTCAATCAACCCCAGAGTCACCGATATGACGAATCTAGATAGCTAACTACTCTGGGAATCCTGTCTCTGCTTTCCAAATCTAGAATCGAAGGTAGGTTGCCACGCCTACCCGCCATTTACACTGGTTCTAAGGATCTGAACTCCTCTTTACACGTGTGTGACGGTGCTTTAATACCTTGCCATCTCCTCAGCCCGTGTTTCTACAAATTATTACAGCACTTCTTATATCTGTCCACGGAACAGATGGAGAAACTCAGGTGAAGAGATTTTTCTCAAGGTAGACAGCTAACAGGAGATGCGTTCGGAAGTCAAATCTGCCTGTCTGCTGAGCTCAAGCTTTCCTAACAACGATCCGCACAAACTGTGCAGGTTACAACAAGGTAAGTAGCAAGTGGAGAAAGGGACACCCCTGGGTGCTTCTTTGGTCACAATCTGGGGTAAGGCAATCAGGAAACTGACCCGGGGCATTTGGTGTTACCACAGCAATAACTAGGCCCATTTAAAATGGACAGGATTTTTATTTTGAAGATTACTTTTATTCTTTATTTATGTCTGTGTATGTGTGCGTGCTGGTGCCCACAGAGGCCTGAGACATTGGATCCCTGGGAATCTGAAATTCCAGGCCGTTGTGAACTCCTCAGCTTGGGTGATGGGAAGAGAACTCCAAACCTCTGCACAAACAGCAACTGCTCCTAACAGCCGAGCCATCTCCCCAGTCCTTCAGAGGTTTATATTTGTCCGTTAGCCTCATCCAGCCTCAGGCTGGCCACTCACTGAGGCATATTCACAGTTTCCTTGGCCTTTCCAATTGACAACCGAGCAGGCGGGATTTAAGGCTTAGGTGTGCTGAGAGTGTCATCAATGAGTTGGGAGTCAGGCGGCCTGTCTGTTCTTCCCAGCAATTTTGAAATCACTACTTGTGGAGCTTGAAATCAAAGGCTGTGGGTGTGGCTCAGTCAACGGAGTGCCTGCCTCGCATCTAGGAAGCCCTGGGCTTCACCCCAGCACTACAGTAAACCAGGCACAGTGGTGCAGCGCTTGGGAGCCAGGCAGGAGGACCTGAAGTTCAAAGTCATCCCCAGCTGTGCGGTGGGTTTGAGACCCACATGGGCTACATGAGACCCTGACTAACAAAGACACAAATCTCCCCTCTTCTGTGTCTGTGTTCCTGACGAAGAAGAATGTCCACTTCTTCATTACTGGAGTTTGGAGTCTTTCCGCAAGGGGCCAGAGGTTTACTTCCTACCTGGGCATTTGCAGGTGGTGGAAACTAAGAGGTAGGGTGCAGTGAGTAATCTATAATCGAGGTGTAACTTTGCAGGGTATCTTGAAAGGGTATCGCACGCAGTCTCTTTCTCTCTTTTCTGCTTCCTGGCAATGAGGTGAGCACCTTTGTTCCATCAGGAAGCTCCCAAATGATGTATCCTGCCTTGTCCCAGGCCTGCAATGAAATAAAGCTTCTTTTATAAAACTTTTCAGGACCGTGGATAATGGCTAAGCTCTCCAAAATGATGAGATAAAATAACGTTTTCCCCTTTAGAAGTTGCTTAATCTCAGGTGCTTGTTGTAGTGATGGAAAGTTGAGTGGCATGCCCACCAAAGAAGGAGGGACTCTGGTGTGGACTGACCTTGTAACTTACGTTGACCAGTCCAATAAAATGAGAAGAAGTGAGTGCTGGGAGATCTGAATTGAGGGCTTAGAGGGCTCTGCAGGTTTGCCTCTCCTTTTCACAGTTCCGACATGGGGCTGACATCATAGGAAGAAGCTGGGGTGAAGGTCCAAGGAGATATTTTGTGTCACAAATTTAGAAATAGTGAACGTGTATTAATTGACATATGCCCAAATCAATTGTCTTATTTGACACGGGAAACCTATGCTCGCATAGGTGACAGACATATTTCACTCTTCATAAAGCTTCTCCTTATTAGGGTGGCCTGTGTTTTCTTTCCCTTTCTTTTGCTCTTTTCTTGTTTGCTTTCTTTGAAGGCCTGTGAACTACTACCCAGCTTCTGGCCAGGTTGAATTTACTGTACCAGATGTGGAGCTACCTTCAAATCTAAGCACAAAGTGATTGGTTGCCCCACAATGGTTATGCCACTAATGCGTTGGTGGTGTATGTTGTGACCTGTGTTCTCTTGAGAGGAGCTGCCTGTTCAGTCGGCTACAAAAAGGAGGCAGAGAGAAGGAAGTCACCCCTTCGTACCACCACACACACACATGCTCTAAGCAAAGAAGAGTGTTTGCAAGATTTGTTGGAATGATGATAACCATTTACGGACGTTTAAAGGTAATAGGACATCTTTAATTTCTTAGTAAATTATTAAAAGCTTTTGTTTGCTCTTTATGACAAGTGTTCTCTCTCTCCAGCTTTACCTTATAGAATAGGGGCTAGCAAATTTTGTCTATAAAAGTCCAGATTAGAAATCTTATAGTCATTATACACTTCAAATATCCATGGCAGTTCCGCATTAGTAATTCAAAAGCAGCCCTAAGCAATGTATAGATAAATGCAGGTAGCTCCATTCCAATAAAGCTTTATTTACAAAAACAGAAAGAGGGCTATAGTTTTCCTGTGTCTGCTGTAGGAGATCGGAATGAGCGATTGTTCTAGTTTCATTATGTTGCTGTGATAAAACACTCTGACAAAAAGCAACTTAGGGGAAGAACAGGTTAATTGGGTTTGTATTTCCAGGTCACAATCCATCACCGAGGGAAGTCAGGACAGGCACTTAAGTGGGAACTTGAAGTAGAAACCATTGGAGAGCTTGCTTGCAGGCTCACAGGCTCATGTTTAGCTAGTCTTTTTTATGTACCACAGGACCACTTGCCCAGGTGAAGGTGCTGCCCACAGTGGGCATGCCCCTCCTACATCAATTAACAGTCAAGACAACCCCCCACAGGCATGCCTATTGTCTGATCTGACCTGGGCCGTCCTTCAGCTGAGACTCCCTCCTCGGGAGACCCTAGGTTGTGTGAAGTTGACATTCAAAAGTAACTATGACAGCAGTAAAAACTTTTCCCAAGGATTATTTCTCGCCTTCCAACACACAGATAATACAAGCCACAAAGTATAGGTGAATTTCCATAACTCTAAACTATTAAAACAGAGAAGACAAAGTTCATTGTATCTGGAAAATGGAGGCACAATGTATAATCTAAGAAACTGTTAAAAATGAGAATTATATGTAATTTCCAAGTTCAGCCCCTGTGTTACAGCCCCTCTCGTCTGTGGGTGTTATGAGCAGAATGGCTATTATTTCCCACTGATGAACCACAAATGGGCTGAAGATATTTGCATACCTTTTTTATACATAATATATACCCGCACTCTAACCTCTGATTCTTCTTACCAAATTCCATTTAATTTGTCATTAATTAGTAAATTGTTATGTGAAGTGCCTGCAAAGCATCTTGGGCAAACTGGCCTTCGCAGGATGATTGTTCTTTTGCAAGCTATCTGAAATTGTTATTGCTGAGCAATTTCCATGAAAATAGAAGGCCCCGGGAGCTGTTCTTCTAAAATAAAATGAACTAAATGGGGGAGAACAAATAAAGGCAATAATAAATCAAGGACAAGAGACAGGAAACGCGTCTCCCCAAAAAGTGTCTAAGAAGTGCATTACCCTCTTGTGGGTACAGGTGCTTCCTTGAAGACGGGAGCAGACACAAAGGAAGCAAAGACAGGTCTAGAGGAGATCTTGAGAAATTCAGTTAATGGTTGTGTTCATCTTCTGAAGGGTGCGGAAGGGCCTCTGGGTGGGATGGTTACAGGCCAGGCCTTTCCATCTCTAGGTCATGCTCAGCATGTTAACACCATTTTCACTGTCAGTTACAGATCAGCGCGCCCCCCCCCCCCCCCCCCCCCCCCCCCCCGCCCCAACCCAACTGGCTTGCTTTCTTCCTTGCTTTCACTGAGAGCCAGGGCAAACTCACCTTCACTTTGGATGGGACTTTTGCCTTCCAATGACGTCCCGGGTTAATTCCTCTTTAGGCCTCCTCCGGAACCAAACCCAGATGAAAGGGGAGCCTCGCCCCTCCACCCCCTCTTCCTCTGCCTGCTCTTCTGCTGGGTTTCAATGGCTGACTGAACAGTGTGTTAGGTTCACTGAACTTGGTGTTGGCGTGGGTTCCAAGCAGAGACAAAGTCAGCTTCCCGGCCAATTTCCATATGAAAGCAGCTGAGGTCGCTTTTCCCCATTTTGGAATTCCAGGCAGCACCCTGGGCCCAGACTTCTCATTTCCCACCCCCACATCCCAACCCACCCCCAATCTCCACCCACTCCAACTTCCCTAGCTAGGGATTCCAGCTCTCACCAGTTACTGCAGCCTGAGAGAGCAATCTCCAACAACAAAAATTACACTTGCTTCCTGAGGAAGCTCAAAGGTTACTAATGCTGCATTTAAGAAAATTATAATTCCCACTGCCAGCCATTGAAGAACAAATATAACCCAGTAAGACTTTCCCTGGCTGTCTTTAAATTGGGTTTTTGGTCTTATGTGAACTGCTCTAAAATTTTTGCTTCATTTCTGAGGTGTGGTTTGGCCAATCTAGAAAATGTGTGAGTGAAGGCTCATTTGGAACCATAGAAGCCTCTTAGCAAATAATATCCTCAAACTAGAAGGACGCAGGAAGGCCCAAGCTGTGGGTGGTTTGATGAACAGGACCCTCAGGTCCTCACCCCCCTTCACTCTGAACACCTTTAGAAATTACTAGTGCGCTGGAGAGGGGGCTTAGTGGGTAACGTGTTTGCTGTGCCAGTGTGAGGACCTGGGATCAGATCCCCAGAACCCATGTAAGCCCGAGTGGACAGTGCATATGTCTGTAATTCTTGTACTCATATAACCAGACATGAGGCAGAGACAGGAGAATTCCCCAAAGCTGGTGGACCAGCTCTCTGGGCACATTGCAAGGGTGGGCAACAAAAAGAGACACTGGCTCAAACAAGGTGGAAAATGGAAGGGCAGGCACAGGAGGTTGTCTTCTGACTGCCACACACAGGAGTGCACGCCTGTGTGCACACAGGAGCGCACGCCTATGCGGCACCCTTATCATACAACAATACAAAGGTTAAAAAATAAAGAAGTTGCTGGTGTCTGAACCAGCTGTTATCTACTGGCTTACATTAGATTGGTGCCTCCCATTTCCATGCTTGGTCATATTGTAGTTACACTTCAAATAGTGCTTTGCTCCTCCCCCTTGATAGAGATTAAGATGCAGTGATCTAGAGAGGTCTGGTGAGACACATGATGCTATCGTTTTCATAATATCTCCTAAAAAGTGCCACTTCTGTAACGGGGTGCAACTGTCACTTCTGTAACGGGGTGCAACTGTCTGGAGGAGGATTCATGCAGCTGTAGTATGAATGCCATAAAGTCATGATAGAATCTGTGTGGCAGGTGCTAAAACTAACATGATCGTAAGTGTGTGTGTGTGTGTGTGTGTGTGTGTGTGTGTGTGTGTGTGTGCCCGCGCGCGCACGCATGTGAGTACATATGACCTTCCTATGTGTCAGTTCAGGTACCCATGTGCCACAGTGTGAATGTGGAGCTCAGAGGAGAGTCGAGGTTATTGGTCAGTCTTCCCCTTCCATCTTGCTTAAGGTAAGGTCTCTTGTTTTTCACTGTGGAGTACACCAGGCTAACTGTCCAGAGCGCTTTCTCTTGTTCCTGCCTTCTATTTCCTCATAAGAGCACTAGGACACACACACACACACACACACACACACACACACACACACACATGCACAGGCACACGCACAGAGGTTCTGGGGATTTGAACTTAAGTTCTTCCATTTGCAGTGACCGGTTTACCCATTGAGCCATCGCCCCAGCCCCTGTGTTTTCAACTGTATGCGTGCAGACAAACTGGGGTATGAATGTGTGAGAAATGTGTGCCAGTAGCCTTGCACGATGGGATCTAAATTTGCATAGGTAAGTGGGCATGTGTGTCAGCCAGTGGAGTGGACGAATGTGCAAATCAGGAGATGGACTGCAGCCAACGGAGGACCCAGCATCCTCTGGGCTGCCAAAGGCTTTGTTATAGTTGGTTCCCAGCAGGCTACAAACCTCAGTCTCTGCCTGGGGATACAGGATGCTCTCCTGAAAGAAGAAATTATTGAAACACTGTTGCAAACCCAAGCTCTTCCGAGCTGTACTGGCCAGGTCCCTGAGAAACAGCCTGGACATCATTGCTGCTGTAAGCCCTAAGCAAAACCACATGTGCTTGCTCGGCCTTGAAATCCAATGGCCTTTGAGCTCTGTTGAAGAATGAAGGAAGAAAATCTGAATTATGCCCCCCCACCCGCTTTGGAGCCTAGTGTCATTTATTATGCTGACCAAGTACCTTCTGTGTATGTCATAATAAGATAATCTCTCCTTATTCTCCGCCCCCTTTGGTGTGTGAGTTTGTGTGTGGAATCTGTGCCCTATGCATGCATGTGTGTGTGTACATATGTGTGTCCATATGGGCTCAAGTATGCCTGTGCACTTGTGAAGGGCATGGTGGGGGACATGCAGAATCCTGCTCTTTCCCTCTCCAGCTTATCCTCTTAGAGTCTCTCACTGAAGCTAGTCTGGCAGCTAGCGAGCCTCAGAGATCCTACCATCTCCATCCTCCACAGTACTGGCTTTACAGCCATGCCTGCTCCCATGCCCTTGGGTGCTGGGGATTCGAACTCAGGTCCTCATGCTTGCACAGCAAGTGCTCTTACCCGCTGAGCTACCCGCCTAGCTGCAATCTTTCCTGATAATATCTGCAGACACTGCATCGCCCTACATCTGGCCTTTGTGATGAATTCATATGTAGATGGATGACAACATGGAGGAAGAGTTTAAGTATTTCAACAGCATGCATTTTGATCACAGACTAGATTAAGAGACATCTAGGAGGAATTTCTTCGGAGGATCAAATTCTACCCCCACCCTTTTGGTCCCAGCTGGCAGCAGCAGACAAACATTTATCAACGCAGTAATTTCAACTCTTGAGTAAAGAGCCCCCCCCCCCCAGAGTTCCTGCATCAAACAAATCGGCGAGTTTTTGTCTTTAGATTTACTCCGTGGTGACGTTTTTGGCAACAGTGTTGCTGGACTGTGGGATAAGATGCGGAGAATGTCCAGGGAAGGATTTCCCACCCCCAGCTGCTGCACACTGAACTGCCTTGTCCTGGGAGAGATGGTGATGATTAATGATGTCCAGGCCCCCAGAACCCACTGTGCCCTTCCCCCTCTCCCGTTCCATGGGCTTCTATGACAGGAAGAATGATTTACAGACTAGTTGAGGGTAACAGATATCAGGTCCTAGATCCAATCTAGTTTTAGTGTCTTTGTGCGTGCGTGTGTGCGTGTGTGTGTGTGTGTGTGTGTGTGTGTGTGTGTGTGTGTGTGTATAAAGAGAGAGAGAGAGGTGTGCATGTACAAGTGAAAGTCAGAGGTCAATGTCAAAATTCCTACTCTATCACTTTCTATTGTTCATCTATCTATCTATCTATCTATCTATCTATCTATCTATCTATCTATCTATCTATCTATGTGTGTGTATAATGTGTGTGTGGGTGAGTGTAGGCATGTATATGCCACTATATGTATGTAGACTTCAGAGGACAACCTCAGGTGTAGGTTCACCTTCTACTTTGAAACAGTCTCTCGGTTTGCTTGTTTTTCCTCCGTATATGTCAGGCTAGTTAGCTGATGCGTTGCTGAGGATTCTCCCATCTCTGCCTCCCTTCTTACTGTAGGAATGCTGCATTACAGATGCACAACATCTGGCTTTACTTGAGTCTTGGGATTTGAACTCAGGTCCTCACGCTTGCCTAGCAATCACTTTACCCATTGAGTCATCTCCAAAGTTATCCAACTAATATTTTGAAACAGGGTCTTTGATGTAGGTAGACTGGCTAGGCAACTAGCTCTATGGATCCACCTGACTTTGCCACCCCAAGCCCTTCTTTCTGGCCTTACCAATTCCACTACAGAACAGCTTCTATGTGGGTTCTGGCACCTAAACTCAGGTCCTTTACTAACCCAACCCCAGCCATAGTTTAGTTACTAAACTTAAGTGTATTTTAAATCAACAGGCTGGGCCTCGCTTTGGGCCCTAACACCGTTACCCCTTTTACCTTTTTTTCTGAACCACCTCTCTCCGCTCCGCCTCTAGACCTTGCTTGTTTCCTTTGGTCCCTGCCTGTCACTCACCCTGCAGCCTGGCTGCTGAGTGCTGCCCTGTGAACTTGCATGTAGTGCCTTGCTGCTCTGGTCTCTGCATTTCCTCCTCTGGCAACCCTCACTTCCGGTCCTGCACAGTCTCCAGCAGCGACTCTCTGAGGCATCCTCCCCATGATGGACCCGACCCACATCCCTGCTGGGTTCTCCTTAGTTCCAGGAATGGAAGCCCGACTCTTGGCCAGCTCCAGCTGCGTTCCGAGAATTACTGCAGGAATGTGATTTAACAGGAAATAAAGAGGAAGAGGCTTCTGGCTTAGTGACCATCTACAGCGTGCCAGGAAGTACTGCGCAAAGCTCGTGTGTGCTGCTACCTGGCATGGTCTGCAGGATGTGCTGGCTCCCTGTGGACTGACCTCTGCAGAAGCTGGGTAGAAAAGAGCTGAAATACTTAGCCCAAGGTCAGGCAGCATAATAGGTGAACTGAACACTCAGGGTCTGGGCTGAGAAGATGCTCAACCAGAAATAAAATTTTCTTTCCCCAGAACCCACTCAAACCAAAACTTGGTGTGTGCAAGTGCTTATACCACTAGCTTGTGCGAGGCTGAGACACGTGGCTCCCGGGGCTAGCTGGCCAGCTGGATTCTTTATTCCTACTTGGATAAAGGCATTTGGTGTGCACGAATGAGGATGTGAGTTTAAATCCAGATGTAGATGAACACGTTCCTGGAATCCCAGCACTGGGGTCAAAGACAGGAGAATCGCTGGGGATTGCTGGCTGCCTGCCCAGCCCCGAGTGTGCTGAGAGACCCTGTCTCAAAGAACTAAGGTAGACATTGAGAGACTAGGACACTCCCTCAGTGACCTCTGCATGTATACTCACAGGCATGTGACCTACACACACACACACACACACTCACACATAAACACAACTCACACACATATACACCGATACAATAAACAAGAAAATTAATCAGGGTAAAGAGTTACTGAAGAAGACACCCGAAGTCAACCTTCTCCTACTGTACACATGCACCTACATGTACCCATCTGTGAACACATATTTATGTGCATCACCTCCCTAGGTACCCACACACATGTACATGCTTCATCCCTCATTGAACTGTGCTCTTCTCTCTTGCTCTTTCCAATAATACTAAAGCCAGGCACAGCAGAATTTTCTCAGCATTTATATCTGCTGGGCTTTGTGCTAATTCAAATGTTTATGCTATCTCCCTAAAGGGAAAATTTGGGATTAACTTATCACAAAACCTACATTTTTAAAAGTGTACAATTGAGGGACTGGCGAGATGATGCATTGGGTAAAAGTGCTTTCCACCACACCTGACAACCTAAACTGGGTTCCTGGAGCCCTCAAGGCGGGAGCAGAGAATGGACTCCTCCTGTAAATTGTCCTCTGACACCTGACAGCTGGGTACACACACACACACACACACACACACACACACACACACACACACACACGCACAGTGCAAAAGAATTTATAAGTCAGTGTTATACAGGTTGTATAACCACCACTTATCTCATTCCATCACATTTTTATAGGTCCCCCCTTCCCCAGAAAACTCTCATCCATGCAAAACACAAATTTGCTTTCTAATGTTGTAGATGGCATACCCCATACATTTCACAGTAATCAAGAAATCATGCCATATGCGGCCTTCAAAAACTCCTATGTGTGTATGACATATGATGCATGTTTGTGAGTGTACCTGCCAAAGCACACGTGCAGAGGTCAGAGGACAACCTCAGGTATCAGATTTTATCTCCCATCTATTTTGAGACAGGGTCTTTTTGCTTCTGATGCATTCACAAAGCTGACTGGCCTGTGAGTTTCTGATGGTTCTCCTGTCTCCACTATCTATCTTCCCAAAGGAGTAATGGGGTTCCAAATGTGTGCTACCATGTCTGGCTGTATGTGGGTTCTCAGAACTCAGGTCCTCCTGCTTGCACGACCGGTCCTTCACCCATGGGGTCATCTTCCCAGCTCCGCACTTCCTAGTCTTTTGTGTTTGGCTTCTTTCACTTAGCTCTGTGTTTTCAAGGTTCACCCATGTTACAGCATGCAGTGTTTTCAGGGTTTATCAACGCTGCAGCATGTATCTGTACTCTGTTCCTTTCTGTAACTAAATAACATTCCATTTTAAGAATATAGCATATTATATTCATTTTAATCTTATCATTTTCTTATTGCTTCATCTTTTCATTCAGAGGTAAACAAAAGTCTTTGCCACCCAGCCAGGACACAAACACGAAACAAAGAAAGGACTCCACCCAAGTCTAGCTTGGTTGTGCTGGCTAGTTTTAGCTGCTACCTTTATACAACCTAAGATCACCTGGGAATGGAGTCTTAATGAGACATTGTCCAGCTTAGATTGGCCTGTGGGTGTGTCTCTGGGCCATTATGTTGCTTGTTAATTGATGTAGGAAGATTCATCCTACTGTGGGCAGGACCATTTTGTAGGCTGGATGGACCCTGAACTACATAAGAATAAATAAAGCTAGCTGAAAAGTAGCAAGCATACATAGAGTCTTCCTGTGCCCTTGCCCATGGAGCTAATGGGACTAGGTGTTTGAGTCCCTCCCTTGACTTTCCCTGAGTGACAGACTGTGATCTGTGAACTGAACAAAACCCTTTCTCCCTTAAGTTGCTTATTGCCCAGATATTTCATCACAGGAATAAAAATGAAGCTAGAACACCGAGTCAATGAGTTTATTTGGCTTACTTACAGAGCATAGATGAAGGCTTACTTACAGGAGCATGGGGAATACGAAGCAGCTGAATGAATGTAAAGTCCCACCCCATCATGGATGACAACATTGTGAAAGTTGGGTCATGGACTCCATTTTCCAGTCAGTCTTCTATTTTCTGTATGCTCTAGTATCTCCCAAGGTCAACTGCTGCTGGAAAGGACAGGAATAAATAGCAGCTGACTAGTAAGAGTGTCAATAGATCTAGTACCAGAGGTCTGGCTGCTTAGATATTAGCCTGCTCAATTATTTCCAGGGCTGCCAGCCCAAGGTAGTTTCAACTCCAAGTTGATGAACGTCTTATACTCTAAGGCAGTGGTTCTCAGCCTTCCTAATGCTGTGACCCTTTAATACAGTTCCCCATTTGTCATGACCGCCATCCACAAAATTTATTTTTGTTGCTACTCTATAACTGTAATTTTGCTACTGCTATGAATCATAAGGTAAGTATCTGTGCTTCCTGATGGACTTAGGCCATCCCTGTGGAGGGTCATTTGGTCCCCCAAAGGGTTGTGACCCACAGGTTGAGAAACGCTGCTCTAAGGAAAAGAAGTCATGCTTCAGCAGTCCAGACTCTGCCCCATAGTCCCCATCCTGGAGGCTTCCAGGATCCACGCTCAACCGTCCGTCAGCCCTCTAGTGGCCTCCTTGGCCTTAGCAATTTTAAAACATGACCTGGCAGAAGAGGAAAACGAGGAGACACATCATTTTCTGAGGGTGCCCCTAACTGTGTTTCTTTGAGGGTACCCATGTTTCTTTGACCCTCCTCATTTTCCATGCTTAATCACCAGAGATGCCAGAAACAAAAGGGTTTATGGACTCAAGAAGGCTAAGAACCTGCCCAGCAGCAAATAAATATCTTTTTAAAATTAATAAAATCAGATTGCATGCCAACTTCTTACTGTTTATTTCTATGTAAAAAAGACCCATTTTATTTCTGTGTGTGTGTGTGCATGCACACACACAACACACACACACATGAGAGAGAGAGAGAGAGAGAGAGAGAGAGAGAGAGAGAGAGAGAGAGAGAGAGAGAGGAGAGAAGAGCTTGTTCCTGTGGCAGCCAAAAGAAGGTATCCAATGTCCTGGAGCTGAAGTTTCAGGCTACTATGAGCCCAATGTGGGCGTTGAGAGTCAAACTCTGTAAGAGCGGGATGCAGCCTTAACTGCTGTGTCATCTCTTCAGCCCCTTTCTATTTTTCTGATGACAAAATACTAATTGCTTGCTGCAGAGTAGGTATAGAGCAGCACAGTTCCTACCCTCATGGGACTTATATTCTCAGTGGGGAGGCAGGGTTCACACAAAAGTTGGTGGCCGTAGTGAGCTCTGATGCTGTCACACTTTAGCCTGGTAGGTTGATAGGTATCAGAATCAGAAGGGGAGGGAGGACCAGTGTCTTAGTTTCTATTTCTGTGAAAAGATTTCAGAAAGGGTGGAATCATAAAGGGGAGAACCAGTGTCTCAGTTAGTTTCTATTGCTGTGAAAAGATACCGTGACCATAACAACTCTTATAAAGAAAAACATTTAACAGGGGCTGCCTTATAGTTTCAGGGCATTAGTTCATCATCCTCATGGTGGGACAAGGCAGAATGCAGGCAGACATGATGCTGGAGAAGGAGCTAAGAGTTCTACATCTTGATCTGCAGGCAACAGGATGTGAATTATCTACCACATTGGATGTAGCTTGAGCATATGAGACCTCAAAGCCCACTCCTATAGTGACACACTTCCTCCAACAAGGCCACACCTCCTAGTAGTGCCACTCCCTATAGGCCAAGCATTTAAACACGTGAGTCCATGGGGGCCATACCTATTCAAGCCACCACAGCCATTGTAGGGAGGAGCACACTGGGAATTACTTTCTTGTTGCTGTAACAAATTACCCAAGAAAGGCTACTGAAGGAGGAAGGGTTTATTTTGGCTCACAGTCTGAAGGTACAGTCCATCATGGTGGGGAATCCATGGCAGCAGGACTGTGAGGCAGCTGGTCACGTCACATCCACAGTCAGGAAGCTCACAGAGATAAATGCTGGTGCTCAGCTCACTTCTTTTTATTCAGTCCACGGCCACAGCCCGTGGAACAGTGCTCCTTAAATTAGGGTAGGTTTTCTTCCCACATCAATTAACTCAATCTAGAAACTCCCTCATAACATGTATTCTATATCCTGTGCAAGTTAAAAGTCAAGATTAACCATCATCATGGAGTCTAAGGGAGTCTTGAAAGAAGGCTAGACTTTGGGAACATTCAAAGAAGACAGAGGTAGAGAAACAGTTCAGAATATATGGAGCTAGGTCAAAATTGGACATGCTTAGAAAAAGATGAGCAAATTCCATCTAGCTAGAGTTGATTGAACCTTTGGAGGGGACCATGTAAAATAAATAATTTTGATTTATTTTGCTTAAACAAATGAAACATAGATAAGAATTTTGAAAAGAGGTTCACCCAAGTGTGGCGTAGTGTTGGGTCCTTGGAATAAAAACTATTGGCTTTTTGCTCCTCAAGAAATAATGTCAGAGCTCAAGAGGTCAAAGATTAGTAGACCCCTGAGGGACCACTGGCCAGCAAGCCTCAGGTTTAGTGAAAGACCCTGCCTGAAAAAAGTGAGGTGGAGAAGTGAATAGGAAAGACATCCGGATGGTGATCTCAAGCAGCCACATGCACCTTCATAGTCAAGTGCACCTGCACATGCATGTGCACAAACACATATACTACACACATTCACAAAAGGAGCTGGATCCTAGTGAGAACAAGCTAATTCATTGGGAGCATGGCTCTGAGGTGGGTATTAGGATCTAGTCCCCTTCCTCTCCCTTATTTCCTGGATGCCACAATTCCAATAGGGCCACGTGACCATAAATGAAAGCCTCCAAAATGGCGATCTCAAACAAATCTTTCTTCCTTATTAGCTGGCTTTTTCTAGTGTTCTGTCATGATGACAGAAAACTGACTAACATGGTAGCTGAGTCAGGGATATGAACATGTGGACAAGGAATGAGACACTAAGAAGGCATATGGGAGGGAGTTCCTACATCTCAGCAAGAAATATTTCAGTAATTCAGCTCAGAGTTGGGCAGATTCGGGTCTCATGTCCTAATTAGGTTTTTGTTGCTATGATAAACACCACGACCAAAAGCAACTTGGGGGAGGAAAGGCTTTATTTGGATTATACTTCCTTGTCATAATGCACCATTGAGGGGAGTCAGGGCAGGAACTCAAGCAGAGGCCACAGAGGAACACTGCTTACTAGCTCGCTGTCCAGGCTCACATTCAGCTACCCTTCTTATGCCTTCCAGGAAAAGCTGCCTAGCTGTGGTACAACCAACACTGGGCCGTGGACTCTTACATAAATCATTAACCAAAACAATGCTCCACAGACTCGTCAACAGGCCAGTCTGATGGAGGCATTTCCTCAGTTGAGGGTCCCTCTTCTTAGCTGACCCTAGCTTGGGATCAACTTTACAAAAACAGCAACCAGCACATTTGGTTTAAAGTGTACCTGAGAAGCTCCATTCTGAATGTGACCATCCTAGATTGGACTTTTCCTGAGCTGGGTGCATTTGGTTTAATAGCTGTGCTGTCCACATTGGTTCTGGGGTCGGAAAATTGCTCAGAGAAGTTGCGGGACATACCGAACATTAACCAGGTAGCAAATATCAAGAAAAAGGTTTAGTCCTTGAAAAGAGCTCATGTAGCCCACATCCTGACACTCCTGTAGCATTTGTGGTCATTTTGGGATAATGTACCAACAAAGAAACTTCAGCACATATTTTCTTCTAAATCAAGCTTTTTTTGTAGGTATACGCATGTGCATGGCTTTGCACGGCCGTGTGTGTGTGTGTGTGTGTGTGTGTGTGTGTGTGTGTGTGTGTGTGTTTTCAGAGGTCAGAGAACACCTTGGGTGTCATTCCTCGGGCCACTATTTTTTGCTTTGCTGAGAGAGTTTCTCATTGGCCTGGAACCAGCCAAGTCTTGCTGGATAGGCAGCCCTAGGGAATCCACTTGTCTCCACCTCCTCAGCACTAGGACAGCGCCTGGTTTACATACGTCCTGGGGTCAAACTCAGGTCCTTTTGCTTACCAAGCAAGCACTGTGGCAGCTAAGCCTACTCCCTGTCCCTCATCCCGAGTTTCTGTGTCATTACCCTCCGCCTTATTCCCTTGACCCATGATCTGTGTTAGTTACTCTTCTATTGTTGGGATAAGACACCAGGACCAAGGCCACTTGCAGACGGAAGGATTTATTTTGGGCTTACAGTTCAAGAGGAGCAGGGTCCACCGTCATCATGAATGGGAAGTGTGGCAGTAGGTGGGCATGGTTTCTGCAGCTGAGAGCTGGGAGCTGGGGGCTCACGTCTTGAACCATGGACAGGAAGCAGAGAGAGCAAATGGGGGGCAGCAGGAGGCTTTTAAACCTGAGAGCCCACCCCCAGTGACCCACGTCCTCTAAGGGAGCCATACCTCCCAAGGCCCTCCAACAGTGTCAGCAATTGGTGACCAAGTATTCCTATGCCCAAGAGCATGGAGGTGGGGCTTCTCACTTAAACCACCCCAGGTTCTCCCACTGACCCTGGAGCTAGGCCTCAGGGACCCCCCTGTCTCTACCCCTTACAGCTTTGGGAGTATAGGGCACATATGGCCACACGTGGCTTTTTACATGGGTGCTAGGATTTGAACTCAGGTCTTTACACTTTCATAGCAAGTGCATTTAGCCACCGAGCTATCTCCCCAAGCCTTCCTTGGTCCTGACTTGTGACTTTTCAATCCATATTCAAGGGTACAACCTCGTCCAGGTTGGGCTGCTTGCCCTGCCCCAAACATAGGTGCTGCTTGCAAGGTCAGCGTCAAAACTAGGAGGTTGCTGCCCCTCCTCAGATCCATAACGGAATCCTAACTGATGTTTTCCACTTACAACAGCCGCTTTGATGTCACGGGCCTGTGGCTCGCTCTCGCTGCCAGTGTTCGACAATCTAATACTAGGATTTCTAGTGAAATTTAATAAGTTACCTTGCCTCTAGGAAGATGTCATCATGTCAGTAAAAATCCACGTTGCCTGTTTATGTTCTTTGTGCAGCTTGGTCTCTTGGTTCACATTATCCTTTGGGGACAGGGAAAACACAGGAGGACATTTGTGCTCACACGGTGTATGAACACACAGACTCACACTGTCACTGAAAGAGAACGAGCACAATTGTAGAGAAGAAGATGGTCACAGGAGGAGAACCCTTTGCCGGCCTGGGGAGGTCCGGATGGAGGCCTTGCTGCGGGGTGGGATGAGGGTGAGGTCTGCACCCGTGACAGCTCCCCCCTCCCTGTGCATCCTGGAAGGCTGTCACTAACCTTTGCATCTCAGGCATCCTCTTGGAGAGCACTGCCTGGGGATCTGAGCCTGAACTGTTCACACCAGGCAGAGAAATCTCACCCATGTGTTTCTGATTCATGTACACTCATGAAAATGTGGTTTTTAAGAGGAAAGTGACATGCACTGAGTGCTCTAGGCTGTCTCTCGGGCTCAGAGTCTCTGCTCCCAAGAATGGACGCATCCCCTTTGCCAAGAGAAAACAAATTCAGACTGCCGGACTCCTCCACCCCAGAGGCGGAAACAGCAGGGAGCCACACTCAGGAGTGTCCCCTGCCGGCAGGGGGAGGTGCCTCCAACAATGCACCACCACTGTGACAGAGAACTGCTTCTGGCCTTCCAGGAGCCCTGGTAATGGTAATGGTGGCCTTTCCTTTCTACTTTGATTTCCTCCTGGTCTCCTGGGCTCTCTTGGGCTAGGCGCATCTTTCCAGGCTCTGCTGGCCGCTCCCATGCTCCTCATCTGCTATTGTTCTCACTCCTTCACAGGAGCTCGTCTGGAGCCAACCCACTTACTGCTTCTGTTTCTCATTTTTATTAACCGAGATATTAAAAATTCTCTCAAATCCTTCTGTCTTGTAAACCATTTGGCTCATTAACTGTGGGTCTTGGGCTTGGAGAGACGGCTCCAGGATTAAAAGCTGTGAACTCCATGTTCTGATCTTGCAAAGGACCAGAGTTCAGGCCTCAGTAGTCCCATTGGCTTAGAACTGCCTGTAACTCCAGCTCCATAGCTCTGCTGGGCACCCGTCTGTTGTATGGATCTATTGTTCTTAGTTTCTTTTTTCGTTGAGACAGAGTGTCCTGTAGCCCAGGCTGTCTCTCAAATTACAGTGTTCTTGCTTCTACTCACAATTCCAAGTTAAAGTCCATCGCTGTGGGGAAAGCCAAGCCGCAGCACCTTGGAGTAGCTTACCATCGTACCACAGTCAAGAGCAGAAAGAAATGAATATATGTGCTCTGATTACTCAGCTTGATTTTTTAAAAACTTTCTTGAGGGCCCCAAACCAGGGAACGCTGATGACACGTTCAGGCTAGATCTTGTCATGGCTGTTCATTGGGAGAGTACCCCTCTCCACCCGATGTGCCCCCAAGCCAACCTGATGGAGACACTCCCTCATTGAGACTGTCTTCCCAGGTGAGTCTAGTGTAGTTGGTTGTTTTTACTCTTTACTCTCTTGGCTCTTTGCTTTTTGGGGCCTGCCGCCCCAATAGTTACACACATTGAGTCTTATTCTTTCCTATGAATGCTCGGCCTTAGCTTGGCTTATTTCTAGCCAGCTTTTCTTAACTTAAATCATCCTGCCTGTCTTTCGCCTCTGGGCTTTTACCTTTTTGTATTTCTCCATATCTTTTCTTTCTGTCTTACTCTGTGGCTTGTTGTGCAGCTTGGTGGCTGGCCCCTAGTGTCCTTCTGTCCTCCTTTCACTCCTTGACCTTTTCCTCCCAGATTTCTCTTGCTGTTTATCGTCTCTCCCTGCCAGCCCCACCTATCCTTTCTCCTGCCTTGCTATTGGGTGTTCAGCTCGTTATTAGACCAATCAGGTATTTTAGGCAGGCACAGCAACACAGCTTCAGAGTTAAACAAATGCAACATAAAAGAATGCAGCACATCTGTATCATTAAACAAATGTTTCACAGCATAAACAAATGTAACACATTTTAAAGTAACATTCCACAACAGTCTATGTCCCGTCAAGTTGACAGTTCAAACATCATCACAATAACTGAAGATGACTTTGAACTTTTTGTTCCTCCTGCCTCTACTTCCCCAGGACTGGAATTATAGGCGAATGCCACCATGCCTGCTCTTAGCATGTTGGAGATGGGACCACGAGTGTCCTGCCTGCTAGGGACACACTCTACCACCTGAGCTACATCTCGTCTCTTTTGTGTTTTTCTGGTCCCTATGGTTCAGTTCCCAGAACCCAAGTCAGGTGGCTCACAGCTTCCTATAGCTCCAGGTCTAGAGGAATCTGATGTCCTTTTCTGAGTTCTCCTGGTACTGTGCTCATATGTACTTACATACACACACACACACACACACACACACACACACACACACACACACACAGACACACAGACACAGATACAGACACACACACAGACAGACAGACAGACAGACAGACACACACACACACACACACACACACACACACACACACACACACACACGAGTGAGGAGAAAACAAACAAGACTATGGAACAGGGGGAAAGCCAGTTGATAAAGTGCCTGCCTCAAAAACAGTAGAACCTGAGATCGATCCCCTAGAACCCTTATAAAAAATGCTGGGCCTGGTGATGAATGCTTGTGATCCTAGCACTGAGGAGGCAGAGACAGGAGGATCTTTAGAGCTCACTAACCAGCAAGCCTGGCTGAATTAATGGTCTCGGGCCAGTGAGAGATCCTGAGGGGTGGGGTGGGGGGAGGTAGACAACTCCTAAGGAAAGACATCTGAGGTTGTCCTCTAGTCTCCACACACACATGGATATGCACACCTCCATGAATTCCTCCCTTCCTCATGTATTTGCATACACGTGAACACACACATACACATGCACACAAAATAAAATAATAAAATAAAGGAAATGAAACACACTTTCTGCTCTGACTCCAGACTTCTCACTGATTGTGACTGATCACAGAGTGAAGCTCCCAGGAGGCACTCATCCCACCTTTCACCTACTTACTTTTTTTAAAAATCATTTATTTACTATTTGAGGAGGAGCATGTGCTACCGTGTGTCCTGGGGACTGAACTCCAGTTACCAGACTCGGCGGCACGCACTTCACCGGCTTAGCCATCGATGACCCTCACTCGCTAACACTGAACCACACCCAGATCCATCTGCGTCTGTTTCTTCACTTTCACAATGGGAACATCAATAGCATTCGCCTTAACTGGCTTTTTTTTTTTTTTTTTTTTTTTCAAATAAAAGTGACATTTGTTTGCTTACATGTGTGTATGGTGTCTGTATACACAGGCCACAGTGTCACGAGGAGGTCAGAGGACAACCTGTAGGAGTGAGTTCTCTTTTTCACCACATGGATCCTGGGGATTAAGCTCGGGCCATCGCTTGGCGGCCAACACCTTTCCTTGCTGAGCCATCTATTGGCCCTGGCCTTTCTGCTCTGTGGCGAGGACTGTGCACCATCAGATGTGCTGGGTCTAAAGTGCTTACCTAAGTAAAGGACGCTAGCCTACCACACGGTGCCTACCACCACTGTCCTTCTGTTCTCCACTGAGCCCAGAGGGAAGCTGCAGAGTAGCCAGGCAAGACAGTGTCTAGCCCTCAAGGCTGAGGGGCTGGCGTCTGCAATCTGGGGCCAGCATGTGAGGGGATGGCTTTCCCCCGCCTCGAGCGCCTTTATTGTATCCATCCATAACTCCAGCTGTGGAGCAACCACTTCAAATGAGCCACCACAGCATGTATGAGAGCCCTGAGGATGGGACGTTCTGTGAAGTGAGGGAAATAAATACAGAGTTTTCTAGAAGGGGACAAAGGAAAGATTCTCATTCTTATTCAATTATCACTTAAGTGGCTGCCTAGGTGACCTGGAAAATTCCCCTGAGTCTAGATGGCATCTTCCTTGTCAAACCCACTTCTCATTGGCTGATCATTCAAAGTCCAAATACAGATGGAAGAGACTCTGAGATTTTTTTCTCTTTTTAAAGATGTGTGTGTGTGCACTCGTGTTCATGGGTCTGAGTACGGCTGTGTATATGCCACAGTGTGTTTGTGAAGGTCAGAGGTCAACGTTGGATGTCGGCTACAGCTGTCGACCATGTTTGAGACAAGGTCTCTTGCTCTAGAAGCTACGTATACCAGGCTAGCCCTCCAACAAGCTTCCAGGGGTTCTCCTGTCATCTATGCATAGGACACTGGGATTTTAGACATGTGCTTCTGCATCTAGCTTTACTTGGCTCAGGGGAATCGAACTCAGGAACTCATGCTTGTGTGGCAAGTGCTTTTTTACACTGACCTGTCTCCTCAGCCAAACAGAGGGATCTCTATTCCACATTAAGCTCTTCATTATTTCTGATGTAAGAATTATGACATCATCACAGATTTAATAGCGGGTAATGATAATACAATTCCTAAATGTTGGGTGTGACCCGGGGTGAATCTGTGGAAACTTTTAATATAAAGCAGGTATTCTGCACATGAAGGCGGATGTGCGTGAATACAGCTGCAGACAATGGGCCCTACAAAGACGTGACCTGCACAATAGGGAGTGAGAAATGAACTTTTCAGTACTGGGATGATTGACATCTTTTTGTGTCCATTCATAGCTACAAAAAAAAAAAAAAAAAAAAAAAAGGAAGAAAGAAAGAAATTCTTAGTATCATTGTGGAGAACAGCAAGGGTTTTTCTAGCAGCTGTGATGGAGATGTTAAAACACAGAGTTCTGGAAGCTTCAAGTCAACTGGTTGCAAAGACAAAGAACAAAATGAAATAATTTTGCAGCTTGCTGCTATTCCAAGATGTTTCCTTCCAAGGCTGTTCCTCCATCCAGAGGTATCTAAATGATAAATCTTCCCTCAGCCACAGGTGGGAGGCGTCTGTTCCAGGGTCTCTGTAAATGTTTCCAGGAGGCTCCCATGAAGCTACGAAGCCAGAGAGAGCGGCCCAAGTGGCCCAGCTTCTGAGCTCCGGCCAGGCTAGTGTCGGAGCTGACTCATCTTTCCTTCTCGTCTTCTTTATTTTTTCCTTCCTTGTCTTTCATGTGGGTTTCACATCTGGAGTTATCCACTTCTCTTCATTATCCCCAAGGATTAGAGTTTCAAATCTGACTGATAGCCTGACTTTATTCTTTCTCTCTCCCTCTCTCTGTGTAAGTTGTCTTTGTTGGTATTGTTGTGTGTTCCTCTATGTGTGTTACATGCTTGTGCAGGTGAATGTGTATGGCATGTGTCTGGAGGTCAGAGGTCAACTATGGCTATCCTTCTTTAGGTACTGTCCGTCTTGTGTGTTGTAGATACACGTGCAGAGGCTAGAAGAGAACATGGGTGCCAGAAACCTATCACTCTCTACTTTGCTCCCGAGACACAGGGTCTCTCAATGAACCTAGAGCTAAACTGGCAGCCATGGAGCCTCACTGATCTCCTGTCTCAGTACCACGCTCCAGCTCTGCAGTCACAGGCAGGTGTGACCATGCCTGGCTTCTCCTATGGGTGCTGGGGATTCAAACTCGGGTCCTCATGCATGCTCATCAAGTGCTTTTACTCACTGAGCCTTCTCCACAGCCCCTATGTTGAGTTTTGAGACAGGATCTCTTAATGGTCTAGAACTCACCAATGGCGCTAGAGTGCCTGGCCTGTGTCCCTCCGGGACCCTCTGGTCTCTGCTCCCCAGTGGTGAGATTATCAGTGTGCCATGATGCTTGGCTTTTGTTTTGTTTTTTTTTTTTTTTTTTTGGTTTTTTCGAGACAGGGTTTCTCTGTGTAGCTTTGCGCCTTTCCTGGAACTCACTTGGTAGACCAGGCTGGCCTCGAACTCACAGAGATCCGCCTGGCTCTGCCTCCCGAGTGCTGGGATTAAAGGCGTGCGCCACCACCGCCCGGCTTGGCTTTTGTTTTTTAAATATGTGTTCTGAGGATTAAATTGCGGTCCTCATATTTGCAAGGCAAGCATTTTACCAACTGAGCCATCTCCCCAGCCCTAAAGATATATTTCTTAGGAGTTACTACTGACATTAACAACAGTAAAATACCCCAACTTGACAGGAAAATTTATTGCCATGGTAAAGAATGAAAGAAATGAATGAAGGAGGGGGAGGGGGGAGAAAGAAAAAGAAATTTCAACACTTGCAACAATCTCCTGAGATATTTCAGTCTTGAAATATAATAGCACACCTTTCAAAGCCAGGAGCTCTTTATCAGATTTATAATGGATCATTTTTGCACCTCAGTTTATAAGGAAAATAAAGAACATTTGAGTTTGTAAATCAGTATTTCTTTCAATCCAGTTTCCTCTTCGCTGATGACAATGGATTAAAAAGAAAATCGCAAGGAAAATGGATTGATTTTTATCACACTGAACTGGTGAATCTAAGCTATCAAAACATACTTTATCTCAGTAATTGCTCTCATACTGGTCACAGGAGACATGTTGTTAATGAAATATTGAAAGACATGGGCAGACTTAAGTTCAGAGGACTTGGGGCAGAAAAGCATAAAGCCAGCTCAGAGAGGTAAGAAGATATTGTTCCTTTTAAAAGAATTCTGAAACTTGACATTGTATTTTGATTTGTGTGGATATGTGCATGAAAGTGCTTGCAAAAGCCAGAAGAGGGCGCTGTATCCCCTGGATCTGAAATTAAAGATGGTTGTATACTGTTTGACTTGTGTGGGAACTGAACTGGGGTCCCCTGCAAAAATAGCAAGCCTCTTAACTACTGAGCCCTCTCTCCAGCCTGGAGGGGGTTGCTATTGGCCAGACAGCATTGCCTCACTCACTCCAAATGATGGCTGTGTATTGAGCTCATCTTTCTAGTGACTGGTGATTCATACATATTACTTTTAGTGCTTTTTTTTTTTACAATAATACTGAAGTGTTGTTATTATTATTTCCATATTTCCCATGCAGAAAGAACTGGAAGGACTGGTTTAAAGTTGAGAAGATATTGTGGTCAGCAGTTTCTCTTGTATGTCTTGTGATCATTACTTTTGCTGTGAGATCTACCCATTTGAGTCTAGGCTAGACTTAGCAAATTCAAGGAGTGTTTCCTCCACAGTAAGGGTATCAAAAACCATGATTTCTACTCTCTCCCTTTCTCTTTCTGGAACTTTCTCTTGCCTTCTTGTTTGCTTACTCTGGTGAAACTGGATGCCATGCTGTATGTGCTCTATGGAGCAGTCCCCATGGCTAGGAAGCAAGAGAGGCATCTGGCTCATAACACTTGAGGTACTGAGCCCTTGTTCCACCAAGGTGAAAGCAACTATGTGAATGAATTTGGAATCATGTTCTCCAGGTGAACTTCTGACCTGGAACACAGACCAAGATACTTGTTGGCAGCCTGTGAGAGACCCTGGGCAAGATTCTTGACCTACATGAAGCTGTGAGGTAATACACATTATCTTTTTAATCCACTGTGTTTGAGTACAATTTGTTACATAGTGATAACTAATGTAGGTATTAATGGATGAGCTAGAATTTGAACTGAGGACTCGTTGCTCCTGAAAATCCATCTTCTTCCTCTGTGTTAATATACATACATATATATGTGTGTGTGTGTGTGTATATATATGTATATATATGAACTATTAGTATGTGCTACTACGGTGTACAAGTCATGATATTGCAGAGGAATTTTCTTCAGCTTGAAACATTCTATCCCAGAGAGAAACTTGTAAAGACTCAGACATTTCTAAAGGGAGGCTGATTAGTGTTCTTTTAACTTTGACACAGTGGCTGCACCTGAATCTACTGTTATTTCATCCAGCAATTGTGACTCTACAGTTACTGGCCAGCCTCTCTGGCAGCAGCCTGGCTGCTCAGGCTACAGCCTGGTGGGAATTCCATTCCCACGGGCACTGGCTTTGCCACTGCTGCTAAAGGTAGATTTAACTAAATCTCTATAGGTCTATTTATAAATAAGACTTGAGATTCAAAGGCTAGGGTGAAAACCTGCTAGCTCAGAGAGGTTGAGTAGCAACTAGCTAATCTCCTCTCCTTGCTGGTGTCTCCCAAAGAGCAGAGTGTCCTTTTGCTCTGCCAAACAAAAAAATTCTGCACCAATCCAAATCCCCCGCTATTCCTTCCAATGCATCTCTCTATTTCTTCCAGATGCCCTCTGATGCTTTATGATTACTTTCAGTCAACTAGTTGCTAACTCAGCCTCCTGACCCAAGGATAATTTTATTTAATAATTGCAAATGCAAAATCAGGGTTCACAGTATGATCAAATGCTCCTCAATGCATTAATATGCAGGAAGTAAACAACTAACAAGTCTCAGGAAGTCTCTGAAACTCACCAAATGCACTAGGATCCCCCTTCCCTATGGTTACATGAGTAATAAGGCCTGGTGAGGAGATGAGACTCTATGACTGTCCAGCAGACTGTAAGTGAGCTCCAGGGTTCCAGCTTTTCCATGGTTTAGTCACCATCCATGCTGGGGTGGGCTTTTAGTAGTGCTGCTACATTTAACTTATCCATGCTTCTGTAGGTGATCCCAAAGTCATTGGCTCACCAAGTTGGACTTTGATGGTATCCTCACTAACAAGGCTTCAGCTCTGCATCTAGGCTAAGTAGATGGTTTGTTGGTGTCTTTCCAGAAAGTGTCATGCACTAGAGGGAGATGCTCATTCCTTGTGGAGGAAATATACTTTGATGTGAATATGGTTCTGCCTCTATTGTAGGATAAGTGAAGGAGAACCATGTTCCCAGTAGGGATCTAGCAGATGTAATGACATTGTTTTATGATGGATGTACTAGCTGGGCCAACTTGGAGGGTTCTTTTTATTGACTTAGCAAAAATAAAAAAATAAAAATGACCCCAAGGAAGAAAACTATCTGTCCTCAAGATACAACTTAATGGTTTTATTTTAGGAATTGGAGAGATGATGATGTAGAAATTAAGAACACTTGCTGCTCTTACAGAGGACTTGAGTTTAGTTTGGACCTGAGTTTAGTTTCCAGTACTCAAGCTGGACTGCTTACAATCACCTGTAATTACTGCTTTGGAAGATCCATTGTCCTCTGCTGGCCTCCATTGGCACATGAAGTGCACAAACCCACAGGTAGACACATACATAAACATGTAATTAAAAAATAAAAATCAAACATTGGAGCAGTCTATTTTGTTATGATTGTTTTCATGAGAGAAATGTCATGTTAGAAACATTTTAAATATGTATCTCAAGATCTTTCTGCATTGATAGAGACATGACCTTCATGATGTGCTGCTAAGTAAGTAAAGTACTCCAGAAGAGGGGCATGCCAGTTAGCAGATAGCACATGCTGAAAGGGTAGATCACAAAGGACCCTCCTAGCACAGTGTTAGGATAGGACAGGGGAGGAAAGAATGGAAACTGTTCTACCTTTTAAAAAAAATTGGACTGTGAATTTTGTAAAGGTCTTAAATTAAAGAAAAGCATACTTGAACATCAGGACATTCCCCATCAGTGGGAAGAGTCAATTTAATTATATAATGACACTAAAGGGAATCAGCATCCCCAAAGACTTTTGGTTACAGTCCTATGACTAAGCAAGCATGCATAGTGAGATATATATTCTAAAAATAAGCAGAATTCTGATGGTAAAAATAACACTTGTATTATAATTTTGGAAACCATTTAATGTGTATTATAGGGTGGAAAAATGTGTTATTCCAGGAACCAAGGTTTTCCTTAGAAGAGAAGAGAAATGGAGCACAACAGAATGTGCTTGGCTCATTTTTTACATTACTGGCCTTCAACCTGTAGCAGGTCATTTCTCCAAGGGGCTATGGTTCCTCTTAGTGGGAAGTGTTATTTAAAAACCACCATCTGGGCGCTAGGGAACACAAAAGAAGGCCTGGCTTGTGCCTCTTCCTGCCTCGAGTTCTGGATGCAGCTGCTTTGCTTTAGTTCTGTCTCCAGCTGACAACGGGGATAGCGGGGGATGAGACTGGAAGGGCTGAGCGCTGTCAGATGTAGATGACATTCAATACCTACTATAAATCTCTGCACATTGCTGATCAGAGGGAGAGAATCATAAAAGGTTGCTGAGGTGGAGGTGGCTGGCAGAAGTGGTAACACATGACTGGGGTGTGCTCTGTACTCACGTTAGCTCCTCCTGGGGAGATGAGCGTACATACGTCTGTTCACCCCAGATACGGCACCTGGAGCAGACCAGAGTAACAGTTCTACCAGTGTCCAGCTTGGTGAGACCGATGAGTTTGTGTGTGTGTGTGTGTGAGTGTGTGGGGGAGAGCAAGGGGTTACTTACATGAGTATAAGGTTAACCCCAACTAGCTGCGTTACCACGAAGTCCCACTCCATCACAGGTAACAACCTCATAGTCTTCCTCTCAGTAAGCTTATCCTTCTGATACATGGTATAAGATCACTCCCGGCTGTAGGAGGACATGAGGGTGTGAAAGGTAGAATCACAGGTGAAGGTCCTGAGGCCTTCCTCTTCCTCCTCCTCCTATTAGAGAGTATTAATAGCCCATCACCATTAATGTAGATATGGCTACCTTTATATTATTCTGATCAATTAGTTCCCTACCGGACAAGGTGGTTTCTACTCCAAGATGATGATCATGTTATACTCAGATGGGGGAAAAAAACTCCAAACAAACTTTACTATGTGCATGCAAGTGATATCTCACCCCACCATTAGGGTTCAGCATTTCTTGTCTGCTCCAGAACTTTATTACAGAGTTACATAACTTTGTAAATCCTGATATCATCTCTTGCAATTTCACTATAGCTACTTGGGGTCCTGGTCTTAACCAAGCAGGAGATTAGTAACTTTCTTATTACTGAGTTGATATCATAATTTTAATTTAAATATGCATTGACTTTTAAGTATGCTGATGAAAGCTATACTAGAGAATCCAACCCTGGCATGAATCTGAATAGTCATAAAGTTACCTCTTGGGAAACACATTTGCCTTCTTATTGCTGTTTTATAATGTATAATATATTCTACCTAAGAAAAGAATAATTAAGGCTGGTATATTAGTTACTTTTCTATTGGTGCGATAAGGCACCATGATCAAAGCAACTTACATAAGGAAGGGTTTATTTGAGCTGATATTTCCAGAGGGTTAAGGTTCATGGTGATGGAGTGAATGGAGGTAACAGGCAGCAAGTAGCTGGACCAGCAGATGAGAACTCACATCTTGAACAAAAAACAAATCAGAAAGAGCCAACTGGGGATGCCTGTAGCTTTTGAGACCTCAAAGTCTGCCCCCAGTGACATACTTACTTCAGCAAGGCCACTTCTTAAGTCTCTCCAAACAGCACCACCAAACAGGAACCAAGCATTTAAACACTTGAGATGATGGGGACATCTCATTTAACCGCTGGTGAGTTATCTCAATGGATAAAGGTGCTTGATCTGGGTTTGATCCCATGGACAGACACGGTGGAAGAAGAGAATTGACTTCTGCAAGTTACACACACACACACACACACACACACACGCACGCACGCACGCGCGTGCACAAGCACACACACACACAGAGACAGAGACAGAGACAGAGAGACAGAGACAGAGAGAGACAGAGACAGAGAGAGAGAGAGAGAGAGAGAGAGAGAGAGAGAGAGAGAGAGAGAGAGGTAATCATAATAAATTCAATTTTTCTTCAAGAAAAGAATAAGGAAGGAGCTGAAGAGATGTCTCAGCAGTTAAGAGTATGTGCTGCTCTTCTGGAAAACCCAAGTTTGGTTTCTAACAGCCAGATTAGCTGGCTCACTCCAGGGCATCTGGCACCCTCTTCTCTCTCTCTCTCTCTCTCTCTCTCTCTCTCTCTCTCTCTCTCTCTCTCTCTCTCTCTCTCTCTCTCACACACACACACACACACACACACACACACACACACACATTGTTGTGGGATATTTGTACACTGTGTGAAAATGTATTACTATGATTAGTGTAATAAAATGCTGAACGGCCAATAGCTTGGCAGGAGGTATAGGTGGGATTTCTGGGGAGAGAAAGGAAGAGGAGGAGGAACTGAAGCATGAAGGAGATGCCAAAGACACAGAGAGGAAACAGGAGGTAAAGATGAAAAAGAGGGAATGCCATGTGGTAGAATGTAGATAAATAAAAATATGGGTTAGTTTAAGTTATAAGAGCAAGTGGGACAAGCCCAAGCTAATGACCAAGCTTTCATAATTAAGTCTCCGTGTCATCATCTGTGAGCTACGGCCCAAAGGAAAGTCTGACTACACTAACACCAATTCTTTAAAACAGGAAAATTATTTAAATGACCACACAGGATAAAGAGATTAGGAAAAATAGTTATCCTCTTTCCTCTACACTCACTTCTTGGAATTATTCTTTTTCCACTTATCATCACCTCAATTTTAAATAAGACCCCAGCCATCCTTGTTTACAGATGTCTTCATTTGGAAGATGAATTGCACTTATCTATTTATAATAAACTTTCCATTCTTTCTAGGCTGCCCTTGAGGTTGTTGCATATATGATTGTTTTGGTATTATTGATGATATTTACAATTTTTAAAAATATTCAGAAACTTCCACCTTAGGTTTTATTTGCTTGAGGCATCTATTATTTAATCATTATTTAGAGAGAAACTCAAATCTCTGTATTGTCTTTCCATAGTTTTCCTCTCCTGCTCCAGCAGCAGCAGCTTCCCTGTTAGCTCTGTGTTCTGGTTTTATCTTGGCTGCTGTGGTAAATAGGCTGAAATGAAGCCGCTTGGGGGAGAAAGAAGTTATTTCAGCTTACAGTTTCAGGTTATAGTCCATTGTTGTGGGGAAGTCAATGCAGGAGCTCCAGACAGCTAGTCACATCATCTCCATATTCAAGGGCGCAAAGAATTGAATGCGTGCATGTTCGATGGCTTGTGTGTGCTCAGCTGTTTCTCGACTCTCACACATGACCTCCTTTCTGGGGAATGGTGCTGCCCACAGTGGGTTGGGTCTTCTCAAATCAATTAACTTAATTAAGACTCTGCCACCACCGCACACACAAACATGGCCATAGGCCAAGCCAAAGCAGACAATCCCTTATTGGGACCCTTTATGTAGGTGATTCTAGGTTATCCAGTTAACAATTACAGCTAACTGTCATATTATGTTATCAAGATTTTGGAACTGGGCCCTGGAGAGATGGCTCATCATTTTAAAGCACTAGCTGCTCTTCCAGAGGACCCAGGTTTGATCCCCAGCACTCACATGGTGACTCACAGCCATGCATAACTCCCAGTTCCAGGCAATTCTGGCCTCCTCATGCAACTCAGGCATGTGGTATATAGACCTACATGCAAAACACCCATACACATAAAATAAATGAATGGATAAATAAATATTTAAAAATATTTTGAAACTGGCATTATGAATGTAATTATATTTTTATATCTTTACTCATTATCTTCAATTTGTTCTAGAAATTTCTTTTTATACTTTCAATGACTTTCACTTTCCTTCACTTTTTTTCTTTTACATAGAGTTCCTATTATGTGTTAAGTATTTTGACCATAGTTACTAAGCACATTCCATACTGGAGCAGATGACTCTGCATGCACAGGCACCTGCTGGCACGTCTGAGGACCTGAGTTCAGTCCTCAGGTCCCATAGAATAGAAGGAGAGAACTCCAGCAAGTTGTCCTCTGACCACCGCCTGCATGCTGAACCACATGTACACCTATACATACATAACACAAAATAAATAAAACTTAATACACTTTACAGACATTAAAATTAACCAATATCTATTACACTATCACAGTACTTGCATATTATTTACAACAGAAGCATATATTATCCATGGAGAAAACAAAATGTAATTTTAAATCAGTAAACTTGTGACAATTGTAAGAGAGTGTTCCAAGTGCCTAAGCAAACAGTATCCTGTTTTCAGACCCACGAGCTGCTGAATGTAGTGTATATTTCAGTGTTCTTTGCTTTGATTCATGGCTGTCTCTACACTTTCCCCCTTTCCTGGGTGCCTACTTCAGACCAAGATCTCACACGGTTGGCAACTCTCGCTTCATTCTCCTTTCTGTCCACCCACGATGCTGATTTCAGATTAAACCTTGGCAGATGTGCCAGGAAATGAGCTAAGAAAACCAAGGAATAGCGTGTATGAGTCGAGAAAGAAGACACCAGCCGAGGAGCCAGAGCAGGCTAAGACAAACGTCAGAGCTCAAGAAGACCAGCCTGACAGTGGTCCCCATGCCAAGCTCCAGAATGTGAGGTTGTGATGGTCTAATTAGTCCCGGAGTCCACGCTGCTCTATTTGTCTAGAAACGACACTGCCGCAGCTATAGACTGAACTTCGTGAAGTGTCAGGCCTGGGGGCAAAAGGAAAAATCAAAGACAAAGCCTGCCACCAGCTGAGGCTGGGGGAGCCCCTCCAACCGACGCCATGCCAAGTCCAGCTCTGAGCACAGCCAGCTCTGAGCACAGCCGGCTGGCTCCCCGCCTCCAGCTAGCTGCCTGGAAGGTTGACGCCTTACTCTGCAAAGGTAAAATTGTGTTCTCTTTTCCAGAGAAGCCTCCTTGACAGTTGTGCGTGCAGGGTGGGAGCGTGGAGAGCGAGGCTACACAGGAGGGAGATGAAGCCCCACTTCCCCAGCTGACAGATTGTTATTGGCCAGTCCATTCCTGCCTGCAGCTCCACAGGGGAGCTGGGCGGGGCAGAGCAGTAGGGCCCCCACTCTAGAGGTGTTTTTGAAAAAGAGTCTTGTCATCTAGAGAAGCCACTTTCTCTCTCGGTTGCTAGAAGGATTAAGAAAATCAGCTCTTGATTGGGGGAAATAATGGCATGGTTTGCATTTGTTTTTTTTTTCCCCCGGGGTTTGTTTTGTTTTTGAGAGATACTCTTATAGCCCAGTTCTGGCTTCCAATTTACTATGCATCCCAGATTGACCCTCAACTCTGATTTTTCTGCTTCCACCTCCCTACTTCTGGGATGGCTGGCATGTGTGCCGTATCCAGTTCATGTGGTGCAGGGAACTGAACTTCATGCATGCTTGGCAAACACTCTACTAACTGAACTACACCCTCAACCTTCTTATTATGTGTGTAGGTGTGTGGTGTGTGTGTGCATGTTTGCATGTGTGCATGGGTTTGGAGGCCCCAAGTTGCCATCTGGCATCTTCCTTGAGCTCTCCCCGCCACGTTCATTGAGTCAGGGTCTCTCACATGAACTGGGAGCGCTCTGATTCAGGGAGTATAGCTAGGCAGCTCACTCCAGAGATCCCATCTCTACCTTCTTAACACAGGAACTACAGGCAGGCCACGGTTCTCACCTGCCTTTTATATAGGTTACGGGGATCGGAAATCCATCCCTCGTTTGTGCAGCCAATGCTTTATCTTCCTAACCATCTCTACAGTGGCCCCTTCTTTAAAATCCATTTCAGAACTCAGTTCTGACCTGCCGATGGGCTTATTGGTTTCCAGATACCAGTGCCAGTGCCAGTAAAGTGTGGACATAAAGTAATAGGAAGCAGTGTTTCTGCCGCTCTTCCAGGTGCCGCCTAGAGTACTTCCGGCACGCTGTCTCCTCCCCCTAGAGTACTTCCGGCACGCTGTCTCCTCCCCTTACTGTACTTCTCATCCAGTCCTCCCCTGCTTCAGAGGAAGCGTGAGTGCCGGGTGGAAGGGGACACCAGCATTTGGGAGGAGTGCTGCTTGACTTTACAGCACTATTTTTCTCCTTAATAAACACGTTTGATTTTCTTCAGTGGCATAGCACTAGTAGATGGCCTATATTCCAGTAAGTAACCCCTCACCCATGCTCCTGTAACTAGCTCTAATTAAACTCACTGGGACACAGACACACACAATCACACACACATGCACACACAATCACACACAATCACGAGCACACACACACACATGCACACACACAGAAAAACATGAAAGGAGAAAGGAAACAACTTCAAAAGAGGAGGGGATCATCAGGGAAAAAGACAGGAGACTGTAACAGGGTCAAAATGATCAAAAGGCATTATATGCATTTATGAAAATATAATGAAACAGTATGTAATTAATATATGCTAATTACTTACGAGGGAAAAAAATCCATGATTGGCCAGTGCATGACAATGCATGCTTGTGATCCCAGCATTCAGGAGGCAGATGTCTAGGCTACCCTCTTTAATAACACCAAATGATACTCTGTCTTATAGACTGAGCTTGGCCTTGTGTACAACAGGAAGGATTTTGTTTCCACGGAAAGTGATAAACGTCCCTCTAATAGCTTCTGATTTACACATTATATTAAATGCAAAGGTTAGTATCAAACACTAGGAGACCTTTGAAATTGGACTGAATATATTTTGTGTTATGAGATGACCACAAGCCTGTGGGGGACAAGAACTGGAAAACTGTGGCTTTCAAGTGATGGTTCAGGGTGTAAAGCAGATGCGGGGTGGAACTGTGGTGGTTTGTATTGATCATCAACTGGACAGGACCTAGAGTCACCAGGAGACAAACCTTTGAGCATGCGTGTAAAGATTTTAGAGTGAGTTAATTAAAGTGAGAAGATCCGCCCTCACTGCTGGCAGTACTGCCCAATGGGCTGGGGGTCCCAGAATGAATAAAAAGGAGAAAGCAGGCTGGAGAGCTGGCTCAGTAGTTAAGATCATGATTTGCTCACCCAGGGCACCAAAGTTCAGTTTCTAGAACCCATGTTGAACAGTTCACAACTGCCCTTAACTTCAGCTCTGAGGACATCTGACACCTCTGGCCTCTGTGCGCACCTGAAATCATGTGCGCCCTACCCACATACAGATACACACACATACACATATTAAAAATAAAATTTGCGCCGGGCGGTGGTGGCGCACGCCTTTAATCCCAGCACTTGGGAGGCAGAGCCAGGCGGATTTCTGTGAGTTCGAGGCCAGCCTGGTCTACAGAGTGAGTTCCAGGAAAGGCGCAAAGCTACACAGAGAAACCCTGTCTCGGAAATAAATAAATAAATGAATAAATAAAATTTGCATAAGAAAGACAAGGAAATCGGAGCAATAACATTTATCCCTCTCTGCTTCCTGACTGCAGATGCAATGTGACCAGCGGCCTCACATTCCTGCCACTGTGCCTTCCCTGCCATGATGGACTGTGTCTCAAAATGTGAGCCAAAGTCAACCCTCCGGTCCTTAATATGATTGTGCCTGGTATGTTGTCACAGTCTCGGGAAACATAAATAATACAGTTAACGATGGTGCCAATAATATCACTGTGCAAGAGTCACCGTGGGGGACGTTGCACATAGCTTTGACCAAGAACTTCTTCCAGTGAGTACACTGCTATAAGAAAGCCAGAAGACAAAGTTGAGATCAAGGACTACAACCTACACATGGAGGCATTTGTCCCCTCAGCAGGCTCCTTGGTTTTCCACAGTCAGTGAGACTATGTGGTGAGACATGAGAACGGGCCTGAGGAGAGAGGCCATGTAAAGGATACAGTAGTAAGGACAAGCATCCTTGATGATTCCTTAAAGCTAGGGATACAGCACAGTTCTTGTTTAGACTGGAGAGCAAATGGCCTAGAGCTCAGCTCTGATATTTAGCCAGGGTGTAATTAGATACAAATGTACCTTTATTAATAAGGAGTCTTGAAATCCTCTTCTAGATAGTAGCCCATACCCTTCATTTCAGGGACCTGCAGGCTGAATCATGTCCTTTATTACTATGATGTCCTACATGTCTGTCTCAACAGAACTCAAATATCAGCTGGGCCAGGGGCTCTTCAGTAGAGTGCTTGCCTGGCATAGTAAAACCTCATGCTTCCTCCCTGGTGCTGCGGGAACCCAGGTCCACTGATGCTTGTGGCTTGTCTGCAATCCTAGCACTTAGGAGGCAGAGGCAGGAGGATTGGAAGTTCAGTGTTGTTCTGGGCTACACGGTGAGTTTGAGGCCAGCCTGGGATTCACAATACCCTGTCTCCCCAAATGGGTGGTGGGGCTGGACAAATGTTTTGGCTGTTAAGAGCACTTGCTGTTTTTGCCAAGGACTAGAGTTTGGGTTCCTATACCAAAGTTAAGCAGCTCACCATCACTTCTGGACAGAAAAAATACTAAAAAAGCAAAACAAAACAACACACACACACACACATGTTCACACATATGCATGCACATATGCACACACATGCACACACACACACATTCTTGAATCAGTCTCAGCAAAGCCATCAACACGTTCACATCATGAGTGGTCCTCAGTTTCAGGCAGACTGTGCTCATTTCCATGACCTTACATTGCCGCCATCTCCAACAGGCAAACAGTATCACAGGTGTCTCAGTCTTCTAGAGGACTTTGCCCATTTATCCATCTGATGTTAGATTGTTCTGTTCATGGTCAACTTCTTAATTAATTCTGTATTTGTATTTAATAACTCTCAGTTCAAAATTTCCTGCTGAACACACCGGTCTGTCTCATTGCTGACTTTCAACTCCCTGCCTCAATCCATCACAAGGCACCTTAATCTTTCTTGGTTTGCCTCAAATTACACTTGATATCAGCCCAACCTTGTCTTTGATAGCCTCACCTAGGTGATTTGCATGTAATAAACAAATTGGTCTTCCAGCGATTATTTCTAGGATACAAGGTCATAAATCAACCTAGAAATCACCTGCTACAAGAATCCTTTCAGCTAACGGAGATGAGAACCTGGTAAGGCTGAGTTTGTCTCTCAAACTTAATTTGTTCTTTAGAACCAAAGACTCTCATCGCTCATCCACAGTGAGTGTGAGATTCAGATCAGGAACGAAGTTCATGCTACACCTTTAGATTGTGTTGCCCAAGCAGAGAGTATGATAGATGCTTTTCACAGATAGCCAATAAGAAATATCTGTCTTCTCCATACATTGTTCTCCAGCAGTGTGTCTCCCTCCCCTTTGATGAAGATTTGTTTATAACTAACTTGGGCAGATAGAACACAAACTAGATTTACTTGGTGTCTTAGTCAGTGTTCTGTTGCTATGAAGAGACGCCATGACCATAGCAACTCTCAGAAAATAAATGGTTTAATTGGGGCTGGCTTACAGTTTCAGAAGTTTAGTTGACTATCATCATGGCGGGAAGCATGGCAGCACACAGGCAGGCATGGTGCTGGAGAGGCAGCTGAGAGTTCTACATCAGGATCCCCAGGCAGCGGGAAGAGAGAGCCACTGGGCTTGGCTTGAACTTTGGAACCTCAAAGCTCACTCCCAGTGACATACTTCCCTCAACAAGACCACACCTCCTACTATTTCAAATAGTCACCCCCTAAGCATTTAAAGATGAGCCTGTGGGGTCATTCTTATTCAAACCACCACACTTGGAAATAATATAAACTGTGAGGAATTGCCTCCATCATACTGGCCTGTAGGCATGTATTTGGGTCACTTTCTTGATTGATGATCATGCGGGAGGGCTTTGCCCACTGTGGTGGTGCCTCCCCAGGGCGGTGGTCTTGTGTGGTATAAGAAAGCGAGCAAAGCCAGGCCAAGGAAGCAAGTCAGTAAGCAGCTTTTCTCTGCACCTTCTGCTTCCGTTCCTGCCTCCAGGTTCCTGCAATGGCTTCCCTGGATGATGGACTCTAACCTATAAGATGTAATGAGCCCTTACCTCCCAAATTACTTTCTGTCATGGTGTTTATCACAGCAACAAAAGCCATGCCATGACAATGGCTGCAACAATGCAATTGGCCTCAGAGTCAAGATGAAAGAACATATTACAGTTTCTGCTCTCAACCTCCCATTCTGCTGCCCTGTGGAGAATCGTGGATTAGCCACCGAGCGGTGATCGGCTAGCCAGAGGGACAGGTTTTAGAGATACCTTATGTACCCTAGTTGAACCTCAGCTAAGAACAGTTGCATACCTACTACCCATATGTCAGCTGAGATCAACCAACTCCAGGTATTAACTCTCTTCTGAGCCCTGATAAAACTGCAGAATCAAACAAAAAACAAGAAGCGCTGTATTTGGGGAGAAATGAAACCCTATTTTTAGTGTTTTCACAGTGATGGACTTCTTTATATTAGTGGGTGTTGTTCCTCAGGTGCTCAATTAAAAACATTGAGACAGGGTCTCTCATTAGCCTGGAATACTCCAGAGGAAGGGAGACTGGCTGGGCATGGAGTCCAGGGGTCTGCCTGCCTGTGCTCCCCCAGCGCCGGGATATGAAGCCATGCTGCCATGCTGCCCATTTTTGACATGGCTTCTGGGGACGGCACTCAGGTCCTCTGCAAGAGTCGCAAGCCCTCTTCACCACTGAGTCATTTCTCCAGCCCTGGGAAAGACAACTTTTCAGTGAATCTATGCATAGTGCTCACAGCCACCTAGCCAGGGCTGGCTTTCTGAACCTAGGAGACCAGCTCCCATGCTATAAAAGAGCTGCAGTCTGATGATGTCTTTCTCATAAGGTGGCTGAGAGTTCAACCCGGGAGATAGGTGTGAAAGATGTGTGAGGCTGCGGGGATGGCTCTGTCGTTAGGTGCTTACCCCACAAGCACGCATCCGGACCCTAGTCTGGATCCCCAGCCCCTACCTAAGTGGCCAGGCATTGTGGCTCATGCCTGTAACCTTCACATGGGATAGAGGACAGAGACTAGAGGACAACTGGAGCTTGCTGGTCAGCTAGAATAGTCAGTCAATAAACTCCAATTTCAGAGACAGACCTAGCCCCAGAACATAAGGGGAAGAATAATAGAGGAAGACATCACCACTGACCTATGCCTTCTACACATGTGTACATGCATGAACACTATACACGCACATATACACTCACACACCACACACACACAGTCTACCCACCTACTCTCACACACCCACATAGACTGGTGACAGGAAATACCAATGAATCTCAGCTTTTAATGCCTGGCAAAGCTGAGGAACTATACTCTAAGAATGATCACTGCATACTCCACTATCACTTATGCATTCACTGAAATTAAGAATCACGATGTCTATTAAGAATTCTCTCAATGACACTCAACCTCACTGAAGCATAGGAAATAACTGAGAACTGTAATACTTGTAAGAAATGAAACAAAATGAGGCTAATGCAAATAAAAAGGAGTTACCTACCGGCTTTTCCCAATTAATTAGCATATGCACATTCAATTATTCATACCTTAGGGAACTCATTTAGGCAATCAGGTGTCCCATAAATATTCATTATTATTTACCTTCAGTGTTCAGTCCTTAGGATTGGAAATTGGCAGTGTTTTCTCAATATATTTCACAACTGGTTGGTTTGAAAAAGATTACCTGGGACTAAACTCATATGTCATTAATGGTGAGAATGATGTGCCCCACGAATGCTGAATTAACAGGGCCTGTTGTCTACTCCTGGGTGGGGCTCTTTCATCCACCTGAAAGGCCCACATTCTGCCTGGGATGCCAAGTCTGAGCTGCGATTCTGACCTTCGCCCACTAGCATGCACTCTTTCACAGTTTTTCATGGGGAGTAGGCTGGGGCCCACAGGACCTGAGAGGGCTTCAGTGTGGTGGGAATTTATTGAAGAGCAGAAGAATGTGATTTGAAAATACGAATGCATTGTGCCACCAATATGGACATGACCTTGCCTAAGTGGCTCCTCAGTATCTTAAGAACAGCCTTACAGCGGCAGTGTGTGGGGGAAGGGTGGGAAAATCAGAGTGGGCGAGACAAATTTGTAAGGCCCAGTGCAACAGGAAACCGCTGGCCCCTCTGTTTAATAGAGTAAGCCGTTTAGACAGCCGCGGTCAGTCTGTCTGTGCCTGGGGTCTGTGTGACTGCAAGTGTTCTATGCCCTCGGAGCTGGTCCTGAGTGGAGAACACAGGTGACCGTCTTCCTGATTGCCTGGTTGTGAACAGATGACCTTATCAGAAGGAAGGGCTGGAGAGATGGCTCAGCACTCAAAAGCGACTCTCTTGCAGAGAACCTGAGTTCGTTTCCCAGCCCCTGTGCCAGGCAGCTTATAACCTCCTGTAATTCCACTTCCAGGGGATCCAATGCCCTCTTCTGAGTTCCCTGGGCACCTGCATGCACATGTACACACACACACACACACACACACACACACACACACACACACACACACTACATACACACAAAAACAAAAACAAAATCCTTATAAAAGAAGAGAGGGATGGAAATGATGTAAATACAACACATGAAATTCTTTAAAAATTTAAATACAAAACCCCAGGATGAAAGGCGATTTGGCCCTTTGGAAAACGTACTTTTGTGTCACAGGCTGTCTTCTCCCTTTATGATTTGTGAGATCCTGTCCAAATCTGTGGATGCTCAAGACCTTGTGTGAAAGGGAGAATCGTTACCATACAAAACATGCACACACTCTTCTAGTCATTCCTAGGTCAATTATACCACCTAATGCAGCGTGAATGCCACTGAGCACTTGCTACACTGTGTTGTTTAGGGAGCATTGAGAAAGTCTATACATGTTCAGTTCAAATGCATTCAAAACATTTTTTAATTTTAAAATAATTTTTCTTTATTCTTGAGAATTTTACACAGATCTGTAACAACATATGATCATATCCACCCTACATTTCCCCGTCCAGCTCCCCTGACACACTCCTTCCAATTTCATATCTTCCCTCTTTTTTTTTTTTTGATAGCTAAGTCCAATTAGTGCTGCCCATATGTGTGTGGGTGGGGGCCGTCCACTGGAGTGTGGGAAAACTACCAGTGGCCACATCCTCAAAAAAGAATGATCCCTCTCCCCCTGCTTAAAAAGCATTTTCATTGAATTTTATTTATTTGGTGTGTGTGTGTGTGTGTGTGTGTGTGTATGTGTGTGTGTATGTGTGTGTGTGTGTGTGTGTAATAGAGAAGGGGAGGGAGGGAGGGAGAGAGAGAGAGAGAGAGAGAGAGAGAGAGAGAGAGAGAGAGAGAGAGAGAGAGAGAGACTCATGTGTTACAGGAACACTATTCACCCTGCTTTTTTCAGTCAGTGTTTCACTGGCCTGAACCCCACATATTTGGCAAGGCTAGCTGCCAAGCAAGGTCCAGAGATCCCCCTATCTCTGCTTGCCCAGCAGTGGGATCATAGGCATGTGCCCAGCATTTTACTTGGGGACTAGGGATTCGAACTCAGGTTCTCAGGCTTGTACAAGCACTTACAAACTGGGCCATCTCCTTGGCCCCTGTATTACATATTTCCTGAGTGTGCATTAAAGCTACTTTGCTATGTGCAAGAGCCTATGACTTCCAAAGGAGAGAAGAGAGGGGTGTGCAGAACTGCATCTTCCTTCCTACCGTGCTGGGCTGCGGCCTGATCTAACCCTTACCACACACCTCCAAACAGAGCTCCCTGTCTTCCTTCGGCAGGTAAGGAGATCAAGCTTAAAGAGGGTGAGTGACTTACATGCATCAAGGAGGACCACATGCAACTGAAGACCCAGATTTGTTCCTCACACTCCATCTCCCACCTGCTTCCCTGGCAAATTTTGTTTTGTGGGATGATACACCTGGTAGACCGAAATACAGCATGCGCATGGGGAGGGCGCTTTTTCAATCTCCAATAACTGTGCTTACCGTTAATGATTTGGCAACTGTCCTCAGCTCCCACCTATGGGAACAGGAAACCCCTGCAAGAACATTGTGCAGAGCAAGTCACAGATGCCATCCCTTGCCCTCCATGCTGCAGACAAAAGATCTTTTCATTGTGCCCAAACGGATACAGTCAGCAGAGCTGCATAAACTCATGGGACCATTTACTTTCAAAAAAAAAAAAAGAGCCAGTCTAAACTTTGGGATCCACAGTTGAAATCAACCCATCTGGTGCAGGACCAGTCATGAAAGACCCTTTGAGAAAAGAGAGGTCTTCAGAACTCAGAGTAGGGTCAAACTGCTTCCTTCATGTTCCAGTCTCCCCCAAAAGTATAAAAAATGAGGGGAGGGGCGTGGGGTGGGGGTATCATGAAATGGCTTCTTAAGAATGCTTTTTTTTACTTAATGGTAAGAGGACAATTCCGGAATGTCCCCACCATTGGATAGGCAGGAGCCCTTTGTTGGAAGCTCGGGGAAGCTACTTTGGTTGCCATGCAGACGGAATCTGTAGGAAGGCTGCTGCGGAGTTCCTTGAAGCCAGAGGCCCTTACAGCTAGCAAACAGCGTGAGCATTGGCCCAGCTTTCCCGAAGCTGGGGCTGCTCATTAGAGCCATCAGTTAACCCCTGCCCCTGCCGGTTGCCTCCTTATTGTAATTAATTTTATGGCCCCTTTAAAAAGAAAGAGAGAGAAAAGAAAAGGGAGACCTCGACATTTTATGCTACATTGCACAAGCAATTGAAAGTTGCAGGGAAAGAAGAAGAAAAAAAGACCCAACCACCAAATGTTTAGCAGGCTTTTCTTCTATTTCAAATGAGCAACCTATTTAAATCAATTATCAGCTCAAAATGAGCAAGCTGATCTAATTAGTCTTGGCCCCTGGGGGGTTAATGAATGAAAGGGGGTGTGGGGGGTAGATGTGAGCTTTCTCTGGAGTCTTTGGAAATGACCACACTGGCACACATCCCCTTCTAAGTGGCTAAGTCTTGGTGAATTACAGAGGTGGTGGGGTGCGGAGAGGGGGACTTAGTTGTTCCCTGGGCAGAGTGACTATGCCCAGCACAGTGGGTTTTTTTTTCAGCCAGTGTTTTTCCACACAGCGGTCATTAGCGTGTGATAAGTAGCTCAGAACTGCGAATAAATCAATGTGTGTTTTCTTTAAGCATGTTTGAGAGGGAGCAATGTATTGACTTCAGAAGAAAAAAATGCTATTGAGTGATGACAGCTCCAGGCCCGAGTCTCTCAGCACAGAGAAAGAACCTCCTCTCCACTCTGCCCCAGTCAGGGTGTGCCCTTCATGAATTAAGGATGGCCCCTGGACATTAATATAGAGTTAATCAAGGAACTAATATAAGGAGGCAGCCCCGGAAAGGAACAATAAGTTGGGGCTGTGTTCAACTGAAGGTCTCAAGTTTCCCCGGAATTTTTTTTTAAATACATCTTTTCAAGCATTCCTCTGTGCAAGGAAGGAGTTATTTGCTTTTTGGGTTCTGACATTTCTTACCCCAAATGTTAACTCTCTGGTAAATGTTACAAGTATTTATGGTTTGGGAATTTGATATCTGTTACTTTTTTGAATTTCTCTTTTCTGGTGCAAATGACATGGGTTTGGAGGTGTGGTGGCCCAGCTCCAAAGCCTCCGCGGGTGACCTTGGGTGACTTTCTCACCGGTTCTGGTTCTCATCTTCCACACGGAGTTCATTTCGCCAGTTTATTTCAGGATCGTGGTGCCGTGTGTGTACCCGTGACTTTTGTTGTTGCTGGGACAAAAAACAAAACAAAACAAAACAAAAACCTGACAACAGCAACTTGAAGGGGGAAGAATTTATTCGGTTTACTGTTCAAGCGTGCAGTCCATCATGGCGGCAAGGCATGGCGGCCGAGGCGGGAGGCAGCTGCTCACATTTCGTCCACAGTCAGGAAGCAGAGAGCTGAATTCTGGGCTCGGCTCATCCTCTCCTTTTTATTCAATGGGGAACTGGTGATTGCTGCTTAAGCTTGTTGGAAGTGACTCTGGGAACAAGGAAACCCTTTCTGTCTCCCCTAAAATTCCCCGTCCTGGGGTAGGAGGGCTCCCTAACTCTGTAACAAGAAGAAAAGAAAATAACAAACAGGTGAGATTATTGAAAACACCGTGTCTTTGAGACCAGCTAGAAGGTCAACCATTTCCAACAGAAGTCAGTAGTGTTTGTGCCCGGATATAAAAATGCCTGAGAGAGAAACCAAAGTTCAGGGAGCTCAGACACAGAAAGAAAGCTTTAACCGGAACTCCTGCTCACTGCCTCAACTTCCCCAGCTGTTTTCAGCTGGAAGATTACCATCTCACCATGATTTGATGACATTCTCTGTCTGCTGCCATTTGTCCTTTTACTTCAAAGCCTCGCTGGAGGGAATGCTATGTCCTGTGTCTGCCTGAGACTCTCTCCTCGGCTGACTTTCTGAACCAGGTTTCCCTGGCTGATTTCTGTTGGATGTTTGTAAGCCCTTGATTTAATGAGAACTTTTGTTTGCTCCCCCGATCCGGCTTCGGCATCACCTATGCAGGATTTTGTAAGTACTTTGATGATGTTCTGCTATCTAGCTTGTTTCTCTCTATCTGCTAGCCCCTGGTTGTTTTTTTTTTTTTTTTTTTGTTGTTGTTTTTGTTTTGTTTTTAACTTTTGCTTATATATGCTTAATAAACTCACTTGTTAAAACCTGAAAGCATGGCTATTACAGACCATTCTCTAGACCATACAGAGCAGTTTTGCTCACATTTAAGAGGGTCATTTGCCGGACGGTGGTGGTGCACGCCTTTAATCCCAGCACTCGGGAGGCAGAGGCAGGCGGATCTCTGTGAGTTCGAAGCCAGCCTGATCTCCAAAGCGAGTTCCAGGAAAGGCACAAAGCTACACAGAGAAACCCTGTCTCGAAAAACCAAAAAAAAAAAAGGGTCATTCTACCTAATTAGCCCAATCTAGAAAGTTTCTCACAGACATGCACTGAGGTTTTTTTTGTTTTTGTTTTTGTTTTTTGTTTTTTTGTTTTTTTTTTTTGTTTTTGTTTTTGTCTTCTAGATGATTCTAAATACAATCAAATAGACAATCAGCTTTAATCACCACACCGTGTATGAAGGCTGTCAAGGTACATGCCCTGCCTCTCCTTCATTCGAAAAGATGAGCCAAAGGATGTTTTGGTGAAGGGTGGAAGTGACCTTGAATCTTTCAAAAGGAATGCAACGAGAGCGTGAGTTATTGCAGGTTGAGTTTTCTTGAACTAGCAATGATGCTGAATCTCAGGAATCAAGCTTTGGCTTCCTATTCAGGATGGAGAAGAGGCTGAGGATGCAGCCCCATCTGTTGAGAGCTTGCTTACCATTGCACACATTTCTGAGTTTTATCTCCAGTACTGCACAAACAGGGTGTGGTAGTACAGGACTATAATCCCAACATCTAGGCGATGAAGGCGGGAGGGCCAGAAATTCAAGGTTATCCACAGTGACAAAGCCTGGGCCACAGGAGAGCCTGCCAGAACTAATGTATTGGGAAAACCAAGGCAGACTCCTTAACCATTCTCTCTGATTGTTTCTTTGGATGTAGCCACTGAACATTTTTGGAACAGAAATACACACGTGTGCATGTGTACACATGTACACATACATCCAGAGATTATCTATCTATCTATCTATCTATCTATCTATCTATCTATCTATCTATCCATCCATCCATCATCTATCTATCTACCTATCATCTATCACTATCATCTATCTATATGTCTGTCTGCCTGTCTGCCTGTCTGTCTATCTGTCTAACTATGAGAAGCTGAAAAGAGTCACTGTCATTAGGGCTTGAGCAGGCCCATTACAACCAAGGAGGCCTTCAAAGCTGCTTGATCTGAGCCTGTGTAGGAAGGAGGTGATGACCCCCCAAAACTAAACCAGGACTTAGTACTAGATACTGAAGAACTACCTTCCCCAACCAGTTCCTCTGCCCAGCCCCTATGTCCTGTTTTTGTGTTGTTGTTTTGTTTTGTTTTTTGTTGTTGTTGTTGTTTTTAACTTGACACAAGCTAGAGTCATCTGGGAAGAGGATCCTCAATTGAGAAAATGCCTCCATCAGACTTCCTGTAGGCAAGTCTATAGGGAAGTTTCTTGATTAATGATTGATGGGAGAGGGTCTAGCCCATTGTGGACAGTGCCACTCCAGGCAGGTGGTCCTAGGGTGTATAAGAAAGCAGGCTTAGCAAGCCATGGGGAACAAGCCAGTAAGCAGCAGTCCTCCATGACTTCTGCTTCTGCTCCTGCCTCCAGATTCCTGTCTTGAATTCCTGCCATGATTTCCCTCAGTGATGGAGTGTGACCTTCGTGTTTTAAGATGAGATGAATTCTCTCTTCCCCAAGTTGCTTTTGGTCATGATGTCATCCTAACAAAAGAAACCCTAACTGAGACACCCACTGTACTGCCCAGCATCAATGGCCAAAGAGATTTGGGAGGCATTGGAACCTTCAAGGAACCTCCTTGAAGACCTCTTACTAATAGATTGGTCTATATAACAAGATTTCTCATTGCCACAGAATATCAATGCCCTTGGTATGATACTAAAGGCAAAAGAAAGCTCAGTGTGTGTGTGTGTGTGTGTGTGTGTGTGTGTGTGTGTGTGTGTGTGTGTACACATATGTCCACACATTCGGGGAGTGCATGTGGGAGTGTGTTTGCCAAGGTGTGAGTGCAGAGGTTGAAGAATAACCGCAGATGCCAGTCCTTATCTTCCACCTCATTTGAGACAGAATCTCTGTATTTTTCGTAACCATCAAATTTTCTGACATTTTCCTGTCTCTACCTCCTGTCTTGCAGCAGGGGTCCTGGGGACTTGAGCCTAGCTCCTCACACGTGATGCCAAGTGCTTGTGCCCACCAAGCCATCTCTGCAGGCTCCAGTCTTTATCCAATGAAATAGCCCTATTAGGAAATGCTTTTCATGGCACTTTGGTGCTCCTTTCAATAATTCCCCAGTCTCAAAGAGGAGAGATACTCACCATGTCTGCCCAGAAGGTCTCACAAGGAATCACGAAGTGCCCTGTTGGAGATGAAAGTGGTGAAATTTGGGAGTTGAGAACAATCTGTAGTCTTGCACGGACCAGGCTTGTGCTCTGTGTGACAAAGAGTAGGCGTGGGAACATTCAGGAACAAGGGTAAAGAAACATTGGGAATCGGTGGCTATTTTTAGAGACACTGAAAGACAGAGAGAAAGGGGAAGCGGGATCTTTTACAGTCAGGAAATGCAAACTTTGTAGTTCGTCCTGGTTTCAACAAGAGTCCTCACAATGATTTATTCAATTAACCTCCTGCCCAGGGCCCCTCCCCTCCTTGAAATAAGCACTCTGAGAACAACAATTATAACTTTGCTAAGAGAAGCTGAGAAAATAGCAAGGGTTTCTTTTTTTTTAACTCACTATTGGAGTCTGGTAATTTTTAAACATATAATTACCTCTTTTATTATACTTTGATTAGATTAAAATTAATGCATTATTAAGTCATGTTCTGTTCAACCATCTAGGCTGCTGTATAGACACAGATAGCAAATCCTTTTTTCCCCCTTCCCCAGGTCTAAGTTAATTAAATTCCCTTTAATTATAATTTACTAAAAAGCTTCACTTTTGCCACTATTATGTCTTTTGAACTTTGAAATTCAAAAAAAAAGAGAGAGACAGAGACAGAGACAGAGAAGAAGAGGGAGAAGGGGGAACCTTAAAATGGTCTTTTAGAGGAGAAATGAACTGTCAGCGAATTCAGGCAAAATTAATTATTTCAGCTTGATAAACCTTTTCATCTATTTGACTCCTTATACAGAAAAGCCAATTAATAATGTCAAACATGCTTTGCCTCCAGGGACCCGCAAGTTCTAATGAGTCTGTTTACCGCGGAGTGGCTACCAGAATGAGCTTCATGGAGAAATTTTCCAATCGTGCCACACCTGTCAAGCACGCTCTCATTATCTGCGCACCAAGGGCAAACCTCACTTTGTCAGGAGTGGTTTTCGAAGGACTAACAGATGCCTAGGGAGCTTGCACGACTGTCGGCCGGAAGAAGAGTCACTTAATTACCAATCAGAGTGGCCAGGGTGAATGCTTAATGCTCTTGAGCTCCCGCCTCTCCAGTGTGCTTCTCCGCATGCATCTTATCGCTGACCCAGAGTCTCGGTCCTTCCTGGTGCCCAGTGCTCCTCGACCCTGACCCCTTTCTCCCGGGCGCTTTGAGGTGATGATGGATGAGGTGTCTCTGGAAACAGTGATTAATCACATGCATTGTACCACAAGTGAGGCCGTGTGGGACTTTGCTCCACCTGCATGGGAGCTGATAATTATTTCTTTGGGAGCGATGGGGCCTGTAGTGGAAGGTGTCGTGTAGCGGTTTCCTCTTAGATAAAACCTTCCATTTTGGAGGGAATCTTCTCTAGACACAGGATGTCCTAAAGGGAGGTAAAGTACTCCTCCATCCTGCAGGAAATCTTGTTCTTGGGAAGTAAGCAACTCAAAAGCTTCAGGAAGTCCCTGAATCTGACTAGATTCATTAGGTTTCCACATCTCCAAGCAAATATAAGCAGTGAAGAAAGCTAAGAGATGCTCTCAGACCAGATCAACCTTCTGAAAGAGGCAGAGGCCTGTTGAGCTGCCTGTAAGAGGCTCAAACCAACTGAGATGCCTGGAAAAGACACCCTTTAGCCTATTTAGCTGTCCTGGGGCTGTGCAGTGAGCTCCAGGTTCCCAGCTTTGTCAGCTGTCACCCATGCTGGGGTGGGCTTTGGTGAAGAGCTGTTTTTGAGTCACTTCTGTTCCTGTAAGTAACCCCTCACCCATATCCTGTAAGTAATGCAAGTAAAACTCATTGGCTCACCAATTTGGATTCTGGCGGTACCCTTACTTTAGTCTATCATTAGTTCCCTATCGGTGTGAGCAGACGTTTGTTCTCATCTCCCCAGGAATATTATCAAACAACAGAAGGTGTTTCCATGGTCACCTCCTAATGAGACCCACTTGGAGCACCTATGTGCCTTTTTCGTGTATGCATGGTGAATGTTTATGCACATATTTATGTGTATGTGCATGTTTGGGTACATGTGCACATACATGTGCATGTGAAGCTCAGAGGTTGGCATCATGTGTCTTTTTCAATTGTACTCTACATTATGATTTCACTTTGTGTATATGTGTGTGTGTGGTGTGCATGATGTGGACATATACGTATGTGAGGGTGCACATGTGGGTAGTGGACAGAGGCTGACATCAGGTATGCTGTGGGATGTCTTTCTGTACGCTGTGAATATGTGTTGCTCTCATTGGTTGATAAATAAAGCTGTTTGGCCAATGGCAAGGCAGAATAAGGTTAGGCGGTACATTCAAACTGAAGACAGAGATGAAGAAGGGTGGAGTCAGGAGAGACACCAACCTACTGCCAAAGGAGCAACAAGATGCCAGCGGACAGGTAACACCACTGTCACGTGACAGCATATAGATGAATAGGAATGAGTTAATTTAAGATGAAAGAGCTAGTTAGCAAGAAGCTAAAGCTATAGGCCATACAGTTTGTAATTAATATAACCTCTGAGTAATTATTTTATAAGAAGCTGTGGGACCGCAAGTGGGAGAAATTCATCCATACTGCTGGGCAAGGCAGGACCGGAGAAACTGCCATCTGCACAGGTATCTTCATTGCCTTTCACCTTATATTTCAGCAGGGCTTTTCACTGAACCTAGGTCTGGCCAGTTTAGCTAGTCTAGTTAGCCAGCTTGCCCCAGAGAATCCCCATCTCTGCCTTTCCAATGCTAGGGTTACATGCAGGCTTTTATATTGGTTCTGAGTATCTGAACAAAGCAAGCACATTATCCACCAAGCCATTTCCTTAGCCCACACCACCTTACTTTTTGAGGCCGGGTCTCTTGCTGAATCCAGAACTCACTGAGTCAGCAAAACTGGCTGGCCAGCCACCCTCAGCAGTCCTCCTATCTTACCCTTCACAATGTGAAGACTGCAAGTTCCCAGATTTTGACACGGGTCCCGGGGATGTAAGTTCAGGTCCTTATGCTTGTGTGGCAAGCACTTTACCGACAGAGCCATCTGCCCAGCCCCCTTGTGTCTCTTAGACATGGCAGATCATTTATGCAGGTGATTGACAGCAAGCAAGAGCTTCCCATCCCAGAAGGTGTGCATGCTTCAGAGCAGCACTTCCCAAATTTAAGGCACTGAGGATCTTGTTCAAACCAGTTTCTGACTCAAGTGCATCTGGAGAGACCTGAGGTCCTGCATTCTGAAGCTATCTCTGGTGATAGAGCATAAATATAGTAAGAAGACTGAAGCTAGCTGGGACCCAAGACCTTGGATAAGCTGTCTAACTATTCTGGGATTTTGGTTCCTACCTCTACTCTAGAAGACTCTGTTCCTCTCAGTGCCTGTAGGATGCTGCAGAAGCTCTGCCAGGAATGTACCGCCATCCTCTCTGCTTGGCCCGTTCTCCATCTCCACCCGCTGGTTGCCTTGGCTACATTGGGCTACATCCCCAAACCAAGAACCCACCTCCTTGAACCCTATGTTCTCTGTCCTTTGTAACACTCATCATCATTTATCCACAATTACAGAAGCTTCTTCCTGCATTTTGTTTAGATTTATTCTATTGCTTTCAAGTGTGTGTGTGTGTGTGTGTGTGTGTGTGTGTGTGTGTGTGTGTGTGTGTGTGTTTAGGCTAGAGGCTGATGTTCATCATGCCAGAGAAAGGTAATTTGCAAAGCAGCCTGGTGTACCAAATTAGGGTACTCATATGAGAATCCTGAAATCAATTCCAAGGCTATCGTTTATGAGCTAATCATCTATTATTATTTTGCTTCCATTTCCTCCCAAGATGGATCAAGAACATTCATCCAACTGATATTAGTTACTTTTCTGGTTGCTGGGGTGGAATACCTGCCAAAAAAGAAAATTAAGAGAGGAGAGGTTACTGTTCGGTTCATGGTTCAAAGGCGAGGTGACAGGAACCCGAGGCAGTGGCTCTCATCATATCTACCTTTAAGAAACGGGGGAAGCTGAATGTTGATGCTCAGCCCACGTCTCCTTCATGTGCAGTCGAAGACCCTAGCCTGGGAAACTGAGCCACACACATTTAGGGGGAGTTTTCTCATCTCAGTCAACCTAACTTAGGGAATGGCTCACAGATAGGTCCAGAGGTTTGTCACCTGACTGATTCTAGACCCTGTGCTTTCTCTTGCTAAAGTAAGTAAGCATGGCGTGAGCTTTAGAAGATCTTGTAGAATTCCTGTCTTGACCTTTCATCTTAAAACTGACCTCTCATTTAGATATTGTCCCTGTGTCGGAACAAGTGGATGAGATAGACACGAAGAAACCAAGGTCTTGGCGTGAGGAAGATCCTAGGAAAGGTTCCATCTGTTGTCCCCCTAGTTCACAACATTTGTTTTTATTCCAGGTGTCAACTTAAAGGCAACACATCATACCTCCAGGTGGCCCACCTTGGGCAGATTGGCACTAATTCCACACTCATGTATGCACCAAGCTTGCCTCTTTTTAGAAAGTGTGGAAGCTTTTCTCACTTTTCAAAAGAATGTAACCCTCATCCTTCACAGCTTTCCCAATGCATTACTGAGCCTGTCCGACACTCTGGTGAGCCTGTGAACATTTCTGAGCCCCGCAGAGTGTGGTCCAAAATGGCTGGTGGAGAAGTTAGTGCTGAATTCTTGCTATGTGTCTGTTTAGTGATTCTCAGAGAGTCCTTCCCTTAGCATTCTTTTATCAAAGCATGGAGGCTGGAGGTGGGTGACTCTCATGCCCTGTAGTTGGAGAATACCAGCTTGGGGATGCCACAGTAAAGTGGTATTTAGTGTCTTATTGCTTTGCCGAGACAGAAGTAGAACCTTCACTCACTTCACAGGGCTAGGGTTGCTCATAAGTCACTCCTAGAGATTTCAGTGCTGCATTCCTAGGATGTAGTTGGAAATACTGTCTCACGAGTGCTATGGAGGTCAGTACGAGATACACTTACTGAGTTCTCATCCATGCTTTATCTAATGGAGACCTCCCCGAACCCTACCATCTATCTTTTGTTGATGGAACAAAGCACAAGGCACAGAGCAAATTCCCATTGGAACTGACTCCCTGAGACTCGCCAGCTATGCCATCAACATTTCTTGTTCTAGTTGTCTCACTAAATAGGAAAAACTTTGATTATAGAAAATTGAAGAGTGCTAGCACATGAATCGTTAGAAATCTCACACCTGGGAGATAATCATTGCTGACACTTTGTATTAAACATATCCACCTCATTTTTAAGCAGTTGAATTTTTTAATAGGTGCTGGAGAGATGGCTTAGCAGTTAAGACTGGACATTGCTTTTGCAGAAGACCTGAGTTTTGTCTCCAGCATCTCTGTCCAGTGGCTCACAACCACCTGCAGCTCCAGCTCTAGGAGATCTGTTGGCTTCTGCTGGCCTCCATTGGCACCTATATTTGTGTGCACATTCACACACACATGATGAAAATAATAAAAATGAACTTTTAAGCTATGTTTACAAAGTAAGATTCTATAAAATATCTTTTGATCTGTTCTTCAACCATGAATCTATCCTAACTACACTGTTGTTTTGTTATGTGTTTCTCTACAAGGTCATGTCTAGTGATTACAAGTAAAATTCCAGTTTCAATTTCATCAGAATATACTGAGAGAGACTTTATTATGTGATGAGATTGTACAATGATTTAGGGCACTCCCAAAATTTTGCTATTATGAAGGATTGCATAACCAGCATACAAAATAATCTTCATGCACATCTGTTATTAAATTAAATTTTATAAGTAATTTCAGTAGGCTAAACCTAAAGCACTGACATTAGTAAGACGTTTGGTACACGTCATCAAGTTGCTTAACAAGGAAGGAATATCAAACCCGCAGTAGTAGCATAGTGGTATGCTCACTTCTCACCACGTTGACCAGTGTAGGTGTTAGGACTTTCAAAACTCTTGTTAGGTCTTTTATTTTGAATTAAATGTGGGACTCCAGGGATGATTCACTCAGAACTGCCTAAGGAAAGCTTGGTGGGAAACATGTACATGCTCATTAAAAATTTCACGAGGTTCCCGGACACTCAGAGAGACTCATACCCTAGTCACTGTACTGGTGAAGTTCCGAGAAGCAAGAAACATTCTCCCCCAGCCATGACTTTGTAACCATCAAGGCAGGTAGGGTTCAGGGGGTGTGTTCCTGTTGGTCTACTGTGACTCCTAGAGTCCCTAGAGGCAAAGTCCCAGAGAGGAGGCCCTGGTATCCAGTCAGTACGATATGGAGCTGTGCGGCTATGTGCCTCAGGAGGTGGCTGGGGCAAGACTATGCAGGCTGCCAGGAGTCAGCCCATAGTCACGCCATTTTCAGATCTGTATGAATGAAGGGTGTACTCTCTGGGTGGGTGTCCCTATCTGGGTGTTACCCCTATTGCTGGTGTGTGAAGCCCTCTACACCAGTGCCATGATACAACCCTTCAGGTTGTTGTTAAGGTCACTGAGACCTCAGGTCCCATAGTGAGTGATCAGGTGGGAACCCTGAGACACAGCACCAGCAAGAGTAATCTAAAGCGTGTGTTTTCCCCTCCCCTGGTTTTAATGTTCTAATTACCATGCTGTTGAAGACCCCAACTTCTCTGGCTACCTCAGAGCCTCCTGTTTGCTTTAGGTTCTGCATTTAAGGCTGTGACTGTCAGAAAGCCACTCAGCAGTAGTGTGGTAGGACATTATTTTTCACACATCTATCTGTGCTTCTTTCAGGTGAGAATGATACTTGACTTTCAGTATTATGTCTTGATTTATTCACATTATATATTTGTTCATATTGTATGTTTCCAACTGATAGGCCAAAGGAAATTTAGGAAAGAGAGGAGGAGGAGGAAGAGGGAATGGATGATGGGCATGAATTGGGTCCAATAATTTGCAAACAGATGCTTAACTCTTTCCTGTCTGACAATGGAGATGAAGACCCAATGAGGAACTTGAAGGTCTACAAGGTCTATGTAATGACAGAAGAGTTGAACAGAGAGAATCTAGGCCATATGCTGTAGTCTGGGTAGACGTCATCTACTAGGTCATGTGTGTGTGTGTGTGTGTGTGTGTGTGTGTGTGTGTGTGTGTGTGTGTGTGTGTTGCATGCATGTAGGCCAGAAGTCAACCTCAAGCATTATTCTTGAGGATGGCCATCCATCTTGTGTTTGGGAGACAGTCTCTCCAGAACACTTGGGGGCTCACTGATTTCAGGAGGCTGGGCAGTTAATGAGCACTAGGGACCCCACTTTTTCTGTCTGCCCAGCTCTGAGATTATGAGTGTGTGACACCATTTCTGGTTTTATGTAGAGATCGAAATTGGGTTCTCATGTTTATGCAGAAAGAATTTCATGGAGCAAGCTCCCTCCCCAGATCTCTTCTGTACCTAGAGCTTTATGCAGATCCCAGGGCCTCTTGGGGACTCTAGACATTTGGCAAAGGCTCTACACCCTGTATGTGGGAGGGAACTCTCTTCCATATGCAGTACTTCTCAGGTTCTTCTGCTTAGAAACCTGGGATATTCCTCTTCTCCCTTTCCCATTGGAATTGCCACTGAGGCTATGCCAAGTTTGATGTCATTTTTCCTGATGAGAACCCTGTTTTGGAAAGGTCTTCATTTTATGAAACAAAATGCTGTTAAAGCAGGGGAAGATCTTCACCTAATGTTCAAAGTGCCATCTTTCCAAATTTTCTCTTCTAAATGAGAACAAACTATATGTGTATGGTGATACACTATTACACTTTAGTTAATATTGATATGTTCTAAAATATCACACAACAGATCCTGCAGAAGAAGCCAGTGAGAGAAGATTCCTTTCCATGGTGTGGTTTAGTACAGTAATTACCACTAATCACAGCAGTAATGAACCCCACTCACCTAAAGCTACAAACATTCAAATAATAGCCCACAGACTCTGCAAGGGTGTGCTGCTTTTACAACTCAAGATCATGTTCACGACATGAGCTCATTAGGTTTCCACACCAGATGGGCGGGAGGGGTCCTGTGCAGCAACTGGTCCCATTTCAGGCAAGATGAGAAGACGCTGAAACTGCCTGCTTAAGGTCATACACAACATCAGTGGCCAATGAGAACAAGATCTGAATCCCAGCCTTGTTGGGTCTGCATCTTCTTTAGAGTACTTGGACAACCTCACATGGCTTCTTTTTGCCCAGCTATGAACATTTAAGTTTGATTCTCCTGGGGTTTGAGCATAGCACTACATGAACTGGGCATGAATGAACACCTGTAATATAATTACTCTACAGAATAAAGTACACAAACTTGTCTTGAAAAGAAAAAGAACAACAAGAAAAAATTCACAACAACCAGGGGTTGCGAGATTGTTCAATGTTCAAGAGCAGAGGACTCCATGACACCTGTCAACCCTGCCTTCCCACCATGTGGTCTTACCTTCTTTCATCTCTTGTGTCCATCCTCATTAGGGTAGGACAGACTCCAGAGAGCTATGCAAAACTGAGGCAGCTTTCTGCAGGTCCCCCCTGTTCTGAAATCAGGTCCAGACTCCTCAGGTCTCTACATGGTATATAGATGTTAAGATTCTTTGGTGGGGGATACTGTTCCCAATCTATGTAGATGTGAGTTGTGAATGATGAAAGGCATATATCATCCTGCTTATGAAGGACACCTTAATAAGCCAAGAGTAATACACAACCATATATCTTTCCAGATGAACATATGTAGGTCTTAAATCAGCTTCCTAGACACCGCCCCCCATCACAACTGAGGGTCATCAAATGGCCTTCATCACGAGACAGCGTAGCGTGTGACCAAAACTAAAACTTCCTGTCTCCAATTTCCTGTCATTTCGATGTGATTTCCCTTTGGTCCTGTAACTTCAACCCCAGTTCCTCAGGAGAAAGACAGTCTTTACCTTGGCTCACTCCTCAGCCCTATAATAAATAGTTGATATCTTAGTGTTTTTATGGGGCTGCCTTGCCCTCTGCGAGGATTGCAAGCTGCCACACATTCCCTAGACGTCTGTAGATGATGCCCCTTTTGTTGTCAAGGAAGCCAACACTGTCAGTCATTTTAACTTTTAATTAAGATGTTCAGAAAAAAGAAAAGCCTATAAAAGATTCTGGATAGTTTATAATTAATGTTTCTTGAAGTAGAGACCTGTGTTTGCCTCCATATTAACTCGGGGACATTTATGTGCACGAGTCTCTAACCTGTGATTACACTTCCGTCCACACAGTCTACGGGCCCTTTTCCAGCTCCTGAAGTCAGCCTGGCAAACTGTTCTGGCTATACTATTTTTTAAAGATTTTTATTGGCGCATTTAATACAATAATAATATTTCATTATGGTATTTCCGTGCATGTATACAATTATTTTGATCATATTCACCTCCCTTACTCCTTCCTGTCCTCCTCCTGCTCATGTTGACCCCTCTCTCTTTTCCAATGAGTTCCCCTATTTGCCTGGCTTCTTTTGTGATCCAATGAGATTAATTGCTTATAGTAGCATGGACAACTTATCTGTGGCTACACCACTGAAGAAAAATCTCTGTCTCTCTCTGTCTCTGTCTCTCTGTCTCTGTCTCTCTCTCTCTCTCTGTCTCTCTCTGTCTCTGTCTCTCTCTTTCTCTCTCCGCTGTATTATTCAATTTGTTCTCCATATGATTCTAGAATATAGAAAACAGTATCTTCCCTTCCTTGGTTTCAGACATTGTTTAAGTCAGTATTTTAAAGAACACGAATCTGAGGGCATTCCAGTGTCAAAACACTTTGAGAAATAATCCCTGCCATGTCCCGTTCTTGGATATCTCCAGTGCTTGTTTGCCTTCAGAAAATATGAGAATTCTGCAGTGGATGGTAAGAAAACTGCTTAATACTGTGTAGTTGCATTTTGCCAAACTTGTGGGCTTATCTACTGATCCTGACCAATACACGAATGAGTAGTTAAATATGTGTGTAGTTGTATGGTGACTTGGAAGTCAAAGTTAACCCAGAAGAAGTCAGGTGAACAGGTCCTCCTGTGTCCAAGCATACCCCATCTATCAGGCAAAGCAGTCATATGCCCACCCAGACCCAAAGAGAGAGAGTTTAGACCCTCTAAAATCTTGAAGAATAAAAGATACATATGGCATTTGTATAACAATGGTTATTTTAGGGAATATAATACAACCCGTGTGTCTAAAGAAAATGCAGTCATTTGAAAAAGTGGCTTCAATTTATTTGATGCTTCTTCCTTCAAGGCTTGAGACCAATGTCCTGACTCCTTGAGTCTGAATGGGTGTGTGACTGCTTCATTAACACCTGAATGTGCTCTGGATACAGAAGGACCTGCCTCTGTGGCTTCTCCCAGGTCAGTCTTGGAGTTCTAGCCCACCATTTACATGTCTAAAACTCTTATAACTAACGCATGGTGGGGATGTATGAAAGGGTGAAGCTGAGCTGCTTCCAGACATCCTTTCAAGGTGAAGTCCCCATCCTTCCTTTCAGACCTGGGGGTGGGTGTCTATGCTCCCTCTCCTAGGGTATAGATGTGCTTCTGACTGCTACATCAGTAGAGCAGTGTATTTGAACATAGAAGGACCTGCTCATCTGGCTTCTGCTGAGTTAACTTTGTAGTTCTAAGCCACCAAGATCTAGACCCATGAGATCTAGCTTATCAACTAGCCAAATATCACAAAGACCTACATTGCTGTCATTTAGAATGGAAGGGCCACAAAAGGAGATCTGTTTGAATTTATTTTTAAATAATTTTAATTTTATATTAACATACATTAGTTGTACAAAATGTGAATTTTGTTATTTATTTTAATTAATGTATTCTTGTGTACATCAAAGAAAAACTTGTTCAGTAGGTTCTCTACTTTCACCATGTGGGTCCCAGGGATTAAACTCAGGTTTTCAGGCTTACCAGCAAGCACCTTTACCTATGGAGTCATCCTGTCTGCCCTACTGCGATATTTCCAAACGTGTCCATAATATATTTTGATCAAATTCACTTGTATCACTCTCCCTTGTTCTCCTCCTTCCACCTGCTGGTTACCTTCCTCTTCTCAAATATCTCCCTTGTACTTTCATGTCTTTAAAAAAAAATCCAGACTTTGCATAAGAGAGAGAGAGCTCATAATATTTGTCCTCATGGGTCTGCTTATTTTGTTTTTCATGGAGATCTCCAGTTCCATCCATTTTCTTGCAAAAGATATGATTTTATTATTCTTATTTATAGCTGAAAATATCATTTGTTCCTATCTATATACGTACATACACATACTTTAAAAAAAAAAATCCATTCATCTGCTGATGGGCACCAGCACTGGTTCCATAACTTGGTTGTCTTGACTAGTGCTCAGACAAAACAGAATATCTCTGCTTGAATGTCTAACCCACAAAAATGTGAGCAATAAGGGTAACTCTTGGTTGAACCTCTAACTTAATGATTAGTGTGCTACATCAAAACAGAGGTGGCAGAGAAATCTTAGTGTCTTGTGCCAGAACCCTCCGAGGGAACAAGAACTCCGCTGAAAACAGGGGAGTTGACCAAGCATCAGCCCTTCAATGAGGTCTGAAAGATGGAGTCATGGTTCAGCAAATGCATAACTGGGAAGAGTGGGATGGAAACAAGGAGGTCTTTGGAGCGTTGGATATCATGTTTTCTTTTGCTAGCTATGGTTAAGTTAGATAGGTGTACCACCTTTGAGGCATAGACCTGAGTCTTCTGGCTTGTGCCTTTGTATGTTGGAAGTATGTGATTTTATTTTTGATTTTCCAGGAGTTCATGGTTAAGAGTAAAGGGGTTTCACAGCTACTTGATGAGCTAAGAAAGCAGAGGGTATGATGCAGACACCAGCAAGAAAGAGGTAGAGGGAGTTGGCTGAAGAAGAAACTCTACAGGGAGCCTTGGCCACAGAGGGAATGGTACAACTACTGCTGTAAAGACAAGGCTGAGCAAGAGGGACTAGCCCTCTGTCTTCATCCTTGTGGGGTTTTATTTTTAGTTATTTGTATGCATATGGAACTGTGTGTAGGTATATGCATGTTAATGCAGGTGACCATGGAGGCTAGAAAAGAGCATTGGATCCCTAAGACCTGGAGTTACAGGTATTTTGTAAGCCACCTAATGTGGGTGCTGGGAACCAAACTTGGGTCCTCCATAAGAGCAGTATGCACTCCCAATTGCTAAGCTATCTCTCCAGCCTCCATTCTTCTGTTTGTTTGTTTGCTTGCTTGCTTGATGGTAGCTTACTGTGTTAGTCAGGGTTCTCTAGAAAAACAGAACTGGTGTATTATTTAATCAAGTGGCTTAGGGGCTATGTTCTGACTGTTCCAACAATGACTGTCTCCTGACAGAAGGTCCAAGAATCCAACAGTTGTTCAGTCCATGAGGCTAGATGTCTCAGATGGTCTTCAGCATATGTGCAAATCCTGAAGAAGTAGGCTCTAAGGCCAGTGAAGGAATGCACTTGTCAATGAGTCAAGGGCAAGCAGGCAAAGAGTAAGCACTCCCCTCTTCCATGTCTTCTGTATAGAATGCCACAAGAAGGGCTATCCTAGATTTAAGATGGGTCTTCCCACCTCAAATGATCCAATCAAGACAAATTCCTCACAGGTGTACCCAGAAGCTTGGGTTCTAGTCAATTTCAGATGTAGTCAAGTTGATAACCAAGAATAGCTGTCTTGCTTATGTTCAGCAAACTTCCATGAAGAATCAATTGACAAAAGTTTTAACTCTGTAGTTCCCTAAGAGCAGCAGAGTGGAAATGGAACCCAGGGTAAGGAGGAAATGAACAGTTCGAAGACAGTCATCATCATCGTCCCATCCATCTGAAAATCTCACCATTCCCCAGCTTTGTCTCCCAGCTGTACTGAGCCACCTAGAGCTTTCCAAATGCATCATTCTCTTTCATAATTTCATAGACGGATAGCCATTGTTCTTCATTCAATATATAATCATCACTCCTCATTTCCTTTAGAGAAATTACAAATAGTACGGTTACCAGCCTTACAGGTTGAAGCTCTCCTTGACTCTAGAATACCAGTGTTCACTCCTTGATGTGTTCTAGCCCTGCATCCTATTTACTTACTCTGTGAGTTACCAGGTTAAATGATAATGAGACAGGCATGGTGGTGCACGCCTTTAATCCCAGCACTCGGGAGGCAGAGGCAGACGGATCTCTGTTAGCTTGAGGCCAGCCTGGGCTGCAAAGAGAGTTCCAGGACAGCCAGGGCTGTTACACAGAGTCTCTTCTAGTTTATTTTATGTGAACCAGAATTATCTCCTCCCTTTTGAGACTGGTCTATGACTGTAGCTGAACAGTCTTAGCACCGCAGCTATGGTGATAGTACTGGGATGGGTTTATACTACAAGAATTGTATGGATTCATAGGATATCAGAAGATAGAGTGCTCTACATCAGAATAGAGCTCCTGATTGTAATGGTATCTCATGGAAAAAACCTGCTCCCAAAGCAAACCAAGTTAGATCAAGCTAGGGCAAATGTTAACAGAAATGGGCTCTTGACCTGGTTGGGTACTTTGATTAGTGTGCCCAAGGGTGACTAATCTTACATCTCTCAGATATGTGAGTCAGTCAGGAAATGACCACCTTCACACACACACTTTTAGTAAGATTCATTCTTAGCTATTGGAATTCAAAGTTTGATATCTTCCATAAAATCTACATTGCTCATTATGTTATTTCCATTGATACTAAATTTCATGCTCCTTGGACAAGAAAAAACGTGTCATAGAGTCTACTGATGAACTTCTGTTCATTCCTCCTGCTTTCCCTGTAGTTTGGTTTTATTCAAGTTTTTGCTATTTGGTTAAATGCATAGACTCTACAACAATTACATCTTGTACTGTGAATTATGTTCTTTACATGTTTTATGAAGAATAACTATTTGAGAAATGCCTGTTGGCTTGTATTCTTCACTATGAAATACCAAGGTCTCTATATCTGTATTATTTCTATTTTTAGTTTCTTGGCATGTCTTTGCCTACTATTTTAATTTTAAGCCTTTAAAAAATCTTTCAATGTTAGGTGATTTGTATCCAGATCTGAGTTGAATGTTGCTGTGGATGAATGTGAAAATCTATTCCCTCTAATTGATAGATAGTTTACAATTCCTGATGAGGTTGGGAAGTCTTTTACCTCAGCATTTTGGGTTATATTTATGCATGTATGTGTGCACATGGGTGTTTTATAAGCATATGTGTACATGTGTTTTATAGCATGTGAGTGGTTTGTTTTCTTTCTTTTTGGACATTCATCTTGCTATTTGAGTGGGCTCATATGTTTCCCCCTCTTTGGTTACACTCATTACCCTCCCACAAGTCTCTTCAGACAATATTTTTAATTTCCTTTTTATTAGATGCTATCTGTCTGCTCCTGCCTGCAAAAAATATTGAAACAAGGCAGTTCCATCCCCTGTCTGATTCCCTCCCCTTCCCACCTCAGCAAATATTCTCCTCCCAGTTGGTACTGATAAGACAATTAACAAGCTCATTTTTCTTTCTGTATATTTTCTCTCACCTGGACCATTTTTTTTAAAGATGCAGCACAGGCAGATTATTGTCAATCGTGTGAGCCATATTAACCTCCATCCTCATTACTTAGCCTCAGTTCTGTGGCTGAAAGCACCATGAAATACTCATCAGCATTCCATACACTTGTAGTTTTTCCAGTTATTGGGTAACCTGGAAGCTATGTTTTCTGAGTTATTGTAGCTAATAACCATTCACGTGGTTTCTATGTGAAGATGAGTTTGGCTGCATATAAAACCCTTGTCTCGGTGCTGCTCGTAGCCTTGGTCAGAGAAGCTTCTCTTTGCAGTGAATGCAAAATGCAGAGATCATGGTTGCTGGAGATTCTGAGACTCACTGGCTGTTGGGTACTCAGCTCTAAAGATGACATGTATCCCACCCACCCTAAGGCTCAGGGAACATCACAGAAGAGGGAGTGGAAAAACATGAAGAAGGGATTTGGAACATTCTGTTCTGGAGTCACTGCTGTTGTGAACATGACCTCAAAGTGGCTGTAGCTGCCTGCAATGGTTCTGCTCAAGAGTGAGCCTGTCATCAGTCAGTTGTGGATGGGGAAGGGCTCACAGGGATCTAACCCTTCCTGTTGTGTACACATGAGCTAACCCACTGACTTCCAAAGGCTAGTTTCCTCACTTATGGTCAGCTGGGTAACCCTAATTGAATGGAGTGGGTCACAAAACAAAAACAAAAAGACATGAATGTGAGAAAGGGACTTGTTAGGGAAGGTGGGGTAGATGTGGGAGGAAGACAAGAGTGGGTGGGGTAAGAGTAATCAGAATGCATTATATATGTGTATGAAATTGCTAAATAACAAATTTAATTAAAAAAGCATTGTCTTTGGGTTTGGAGAGGTATATCAGTTACAACTTCCTGTAACTCCAGGTCTGGGGGCCCTGATGCCCTCTTCTTGGCTCCTTGGTTCCTTGGTCACCATGCATACATACATGCACACATTCAGGTAAACACTCATACATATAAAAATATATTTTTAATAAGTAAATCTTAAAAAAATCATTAGTTTCTTCAGTGTGTTAGCGGTTATTTTCTTATATTTTGGTAAAAAAAATGTTGACAGACTTGAATCTAATGACAATCTAATTTTTCCCTTATATGTATCAAAAAAATACAAGGTCCATTTTGTGCCAGAACAGTACCAATTATTCTGTCTCTGTATAATTATTGGTGCTTTCCCAGCTTACTATCACAATAGTCTTAGGTCTGTTAATAAATGATTACATGGTCATCTAAACTATGGGCAGCAACATTCTAAAGCCTTGTGTCTTGGACTGAACGAAAAAGAGAAGCTAGCTGAGCAACCAGCATCATCTCTCTGCTTCCTGACCATGAGTGTCATGTGACCAGCCCATGCTCATGCCACCATGCTTTCTCTAACATGATGGACCATGTGATGGTTCAATTAAGTCACCCAGGAAGAGATTTTCAGTGAAGACTTGCCTAGATCAGGTTATCCCGTGATCATGTCTGGGAAAGATTGTCCCAACTGTCTGAATTAATGTAGGAAGACCCAGGTCATTGTGGGCAGTACCATTCCCCAGGCTTGGCCTCTAAACTGAAAAGACAATGAGAAAGATAACTGAGCACCAACATTGTTTCTCTTTGCTTCCTGACCATGGACACAAATGTAACCAGCTGCTTCCTGACCATGGACATAATGTAACCAGCTGCCTCAAGCTCCTGCCATCATTTCTTTTGCATCATACTGGACTGTACTCTCAACCAGGAGCCAAAAAATAAAGGACATCTTCCTTTAAATTAATTCTTGTCGAGTTTGGTCATGGCAATGAGAAAAGTCACAAATAGGCTGTCTTATCTGCAGTCCCACTAGGTATGAAATGTTGCAAGTTACTAGGAGATAAATCATCCAGAGCATCCATCCAGAAATGTGAGAAATTCATGTTCAAGTCCCAACTAGATCTCAGTGCAGCTGAGAAGTGTTTTGTGTGACATTTACTAAATCTGTGTTGTAAAGAATGGCACTACAACCATTCCTCAGTGCAGGCACTGTTAATTGAAAATCACGCACTGTTTTGTCTAAATACACACCAGGTAGAATCACTTTTATAGAAAAAAAACTCACTTGTAAGAAAAGGGAAGAAAAAGTATTCTACTATATTAGCCACTGTGTGTGTGTGTGTGTGTGTGTGTGTGTGTGTGTGTGTATGCACGCATACTCGTGCGTGTATATATTTGTGTGAGGCATGTATTTATGTGTGTGGATATGTATGCCTGTGTGTGCATGAAGAATGTAAAGAGAACCTTGTATGTCAGTGTGTAATGTCACTCCTTAGATGCTGCCTACCTTTAACTTTTTTTTATTTTTAATCTTTTGAGATAAAGTCATGGTCACCAATTCAGCTAGGTTGGCTGACTGATGAGCTGAGCTTCTGCCTCCCTGGCACTGGGATCACAAGTGCATGCATTACGCCCAATTTGTTGTTATTGTTGTTTCTTTGGTACATGTGTTCTTGGGGTGGAATTCAGATCCTCACGCTTGCATGGCAAATACTTTATTGACTGAGCCATATTCCCAGCCTGCACTAGCTGCTTTTTTAAAAGTCTCCCCAAAGGTGGTCAGCAGAAATACCCTTCCAGGCTGGCCCTGACAAGCCTCCTCCCACTCCTTGTCCCATACTGGGAATATTTGGGAAGGCTCTTTTCCTCTTGGACTCATTTTAAATTACATTCTGGCAGCAGTTAGATAAATTCTATCTGTCTTCTGAGCCCTAGTCTCCCCTGAGATCACTACTTATAATTGAAGAAAGAACAGAAACCAAACCTTGACTCAGGCAGTTGGGGTTTATGTGCTTTGTCAATTTACCTACGTCGTTCTCTGGAGAACCAGGGGGATAAAGTTACTTAGGAGTCAAAACTAAGGAAAAGAGGTCCCTTCAAAAGAGGTCTGCCTCATGCCAAATAAAAATGAGCAGTCAGCCTTGACACATGTGCCTTTTTATGCAATAAGGCAAATTAAATACCTCTGAGTTGGGCCCAGACAGACGGACTAACAGTTAGTACGGGTTGCTGCTCTTGCAGGGGAAAAAAGTTTGCTTCTAAGCACCTGTCTTACATTGATCACAGTTACCTGCAACTCTGGCTTCAAAGGGCACCTGTACTCACATTCACACACGCACATACACACACAACACAAATAAAAACAAATATGGACACCCCCAAACACAGATATACACATATTTTTTAAATGTTTAAACAAATATCTTTGAGTCTATGACTAGCCTTCATATAAGCTTTCAGTCCAGAGTTAGCTACCTTGCCTGGGGCTTGTCTGTACCAGGCAGGGATACACACAGTTATGAACTGGAGTTAATGACATCAGGGCTAGGGATGTAATTTCCACACCAACCAAGAACTGACATGGCTAAAAACCTTATACAAGAATTAGTATTCTCCAAAGCTTCATGGTTAGCTCACAGTATTTTCATTTTATGCCTACTTTGTGTGGTAGCTCATCTGGCCTAACTACCCCAGTGTGGAATGCCTTCAATTGGATTTTCAGTCTTTTTCCCCACTATCTCTGGAACAATTTATGAGATGCTGAAGTCAGGAGACTAACCTGCATGTCCATTACCTATGCTGAGCATGTAAATCATGCCACTTCTATATGCTTTTTGTCTTTATAAAAGGTGCCTACAAGGCACCCCACACGAAGCATACCCATGTAGGCTAGAGATGTAGATTGGTGGTAGAGTACTTGCCTAGTGTATTACTTGGGGTTCTTTAGAGGAACAGAACTGATAGAAAGAATAAACATCATAAAGGGGATTTATTAGGTTGATTTACACAATGTGGATTGCACAGTTTATAAATGGCTATCTCCATGCTGGAGAGGCTAGAAACCCAGTGGCTGCTCAGTCCATAAGGTTGAATACTTTAGCGGTCCCATTATGGTCCTGAGGGTTTGAAAGATTCCAGGATGTCTTGTGGTCTTTGGTTCTTTGTAGGAAGGCTAGAGAAGTTGGGTTTTGCTGGTAGCAGCAACAACTAAATAGATGCACTCCTCACCAGTAAGAAGCAAGCAAGCAACTTGTTCTCTGCTTGGACCTATTTGTGGATATCTGGGCAGCTGCTTTCTGTAGATCTGTGTCTTCTCCACTCAGTTAATCCTTCCTGGAAATGCCCACAGAGACCCATCCAGAAATGTGTCTCTTAGTTGGTTCCAGATCCAATGAAGTTAACAAGCAAGATGAACAGCACAGCTAGCATGCCCTAGGCTTTGAGTTTCATCCCAGCACTGGGAAAACAAAGACAAAACAAACATATATGTAGCTGGGTGTGGGGGCACATGCCTGTAATCTAAGAATTTAGGAAGCTGAGACAGTATTGTTATAAGTTTGACATCAGCAAATGTTACATGGTGAGACCCTATCAAAGAACATTTAAACATGTTTATTTATTCTTTGAGAATTTCATACATGTGTACAAAGTATTTTGATATGCCCCCTCCCCCTGTCCAACTACTCCCAGATCCCCTTCCACATCCCTCTCCCTACTTGACATTCTCTTTTTTTTTCAAACCTACTGAATCCAATTAGCCTGAGGGAAGTCATAGGCCCTAGGCAGAACCTACTATTATTTTGTTAAATATACATCTTATCAAACTACCTTTTAAATCCTCATTTTTATACTCATAGATTAGGGCAGATTTCAGCCTTCATCCAAGAAGCTTGTTTTTGCAGTAGATAGAAGTACACACACACACACACACACACACACACACACACACACACACACACACACACTTTTTGTTTTGTTTTTTTAGAAGACTTTTTCAGGGCTGTGAGCAGGTAGAGTTTGTTGATAGAGTGCTTGTGTGCCATGCAGAAGGCCTTAGGTTTGAATCCCTGCAACAGAATATCAACCAAAACAAACCCTACACAGCAAGTTGCTTGCTGCAAGCTGCAAGAATATATTATAGAAATTCAGCTGTATATAATAAATCTATATCTAGAAAGGTAAAGGAATCTTTCTAGAGGGAAGCCATATCTCAGGGAATATTTCATGTTATTCAGCTTTTAATGTATCAGCTGTCTTCTGCTGTGAATTTCTTGTGCACTCACATACTACTAGGCTTTAATGGCAAACAGTATAAACTCCTCAGACCTACAGCCAATCTGAACTAGGCAACACCCCTACAGAGCCTAGGAGACAGGTGGGTTGCAGATGCATAGCTTTGTTTCTTGTGCAAATGAAGCTCAGACCATCCCTTTCCTTTAGGTCTGGTGGCATTCCTGAGCTATTGTCTTAGGAAAAAAAGGGCTTTTTGCATAAACAGGTATAGTGAAGGCTGGGTTAGAATTCTTGGTCTAAGCAAGAGTCACATGGCTGGAGAAGGGAGTAGAAGGCAGAGTTTTTGGATGAGTAGGGATAGGATCAGATCAGGAGAAGGGGAAGGAAAGATGGAGGATGGAGGAATGAAAGATGAGGATGAGGTCGAGAGCATAAGAGCTTAGTTATCACTAGGGCTATGAGAGGACAGAAAAAGAAGGGACAGAGAGGAGCTGAGTGTCAGAACAGAACTGAAGCTGTGCAGATAGAAGTTTTTTGTATAGAAAAATAAACAGATGTAAGAAACTGGTGTACATAGATTCCTTTCCCCCAGATCACCCCATCTCCGGCCATAGCATCTTCCCCAGGACTCTGGGAGGAATTTTCTCAGGGCAGGCCCCTGGGAAGATTCTGATATCTGCTGTGGTTATCCTAATGTTAGCCACAGTGGGAGAAATGAACTTTAGTCGATGAAAAATAAGTGCATTTCACAGCCTTTCACTCCATAACATTTTGTTCATTTGATCCTGTTTCAGACTACATAAACATAGGGACCGTGTTGTTTACTTTTATTGTGCCCAACAAAACACCAAATAGGGATTTTTGTAGCAGAAATGCCCTAGACACTTGCTAAAAGAATTCACCAGCGCTGGACATGGTGTTGTCTCAGTTCCCCCAAACAGACACTTGCTAAAAGAATTCATCAGAGCTGGACATGGTGTTGTCTCAAGTTCCTCCATGAACACTTGCTGAAAGAATTCATCAGAGCTGGACATGGTGTCTTCTCAGTTTCCTTCTCTGCTGCTGTGAAAAAGCTGATAAAAAGCACCCTGAGGAGGGGAGGGTCATCTGGCTTGCACTTCCAGTCAATCCATCGTTAAGGGAAGTCAGGGCAGGAACGGGTCCATTTGAAAAGAAGAGTGGATCATCCAGAGGAGACCAACACTGGCAATGCTTCCAAGTACTTTCTCCTCACACAAACCCCATTCCCAATTCATTACCCCCTTCCAACAATTTCTTAGTTCATTTTGTTAGTCATTTAGTGGCGCTCTTACCTTATGAGGAAATGTCATGAAACACGACAGAATCCACTAACAAGAGTTTTATTAAGATGAGAGAGACAGACGAGTGCTCAGGCCTGTGGAAGAGACACGTGTGAGAAGAAGAAGAAGAAGAAGAAGAAGAAGAAGAAGAAGAAGAAGAAGAAGAAGAAGAAGAAGAAGAAGAAGAAGAAGAAGAAGAAAAAGAAGAAGAAGAAGAAGGAAGCTGGGAATATGGCGCCGGCTTATAAAGGTTGGGTGGCCCATGTGTAAACAGGTCGATGTGGCTACTCCACGCATGGGCAGATGACATGGTTGCATTGCGCGCTCTTACATATCTATGCAAAGCCACGGGGTCCTGGTCACATGAGACACCTTGGCCCGGAAATGGCTATTTTGACCCAGAACATGCACAGCCCTGGGGGTGTGTTATGGGTCTATCACATTTTCCCTTCCTGCAGTTTCCTCTAGTTATTTTAAAGACAGGGTCAAGCCACTCTTAACTCACAGAGATCTACCTGACTCTGCCTCTTAGTGTGGGGTTTGTAAGTGAGGTGCAGTGACCACTCCTTGGGTAGAAAGAAAAGTTTATTGGAGGAACAAAGTCCCGGCAGCCTTGGAGAATAGAGGACAGCAGCTTGGTGGAAAAGTAGGAAGATTTATATAACAGCCAACAGGATGGAGATCTTTGAGCAGATGCAGGCTGTTCGGGTTAATGGGGAATTAGATGCCTTTGGCCAAGGGAGTTGTCTATTGGGACAGATAAAGGAGGTAGTGGTTTTCCTAGTAAACAGAAACCTGCTTTACAAGATTCCTGGGAAATGTTGAAGTTTGGCTTCTGCTGATCCAGTAACAATCCTTCTATTTACCCAGTCAAGCTCTTCTGTTTAGGACATTGTCAGCAGTGCTGCCATTTCGGGGGCCCGCTTTGGACTTAACAGGATTAAAATGTGCACTGCCACATGCGGCTTGGCTTCTCTATTAGATAGCTGTCTGCACATTGATCTCAAACCTGAATTACTGTCCTATTTGAAGAGAAAGAAACAAATTGATGGACTATGTCAGTAAATGATAGCTGTCCCTGCAATTCCACTCAAGAATGGAGAGGACCATCTGGACATGATCCAACCTCCACATCTTCCTAAGAGGAAACTTAGCCTCCGAGCTGTAAAGAGACTTGTTAGGGATGCACATAGAATAACCAATCTAGTGACGAAAGGGAACAAACTTAAAGTTAAAGTAGGAAAAAAAAAAAGGTAAGTTGGCAGGATATTTGAGTGTGTGTGTGTGTGTGTGTGTGTGTGTGTTATATGCATGTCTACATTCCTGTGAAGACGTGTGCAGGGCAAAAGTAAGACCTTGGGTGTCCTCTAACACTCTACCTTATTTCCTTGAGACAGTCTTTCCCTGACTCAGGAATTTGCCATTTTTCAGTTATGCTAGCTGGCCAGTGAGCCCCAGCGATCTTTCTGCCTCTACAATTCCCAGTGCTGAGGCTCCTAGTACATATGATCTCACACAGCTTTTTACATGGGTGCCATGGACCAGACTCAGGTTCTCACAATTGTGCAGTGAGTGCTGTTACTCACTGAGCCATCTCCCCAGCACTGGCAATTAGGAAATTCTAAGGTTTGCATTTCTCTAAGACAAATACAAGTAATTTACTCCATGAAAATATAGGCTGGGGAGATGGCTCAGAGAGTAAAGCCTAATCACTTGAGCTTGAGTCCCCAGACCAACATGGAGAAAGGGAAGAACTGAATCCTGCAAGTTGTCCTCCTACCTCCACGTGAGGGCTGAGGTGTGTGCCTGCCCACAAATAAATAGATAGATAGATAGATAGATAGATAGATAGATAGATAGATAGATAGACAGATAGATAGATAAATGAGTGAAGGAGGGAAGGAAAGAAGGAAGGAGGGTAAATTTAAAGGTGTGGGATCCTTGCTCTTACATTTATATATTATAACATTGTGATCTGTTGCATATTAAGACTTGGCAGATCTCCTACAATTGCATTTTCATGAACAGAGTCAATCATCAGGAAGTGTGAAGACTCAACCAGGTGCTGGGACAGAAGAGGCCGCCGAAGGCAATGATAGCATCTCTGGATCCTTCTGACTTTATTCTTTTTCAACCTGGAGCAGGGCAGATTCCAGGCTCCTGGGGGGACTATTAGCAAAGAAGAATGAGAGTACTCATGGGGTGGACTGTGAGCCCCAAGCATCTCCCACTGCAGAAAACTGATTAAACAACACTGTTTCTCAAACTGTGGGTCCCAGCCCCACAGAGGGTCCTGGAAGTGAAAGTAGGAAGGGGGTTGAGAAAAATCAACATCAATAAAGAATGTTTCTGGACACGCAACAATGAAGAACTGATCCCAAATCAAACATATAAGGAATATGAGGTGTCTCTGAAGTGCTCACCTGTGCTGTGTCTTATGACTTCACTTGGTTCTGAACATAAAACATGCCCACTCTGCACTGGGCACAGTTTCATGCCGTGTGACACCAGTAAATGTGTCTGAAAACATGCAGCTGAGATTCAAGACCAGTGTATATTATGAATTACAGGATTTTTACTGCATATGCAAAGCTTTCTTATAGAACCTTGATGCTCTTTGGCTGTTGTCTTATTTTATTTTAATTATGTGTATGTGTCTGTATGAGTATGTGCATAAAAGCATAAGTGCCTTGTGGAGCCAGAAGAGGGTATCAGATTCCTGGGGGTTATAGGCAGGCACTCACGAGCTCTCTGGTGTGGGTGCTCAGATCTGAATTTGGGACCTCTGCAAGAGCAGTATGTGCTTTTAACCACTGAGCATCTCCCCAGCCCTGAATCATAAGATTTTTTTTAAACTTTCCTTTTTATTTATTCTTTCTTTGTGTTTTTTACATCATGTATCTAGAGTCCATTCATTTCCTGTCCCTGAGTATCTGCCTTCTGCCTTTGCAGCCCACCCCCCACAGATGAAATTTAAGAGAAAAAAGAAAAAAAGAAACAACAAATCGGGGAGGGTCTCATCACGGAAGCTGTAAACCTTTTGTCCACGTATCATTACTTGCAAGTGCTCATTGCAGAGTCATTGGTCAGGTTCGAGGCCTCTGGTTTCAAGTACACTATAGATGCTGGGTCTTCATGGGATGACTCCTGGATATCCTGCTGTTGTCCTGTGTTGTGGAGATCCTGCAGCCTTGGGTGTGCAGGACTGGTCCCTTCACATGCTCCAGCAGATCATAGATGAGGTGGATGTTGGGGTGGGCCAACACACAACCCTGGGTTTGGGCCTGGGTAGTTGCAGGGTTGAACTATAGTATTTTAACAATGGAAAAACAAAGATCTTGCACAGTTTTTTTTTTTAACCATTACTCCTCATCATGTACCAATCAAATTTATATGTCATTGGGCTGCATTATGGTAGAATATCTGATTTTAAAATTCATGTTTGAGTTGCTGATTTGTATTTTACTCTATTTTTTAAAATGTTAAATGAATTTGGATTTGGGATTAAGACAATTTCCAACAATTTCTGAAATGACTTAAAACATATTTCTGCTATTTTGTGCTGTGTATTTATGCAAAGCAGCATTCTCAGCATTGGTGATTAGCAAATTAAAATATAGATCAATTCTGATAAATAAGAGTGCATGCTGTACCCTGCAGTATCAAATACTCAGCCGTGATTTACATGTGAAAATGAACAAGCACATTCATCTCATTAGTATGTGGATTTGCTTTCAACTTTGGTAAATGGTATAACTCCATGTATACCCAAGAATTAAAAAAAAATTCATCATCATCTTATTCATCATCAGAGAATATTTAATTTGCATTTTATACCCACCTATACCCAGGATTGCATGAAAATCTCTAGAGTAAAAAGGAAAAATGGATTGTGAGTAGGAAAAGAAGTCATGGGTTAAAGAAAGACACCTTATAATGCAAACTGAATGAAGCCCATGTGCCATGGTCTTCTTAACTATACAGCTTGCCGCTCTGTATGGGTCACATAGCATGATGTGGGGTTTTGAAAAAATTGGCAACATTAAAAAAAAAAAAAAAGACAGCAATTGAAAAAGACTTCAAAATCAAACACATAACAAATCCATGAAATGCCACTGTCAATGGTCAATTCAGCCTGCATAGGGTGCTGTGGAATGGGCAGGGAGTCCACCCTAGGAACAGAGTGTGAGTGCACCATGGCTTTTGTCCTTAGAAGTCAGGGGTAGTCTGAGACCTCTCCGAGGGGAAAGGGGGAATCTTGGAGAACAAAACCAGCAACTTCACAAGTGAGAGCTGAGAGAGGCTGGGGCGGGTATCTCAATACCAAAAGATGAAGGTAGATATTAACATTGGCAATGACATCCCAACAGGAGCAAGAAGAAATCTCCATGGGTAGGAAACAAGACTCTTGTAGACTAGGGCCAGAGAGATGGCCCCACAGGAAGAGACTGTTGTATACACAGACCTGATGACCTGAGTTACTCAGATCTCACAAACAGTAGGAGAGAACCAATTCTAGAGAGCTTGCCTCTGACTTTGAAATGTGTATTGTGACATCATACACACGCTTGTGCACGCACATGCACACACACATACACACACATTTAAAACTAAGACTCGCACAGTAGAAAAGGGCTAGCTTAGTCCACAATTCGTAGCTCACCCATTCAGCCTAACTCCATTATAAGGAACTATGAGCGCTGGGGAGCCTCAGCTGGTAAAGGCCTTTCCTTGAGAACCTCCAGAGTTGAATTCAATCCTCAGAACATTCATTTAAAAAGGAATGGGCAGGATGATACGTGCCTGCAATTAGTCCTCTGGCATCCATGCGCATGCATGCACATGTGCACACACATATACATGTGCACACACCCAAAGTAAGAAACCACTAGCTAGACAGGAGTTCATCTTCAACCCCCAGACCTCATTCAGTTTTCAATTTGGTGAATAGGCCCATGTAAAAACAGCAGCCACAGGAAGAGAGAGGTTTATTTTCCTCTCTTACTCCTCCATAATGTCCTGCTGTGTTGGGGAAGAAGGGTGGGACAGAAAGCATGGTGAGAAAATTTCACCACATCAAACCGCCTCAATCTCCCTTTTTATAGCTGTTACAGAAAACAGAGGAAGTGTTTAAGGCCCCGTGTGTGTGTTTTAAGAAGTAACGATAAAATAAGGGACACATTTATTTCATGCATGAAGGACTTTAAGACCCTGGAGTATGGATTTCACAAAAGCCCATGCTTCGGTCAGAAACACTGGTCGGCATTCATGGCTTTCTGTAAACCTTGACTTCAGTGCCTGGATTCCTGGGGAGCCCGGGTTTGCTGTGGCAGCCCCTGCCAGCTTTCACAGTTCACAGCCATGATGATCATGATTTCATGTTCGGGGAGAACACACAGCTTCAAGAAGTTAGTGTGAACGTCCGAGGGGCGACTCTCGGTGAAGGTGTCTGAGGAGCACATTGAAAGGGAACTGGCTCGTGTTGTGTGTTTCTTTCCTTCCAAAAGAATTTCTGGTAAGAGTTGGCACAGGTTTTCAGGGCTATCACAAGCTTTGGGGTAGCTTACTTATTCACCAAGTACAAAGTGTAACAGAATGGCCGAGGGGAAGGTTAGCCTGTAACATTTGTGTCTGTACTTCATATCTCTGTTATTTACCAGCCTTGCTCGGGGTAAGAACTGTAGCCCTCTGTACCTTAAACCTTCACAGGTTTAAGGTACAGAGCACCGGACTTGATTTAGCTTTGTGCATTTATGTATGAAGGAACGCCTTTCTAGAGACCGTTGACTGCAGGGATTAGAAACCTAGAGTCTCCCAACACCCGTGTGGGCAGATGCTTTTTATTTGATGTGCACACGTCAATGTTAGTGTTGTCTCTCAGGCCACAGATCCATCTTAGGTGTTGTTTCCCAGCAGCCATCTACTTTGGTTTTCTGAGACACTCTTTCAATGGAACCTGGGACTTTCTGGTTTCCTCGGCTGCGTGGTCAGTGAGCTCCAGGGATTTGCTTGCCTCTGCTTTTCTACCTCCTCTCCCAGCCCCAGCCTTGCCAATGCTGAGTTTACAAATAGAGAATACCACATCCCGGCTCTGGGCATCAAACTCAGGTCCTCGAGCCTGTCTGGCAAGCACTTGACTAACTGAGCCGTCTCTTCAGTCCTTCTGTTACCTTAAAAAATGTGTGATTTGTTTTCCATTTTGTAATAAACCAGTTGGAAAATGTACACAGCAAAAAAGAAAGAAAAGGCATTCTTACCGACACTCAGAGGAAAGTGTCGGTATTGATATTTTTTGATATTTTCTTCCGATCTTTTTCTGGCATAGATAAAAGTAAACAAAAGTCACCTGCATGCCATAGATATACTAACCCAGAAGAAGGTGCCTGTGTGCACCAGGATCTGGAGAGGCTCAGACCTGGACCAGAACTCACTCTTCTGACTACTTATCCAGAGCAGTCTCCATGGCTACCCATGACCAGAACTGCTTCTCCATCCAAAGACAGTACTCCGGTGGGGAAAGACTGCAAGCGCTCCTTCCTCTGATCATCTCATTTTCCCCCAAACAAGCCTGGGGACATGATAGAACCACACAGTGAGTCGTTCTGGGGCAGAAAAGGGAACCCATGGGTTAGTGATTTTTATCATGATAGGCATACTAGTGCCCTCAGAAGTGTAGAAAGGGCAGGGCCCTAGTTCCCTTCTGTTGCTGTTAAAACAAAACAACAACAAAACAATAAAAAATACAACACAACAAACAAACAAACAAAACCACCCTGACCAAAAGCAGCTTAGGTGAGGGAAGGTTTTATTTGGCTCCCACCTCCAGGTCACAGTCCATCACTGAGGAAAGTCAGGGTGGGTACTCAAGCAGGAACCTGAAGGAGAAATGATGCAGGGGTGCTGTTTGCTGGCTCAGTCTCCAGCTCCCAGACTCATGCTCAGCTGCCTTCCTTCTACAGTCCAGGAGCGCCGAGCCAGGGAATGGTACTGCTCACAGTGGCCAGGGCCCTTTCTCCTGCGGCAATTAGCAACCAAGACAGTCTCTCCCAGGTATACCCACTGACCAACCTAATGATGACCATTACTCAGTTGAGACTTTTTTCCCTGAGTAACTCTAGGCTGTGTGCTGACCAGGACAGACAGAGACCAAATACTCTGTGCAAATATTCTGAAAAATAAAAACTTGTGGAGTGTGAATTTAGTGAAGAACTCTTGGGCATTCTGCTTTACTTTATGAAGGTAATGTTCAGTTCTGCTGGTGATGGCCTTGGATCTTAAGATATAGCTTGGAGGACTTCATAAAGGATCAGAGACATTTGAATACTCTATAAATATAGAGCATTTTAAGGGTTTGGGTTGGAGACTGTCATAGACAGTGGGTAATGCAATTTGGTATTAAATGCTCCCTCCACAGCTCCAGTTGGGCGGAGCTAGGGCTCAGCAGTTGAAGGTGCTTGCCTCCAAGCCTGGCAACCTGAGTTCTATCTCTGGGATCCACACGGTGAAAAGAGAAACTGACAACTCTAAGTTTTCCTCTGACTACTACGCAGGTGCCTCCCAATAAACAATGTTTTAAAAAGGGTTCGTGTATTCAAGGCTCTGTCTGTCTCCACCTGAGATGGAAACTTGGGAGGAAGTTGTGCAGTTGGGTTGTGTGCCCTTGGATGGAGTTTGGGGATGCTAACATCTCCTCTCTTTCTGTTTCTCAACTGGCATAAAGTAAGAAACTTCACCACGTGCTCCCCAAAGCGGGGTGTCCGTGATCACGGACTGAAACCTCAAGCTTTCCTCCTAAAGGTGGCCTTCCTTGGGCATTTTGTCACAGCGACAGAACACTGACTGGCAGAGTGGGGAAGTGAGGGGCAGTGCCTCTCCACAGCTGGTAACATCTGGGGGGTTATGGCTGTTAGCTGATTGATCTCATCCCAGCTAGTTTCTCATAGACCTGACTGTTCGCAAGACGACGTCAAAAGTATTTTTCTGGGAAGACCCAACTCCTGGTTCTCTCTGTGTCAGGCAGTTCTGCTGTACCTAAGTGCGGAAGTCCATTGAGGAACTTCTGCCTTAGCCACAGTTGATGACAGGAACTCCATCGCTACAGTTTACCTCTAAACAGGAAATGTATGCATTGTGCTGTATCCCCAGTGGCCTGCGGAGCTCGTCCACTGAGAATCTGATCTAGCTGGCCAAGTTTTCCGATTTTGAGGATTTATGGACATCATATTGCCCAGGTTCATTATCTGACTCAAAGTCCCACCCTAAATCACATCTCTGGAGCTCCTTTTGTCACATAAAGAAACTGATTCACAGGACCTCAGCAGGGGGGTGAAGGTGTGAGCACCACCAAGTCTAGCCTTGGAGATGGCAAATTTAACCCTTAGTGCAGCCCCACCTAGAATCCCCCGGGGAAGGCTCTCACTGAGGGATTGTGGACATTGGGACGCCTGTGGGCGTGTCTGGGGAAATAGTATCTTGTGTATGTCAATTAATGTGGGGAGACCCAGCCCACTGTGTGTGGTACTATTTCTTAGGCAGGACTCCTGTAAGGACAGAGAACTCAAGCAAGCAAAGAAGCATCCATGCATTCATTTCTCCGCTCTGTAGATATGACGTGACCAGCTGCTCCAGGCTCCTGCCACTGTGATGTCCTTTCTCTAAGGAACTGTAACCTGGAATTGTGAACTGAATAAACTCTTCTCTCCCACAGGTTGCTTTTTGCCAGTCTATTTTGCTGTGGCAACAAAAATGGAGCTAGGGTAGTCTCTTAACACAGTAAAAGTTTGTTTATTAAAAAGGTTTTGTTTATTTATTTACATGGGTTGTGTGAGTGTACACACACGTGGCCCTGCACACGGATGCAGAACGAGAGTGTTTGCAGGACATCCTGAGTGTCATGGGGTAGGTACTTCAGTTCAAACTCTAGTCCTTTTGATGACACCGCGGGCGCTCTAAACCACTGAGCCATCCCAAACTTTCTTTTTTGATCTCGTAATAGTACTGTTATGTAGCTTTCCTCTAGTTTGGTCTCCTCCGTCCAGGATATGTGAATTTGGGGGTTAAATGCTGCTGCTAAAGTGAGTGAAATGGAGATCACAGGGTTAAAAAAAAATGTGATCTGGAAAGATAATGAGGACAAGCAGCAAAGAAGGCCTGATTGGGATGGGCTCAGACACAGTGAGATGCCAGCACAGACAGTGAGAGAGATAAACCACAGGTCCGAGATCTGAGGAACCAGGCTGTCTTTGCAGAAGAACTGGAAAGATGGTGAGGACCAGGAGCCAGCCCATCAGTACAGAACTCTGCATTGGCACTAAAAACGGGATGGGTCCAAGCCAATCATCTATTTTTCTGAGCATTTACTTGGCTACAAAAATAACCCCTTGACATTGAGTGCAGATGATATGCTTAATATGGAATATGAATGTACATAAATGAATATTTATATTTACCTATTTACCATGTATAAAATTTAATTTTGTTTGTCAACTTGGCTGGATCTGGAGTCAAGTAAGAGACAAGCCACTCAGAACACCTCTCAAGTGTTTTCTTGAACAGTTTATCTAGGATGGGAAGCCCCATCCTAAATGGGCAGTACCTTCTGAAGACCTCCACACACATGCCATGGCACATGGAAGTCCACACTCACAGAACACCTGCACTCGCACACACACAATAATAAAAAATGAAATAGGAATTAAAATCAAAAGAAAAGAAGGCATGCATATTGATTGAGTTTTTGTTACCCTTTCTTGGCCCTGGGATGCTTTAAAAATAGCTCCAGGGAGAAAGCCAGGCTCATCTGAAGGAATGAGTCACAAAGGGCAGAACTGCATCCATGACTCAGAGGTATTTTGGGTGAAGGCCGGCCCTGTGTCCTCCAACCACACCAACCACTCATCTCATATTTCCTCCTCCTATGATCTGATTGTTCTTCTCTCTGGCTGCCAATCAGACTTTATTCCTCTCACTCAAGCCACGGGTAATTATTTCACCCTTGACTAATTGACGGTGACAAATAGCTACTAAATTGGGTAGATAAGGGGAACAAATTTGGTGTTCTTGTCTTTCCCGGACTCTTCAGGCTGGGAGAGATTGGAATGTTCCCCTGGATTGAATTGCACAAAATTGTACCGTCAATCTTAAGGACAGCTGTATGAGCTAACAAGACACAGGGACATAACAGAAACAGAGCCCCATAGAAAGCTTCCTTACGTATAATGTCCTAAGGGCGGCAGCAGAGTACATAAAAGAGGGAAAACCACACACACACATGAGTGTGTATGTGTGTGTGTGTGTGTGTGTGTGTGTGTGAACACACAAAGCTCACAGCCAGATTGACTGTTGAGTAAGGAACTGTAAATTTATCTACAGCTTACGAATACAATCTCAGCCTAAAATATGAATAGGAAGAAGTTCTGAGAAAGAAAACCCAGCAGAAATAGCTTGGAAATAGCAGGGGGCTAGGGAAATGGTTTGGTGGGCACAGTGCGTGAGTTTGAGGACCTGGGTTTGAGCCCCAGAACTCAGGTAAAAGGTCTAGCATGGTGACACGTTGGCCATCCCAGCTCTGGTAGGCAGAGTCGGGAGGACCTTTGGGACTTGCTGACGGGCCAGTCTAGATGAATGGGTGAGCTCAGGTTCAGTGAGACAGCCTGTCTCACACAAGGGGAAGGTGACTGAGGAGACACCTGAAAGGTCGCATCTGCACTGGATACACGTGTGCACCGACACGAACATGCCCTCTCCCGCACATGGGCCACGCCTTGACAACCAGCATCTTGTACATCATGGGGCACTCCAGAAGACAGCCCTGGAGAAGCTAAGACTAGCCCAGTCCTTCCTTGTAGCCTTCTTCTGCCTCTCTCGGCCCTGTACCCTCCACCTACCAGTGGTTCGGCTAATATTTATGGAACTAAAATGGAATGAGGTTTTTTTTTGTTTTTTTTTTTTTTTTCAATCGATTCAGTTTAAAGTGGGATTTTGAATGTCTCATTTGATTTTAAGTAAAAGCTCAGGAAATTCAGCCCGGCATCAGGTGACATGAGTGACCTTGAGAGGAACAGCTTTTTAGTAAGCCCCAACTTTTTGATGTATTGTTCAACAACCAGCTTAATCAGGACGCCTCTCCTGAAGGCAGCATGATGAGCAGTGACATGCTAATTGAAATGTACTTTCCCCAGTGAACCACTTAACAACTTATATAAATATCAAAGCCCTGGGCTTTACTGTCAGTCTTTGTTTGGGAATGAGAAATTTATAAAAAACATATGTTTCCAACTGTCATTGATGGAGCGTTCTGAAAACATGGCCACTGAATCACATCCAACCTTCTGCAGACACCACACCAGTCAGGGTACATTTCTCTGCTCATAATGTCTCCTTCCAGAAGAAACCCACTCCACACCGGTGTTTCATTACTGAAATGGGGGAGCTATTGGTAGTGGAGACAGAGCTGAGGGAAAGAATAATCACAGTGCAGAAGGCTAGGGGATTTTAATTCTCATGGGTGGGCAAGAGGAGCAGCTAGAAGAGAAGCCACTGAGCTAGGGGCCACCCAGGTAATCCTGTTACAGGGCAGCCTGGCTTCCATTGAGTGGGTTCTTGGTGTCTTTGATTTACAAATATTAAAAAGAAGCTCAGAAGGAATCTTGAGGACCATTTAGAGAGGCTGAGAGAAAACAACACAGTGGAGGGCTGAAAATCCCAGCAACTGCTGGGAGGAAAGAGATGGGAAAGAGGAAGAGAAATCATGGTTTCTGAATTGGATATGAAGGTCAGCTTGCAGCTGTAGAAATTGAGAGAGAGGCCTTTAAAAGAACAGTGGGAAAGCCCAGAGTGTCAAGAAAAGTGTGCATAGGTGTCTGGCTACTATCTGAAAGAAAAAAAAAAATGATAAAAGGAAGGACAAGGAGTGTTTACATTTTAAAAACTCAGAACTCATTAAAGAGGGTAAGCTTAGCATTACTCTTCAAGCAACTGGATTAAGGGAGGGTTACTGAGAGGTATAAATAAGTACATTATCTCATTAAGGGGATAATTATTCCTCCCTTTTCCTTAGTATATCTTCAGATAAATCAGCCTTCCTGAGGGGTGGTCTCTTGGCTAGGTGACTGACAGAGCCAACTGGATTAACTCTTAACAGAGAACAAAATAGTATGTGGTGTTTCAGACAACTTGGAATGAAAGGGTAAAGAGGAAAATGGTGGGAGACAGAAGTGCCTGGGGAGGGGTAGGGAGGAAACACAGAAAGGGCATGGTGAAGGGAGAAGTAACACTAAAGAGACTTGAAAAACCTACACGGAGACTTACTGTTTTATGAGGCTTTTTTTAAAACACACATATGGAGAGGGGTGGGGGCTTTATTTTTCAGAAAAATGCTCTCATAGGAGCCATAGACTAGCAAAATAACAAACAGCCCAGTGACAGGCAAGAGATACCTCCCTTTGAATTGTTTTGGGGATCTAAGGGACCCCTAAAAGAATACAGGCTATTGTCACGGCCCTTGGGTACCACCAGAATGTGATGCCCAGACCTTGTTGATGAAAATGCACATGCTTTAGTCATAGGATTTGGAGAGATAAGGCTTGCACTGATCTGGAAGCCTCCTCCCTGGTTGTTACCTCTCAGAGTGTCAGAAAGTTATATTCTGGCTTCCGGGGAGAAAGTTATCAACAATCCAATCCATGTGCAAATCCTGTGAACTACGAAAATATCCTGGCCAGCAAGATATGCCCAATAGTGAAATAGCGGCACTAATATCCTAGGGGTAAGCAACAGTTGTCTTATTGGATTTAAGGCTCACTCAACAGGAGGGACTCGTGACTGGTACTGTAAACCTAGCTAAGAATCTGTAGTTGGAGAGGCCCATAAACCCAAGAGGAGAATATATTACTACCGCTTGGCTAAATTAATGTAAGTTCTGGCTGTCTTCTAAATTCTGATCCTTATACCCATAGAAAAAGGCAGCTTTTATTCTTCATCAAATATAATTATTTTTGCAGCAGATCGAGATTGTTACAGAGATCCACAACTTGTCAACATATAGACAATAGGTGATCATGGAGTGCTCATCCCCAAATGGGACATCTATAACAAAATTCGTATACCCAGGACTTAGCAAACATGGAGGAAGAGGGGTCAGAAAGACTGTAAGAGCCAAACAACCATGGAAACTGCTATGACATAGTACCTTCTGGACATGACAAAAATGCTGTACCTGTGAGCTCTCAACAATATGGCTGCCTGTACAACACCTGCAAAGACCACAGCATTCGACGTGCTACCATGGATGGGAAAAGGTTCACAATTCCCCACCCCAAGAAGAAGTGCTGCAGGAAGGAGAGACAGTTTTCTTCTGGGATGAGACCCTTGATAGGTTGCCCAAGCCTCAGTGGTCAATACTAAACCAATGTGCATATGAGCACCACTAATGAGACTCAGTAGGCTGTATGTGTAGTTATAGAAAATGAAGACATGGATTTGAGAGGGGCTATGGTGGTGATGTAGGCAACACGGGAAGAATTGGATTGGGGACGGAGGGGGAGAAATGGTGCAAATACAGTGTACTCATGTATAAAATTCTTATAAAAATCATTCATGAATTTAAAAGAGAGAGAAAAAAAATGTCACGTCCCCACCCTGGGCCAAAGATAGAATTTCAATTTGTTTCTTTTTGACCAGGAGAAAGTAACCCTTCCTCAATGGGCTTTGTCTTAGTTAGCATTCTATTGCTGTGACAAAACACCATGATCAAGGCAACTTATAACAGAAAGCAGCCAATCCCCTGATTAGTTGTTTACAGTTTCAGATGGTAAGTTCATGGCCATTATGGTGGGGAGCATGGCAGCAGGCAGGCATGGTGATAAAGCTGTAGCCTCCTGATCCATACATAGGCAGCAGGCAGAGAGAGAGAGAGAGAGAGAGAGAGAGAGAGAGAGAGAGAGAGAGATCGCTGACTGGGCCTGGTATGGGCTCTTGAAATCTCAAAGCCCACTTCCAGTGACAAACCTCCTTCAACAAGGCCACAACTTTTAATCCTTCCCAAACAGTTCCACTGACTGGGGACCAAGCATTCATATTTGAAACTATGGGGCCCATTCTCATTCATGTTACCACAGGTCTCAACTAAGCCTAGATACTCCCATCTTTTCATATGGTATTTTAAATCTTTAGACAGGACAACACAGATGCTCCCCTTTCTGGTGTTGCCAAGGAAACAGAACATGGGGTCCGACATTGATTATGAGGGAGGACCCTGTTCTCAGTAGCTTCCAAGCCTCCTAACGTCTGTCCAGCCACTGTAATGTATTTCTTATTAAGCAGGAGACACATATCTGTGACCTGATTATCCCTTGTCTGCCAGAGCCTTGGGTATTTGAATACTTGGTTCCCGGTAGGTGGTGCTGTTTGGGGAAGTTTTGAGTGTTTCAGCCTTGTCCCACCTACTCTTTATTCTTCCGGCTTGTGGTTAAAGATGTGGTCACAGTTTTTGCTCCCACTGCCAAGCCTGATGCTCATTGCCATGGCTTCCTGTCATGATGGACTCTTACCTCTCTGTAACTGTAAGTCAAAAGAAACTCTTTCTTCCATAAGTTGCTTTTGGCCATGGTGTTTTATTTCAAGAAGAGTAACTAATACAGATAATGTGGGAAACTGCTCCCAGAGTTGTAAGTCTGGCTTGCTGAATGACTGGGGAACTGAGGTGCTGGGATAAAAATCTCACAATACCTTTTGTTGAAGATGCTTTCTTTTCTCCATTGTATAGTTTCGACTTCTTTGTCAAAAACTAAGTGTCCGTAGCTATGCGGATTTATGTCTGAGTCTTTGATTCAATTCCACTCACCAATGTGCCTGTTTTTATGTCAATACCATGCTGTGTTTTTATTACTGTAGCTCTGTAGTAGATCTTGACATCAAGGATGGCGATACATCTGGCAGTTCATTCATTGTATGGAATTGTTTTAGCTAGCCTAGGCTTTTTGTTTTTCAATATGATGTTGAATATTGTTCTTTCAAAGTCTATAAAGCATCGTGTTGGAATTTTGATGGGGATTGCATTGAATCTGTGGATTGCATTTGGTAAGATGGTCATTTTTACTGTTAATCCTACTGATCCATGAGCATGGGAGATCTTTCCATCCTCTGATATCTTCTCCAATTTCTTTCTTCAAGGACTTAAAGTTCTTTTCATATAAGTCTTGCACTTTCTTGGTTAGAGCTACCCTAAAGTAGTTTATATTATTTGTGGCTATTGTGAAGGGTGCTGTTTCCATGATTTCTTTCTTAGCCCATTTATTATTTGTATATAAGAGGGTTACTGATGTTTTCAACTTAATATTGTATCCCACCATATTACAGAAGTGTTTATCAGCTGTAGGAGTTTCCTGGTAGAATTTTTTTTGGTTGCTTATGTATACTATCATGTCATCTGCAAGTAGCATGCTTTGACTTCTGCTTTTTCAATTTGTTTCCCATCAGTTTTCTTACTGCTCTAGCTAGAACTTCCAGTACTATATTGAATACATATGGAGAGAGTGGACAACCTTGTCTAGTTCCTGATTTTAGTGAAACTGCTTTGAGTTTCTCTCCATTTAATTTGATGTTGGCTGACAGCTTGCTATATATTGATTTATTATGTTTATGTATGTTCCTTGTATTCCTGCTCTCTCCAAGACTTTTATCATGAAGAGGTGTTGGATTTTGTCAAAGGCTTTTCAGCATCTAATGAGATGATCACATTTTTTTTCAGTTTGTTTATATGGTGGATTACATTGATAGATTTTTGTATGTTGAACCATCCCTGCATCTCTGGGATGAAGCCCACTTGATGATGGTGGATGGTTGTTTTGATCTGTTCTTGGATTTGGTTTGCCAGTATTTTATTGAGTATTTTTGCATCAATGTCCATGAGGGAAATTGGTCTGTAATTCTCCTTCTTTGTTAAGTCTGTGTGGTTTGGGTATCAGGGTATCTGTCAGTATATAGAAGAATGCAAATAGATCCATATCTATCACCCTGCACAGAACTCAAGTCCAAGTGGATCAAACACCTCAGCATAAATCCAATGACATTGAACCTGATAGAAAAAAAAGTAGGGAATAGCCTTGATCACATTGGCACAAGAGACCACTTCCTGAATAGAACACCAGTAGCACAGACACTGAGATCAATAATTAATAAATTGGACCTCATGAAACTGAAAAGCTTCTGTAAGGCAAAGGACACCATCAGCAGGACAAAGTGGCAACCTACAGAATGGGAAAAGATCTTCACCACCCCCATATCTGACAGAGGGCTGATATCTAGAATATATAAAGAACTCAAGAAACTAGACATCCAAAAAAACAAATAATCCAATTAGAAAATTGGGTTCAAACCTAAACAGAGAATTCTCAACAGAAGAATCTCAAATGGCAGAAAAACACTTAAAGAAATGTTCATCATCCTTAGCCATCAGGGAAATGCAAATCAAAATGACTCTGAGATACCATCTTACACCTGTCAGAGTGGCTAAGATCAAAAATACAAATGACAGCTCATGCTGGAGAGGATGTGTAGCAAGGGGAACACTCCTCCATTGCTGATGGGTGCATTCTGATGAGTGAAATCTTGTACAGACACTTTGGAAATCAGTATGACTGTTTCTCAGAAAATTTGGAATTAATCTACCTTAAAGCCCAGCTATACCACTCGGGTATATACCTAAAGGATGTTCAATAGTACCACAAGGACATTTGCTTAACTACGTTCATAGCAGTTTTATGAACTCAGCTGAAGAATGGATAAAGAAAATGCAGTACGTTTACACAATGGGTTATTACTCACCTGTTAAAAACAATGACATCAGAAATTTGAAGGCAAAGGTAACTCAGACCCAGAAAGACAAACATGGTATGTACTCCCTCATAAGTGGATATTAACTATAAAGTAAAGAATCACCATGCTACAATTCACAGACCCAGAGAGGTTAGGTAAAAAGGAGGGCCCAAGGAGGGAGGTTTGGATCTCCCTGGAAAGGGGAAATACAGGAGATTTTCTGGGTGGACTGGGGGCGAGTGGGTATGGAAACTTGAGGGATCAGGTTGGGGGGTGGGTGGAGGGGGAGAGTGCTGAGAGAGATGACTGGAAACAGGGGCTTTACGGGGTTGGGTAGAAGCCTGATGCAAGGGAAACTCCCTATGAGTCTTCAAGGATGGCCCCTGCTAAGACTCCTGGTAACAGTGGATGCATAGTCTGAAATGGCCATCTTTTATGATCAGATTGGTGACTACCCTGGTTGTCACCAGAGAACCTTCATCTAGTGACTCCTGGAGGCAGATTCAGAGACCCATGGCCAAACATTGGGCAGAGGTCAGGGACTCCTGTGGAGGAGAGTGAGGCAATTGTAGGAGCCTGGGAGGTCAGGGATATTGCAAGAGGACCCACAGAAATGAGAACTGGCTCATGAGAACTCACAGAGTCTGAACCAACAACCATGGAGCCAGCATGGGACTGACTTAGGCCCTCTGCATATGTGAGACAGTTGCGTAGCTTGGTCTATTTGTGGGATTCCCAGCATTGGGAATAGGGCTGTCCCTGGTGCTTTGGCTGACTTTTGGGAACCTATTCCTCATGCTGGATTACTTTGTCCAGCCTGAGTACAGTGTGTGTGTGTGTGTGTGTGTGTGTGTGTGTGTGTGTGTGTGTGTATTTAACCCTACTGCAGCTTGATAAGCCATTCTTTGCTGATGCCATTGGGAGGCCCGCCCCTTTCTGATGGAGTAAGGAAGAGGGGAAGATTGGGGGCAGGTTGGGGAAGGGAGTGGGAGGACAGGAGGGAGAGGAGACTGCAGTCCTGCCACAAAATAAATAAATAAATAAATAAATAAATAAATAAATAAATAAATAAATGAAATCCGACAACAGCTGCATCTACTGTGTCATGTTCAGCATCTTCCTTTTTTCTCCGTTCATTTGTGTCCTGTGCATATATGTATGTTTGCAGGTTTGCATGGGCATGCATGATCACAGATGCATGTGAGGGTGCACATGTACATAGAGGACTAAGATTAATGCTGAACAGTGTCCTTAATCACTCTCTCCACTGTTTTTATCAAGGAAGAACCTGGAAATTGAATGCAGAGTGCCCCCATCCTCTAGACTAGCTAGCCAGCTTTCCAAGAGGATTCCCCCATCTCTTTCTTGTAAGTGCCGGCTTACAGGTGGGCCACTAGGCCTGCCCAGGCTTTTATGTGATCTCCGGGGATCTAAAAGTCTGGGCCTCATGCTTGCCCTGTAAAACTTTTATCCACCAAGTCATCTCCCCAGCCTCTCCTTTCACCTTCTTAATGATAAGTGCAAACCACCCAGGACAAGGCAACCCTGACCCACTCCTCTATGTGGTGGATATTGTCGTTCTAGCCCTGAGGGAGAATGGCACAGGCTCAGACTGAGACAATGTCGCCAGGGTGAATGGGGCAGAAGGAGTGAGTGGGTCACATTTCTGTCTTTACCCTCCGTAAGCCCCTCTAATCCATCTCAAAATTGCCACAGATCCTGAAGCCCATGCAATTGTTTCTGCTTCTAGGTACATATAAATCTTTTAATTGCATGCCTTAAGCCTCGAGACATTCATGCTGCATTGTCAGGGAGAGGGGAAAGAAGGCAGGAAGGAACTTCTGGCAGCCAAACAATCTGCATTTCATTTCAATTTAGATAGTTTAGCAATACATTTTTTCCCAAGGTTTCCTGGGTTTCAATAATATATCTTTCATCACCAGATCACACACAAAAAAGAAAGAAAAAGTGGTTGTGTTGTACTGTCCCCAGAGCTTCAGAGCAGATAGCAGAGACTGTGTTTTAACTGGGAACTTATGCATTGTATTGGGTTTACAAATGGCTTGTTTTTTTAGTTTATGGTCAAACCATGAAATTGATAACTTATCCCAGGAAGGTATGCATGCACATGTTATGTTAAGGGGTCTTTGAGAACAAGACAGAAAAACAACTGAGACCCGGACATACACTTGAATGGTTTTAAGTAAGACATTTGCTCTGATCACCACAAATTGCAGGAATTCAAGTTTCCATTTTACTGTGTTCCTCTATTGGGTCTCCCCACCTATCTCCTTTACGCTAAGAGTTTGGGGGATGGGTTGTTACATCTTTTGGCAGCTGTCACTTAATTCTGCAATACACAAAGGAACCCATTGTGCTGCCCTGGGAGATCAGAAGAATTAACAATGGCCAAGCCCCAAGCACCTATGTGTGTGCTGGCCTGCAGTGTGGGAGTCCTGGGGTTGGACTTGGGTGCTGGAGGTGGCTGCCTGGGGAAGAACCAGTGAGTGTGGCACATTTCCAAGCACATCTGTTTTATGTCATGTCGGTGTGATGGCTAAGGCTGGGCAGGAGGTAGCAGGAGGGGGTCGAAAGGTAGGGAGGGGGTTTCTGTTTGGATTTTCCGTTTTATAGGCTTGAAAGAATGAATGTGTGTTGGCCAAACAGCAAACCCAAGGAAACCTCCTGGTCTGGGAGCTGGGAATTCAAGGGCGGCCTTTGAGTGCAGCTGATTTACGGCTGGAGAAAGGAAGATGGTAAAAGTCTACAGAGGAAGGGAGGCGGCAACGGAGAGACAGACAGGAGAATGAGGGAAGGTTGGACTTCTCCTCGGGCTCCCAAGGCTGGCTCCAGTTAAAATAGTCACGAGGTAGGTGTAAATGAGTTACAAACGGGGGACAAGCCTTTCTAAAGCAGGCAAAATAAATTTTTCCATCATTGAAAAAAAAAAATGACGGTTGTTAAACGGTGTTGGGATGATTGTAGCGGAGGTTTGGTTGAAAAACACCACGGTCCGTGACTGTGCAGCCAAAGGGCTTCCTGTGGTGTCCTTCTCCCGTGTGGGGACGTAGCTACCTTGAAAGTGGGTGATAGAAATAACCATTATCCTTCCCAAGACGATGGATGTTCCAGAATCACCTTCCACCCCTTCCTGCAACCCTCACCTTCTATCTCCATGCCCAAATCACAAAATCATTTTCACTGTCCTCTTAGGGCCCCGGCTCTGGCCGCCATTGCAGCCAAATTAATCTCAGTGGCTTTTCAACAAGGCAGTTATAAGTTTGGCATTTGCTTCCAAAATAAAGATTTGAAAACTCTGGGATATTTAAAGGTGTATAGCACATTGTGGCTTGGAATGAGAATGTAGTGCCCTGGAGCTGGAGTTACAGGCAGTTGTGAGCTGCCTAATGTGGATGCTGGCAACAGAACTCAGGTCCTGGGCGAGAGCAGCCAGTGTACTTAACCACTGCACCACCTCTCCAGCTCAGTGCTTGAGCTTTCGTGGGTGATATTATTTTTGCTAGAGACATTAGGAAATGGAGACAATAAGGTATTTGGCAAGTTGCCCAAACTCACAGTCAGGAAATGATAAAAGAAAGATTTGAACGCCATGGTCTTCTTGCTATTCCTGACCATAGCCAAGGTCTACGAGGTCAGGAAGAAACCAGAAGAAAGATGGGTGGGACATTTAAAACTATAGATTCTGCATGCACTTCCCTGGGTGAGAATCAAAGCCATGTGGAGACATCTTCTACCTGGAACTCTGGTGCCGGTGCACCTGCCACAATTTCTCACCAAATGATCACTGGCAGAATGGAGCGGGGACACCCTGACTTGAGTTCACTGATCCATCTGCTCTCTCTGCTTCCTGTATGCCATGAGATAAGGAGTCTCCTCTGTTCCTTTCTCCCAACATTGTGATGTTTACCCAAGCACAGGAGACCAAGCAGACATGGACTGAGTTCTCTTGAAACAGTGAGCAAACGAACCTTTCTTCCTTTGGCTTGTTTGGTCTGGTATTTTGATCACAGTCCCAAGTGTGTGCAATGTAAGCGACCTCTGACTTGCAGTTGGGGCAACAGACCATTGACAGACAAATGGAAGCAAGATCAAACAGAAGAACTGTTACAAACCACACAGTGACCAGGTCACCTAAGTAGCTCTAGAATTGGGCCAGGAATATTTATTTGCATAAACCTGGTCTACAGTAAACAGGAAAATACAACTGTCACGGAAAGCATTTGGTTACCAGAGCTACAGAGGCAGCACCTGCTCAGGAATTGAGACTATCATTAGGAATTAGATAGCCACCCCATCTGAGTACCATCTGTTACTACGTAAGTATCAGCAATAAGATCAGGAATCATGCTGATAACGCTGATGATTACTGTGGTCTTACATGCATAAGGCTCAGTATGGACTACTTTCATCATCTCAAAAAGCCTCAGAAGTGGCTACTTATTTTATTTGTATCCTTATGTGTGTTTAGGTGTGCATGCACATGTGTGTGCCATAGCTAGAGGTCAGTGAGCCCCAGAAATCACTCTGTTGCTGGCATACCTGTGCTGGAATTACCAGTATGCACCACAGAACCCAGCTTTTTAATTTTAATTTTTATTTTTGCATGATTTCTGGGTATTGAATTCAGGCTCTTGTATTTGCAAGGCAAGAACCTTACCATCTGAACCATCTCCTCAGCCAGCCCCTACTGTGCTTATTTTATTATGAAATCTAAACATCAATGTTTTAGGATCTGTGATTCATTTTGAGATTTGAGAAACACCTTAGTGAAGCTGCCCGAACATACCCCTAAGCTCAGAGCAGCCGTGTTCTCTGTAAAGTCCCTGTGGCCATAACATCACGGGGTGGTCTTCTTCTTCTTCTTCTTCTTCTTCTTCTTCTTCTTCTTCTTCTTCTTCTTCTTCTTCTTCTTCTTCTTCTTCTTCTTCTTCTTCTTTTCTTCTTCTTCTTCTTCTTCTTCTTCTTCTTCTCTTCTTCTTCCTTCTTCTTCTTCTTCTTCTTCTTCTTCTTCTTCTTCTTCTTCTTCTTCTTCTTCTTCTTCTTCTTCTTCTTCTTCTTCTTTCTTTTCTCTTCTTCTTCTTCTTTTTTCTTCTTCATCCTCCTCCTTCTTCTTTCCTTCTCCTTCCCCTTCCCCTCCTCCTCCTCCTCCTCCTCCTCCTCCTCCTCCTCCTCCTCCTCCTTCTCCTTCTCTGTGTTCTTGCCACTGTCTGTGAGTGATCTGATGCCCCAGCTGCAGCCAGGGAAGATGCTCTTATTGGTTATGCACAGAGCTGTGACAAAAATCCCGGAGAGAACCACCCAAAGGAAGAAAGATTCATTTTGCTCACTGTTTCAGGCAGCTTGTTCCATATTTACTTAGTCTTATGCACTTGGGCAGAACATTTCAGTATGGGGAGAATGTAGCAGAGGAGGCTCATTGTCTCATGGTACCCGAGCACCGGAGAGGAGAGAGAATCAGGGATCAAGGCATGCCCTTGGTGATGTACTTCCTCCAGTTTGGTCCCTTCCAGCTAGGACCCACCTCCTCAGATAGCACTGCCACCTGGGAACTGAGCATTAACACATGAGCACAAATGGGAAATTTCATATTTAAGCCATACAATACTGTTTATGATATATTGTCTAATTGGAGAAATCCATGGGAGTCTGCTTAAGGAGTATTAGGGAAATTTATTAGGATAAATTGAGGAAATAAACTCAAATATACTCACGAACACAGAACCGAGTAGACAGCCAGTTGTCCTCTGATCTCACTGGAGCAAATCCACCTGGCAGTTCGATCACACCAGGAAGCAGGAAGCAGGGAGAAAGGGCTCCTGACTCCTCTCCTTTTCCTTCTAATAGGTCACATACAAGGGCAAGAAGCACCACCTCCTTTGGGCCATATATCCCAAGGTCATGGGCAGTGCAAATACCACTACATTTCCCTGTTTTGTGTAAATTTGAAGGTTCTAAACCTAATGCAAACTATATACAATAAGAATGGTTATCAAGTATTGTCCAGGAAAAACAAAAAGGTAATAAATAAACAAAAATGAAACTATAACCAACAAGAAAAACATCAAACCAGAAACACATGCTAAATGTCCAGAAATGTCCAGATCATAGGTAAATGGCAAATCACCAAGATTACTCCAATAGCTGTCCTAACCTGAAGATTCTAACTTCAGGATCTAAAATATTCGTAGCTAAGATATGAAAGGATTATAACTGTATCTAGTCTTCAACCCTATCAAAGACCTGAGAAGGAAAATATTATTACCTGAGAAAACAAGAAGTACAAGCAAGCAATTTCTGAAAAATTGGGAGAATAGACAGAGACAGCTGGCAGCCTGGACAGTCACTTAAAGTTTCTCAGCACCACCAATGGGGCATCCATTTTGGTTATAGGCCTAGAATATCTGGCAGACCATTTTGTTTTTTGTTTTGTTTTTCGAGACAGGATTTCTCTGTGTAGTTTTGGTGCCTGTCCTGGATCTCACTGTGTAGACCAGTCTGGCCTCAAACTCACAGAGATCTACCTGGCTTTGCCTCCTGAGCGCTAGGATTAAAGGCATGTGCCACCACCGCCCTGCTCTGTCAGACCATTTTCAGAAGCAGGAATTTTGAAAGACCACAGTACCCTGTCTTGGGAAGGTTCAGTAGTTGCTTTTCCTTGTGTCCTGCTCATCCAGAAAGGACAGTGCACGTACTCTCAGCAGTTGAGTCAAGAGCAGCTCTTTGCCAAGCAGGCCATTTTGTGCCAATAAGAAGACAAACTTCCAAATGAGTGTCTTAGAAACCCAACTTTCTCATAGGAGTAGATCCATGCCACGAGGAGCAGTCGTGTCTCATGTCAACAGACTTCTAAGTTACCAAAACATTTAAATGCCATATTCTCTAGGTCTATGAAGTCTTTGAAGATTCTCTATCCATCTGACGTAAGTTTCTGTAAATCTGGAGAATTTAACAAACATAACGATAGAGATGACACTCATGGGTGACTATTAATCTTTAACTCCAATCTACCTAAATAATGTGACTAAGAACTCACATTAACAGTGTAGACAATCTGTAAATTGATGTGCAGTAGAAGGATAATGACCTCAAACTTGTGACAATACACAAAATGTCTTAAACTGAGGTAGAAATGTATAGTGCAGTATGATAACAATATTCTTAATATGTATCAATATACAAAACACACTAAACAGAGTTAGGACATACATAGAGTATGGTGAATATAATTTTACATTTGTATCAATATACAAAATATTTCAAATAGGAATGAGAATATGTGTACAATATGACAATTATAGTTTTGAATTTGTATCAATATACACATTATCTTAAATAGGAGTAGAAAAATAGTTTACATTTGTATCAACATACAAGAATCCATATCAGTGCTAAATTAGTTTACCAGTAGATATAATAATCTATCTTAATATCCTATACCTATCCATTCCCTTCTTTTCTTTTCCAAAAAAAGAATCCTGAGTCTAAGTTTTATTGTTCCTCCCCCAACCCAATAAAAACTTATCCATAACCCTGAGAAAAATGAAAACCTTTGGGAGAGGAGGTGTCATTTTCTTAAAATTGCTTCCTGCAGCTTAGGGGGCGACGGTATCTCTGTGGGATTCTGTAAGAAAGCCAAATGGTTAAGTCTCAATAGGACTAGTTGTAATGTTTGAGGCTAGTTTCTCATAGTAATGGCTAAAGTTACCTGAGGTTGTGGCTAGAAGTGTAATGTGATGGACCATCTCATCTTGGAACTGTCCTGAAGAGTTTGCAGTCCAAAGCTGATCATTGAGTCCGTGTTCTTAGGTCCAATGGCATCATTGTGGACTGGGTAGAGTTGTTGTTGTAGGGGCCCATCTTCCTTCTGGAGACCTCAGAGATTGCCATTGGGAAGACTTATTTTTCCATCCTGCCTGTCTGCTCTGAGGGCAGTAGGCAGTTTCCTTCTCTTGACCTCTCTCACACTGAAGTGTGCACCCCCACCTCGTGGAAGACTCGATGGACATGGGCATGAGCCTTCTTAGGCCTCAGAACTACCTTTTTGGTTATAAACTAAAAGCTGACAAAGATTATGACTTTAAGGTGGATAATGATGAGAATGAGCACCAGTTATCACTAAGAACGGTTAGTTTAGGGGCAGGAGCTAAAGATGAATTACACATCGTCGAGGCAGAAGCAATGAACTATGAAGGCAGTCCAATTAAAGTAACACTGGCAACTTTGAAAATGTCTGTACAACCAACATTTTCTCTTGGGGGCTTTGAAATTACACCACCTGTGGTCTTAAGGTTGAAGTGTGGTTCAGGGCCTGTGCACATCAGTGGACAGCACCTAGTAGCTGTTGAGGAAGACGCAGAGTCAGAAAATGAAGATGAGGAGGATGTAAAACTTTTAAGTATGTCTAGAAAGTGATCTGCTCCTGGAGGTGGTAACAAGGTTCCGCAGAAAAAAGTAAAACTTGACAAGAATGATGATGATGAAGATGATGATGACGATGATTTTGATGATGAGGAAGCTGAAGAAAAAGTTCCAGTGAAGAAATCTATATGAGATACCTCAGCCAAAAATGCACAAAAATCAAACCAAAATGAAAAAGACTTAAGACCACCAACACCAAGATCAAAGGGTCAAGAGTCCTTCAAAAAACAAGAAAAAACCCTCCTAAAATACCAAAAGGACCGAGTTCTGTAGAAGACATTAAGGCAAAAATGCAAGCAAGTATAGAAAAAGGTGGTTCTCTTCCCAAAGTGGAAGCCAAGTTCATTAATTATGTGAAGAATTGCTTCTGGGTGGCTGACCAGGAGTCTAGTCAAGATCTCTGACAGTGGAGGTTGTCTCTTTAAGAAAATGGTTTAAACAGTTTGAAATATTCCGTCTTACTTAATTTCTGTAACAGTTGATATATCTGGCTGTCCTTTTTATAATGCAAAGTGAGAACTTTCCCGACTGTGTTTGATAAATATTGTCCTGGTTCCATTGCCAAGAGTGTGTTGTCTAAAATGCTTGTTTAGTTTTCAAGGATGGAACTCCACGCTTTACTTGGTTTTTAAGTATGCATGGAATGTTATGATAGGACTTAGCAATAGTGGTGGTCAGATGTGGAAATGGCAGAGGGACAAATATACATGTGAAATAAACTCAGTATTTTCATAAAATAAAAAAAAAAAAAGAGCAGAGAGGTAGCTCGGTGGCTAAGACTGACTGATGTTTCAGAGGAAACAGGTTCAATTCCCAGGTCGTCCGGAGTCCGATCACACCAGGATAAAAAATAAAAATAAATAAATAAATAAAGCCGGGCAGTGGTGGCGCACACCTTTAATCCCAGCACTCGGGAGGCAGAGCCAGGAGGATCTCTGTGAGTTCAAGGCCAGCCTGGGCTACAGAGTGAGTTCCGGGAAAGGCGTAAAGCTACACAGAGAAACCCTGTCTCAACCCCCGTCCCAAATTAAAACAAACAAACAAACAAATAAATAAATAAATAAATAAATAAATAAATAAATAAATAAATGGAAGAAGCTACCACATGGTCGTTCTCCCTTTCCTTTTGAGAGGTCACATACAACGACAAGAAGCACTGCCTCCTTTGAGCCGTATAGCCCAAGGTCATGGGCAGAGCAAATACCACTACATTTGTCTTCCTCATAAGAACAGATACGAACATACCAGGAAGTAGTCCATGACTTCCTAGATTTATTCACATTTAGCTGAAATTAGGTATTTGTAATCACTATTCTGAACTGCCTCCCCATCCCAGTAGAACTGTTGGGTCAATTTTATTTCATCAGCAATTGTACAGCCCTCCAGGAAAAACAAAACACTGCCACTCACCAGAGTCCTAAGCTGCTTGTCTGAGTGACAGTGGCATTTGAGTCTCCCTTCATCCCTCTAGTCTTTATTCTCTAGAAGATCTTAGAACGTGTCCAGTGAGCAGCAGGACAGGAGATGTCCTGTCTCCTCAGCTGAGTGCCAGATTGTGTAAACAGCTCCTTGAATCTTGGTGATGTCAGCCTGCTGAGTACACAGCAGCTCGTGAAAGATGATTTTCCCCCATGTGTGATTTTTCTCAATGGGATCACTGGCTTGGGTTACAGAATAGTAGAAATAAATCCTGTTTGAAAAATATATGGCATCCTATTTCCACTTAGCCTTAGCACCATTGAAAGTCAGCATAAGCTGCAGGCTAGCATAAGGTAAGGGCTATTGGCTTTTAGATCTTGCAAGGTAGCAGAAGGCTGTGAGGAATGGAAGATGAGTGGCTTACGTGTCTCCATTACTCACTATCTGGAATGAGACAGCTGTCACTCATCAATCATAGCCACTTTCTCACTCTGCTCCAAAAGGTTCAAGTATACATTTTGTCTATGACCTCAATTGTTTCTCCATCTTTTTTTTTTTTTTTTTTTTTTTTTTTTTTTTTTTTTTTTTTTTTTTAAGACAGTGTCTCTCACTGAACCTGGAGCTTCTGGAAATCCCTGGGATCCACTGTCTCTGCCTCCTCCAGGACTGAGGTTGTAGAAGTGTCTCCTCATACTACTTTTTCACCTGGGAACCTGAACTAAGGTCCTCATGTCTGTGGATAATACCATCCTAGCACTTGGGAGGTGAAGGCAGGAAGATCAGAAGTTCAAGGCCAGCCTTGGCTACATAGTGAATTTGAAGACCTGTTTGAGAAAGACAAGAAAAAGCCTGTGGGGGGGGGATGGGCCAGGGAAAGGGAGAAGCCTGGGCTCTGGGCTGGTTGAGCATCCTAAGACTCACAACACTCAGCCAAAAGTGAAGGTGAGGGAGTAACTCAGCCATTCTTGACCAGCCCCTGGAGGGGAATTGTGAAAACCTTTTGATTTTGCCTGTGTACAGAGCACAGTGGTTCATAGAACACAAAACTCAAACTCAAGTAGTGTTTTGTTTTTTCCTTTTGGAGGAGGGCAATTGGAGAACAAGTTGGTACCTTGAGGGGCCATAATGAAAATACATTGTGGAGCATTGCACTAACTGAAAGATTGTGCCAGCTTAGGGCAGCTGTGGTCCCGTGGAGAGGAATGAGACCAGGGAGGGTGCCACGGGGTGACATCTGGAGTCCCTTGTTTGGCAGTCCTTTGATAGCCTGCATGCAAGTCCAGCTACGTGCCAGAGGCTATGGGTCCAGCAGGTATAGACTGGGATGTTTAGTTTTGTTTGTTTGTTTATTTCTTTTCAAGACAGGGTTTCTCTGTGTATCCCTGGATGTCCTGGAACTTGCTCTGCAGACCCAGCTGGACTTGAACTCAAGAAAGCCACCTGCCTTTGCCTCCTGAGTGCTGGGGTTAAAGGCATGTGCCACCACTGTCCCACTTGGATGCTTAGTTTTAAATATCAGCTTAGAATTACGACAGAAACGAGTCTCAAATGAGTCACTGTCTTCTGTCATGCTGGTCTGTGGACAAGTCTTGGGTGGGGTGGGTTGTTTTGACTATTAACTGATGTAGGAAGACTTAACACATTGTGAGTGGCAACATTCCCCAGGCATAGGATCCTGAAATACATAGCCCGGGAGGAAACTAGATAGGAGCCAGCAGCCAGCACTGGTTCTCTAGTTTTTCTCTGCTGGATTGGGGGTATGATGTGACTAGCTGCTTGACTTCCCCACAAAGGACAGTGTATACTCAGAAACTGCAATCCATTCTTTCCTGCCTTAGGTTACTTCTTTGCTAGGTGGTTTATCACAGCAACAGAAACGAAACCGGCCTGCCCAGGTCAGTCTCTCTCTCTAGACCCTAGCTGTTAAACGGGTATTATTATCTTCATTTTACAGATGAGGAATCATGGAGGGGTGAGACAAGTTGCTTAGAATCCTATAGCTATTAAATTTCGAACACTGAGAGAAGGCTTCAGGAAACTGCCATAGCATTAATCCATGCACTTTCTGCTAGCGCAAAGCATAAGGGATTTGGGGCAGGGGCATGGAAAATCACGAACAACACTGCTGGTAGCTCTAAGGATAAAAGACCAACGATGTACCTGGGTTCACACATTTTTACAGCAGCGTTACCTGGCTCTGCTTTTCCCTCTCATCCTCCCTCACCTGACTTCTCCAGCCCACCCTTCTGGTTTTCCATTGATTTAGTTAGATCTTGTTCTTTCCCTGTGGTCTATATTTATTTTTAGCTCTCCTTCAAACTCTTAGCTTACATATCTTTCTCAGGGAGCCCTCTTTAGCTTTCACATAGAGATCCATTCATCTCTGTATTAGTTACTTGTTTGCCACTGACATAATACCTAACTTAAGAAAGGAATGGGGATGTGGTCCATCATGGCAGGAAGCCATGGTGGAAGCTGGTCACGTTGCCTCTGCACTCAGGAAGTTGAGTGAGCAGGAAGTAAGGCCTGGCTGTAAAATCTCAACGCCCACCCCCAGGGATATATTTCCTCCAGCAAGGCTCCTCCTCCCACAGATTTCCTTCCCAAACAGCACCAACAGCTAAGGACAAAGTATTTGACATTCGAGCCTGAGGGGACATTCCACATTCCAGCCACAAGACCCTCTGCTATTGCTTGTCCAAGACTCAGTTTCTCCACAGCACTGTTTTCTGCCATAATTCAAATCCTCATTTGTTCAGTCACCTGTTTGATCTCCCTCTCACACACTAAACAACCAACTTTATGAGAGCAATAACCTAGTGTGGGCCAGGACCTGGAGCATAGCAGTAGCTCAGTTAATGCCTGGTGGAGGCTAGCAGAAAGTTGCGAAGATTACAGCTATAGCAGCTTCCTGGAGCCTTCTTGCGTGCTCAAAACTTAATAGCCACAGGATTCTAAGCAACTTGTCTCACCTCTCTGTGCCCTGTACACTCCTCATCTGTAAAATGAAGATAATAATCATCATTTGCCAGCTATTTTCTAGGGCTGAAGAGGAGATAAATAGGCTGGTGAATGTAAAGTGCTCCTAAGAGTACAGGGTAATTGCTCAATAAATGACATCATTAGCGTCATCATCATCAAGCAGTCATTGTATAATCTTATTGTTGACTGGGTATGGGTGGTGACCTTTGTACTAACCAGGGGTGGGGGGAGACAAAGAGAGGCAGTTAACCTTAGCGTGCTGGTTCTATGGTTCCAGTCATCTCAGTTTGGGGACACCTAAGGTTTCCGAGAACAAGTCTTGAAAACAATTTAGTTTTTCTCTTCTTGTGTAATTAAAGTCTGGGAAAGAGTTACTTGGTAATTAAACAAGTCTCCCTGTGAATGTGGAACAATAATACATCTTTGTGTGATGTGGTGTGTGTGTGTGTGTGTGTGTGTGTGTGTGTGTGTGTGTGTGTGTGTATGTGTGTGTGTATACACGAGCATGGCTGTGCAGGTGGACACGGGTATAGTTACATATGCCTGTGGAGCCAGAGACCGACCTTACATACCATTTCAGGAGCCATCCATCTTGGTTTGTGAGATAGGCTCTCTCATTTTACCTGGTTGGCCAACAAGCTCAGGGATGTACCCGCCACCACCTCCTCAGTGCTAGGACTACAAGTGCTTGCTGCTTTATTAAAAATGGGGATTCTTGGCCGGGCGGTGGTGGCGCACACCTTTAATCCCAGCACTCGGGAGGCAGAGCCAGGCGGATCTCTGTGAGTTTGAGGCCAGCCAGGACTACCAAGTGAGTCCCAGGAAAGGCACAAAGCTACACAGAGAAACCCTGTCTCAAAAAGCCAAAAAAAAAAAAAGGGGGGGGGGGATTCTGGGGATTGAACTCAGGTCTTCGTGTTGGCCAGACAGGCTCTTTACCAACCGAACTACCTCCTCCTGCCCACAAAATGCATCTATTTGCTACTGAGATGGGATGTGAAGGTTCCAGGTTCTCCTCAAGTCCTTAGCTGCCTTGCTGTCGAAGTTCAGCTTATAACTAGACAAAATCAGTGAAGACTGGCGACACCCCAGAGTAAGAAGCAGACAGGTGCCCCTGGATGACTCTGCTCTAGGAAGCTGGGTCATGGGATGGTCAGCACTGCTGTCTGGGAGGTAACTGCAAAGGACAGAAAGATGGATCAGGAGCATCTGACCACTCAAGCATTAGAGACCCAGGATGAAGATCAGGTGAGTCAAGCAGAAGGCTCTGGACTGTGGCATGGAGCCTTGGAGGGCACCCACTAGAGATGGGTGGAGAGAAGCAGAGGGGTATTTTCTGTGAAGTGTGGAGAGAAGCAGAGGGGCATTTTCTGTGAAGTCTGAACAGCTTGCACAAATGAGCTGATTTTAAATGTCTTTATTCATTTATATTTTTGATTTCCTGCATATACATGTGGAATGTGTCTGACTGGGGGTGCACACTGGTGTTTGAACTATATAGCATGCTTGTTCATAAAAACATAGGCTCCATCATGGCTTCTGATGGTGGCCAGACACTCCCACTACAGCCTTTAATAGTGAGGGGGGGGGAAAGAGGGAGTTTCATGGTTGTTCACAAGTCAAGCAGCTCTAACAGAATTAGTACACAACTCCTCACAATCTTCAAGACTCCCAGAGCTAGTGTAATTGCTTTACTTGATCTCTTTTTTCAACACAACCCTTACCTTCTCTCGGCTTCTATTCTGACTGTGGTTAGAAATTAAAATTAATTTCATAAAGTCACGCAAGCAACTGTCCCTTGTTCACTGAGCTACACAGCACCTGCGCCAGCACCCCCACAGCCGCACATCGCCCCCCACCCACCACAGAGGCGCACATGCTACCTGCTGTCCCAGCCTCCTCTCTGGAAACCCGAGCAATGTCAGCACCGTGCGAACTTGATTTTTCAGACTGAGAACCGTGCATGTGACGTGGGTGGGGGCACGCATGGCCGAGCACTCGCTGTCGCAGAGGGAAGAATTTATGTTTGCATCTGCCTCTCGCCCCCTCTCACATCTGGTCTTCTAGGCCTTTGGGAATTCGCTGGGGAAGGGGAAGCAGAGTACTGAAAGGAACTCTCAGTGCGGAGGGAGCCAGGGCTGAATAAAGATGAGTTTGCCACTCTTCCCTGGCTCCAAGTGCGATCGGTTCTGACTGTTCTGTGGTTTGATGTGCTTGGTGTGAAGATTTCTCCTGTCAGATTCTGGGGCCTTTGAAGAACCTCGTGAAGTCAGTTTAATGCTTCCCCGAGTCAGGAGTTTTTATTCTCAGGGAGGGTCACAGAGGAAAAGTGGGTCATTGTCCTGAAGTCAAGTGCAGACACATCTCAAATGTGTAGTTTTCTTTTCCTTTCTCTCCCTCCCTACTTTTCTTCTCTCCTTCTTCCCTCCCCCAGCCTTTCCTTCCTTCCTTCCTTCCTTCCTTCCTTCCTTCCTTCCTTCCTTCCTTCCTTCCTTCCTTCCTTCCTTCCTTCCTTCTTTTCTTTCTTTCTTTCTTTCCCTTCCTTCCTTCCTTCTTTCCTTTTTCTCATGTAGTTCAGTCAGGTCTCAAACATTCTATGTAGCCAAGGATGACCTTGAACTTGCACTTCCCTTTAAAGTGTTGAGCTTACTACTGGTACCACCACACCCAGTGCTGGGGATGGGGCTCAGGGCCCTCCCTGCGCACACTAGGCAAGCACTTCAACTGAGCTGCATCCCCAGCCCTCAGAGGCTGTCATTCTTCCCATATCCAGAGGGTGAGGTGTCCTTTAGGAGCTCCTGCAGACCCTTGTTGAAATAAGACACTTTCCATAACATCCATGTGTTTATCCCACATTGATAAAGTTTGTTTCCCCTCCAATGCCCCTAGAGAGGATCATAATGCAGAGCTCAGGGAGTGGCCAGGCATTTCTGGACTTTGTAAATTCCCATCTAACCTTTTTTTTTTTTAGCCTCTTTTAATAATAGAAAAGCCAACTTCATACAACTATGTCCTAATATCATTCTTAACATAAACACTCCTTGTTTTCTTTTTCAAGATTTGTTTCACTTTTAATTTTGTGTGTGTGTGTGTGTGTGTGTGTGTGTGTGTGTGAGAGAGAGAGAGAGAGAGAGAGAGAGAGAGAGAGAGAGAGAGAGAGAGAGAGAGAGAGAAAGAGCAGAGGCATTGGATCCCCTGGAGCTTGAGTTTCAGGCATCTCTCTTTTCCACACACAAATAAATCAGACAGAGAAATTTTACAACTCTTCTTGTATGTTTCCCTTTGGGCACCATCTGCATAACTCAGGGCAATGGCTGGCATCCTTGTCCTGGCTCTACATGAAATGCTGACATGTGCTGTTGGTTTTTGTCAACTTGATGCAAATCTAGACATATCTCCATCCAGAACTGCCTCCATCAGACTGGCCTGTAGGCAAGTCTGTGGACCATTTTCTTGGATAAAGATTGATGTGGACAGGCTCAGCCCACCGTGGGTGGTGGCATCCTTGGTCAGGTGGTCCTGGACTGCATAAAAAAGTAGACTGAGTGAGCCATGGGGAGCAAGCTGGTAATCTGTGTTCCTCCATGGTTTCTACCTCTGCTCTGGCTTGAGCTCCTGCCCCGACTTCCCTCAATGATGGGCAGTGATTGGGAGATGTAAGCCCATTAAATGCTCAAGTTGGTTTTGATTGTGGTGTTTATCACAGCGGCAGAAACCTGACTGTGACATTTCATAGGACTTCCTTTCCCCTCCCTTTGCTTTGTTCTCTTGTGCCCACACTTCTTTCCTATCCACTATCCTTTCTTGTGACAGAGAAAGCTTACAGCTTAAGGAGCCTTATCCATCTCTATCACTTTAACATTTTTCAAATTACATTTATAGGTTGGTTTTTGTTTGTGTGTATGTGTGAGTAGTAAGTATGAGTGGTGTGTATGAGTAGTGTATGTATATATGTAAGTGTGGAATGTGTGTGTAGTGTATGTGTGTATGTAGTGTGTGTAAGTGTGGTGTGTATGCAGTGTATGTGGGTAAGTGTGGTGTGTGCATAGTGTATGTGTGTGTGGTGTTTAAGTGTGGTGTGTGTGTGGTTTATGTATGTGTGTAGTGTAGTGTGTGTAAGTGGTGTGTGTGTGTCAAGGCACATGTTTAGAGATCAGAAGATTTGCAAGATGTGATGGTCCTTTCCTTTTACTGTGTAGGTCTCAGATATCCAACCCAGCTCGTCAGGATCGGTGACAGGTGCCTTTATGTGCTGAGCTGCCACTGTCTGTTGGTACCTCTCACAGTTTCCTTTAAAAAGCAGAAATGGATATTGAAATTTGCACCTTCAATTTTGTTTGCATCTCAAGAAGTGTGTACAATTTCTTCTGTTAGTATAAAGGTATGAATATTTGCCTGTTGTTTAAATACACCTTAATTAAAAACAAACCTTATTAATCTGGAAACACTTAGTTTTATTTATGTGTGTGTGTTATGTGAGTGCAGGTACCCACAAAAGCCAGAAGATGGCTCAGATCCCCTGGAGCTGGAGTTACAGGCATTGATGAGCTACACAATGTAGGTGCTAGAAATTGAACTCTGGTTTTTTGGAAGAGGATCAAGTGTTCAACCCTGTGCAACACACTTATTCTTAAAATTATGGGCATGTTTTGCTACCATCCTATGCAGGGTCCATTTGTGTGGATGTTCATAAGTCGTGAGCATGGTTGACCAATACTATCTTCCTGTCCATGTTTGCTCTTGAATTTGAGCTGCCATATAAAGTGTGTATGAGCACCTGTCTGCTTTTGAGAGCCTCTGAAAGTATTTGTACATACAGAATTGATCTGTTCCTGGAAGGTCCTTCAACCTCACCTGTGGGTGTCTTTTAATGGTAAGATATGTTATTACAAATTCAACTATATTAGTGATGAGCCATTTAGCTTTTCTATTCCCTTTTTAAACATTTTTATAGCTCATACTTTCCAGACAATTGACCATTCTAGGTTTTTAGAATGTATTATAAGAATAGATTCACTAGTTATTTGGAAATGAAGGGGCTGAGCAGGTGGCTCAGGGGATACAGGGCTTGCAATGAAAACTTGAAGACTGGTGGGTGTGGCTACCAACCCATTACCCGAGGCATTGGGAGACAGAATTCTCCAAGGACAAGGCAGCTAGCTCGACTAGCCAAATCTACAAGTTCTCAGCTCACTGAGAGATTCTAACTCAAAATATAGCATTGAGAGTCATCAAGGAAGACACTTGACGGCAACCTCAGGCCTCCCTACATACATGCATAGAGGAGCATGCATACCTGCATACACGTTAATACACAAACATATGTGAACACACACATGCATGCACCACACACATACACATGTAAAGAGCATATATATATGTGTGAGTATGTAAATGAATAGATATGAACACACATGCAGATAACATTTATATATATATATATATATATATATATATATATATATATATAAAATCTTCACTGAATCTATAGTTTTGTTTTATTTATAATTCCCAGTATTTCTTCCTTGTATTTTTTTTTTTTTTGCTATTTTACCTGCCTGAGGCTGATTAAGTTATCTATATTTGAGTGACAGAGCTGTGGCTCTGCTGAATGACTTATTGCTGTCATATCTCGGACCCTTGATGTCTGCTCATATCACCATTCACGTCTCCATTCTGAATGAGTTGTGCTACCACCACTTTCCCTATTCTGGGAACCGAATCTTTTGCATTTTTTTAAAGATTGTATTTCGTTTCGAATTACATGTCTACGTGTGGGTATGTGAGGGCAGGTGCCTGCAGGAGCCAGAAGATACATCAAATTCCCTGGAACTGGAGTCACAGGGGGTTGTGAGCTGCCACACACGGGTGCTGGGAACAGAACCTGGGTCCTCTGCAGGGGCAGCCAGTGCTGCTAACCACTGAGCCATCTCTCTTCCCACTTTACATTTTCCCAAGTACGCCTAAAGCCATGAATTTCCCTCTAAGGACAGTTTTGACTTCTGCTACCAGTGCTGGATATCTTTATTTTCTCATGCTCAGTATGGGTTAAGGCTTTAGTTTGTTCCTAGTGCCAAACCTATAGTTAATCCTGAAGTCTTGACGGAGCACTATGCTTGAATGATGGCACTTCTGAGTTGTTGTTTCTTTATATTGCTTCTCTCTCTCTCTCTCTCTCTCTCTCTCTCTCTCTCTCTCTCTCTCTCTCTCTCTCTCTCTCTCTCTCTCTAAGTTCAATTGTAAAAAAACAAACAAACAAAAAAACATTCTTTGGTGGGAAGAAAATTCTGGTGACATTTTCCCTAGCCTTAAAAAGAGCTGTGTTTTCATGTGTCTGACAGTGTGTGTGTGTGCTTTGCTCATTTGCAGCCCCCATAACCCTCTGTCGTTCTGCCAAACCTCTTCTTCCCAGGAACGGCCCCCTGCCCTGAGTTTCATGTCTTTGTTCTGTTTGGGGACCCACCGATCTAAGTATAATTACGGTTGCTTGCATGAGCAGGGCTGGAAGTGGCTCCACCATCAAAGAAAATGAGTTCACCTCCATCCCCAGTGCTTTTAGAGCTGCTTTTGACCATTTTCTTCTTGCCGAGGTTCTGCTGAAGGGCTAGTTCCCAAATGAGCATTTGGAAGTAGCATGCCCTGCGCCTAATGCATCTCTCTCTCTCTCTCTCTCTCTCTCTCTCTCTCTCTCTCTCTCTCTCTCTCTCTCTCTCTCTCTCTCTCTTGTTCTCAATTGAGTACGATAAACCTAGCCTGATTTTCTTTGTGTCTACCTTGCTGGAGGATTCTGAATCTGTGCATTGATACTGGTCAGTAGCTTCCATTTGAATATATGCTTTTCACCTAGTTTCAAATTCCCCCAATTCTTCACTTTAGATATTGCGTTTTGTTTTTCAAGAATATCCATTGGATTCACTTTTCTAGGATCACACATTTAGTAATTTTAAAAATCATATGCCAGACATCTTACTACAAGGAATTATAGAGCTCCGGGTAATATTTCCCACTGGCAGGAATTCTGTCTCTCATGTCAACCAGATCAGTAAGGGGCTCCACGCCTCCATCTAATCAGAGCTGGGCTGGGTTCAGTCTAGGTTGCATATATGGTTGGATTCATTTCTCTCACCTCTGTTTCCTCTCTGTTTCTAAGACTAATCTGTCCTTTGATTGACAGGCTGGCAGCTTTTTATCTCCTCTATCTTAAAACATTGGCAGGGAATTTGGTCTCAGACTTCACAGGTTTGGAGTTCTGCCCCTTTTAAATTTGGAAAATGTTTCGGGGGAGAATAGACACAGTTCCTAAAGATTGTGAGACAAACAGAGACTTCATTGCATGTTATCAAAGTTCAGCAGCCTTCCACACAGTCCTGGGGGTCTGGAAGCCACCAGCAGTGAATGCCTACTGTCTGAATGGCTCCTGAGGCTTCCAGATGTGCATGCTAATCCAACACAGTTTCTAAAAGCTCTGTTTATTTCTTTTCCTGTTAATACCTTTGTCCAGATGAGATCTTCAACCAAATTTGAAGCCAGCAAATCAAATGGAATGGGGGAGGGAGGAGAGATTGGCCAGCAATGAATCACTCTTTTCAGAAAGCCACCAACTTCAGGGGAATTTCATTCTATTTAGTTCTCTTTATTCGACACCACTCTGTTACCTCTACAAACACAAACTTTGTGCAACTAATCTCATTTTTTTTAATTGCTGAAGTGAAATTGATCCTCTTCAACCAACATCTACCACCTGCTACACCCCATAGTCACACTTAAAGTTTACTTCCAGACTGGAGGGTTGGTTCAGTCTGTAAAGTACTTGCCTTGCTAAGGACCTGACTTTGATTTAGAGAATTCACATAAATGAGCCAGGTGTCATGGAGGGTGTTTGTAATCCCAGTGCTGGGGAGGCAGAGGCAGGATGATTTTTCAGGGTTCACTGGTCAGCCTGCTTAGTCTAATTGCTAAGCTCCAGGTCAGCAACAAACCTTGTCTCAAAAAAACAAGATAGCAGAGTTGGAGAGATAGCTCTGAGGTTCAGAGAGCACTTGTTTATCTTGGAGAGGAGCCAGGTTCTGTTCCCAGAACCACGTGAAGGCTCACAGGCAGCTCTCAGGCACTTCGAGAGATCTGATGGCCTCTCCTGGCCTCTTTGGCCAGTGTGCAGACAGAGAGTTAGGAAAATCACCCAGATACATAAAATAAAAATAAGTAAGTACTTTAAAATAAAAGAAGATGAATGATACCTGAGGAACACCTGAGGTTGTCCTCTAGCATTTTCATGTACACGCATGTACACGCACACACAGATATACACATATACACAAAAAGTAACCCAAAAATATTCATTTGTTTATTAGATAGGCATCGAAGATCCTCTATGTGCTTGGTCCTTTGCAAGGTGCTTGTATTCAAGATTAAAAAGAAGACCCTGCCCATCTCCTGGGAAGGATGGACACGTGGAAAAATGAGGACTAAGAGGTGGAGGCACTCAGATTGTCCCCATAGCAGAAGGACTTAATGGTTAAGCCCAGACACGACAGTCTTCCACAATTCCCCGGATGATGAAGGCAGCTATGCTGTGAGTTTAGGGTTGTGCTATTCATTCTGAACCCTGATCCCTTGTCTTTGGAAGGAAAGATGGAGCATTATTCATTGAGCATTTACGTGTAGTCTTTGCTGAAGCTCCTGGATGCTGGGGATTGGTTCAGGGAACAGCGCAAAGCAGCTCTTGTCTTAGATAAGCGGACAGCCGAGCAATTCCACGGCTTGGTACCAAGCAGGGCTGGAAAACAGCAGGCTTGGCTCTTCAGACTCCTCTTCTCAGTGCCTCCTCTTCTCCAGCCCCCACCTTCCCATCAGCTGGGAGAGCAGATGAGCAAGCGTCAGGCACATAGAACCTGTACAGACTTGAACTTAGCTGTCGGTAACACATGCAGCACCTTGGACTGGCCTTCAGAATCTCAAAGTTTTTCTCACCTGTTAGAAGGATCCAGAAAGAAAAGAATGTGTACTCCAAAGCAGCCTTCCACTGGCATGGAATCTGAGCACACAGTGAGTCACCATAAATTAAAAACATGGCTCACAGACAAAAGGAATATTTTTATGTATGTAACATCAAGTATGAGTGCTCACAGACACCATGAAGCTGGGTGTCCTGTAGCACAAAGGCTTCAGTTGCTATTTCTGGAGGGAGTACTAAGTGCCAGGAAAGATGATGCTGAGTGCTAGGTGCTAAGTTCTCCATAGGCATTATCCCACTGATCCTCCTCTTTTGTTTAGTTTGTTAGCAGATGGCTGCATAATACATTACCTTAAACATCAAAAAATGATTTATCTGGATTCAGGAGACATCTCAGTCAGTAAAGCACTTGCTACATCTAGTGGTTTCAATGAAAATGTCCCCCAGAGGCGCATACATTTGAATGTGTGGTTCCCAGTTGATGGAACAGTTTGGGAAGGATTGCAAGGTATGTGTTGGAAGACGTGCGTCATTGGGTGAGGGCTTGGAGGTTTCAAAAGACTCATGAGATTCCCAGTGATTTCTCTCTGTGTGTCTTGATGGTGGGATCAAGATAAAAGACCCCAGATGTTCCTTCTCTCTGCCATCATAGACTCTAACACTTTGAAACCATAAGACAAATTAAATGCTTCATTTTCTAAGTTCCTTAGGACACCGCAATGGAAAAGTAACTAAGACACCATGCAAACATGAGGATCCAAGATTAATACCCATGTCAAAAGAAGAAGGAGGAGGAGGAGGGGGAGGAGCAGGAGGAGGAAGAAGAGAAGAGGAGGGGGGAGGATGAGGGGGGAGGGGAAGGAGGAGGAAGAGGAGGAGGAAGAAGAAGAAGAAAAAGAAGAAGAATCCTGCCATAAGCACGCCATGTGCTTATGATCCCAGTGCTAAGGGGTATAAACAGGCAGATTCCTGGGGATCACTGGCCAACCATTCTAACACCAGTTCAGTACTTAAGAATGATTACTTCTCTTGCAGGGGATCTGGGTTTGATTTCCAGCACCGTTGGTAGTTCACAATTGCCGGTGACTCCAATTCCAGGAGATCCAATGCCCTGATCTGGCTTTCTGCATGTATTTGGAACACATAAACTCATATGGCACACACTCATATACATAAAACATAATAAATTAATAAATAAATACAAATTTTAAACATGGGTGACATCTGAGAAATAGCACCTTAGGCTGACCTCTGGCCTACACACTCACACATATGTGCAGGCACATACACTTCTGAACATATTTGGATAAGTACATGCAGGTGCATGTGACCACACATGGAGTTTACTTAGATCTTGGTTCTTATCCATGTTTAGGGACAGTCTATGGGATATAGATTATAATGTATTACTAAGTCAAACTGGTCTCTGAGTTTATATATCACATGGCAAGCAGCACAGGGCTGACTGAGTACATTCTAGGTCTTTGCAGTGGCCAAGGGGTGTAAAATAAAATGTTTGCTATTGAATACAGACCTGCTCAAGTTAGCGTTATCTACCATTCATTCAGAATCCCCCTGCCCTCATCAGTCGGGGAAGGCTGGAGCCATTACTCATGAAACTTTTTAAATATTTGTTATTTACTGAAGCTCCTCTGTGCCAGGGGTTGGCTCAGGGTATGAAGCAAATGAAGGCATGGAGTCTGCCTTTTACAAGGTCACAGGGTGATTGAAGAAGCAGGCACCCGAGCAATCCCAATAGAAAGTGTGCAGCAATGGCTCTACTGGGGGGGACCCTAGGCTTCTGTGAGGGTGCCAGCAGATCTGTGTCACTGCAGACAGTAGGGACACAGAAGGTGTCTACAAAGAGATAGACATTTTGGAGATTTCAATGACTAGGTGAGATCTGGCAGCAGAACTAAATGAAGCTTCAGGGTCTAGAGCAGTGGTTCTCAACTGGTGGATCATGGCCCACACAAGGGTAACATATCAGATATCCTGCATATCAGATATTTACGTTTTGATTCATAACAGTAGCAAAATTACAGTTTATAATAGAAATCATCTTATGGTTGGGGGTCACCACAACTCCATTAAACCTTTGCAGCATTCAGAAGGTTGAGAACCACCAGTCTGTTCTAGTTTTCTTCTGTTGCCACAGTAATGTATGCATTATTGACTGTTTTGTTGCTGTGATAAAACACCAAGATCAAGACAATTTATAGAAGAAAGAGTTTGTTGCAATTCGTGTTCCAGAGGGTTAGAGTCCCCGATGGTAGGCAGGCAGCCCACAGCAGGCACGATGGCTTGAGGAGAAGCTGAGGGCTCACATCTTAAACTGCAAGCAGGAAGCAGAGAGAGCAAGCTGGGAGTGGGAGCATAAGACCTTAAGACCTCAAAGCCCACCCTCAGTGTCATGCTCCTTTCACCAAGACTGCACCTCCTAAGCCTCCCCCAACAGTGCCACCTCTGGGGATCAGGTGTTCAACTGCCTAAGACTGTGGGGGACATCTCATTCAAACCACCTTGATCCACAATCATGAGGGAGAAAGGGCTTATTATAACTCACAATTCCAGGTTACAGTCCATAATAGTAGGAAAGTCTAGGCAGGAGGTAGAGGTGGCTGGTTATGTCTCCTCCACCATCAGGAACAGAGGAAGAAAGAGTAAATTCATGTTCACTCTCTTATTTGCTGGTGCTCAGTTAGATCTCTCCTCTCTTACACAATCAAGACCCCTACCTAGGGAATGGTGCCACCCACAATGGGCTCCCTCGTCTCACATCAATTAACTTAATTAAGACAATCCCCCACAGACATGCCAACAGACTAACCCAATGTTGACAATCCCTCATTAAGACTCTCCCCAGGTGATTCAAGGTTGTGCTAAGTTGACAATTAAATTTAACCATTGCAAGGGGAGAACAGAGTACCTCTTGGGAGGCAAAATAAATTGTGACCCGTGTGTGTTCTGCAAGGTGTTTAATACAGAGGTGAGGCCAAGAGTTTGGAAGGGCTGCCACATGAAGGGTAAAATACGGTGTTTTGTTTTCTGGCTAGACAACAAAGAGCTAACAAGACTGAGGACATTCCTGCAAATGGTCCTACCCACTGGAAGTTCTGTACCAAAGCTGCTTTCGTACCCAGGAGCCTGAGGTTCCCACCTAGTTTTGCTTGGGAAATCTGTGGCCTCTCCTCTCGTGACTTGTCTCTACGTACCTACCAACCCTTCTACTCTCTAGACTGGTGAGCAGACATGTAGGAGCAAGCCACAGATAACTGCAGCTTTGAGTTTCCCCAGGCTGGACTAGGCAGGCAAGGCAGTCGGCAGCCTCGGCCTTACCGTGAGTCCACCGGCTCGCCCAACAAATGGTTTTCTCCAGGCCTAATTAAGGATGACTTGATGTCTGACAGGCTACACTTAAGTCTCTGTAGGCCTGCTATTGTTTTCACTGAGCGTGACAAGGTCTGGGAGCTTTATTGTGGATGTCTCAGCCAAGTGCCAAGGGCAAACTTAAAAAAAAAATAAAAATCACTACTTTCATTCCCTAAACATGCCCATTTACTTGTTTTCCTAGTTTATGGTATTAGTCACTGCTATAAACCTAGTCAGTCTGTTTGTTTTTTTTTCTTTCTTTCATTTTTATGATCCTAATAGTCTAAAGTCAGGTAAGCATTTCAAACCACAAGATCAGAGGTTAAAACTCCACAAACAGGGCCCGCAATGTGGCTCAAAGGGCAAAGACGATGGTTGCCAAGCCTGGGACTAACATGGCAGAAGGAGAGAACCAACTCCTTCAAGTTGTTCTCTGACTTTTACGCACACACACACACACACACACACACACATACACACACACACACACACACACACACACACACACACAAAATTAAAAATCAACAACAGAGGAAAAAAAAACACCAAAAGCTTCTCTACAAATATCCTCCTTCACATTTGCACCCCCCCACCTCCCCACCCCCCACCTACCCACCCCCGTGCTTCCCGGCCTGGGAAATCTCAGTGGCTTCCTTCATGGGAGCCCCTCTGAGAGACAAGCATGACTGACGGTGTCAGCCGTCATTTGTTCTGTGTTATTGATTGCCTCAGTTCTTTATTTCAACAACTTGAGCTGCCAGATTTAGTAAACTCAAGTACACGACACTCAGATCTTAAATTTGGCTGCACAATCAATGTCTCATATGACTATTGCCCACAATTTGAGGATCAAATATTTACTGAGCTATCATTATGTTGATATTGACACTACCACAGAGTCAGTGCTGTCGATAAGTAAAGATGCCACCTCCATGGTATGCACGGTTGGAGAAGTGGGGCACAGAACAGATAGCCTTTGCCATGAAGCATTCAAAGGCTAGGGAAAGTGGAGACTGGTGGGGAGCAAATAAATAAACAAGTCCACACTGATCACAGCTCATATACACCCACTCATCCACATGCACACACCCATTTATGAGAGTATGTCTATACACTCTACATGTACATGGTTGTTTGTCCAGTGAGGTGGGTCACTGGCTAAAGCTCTTGCCTTACAAGCCTGATGATGACCTTTGTTTGACCCCCAGAACCCAGGATGGAATGAGAGAACTAACTTCAGAGAGTTGTCCTCCGACCTTCACCCATGTACCACAACATGCGCCCACTCATGCATGTGCACACACACACATGCAAATACATATATATACACACACATAAAAATACACATATACAGACACACACATACACATAGACACACATGCATGCAAATACATATACATACACACATGCAAATACACACACATACACACACATGCAAATATACATACACACACACATACTCATGCAAATACACATAGACACAGAGAGAGAGAGAGAGAGAGAGAGAGAGAAAGAGAGAGAGAGAGAGAGAGAGAGAGAGAGAAAGAGAGAGAGAGAGAGAGACAGAAAGAGAATTTAACATTTAAAATATTAGCATGCTGAAGAAGACTCAGACTACCCAAAATAATGAGTTTCTATCAGTAAAGATTCTACCTCGGAAGGCAAGAGGAAGTTCACAGTTTGAATGTCAAGGCTGAAGAAGCGGCTCAACAGGCAGGAACGCTCACCGCTTTTGCAGAGGACCTGGGTTCAGTTCCCAGCACCTACATCTGGTATCTCCCAGCGGCTTGTAACTCCAGCTTCAGAGGATCTGATGCCCTCTTCTGGCCTCTGAGGGTATCTGCACACATGGTGTGGTGTATGCACTTACAGAGGCAAAACACTCATACACATAACATAAACAAACAAATTTCTACGATTTAAACATCTACTATCTATAGCACATTATGATATGGATACAAACTTGACAGTATCAATGTGTATTTAAAAGAGATGCCACCAAGTAAATAGTCACTTCTAATTAAAAAACAACCACTTTATGAAGAAATACTGTGCAGAGGGTTTTAACTATGGTAAGATGGAGATGAACATTTATTTCTAATTATGAACATTAACAAAATATTTTAGATAGGGATAGATAAATAACCTCCAAACAAAAATTCAGAGTTGCACATGGTGGCTGATAATAAAAATATTCTCTTTAAAGCCAGAAATGAAATAGGGATAGTTATTACCATAATTTTAACATCATTATTAGAAGTTCTAACCATTACAACTGGGTAAAAGAGAAATAACAGAAGTAAATATTGTAAGGGAGACACTAAACTTTTTATCTTAATACATAGTTACAAAGCAGAAAAACTGAAAGGGTATGAAACTTTTAGAAAAAACAGAACATGAAAGAAAAATCTAATAGAGCATTGGTTAACACAGGAATGTGCAAAATGAATACCTGAGAGGATAGTGAGAATTCCATTAGTAATTATAACTGAAGATACCCTATATCTATGCCAGCCTAACTGATGGATGTGCAGGCCTTAAATGAAGATAATTTTAGACCCCAGAGTCATGAGAGTCACAGAAATCATTCCTATCAACAAAATATCCACTGAGCTCAACAATACAAAGCTTGCATTTCTTAGAACTATTTGCTCAAAACTTCTAAATGCAAACTTAAAGTTCCAAGAGAGGCTTCCTGTTGTTATCTTCTGGAAATCTGAGAATATTAGACAAAATTTATATGAAAAAATAAACACTGAAATAGACACAATTATCTGTTGGTGGTAAATATGAAATAAAGTAACATTTAAAATAGTGACAGAAAGGAGGATTTATTTATTTATTATTTGTTAGTTATTTTTGAGATAGATTCCTATGTGTCCCAGGATGTTCTCAAATTTGCTATCTTGTAGCCAAGGCTGACCTTGAACTACTGATTCTACTATTTCCACCTCCCAAATACTAGAATTGTGGCTAAATACCATCACTCTCCTCTTGGGGAGATTATTTTAAAATTGGTTTGGGAATAATCTTGGGGAAAAGTAAGGTATGTATTTCTTATAGCAAAAGACATTACAGCTGTACTGAGTGAGGGTTTAAACATGTACAAATGCAAAACAGCGTGTGTTCCAGAAAACATATACGTAAGGAGCTCTTACAAAGTAGATGTGTGATTCAGAGGCCATAAACACAAACAGCACTCGTGTTGGTGACTTGAAAATCAGAGTAACCTTAAACAAACAAACACAAAAAACAAAAAGACATAGAAAAAAATGTTATATGTATCACAAGGGAATGGGATTGTAAAAAAAATCTGTAAGAAAAAAGTAACAATTCAAAAACTAAAAAGTAAGACTGGAAAAATGGTTCACTGGCTACAAAAATGCTTGCTGCACAAGCCTGGAGATCCAAGCTCAATCCCCAGAACCCACGATGGAAGGAAAAGACCATCACCCCAACAATATTGTTCTTACTGTGGTAGAATAACCAGACAGAAATGATGGAAGGAGAAAGCGTTCACATTGCCTTTAAATTCACAGAGGATACATCCCATCATGGCTGGGACCCCATCAAGGCAACAGGAGTATCAGGCTGCGTGCCAATCAGGAAGCAGAGAGAAGAGGAGGTGGGGCCAGGCTATAAAACTGCAAACCCACCCCTAGTGACTCACTTCCTCCAGTGAGGCTCCATCCTTGAAAGTTCTGCAACCTTCCCGAACAGTACCACCAGCAGAGACCGAACGTCCAAATGCATGATGAGCCTGGGACCCACAGCAGCTGGCCCAGGTTCTGACTTCCACATCCAACCAGGACATGAGTGTCCCCCACCCAGAATAATAGCAAATAAGGGATTTTTTTAAAAAAAGAAAGAAAAGAAGAAAATATTCCAAACAGGCAAGTAATTTAAAAATGGACAGTTCTCCCATAATTTTAAAGGAAAGCAACAGATAATTTTTATGATTTATCAAATGTGCAAAAATGAAAGGGTTGATGGCTGCTGCTGCTGAGTGGCTGGGAAATGGGCTTCATGCCCTTGGCCAGGCATATAAGTCGGTGGGACCATACAAAAGGTCAGCTGGAAACTCACTCTTGCTTCCTGCTGGCTGAGAGCACGGGGGGGGGGGGGGGGGTGCGGGTCATCTGGAAACCTATGATGTATATAAAAAACAGTTTCAGAATGCATGTACAAGTTTATCCACATCACTATTGCTTATTATCGTAGGAGGAAAAACGGGGAATAAAATGGCCATTAATAGAGTGCTCCCCAAAGCTTTTATAACAGGAGTCAGGATGTGGCTCAGTCAGCAGAGTGCTTGTCTAGCCCACGGGAAGCACTCACTGGGTTCCACCCTCAACACTGCATAAAGCAGGTGTGGCGCACGCCCGTAATCCCTGCACTTGGGAGGATGAGAAGTTCAAGGTCGTCTTCAACTGCATACTGAGTTTGAGGCCAGCCAGGGATATACGAGACTTCTTCTAAAAACTAATAATCATGAAAAATAAAACTTTTATAATGTACCCACAAGATGAGCTAATGGACAACCAGTGAAAGGAAGGAGCTGGGAGGTGTGAGCTGACGTGGAAAGAGAGTAGAAAGAAAACATCACCGAGGGGGAGGGGCGTGCACGTCAGTCTCCTGTGCGATACATATAAACATGTTTTATATGCACATGATATATAAAGATATTGTGCAAAGTGCACAAAATACATATATATTACATAGAGAGGGGATCGTAAAAACCGATATGTGTGTACATTTCTGTTAGAACAGAAACTATTCCTGGGGCTGATGCTCCGAGACCGGGAAGAACTGGGGGGGGGGGGCAGGCACTCCACTCTCTGCCTCTCTCTAAACCTTGAATTTTAAAAGCCTGCACTGTACTGTTTCTATTTCCTTCCCCAAATGACTCAAATGACTTAGGGGCTTTAGGGTGAAAGGTTAGTCTTCGTTTTATTTGTGAAAATGTGATCCCTAGTTTTCAAAGTCAGAAAAATTGCTTTTAGAACACAGGGTGGCGTTGGCAGGGACGTGATGCTCACGGGGGTTAGCTGGTCTGGCTTGGGGGCTACTCCTGGGCACGTGTTCATCAGATTTGAGATACTGTGTCTCCTGTGGCCCAGGCTGACCTTGACTTCACTGTGTGGCTGAGGATGACTGTGAGCTTCTGATCCTCCTGCCTTCTGTTCCCAACACTGGGATTACAGATGTGCCGGACTGTGCCTGGGTTCTGCTGTGGTAGATGTGAAACCCAGTGCATATTGAGGTCAGAGATCAACCTGGGATATTATTCTTCAGGTGCCCTGCCCTTTGGTTTGGTTTGGTTGTTGTTTAGTTAGTTGGTTTTTAGTCAAAAAAATCCAGTCAGTCTCTACCTCTGAAATACACCTCAATGCCAGGGTGTCGTATGTGGGTACTGGGGACCGATTTCAGCCCTTGTTTTTGTCATGCAAGCACTCCGCTGACTGAGGCACTGTCTTCGCACGCCTTTATTTCCACTCATTCCTAGCTGCGACTTCTGTTTCCTTGTGGTGTTGAGGAGACAGGAAGGACAGCGATCCCTTTATTACACCCTCAGTCTCGCCTCCTCCAAGGATCCTCACATCCTTACGCTCCGTGGCTAGTGCCCAATCTCAGGCGCCTCTGCCCAATCTAAAGGTCCCCAGAAGCTGTCCCAGGGTGAGCCTACTCTTGGGCAATCCCTGTTTCTTCATCATTAATTTACAAGACACACGCCTATGACCTGGGGGGCCTCTGGGTGTGGGCCTCCAAACAGAAAAGATCTCTTGAAGTCCAATCAAACCTGTGGGTAGACTTTCAACTCCGAGGTGAGCCAGCAGCCTGGAAACACAAGCTCTCTATTAACGAGTACCCACCCAGCCTGCCAGGCAAGCCGCCTGGTCTCTGTGGATTCTCCTGGAATTGTTTGGCAAGTCTTATGGCCCTTATTCAAGCTTAAGGTGAACTGACTTGTTCTTTTCCTTTGGAATTTTATGATTCTTGTTTCAGATGACTTGAGTACAATTCTTGAGTGCAGATCTTCCTTTTTCTTTTTTAAAATTTTAACACATTTAAATTAATTTAATTTTTTTTAGTTTCATAAATGCAAGCAGTGTATTAAGGTCATATTCAGCTCCATTATACACACTCACTTCCAATCCTGATCACCCCTTCCCCTTCCTAACTAGTTCCCCCTTACTAACCAGTTCCTCCTTCTATTTCTCTCTCTCTCTCTCTCTCTCTCTCTCTCTCTCTCTCTCTCTCTCTCTCTCTCTCCCCTCTCAGTCTCTGTGCATGTGTGTGTACATGTGTGCATATATGTGTGCATTCACAGGTCTTGTGCAGGTGGCCACAGCTGACTTATGTTCTGACAACAGAAGACAGGGTTCTTCTAAATCTGGTTCTCCTATCCTTTCCACTTCATTTTCCACAATCCTCCACAAACCGTGGAAGAGGTGATACAGACATCTTGTTTATGGCTGACATAGTTGTCACTTAATTCTCAATATTGTGACCAGTTTTGAGTCTCTGCATTAACTGTTGGCCACATTTAAAAGACTAAGATGAAGGATGAGAGCAAGAAGCGCTGGTTTAAGAATATAAACAGAAATATGTAGAGGGCAGTTTGATTACATTCATTGAATACAGCATCAGTGGCCAAGTCCTCCCTAGGGCCTGGGATCTCTTCAGCCACAGGCTTTTGATCAGGTTTCAAGTACTGGACATGAGTTCCTTCCTGTGGGGCAGGCCTCAGATGCAGTCAGAAAGTGGGTGGTAGCGCAGTCATACTGCTGGTGCAAGGGGGCTCACCCCTCGCCTGGTAGGCCAGTGTTGTCTAATATGTGGTCCTGGATGTAGAAGATTAACTTTCCTCCCCCAGGTAATACAAGCCATTACCATTGTTCTTGTGTGCCCCCCTGAGCTGGGTGATAGGACCCTATTGTTGAAGATGCCATACACTTTGGGCACAGGACACGGAGAAATCAAACTGGAACTGAGTTGTACAGCTATTCCAAAAGATATGGGGAAAAGAAGGGTGGCCTGGAGGAGGATGATGGGAAGAACCACTCCAGTGGGCGTCATCCTCACCTGTCCATTTCTTACCCTCTTCTCCCCTACGTGAAAAAGCAGAGGCAAGTGCAAGTTCTCAGCTGTGGCTTCTTCACACGTAAGCAGGGATAACAGCATCCTCTGTGGTGGCATCCCATGAACTCACTCCCTGCACTCTGAATGCATACCATTTAGCAAGGGCTAATCCCACAGCAACACCTGAAGATGGTTTCTATTACATGGGTTGGCACCATGGGAAATGATCTAAATGTGGACTCCAAAGATAGAGTGCCTGGAGGACAGGCTTAGACCCCTACATTTTCCTGCTGACTGCAGCTTCTGACCAGTTACTTGACCTTTTGTGTCCCATTGTACCCATCTGGATGGTGTACATGGCCATGGCACCAACCCTAGAGAGTCCCTTGGAGTTAGATGAACAGGCTGTGAATTCTCCGGTTTGGCATCCTGGGATTCAACCAGTCTTAGGTTGTGGATGGCCCTGATGGCTGCATCTGCACTGAACAGGTATAAACTTTTTTTTTCTCGTCTTATTCTCTAAATAACACGGTAGAACAGTAGAAGGCATTCACATCGCCTTATGTATTGTAAATTGAAGTCTATGAGAACGTGTACACATGCTGGTTGCGAACACTGTGCTATTTACAGACTGGGAAGTGGTTCATCGGATAAAGCAATGCTGCTCAAGGAGGAGGAGCTGAGTTCAGATCCCCAGGACTCACATAAAAAGCTGAGGGTTGTAGTAGGTGCCTGTAATTCCAGGGTGGCAAAGACAGGTGAATCTTTGAGACTCACTGGCCAGCAAGTCTGGCCAGCCAAAATGCCAGGTAGGGTTCAGTGGGAGAGTGTGTCGCAAATATGAAGGGCAGAGTAATAGAAGACACCTGATTCCTATTGACCTGCCTTACACACACATACAGACACACACACACACACACACACACACACACACACACACACACACAGAGAGAGAGAGAGAGAGAGAGAGAGAGAGAGAGAGAGAGAGAGAGAGAGAGAGAGAGAGACATACACACACACAGAGATATACTCATACAGATACACACACAGGAACACAGAGACATAAACACACACACACATACAGACACACACACAGAGACATACACACACATAGATATACACATACAGACACACAAAGAGACATAAACACACACATACACACACACCACATGGTGGGGGGGGGACAAGAGTAATAAGGGGTAATAAAGTGAAAAACAACTTTTCAAATCAGAAAGGTAGAATTGGCAAACACTGACATGAAAAGCCGGCAAGCCTCTGGTGAGCAACAAAAGAATGGAAAACACTTAAATAAAATCAGCAGTTATGAGCTTGGGTTCCTTCAAAACTGAGGCTGCGGATCCCTATGGCTGGAGGTGAGCCCAGCACAGCCAGTGGCTGAAGGCATCAGTGCTGGCAGAAAGCCTGTTTGGAGACATGCAGTCCATCCCTGCAGGAAGTTGTTTTCACCTCTCCCAGCCTAGGTCTGCAGCCTGGCTCCTTATGCTGCCCCGGGCAGGAGCTTCCTTTGCCATCCACCATCTCTCCCTCCATGGGCCCCTAAGGAGAGCCTGGCACATCTTCTCTGGGAGATCTGACTCAGCGCTCCTCCTTCCATCCCCAACAGGACCCAGACACCCAGCTTCTCAGCTGATTCCTCTCTTATCAACTTACAGACAGTGCATGTACTGTCTACTTTAGACAATGAGACTTGGCCTAAGAAGGCAACTTAGCCATTAAAGTACTTGCCTCGAAAGCAGATCTGAGATTAATCTCCAAAGCCCATATTACAAAATGCTGGGCATGATGGCACACATTGGTAATCTCAGTAATGAGGAGGCAAAGATCCCTGGGGTTTAGTGCCCAGCCAGTCTTGCCCACTTTGTGAGTCCTAGGCTGGCAGCATCTCAGATTAGGTGAATAGCTCCTAAGGGACCACACTGGAGGTTGTCCTCTGACCTCCCTCATGTGCAGGCCTATGTACTCACACACCCACACATTCACATGCATGGGCACCAACTATATACCTGAACCTGTCCGCACATGAACACACACAAACTTGAGAGTTCGCTGGAGAGATGATGCAGGACCTGTTTCATATTGAATGCTGTATCTTCTGAGTCCTTCTGTACCAAAGACCCTGTTGAGAGGAGCCAAATCACAGCATGATGGTACCTGTGTGGTGCTGGCCTGCTCTGAGAGTAGGTTTTTGACAGTTTACAAGAAACCATTGACTTTATTTTGCTTTAAAAAAAGGCAAAGGGTGAAAAGGCCCAACTGAGCACAACCAAAAATTTGTCAAAAAAGTCAAGTATTTGCATCTAATTCTCTTGACCGTAGAAGTAGGTGCTATGAACAGACAGCGATAGAGAGAAGACCTTATTATAGTCAAGGATACTGCATTAGTGATTTTCTTGTTTCTGTGACAGAATGCCCGACAGGACAATGTGAGGAAGGGTTTATTTGGCTCACTGTTTAAGAGTGTGGTCCATGGTTGGGGAAGGCCTGCCAGCAGAAGTATGAGGCAGCTGGTCACTTTGTGTCCATAGTCAGGAAGACGAAGGACGGTGCTCATCTCCTTTTCTCCTTTCTATGCAGCCTGGACTCCCACAGGATGGTGCTGCTCAGGCCAGGGTGAGACTTTTTACTTCAGCTAACCCAGTCTAGAAACTCACTCAAAGACATGCTAACAGATGTACCCCCAAGATGATTCTAGATCCTGTCAAGTTGGGAATCAAGATTAACCATCACAGATGTAAACCATGATGACAGGAGGGACTCCCCAAGCCATCTAAGCGCCCAGGAAAAAGATCTACAAGTACCGATACATGTTGTCTCCAACAATAATGTGTGATTAACACAGTCTTTAAAATATTTCTGGGCAGAGTTACTACTATTGTGGTCATTTCATTGATGAAGAAACCAAGACCTAAGAATGATAATGAAGATGAAATACCATATAAATCCACATGTCTTTCCAGAAGTTTAAAAAAAAGAGGGAGGAAGGTTTTCTTGGTTCACGATTCTCCAAGTTGATAGGGTTTTGCTTTTGTTTGTGGGGTTGAGAACTCAACTTCATACAAGTCAGGTGAACACTCTACTACTACTGAGCTCCAGCTCCAGACCAAGGTGGATGGTTTGACTGTTGGTTTCACCTCCTGACTACCTCACAAGATGGTAGATGGCATCATGGTAGGATCTCTCAGGAGAGGGAGAGACCAGTTTTATGGTGAAAAGGGAAGACAAAGGGGACAAAATTTCTAGGGAAAATATTGCTCTTTTGAAATGACTTACTCTTGAGGGAACCAATAGGGATCTGGTAAGAATGTACTCTGTTGTCAACCAAGGACAGTGCACCAATGACCAGTAAACTTCCAGTAGGTTCTGTATATAAATAGTCTGACTACCTCACCACCAGTACACTCAGGACCAAGCTTCTAGCCCACACAACTTATACTCTCAACCCACATATGGGCCTGTATGTGCAGTAACATCATTGTGTATCCTCTCGGTGTCTCATTTGACAGTTACCTTTAAATCTCGCTCATCTTTTCTCCCGATTCATGGACAGGGGTAAAGATATTCAGTAGTGCTTTGTTTTCTCTGTGGTGCTCAGCACCAAAGCTAGGTTGTAAATGTAAGTGCTCTGAACCCCCAAGGCTCAGGGACCATCAGAGAAAATGGGGCAGGAAGATTGTGTCTTCTGGGCTTTACAGGACCACTGCACCCAAGAACTCATAGCAGCTGTGGTTGTCTCTACAAGACTGCACAAGCCGTTCAAGCCAGTCAACATTCCAGCATGGATAGAGGTAGGCTATTGACAGTTGATGGCATCTGAGGAGGGGGAATTAGTTTTTTTTAAGGCCATGGCCCCTGGTAGATGGGCCATGTTCCTATGGATGATCCCAACCCCATGATTATTATTTGAGACTGGACTCAGTGTTTCATCAAAAAAGAAGATGACATGGTGATGTTGGGAATGATGGGAGACAGTAGAGAAGAACATTTGGGGAGAGTTAGGGGATGGTTGGGGTGAACATGGTAAAAATATGTTGTATGTTCATACAAAATTCTGAAAGAGTTAATAAAAATACTATACTTAAAAAATAAGTTGTTAGCCGGGCGGTGGTGGCGCACGCCTTTAATCCCAGCACTCAGGAGGCAGAGCCAGGCGGATCTCTGTGAGTTCAAGGCCAGCCTGGGCTACCAAGTGAGCTCCAGGAAAGGCACAAAGCTACACAGAGAAACCCTGTCTCAAAAAACCAAAAAAAAAATAATAATAAGTTGTTGGAAAACATAAAGAGAACCAATTTGAAACCTGAGAACATATAACAGAGAGGCCGATACATATACAAGGAGTGTGCCTCTGTCATCCCCACTGTGTGTCACATATGGAGGGAACCAAAGAAGTGCCTTGGAACACTCTCTGATCTCAGGAACTAGCATTCTGGCTGGCTTCAAGTGATGAGTCACACTGTGTGGTTCATCAGCAAACCCATAGATTCCAGAAGCCTTATGTCCATCTTAGGGCATTCCCTAAGAATAAGTTTGCAGAACACATAGCCTATGGCTGCAAGGGTGGTGTCTTTATCCACCATTTCACAGCCTCTTCTTGCCAGCATTAGGTGACTGCTCACAAAGAAAGATGGGTTAAGTGAAGGGAATGTTGAAGGGTTTTTCAGGAGGGTGAGAAAAATGATGTGGGTGGTTAAGGAGTAAATAGAAAAATATGTAAAGTAGACAGAGACAAATACAAAAATACTATGAGAAAAAGCTAGCAAAAGCTTAGCTGGCAAAATCTAGGGAAGAAATTCTGTATTGAATAAGAAGGTGGGGAGGATATGTGTGGTATAATATCCTGTTAATGTATTCATCTGTCATAATTGAAAATTGGAATTACAAAGAAAAGTACTTTTGTCTAATTTTTAGTGAAAAAGGATGATGCTGCAAGATTCCATAAACCCCAATATAATCTATTTAAGCCTCATCTAAAGACCAGGAACAAATATCCTAGACTGTTAATTGCAGCTTTGTGTAAGCGCTGGGTTTGGGAAACACTGTTTTCTGTTGTCTTTGTTCTTTGGATTCAGAATGCCTAGGGCCAGGCTGGGGAGATGGTTCCATGGGCAAAGCACCTGCTATGTAAATGTGAGGAGCTGAGGATGAATTCCAGACCCCACATAAACAGGAGTATGCTGGCATGTGTCTGCCTCCCAGTGCTCCAAAGGCAACCCGGGAGGTGGAGACAGGAGAACCCCCAGAAGCTCATGGGCTACTTAGCTTGGACACACAGCAGTGAACAAGAAAACAAGAAACCCTGTCTCAGACAAGTGCAAGGTGAGGAAAAACACCCGAGGTTAGCCTCTGACTGATGCACATATACCATGACATGGGTACACTTGTACTCACACACATGGGCACATACACTTGCCTGCATATACAACATATATGTACATAAACACACAAAGATTCCATGACTATAAGTGACTTATATCCCGAAAAAGTAATGAATTTACAAATTGCATGACATGCTCACATTTATGGAAGTATTTTCTAGAAACACACAATAGCTTCTGGGGTCTGTATACTCTGGTAACCAAGCCCTGACAGATGGTCCTTTCTCTTTCCTGATTTTGACAATTCTGAAGCTATTGAACACATATAAACACTATGTTAGAAGACCTGTGTGTGAGTCTGTACAGTTATTCTTTAATTCATTGATCACTGGCGGGGTAGGAACCACACAAGTGTATATCGGATGCACTAGTGGGGAATAAAATGGGACAGATTTTTAGTATGTTCTGGAAAGTTCAGAGGGCTTTATAAGTGGAGAGAAGCCAGGGAAATCTTGGTAAAATAAATCATTTCTCTAAAATGGACAAAGAGTTTGAGAAACAGGAAAATAGAAAATAATGTAGAGTCCTTTTGCTTCCTTCTCCATATGTACTCAGGCGCAGGCACACACACACACACACACACACACACACACACACACACACACACAGAGATACACAGGCAGCCTCACACACAGGCACATAGACACACAGGCACACACACATACAGACAGGCACCAACTCATACAGGCACACACACAGGCACACACACACAGACAGGCACACACACATAGGCACACACAGAGAGAGGCGCACACACACACACAGAGACATATATACACACAGAGTCAAACACACACACACACAGAGGCACACACACACACACACAGAGGCACACACACACACACAGGCACACACACACAGAGACAGGCACCCACTCATACAGGCGCACACACAGGCACATACACACAGACAGGCACACACACATAGGCACACACACAGAGAGGCACACACAGGCACACACACACAGAGAGACATACATACATAGAGAGAGAGTCAAACACAACACACACACACACACACACACACACACACACACACACACACACCTACATTTTTACCCACCCCTCTTTCTCTCAGACAGGCATATGAGCTGTCTGGCCTCAAGCAGTTCTACAGCAGAGCATCATACTTGGGTGTGTTAAAGACAGTCAAGTCTTTGACCAAAAGTGGTTAAAACAAAGCAAAGTTTTGAGGAGAAATATCTATTTTTAGACCTTGTCAGGCAGGGCTATGTTTTGAAAATAGGTGTTTAAGATGGCATGTAATTTTTTAATGTATGAGGAAGTCACCAATTTCACAGAGAAATAAACATCCTTGGGACTCAGATTCCTCTGAACTCTGCCTCAGCCTTGGCCCAGAGTGGTGACTAACTCCTTTGGTGAGAAGATAATTTTATTTTAATTCTCATGCAATAGCTGAAAAACTTCCATACAAATGCCAAGTATCAATCTTTATGAGTAAATTATTGTTCTCACTATTAGGGTGTGGTACAGGAGAGGAGACATAGTTTAGGAGCTATAAAGGCCTTACATGTAATTTTCTCCCTAGGCCGTTATGAACATAACAACTGTTTTTTTTTTTTTTAATAGTTCAAGTGAACGCCATGTCAAAGGAGTAAAAATAGAAAACCCCAACAATGCATACTGAGCCTTGATAAACGAGGACCAGAGGTGAACTTCTTTCTCTTTCATTTAGTTAGTTTATCCCAGTGAGTCCAGTTGGTGCCTCCCATGTGTGCGTGGCTACACGGCCATCCACTGGAGCGGAGATAGCCTGCCAGCAGCCACTAACTGTCAATAGCTCCTTAGCTGGGGGTGGGGTTTCATGAGTCCCCCCACCATGATGGAGTGTTGACTGGCTTGACCCTCTGCACATCTTGTCTAGGTGACAGCAGCTGCTGTGAGTTCATGAGGACAATGACCCTGCATGTCCCAACGATAGCATTTCAGCTACAAAGTCTCTGACACCTCTTCTGAAATGTTCCCTGAGCTGTGTGTGTGTGTGGGGGGGCAGTATATTTCCATTTTGGACTGAGCAATCACATCACTTACGATGCACTTTGGGCATTTGTAAGTCTCTTTATTAATCACCACTCACTACACACAGAGGCATCTCTGATGAATGCTGAGAGCTGCACTACTCTATGCACTATGTCCAAGTCTCTTACACCGTCTTAAGGACAATGGCTTGATCGTCTTCCATTACTGAAACTCTGAGAGAACCAAATGAGAAGGGAGAGGTTCATGTCTGTTCAGTTCAGGGTTGGCCAGCCCCATTGCTCTAGGTCTATGGCAACCAAACATAGAGGGGAATTATGTGGTAAAGGGTGCCAGTTTGCCTCACTGCCCAGTGTGAAAGAGAAAGAGAATAGAACCCAACAATCCCCTTCAAGGTACTTGTGACTGAAAGACTTCCTACCAAAGAGTGGTAGGCTTTCCAGTGACTGGCAGAGATCCCATCCAATGTCTGATCAACTTCTCTCCAAGACCCATCTCATAAAGGTCCCACTACTTCCCAATAGTACCAGGCTAAGTAGCACGAAGCCTTCAACGTGCCAGCCTTTGGAATACATTCAAGATCCTAGCTGTGATGCACGACTTCCTGCACACATTCTCTGTTCTCACCATCTCATTCCTACCTTCTTGTAACTGTGTCACTCAGAAAGGGGGCAGTTTTGGGCTTATGTGCTTTTGTTCTACGTTTAAAGAAAAATTTAAGGGCAAGAAGACAAAACCAACAATTGAATGGTCTATTATTAATGCCAAATAACTTAAGACAAAGGCTATATTGTGCATGCTCTTTCTCCCTCCCCTCCCCCCACCTCTCTCTCTGTCATAGGTTGATGCCCACGGTTTTCCTCAATCACTCCCCACCTTATTTTGTAAGACAGGGCCTCCCATTGAACATGGAGCTCACTGATTTACCTAGGCTGGCTAACCAGCAAAACTCATGGATCATCCCATCTCCACCACCTCCCTAGCACTGAGATTACAGGTATGCACTACCATGCCTGGCATTTTTATGTGGGTTCTGGGGGATTGAACCTGGGTCCTCATGCTTGTGTAACAGGCACTTTCCTGACAGACCCATCTCCCCAGCCCTGCCTTCTGCTCTCTAGAGAAGCCTTTATCAGTTAACCCAGACACGTTCCTCAGCTTGATGACTTTGATGTTAGCTGTCAAAACTTTGGGAGTACCCTTAGTTTTTCTTTAAGGAGAAAAGGACACAAAACCAAGCAATTGAATATCCCTGTATTTGCATTGCATGCTTTGGAGAGACAGGCTCGCGTCTGACTTTTGCAGGAGTCTGCTGATGTCAGTATTAACTCTTTTAAACCAGAGACTCAGGGGTGGGGAGTGACCTCCTCAAGGAGAGGCAAATAGTGAACATCCAAGTTGTTTTGATTCCATGAAGTTTGTAGTTTTCTGGTGCAGACCACACACAATTGAAACGGTCAATAGAACTTACTTAGGTTCTAGGTCCCTTCCTTTATTATTCCCAAATATTATTCTGGCGACTGAAGCTCATCTTCCAGGGCATGCCCTTAGCTCAAGACTGATGCCTGTCCGTGGATGGTGATCAGTCCTTTGAGGATATATCAATGACTTTTTTCATTACCACAACAAAATAACAGACAAAAGCAGCAGAAGACATTCAAGATTTGTTACCATTTACCATTGGAGGGGATCGTTCACGATGGTAGGGAAGTTATGGCATCAGCGTCTTGAGGCAGCTGCTCACCTTGTGTCCTTAGTCAGGACGTAGAGAGAGATGAATGCTGCTTGTCAGCTTGTTTTCTCCTATTTATGAAGTCCACTTTCCTGTACCCCAGGAGATCAGGCCACCCACATTCAGGGTAGGTCTTCCCACTTCAGTTAGCCCAATCTAGAAACCTCCTCATGGACATGCTCAGGGGTGTGTCTCCCAGGCAATCCTAGATCCCTTTGAAAATCAATATTAAACACCATAGAGGAATTAGTGTTGCTTTCCACAGGTAAGACATGAAGGCAAACGATAAGGGCAGAGATAGTCATACTCTTAGGGTGATGGTGCTTCTCTACTTTTTCAGGAGTTTATCTCTCTCCCAGGGTTCTACTCCTGACCATTTTCCATACCCTTCACCCCTTTTAAAATGTGAATAAGTTAATTAGACTTTGAAATTTTCTTGGCACTCTTTGAGATAACTGTAGCCACATGCAATAAAATCAGATTTGACAAACAGATTTTTCTTTTCTTTTCTTTTGGTTTTTCAAGACAGGGTTTCTCTGCTGTAGTTTTGGTGCCTGTCCTGGATCTCTCTCTGTAGACCAGGCTGGCCTGGAACTCACAGAGATCCAGCTGCCTCTGCCTCCCGAGTGCTGGGATTAAAGGCGTGCACCACCACTGTCTGGCAACAAGCAGAGTTTTCTAAGCCTCCTTTCTTCTTCACCCCTTCCCTTTCATCATTCTCTCTCTCTCTCTCTCTCTCTCTCTCTCTCTCTCTCTCTCTCTCTCTCTCTCCTTCCTTAAAACCTTCCTTCCTTTTTCTTTCTTCCTGCTCCTTCCCTTTCTTCCTCCCTTTCTCCCTTGCCAAACTAGTTTGTAAGGAGCCGCATACCACCCCTTAAAATCACTGGGGCAAAGCTTCTTCAGTAGATGAGATACCTAAGCCTAGAATCCAGATCACAACTTAATTGGAAAAATAAACACTTTGCTTTTTTTTTTTTTAGGCTCTTGGCTTTGGGGTTCTATGAAAGTAATAACTGTACTGCAGATGTCGGATGCTTCTTAGCTTTTATTTATCTGGTGAGGAAATTAAAATCAAGGATCTGAAACACCCTTGCAGACATCGCAGTTATTAGTGACAGAGCTAGGAGGAGAACCAGAGCTGTGGAGTGGAGCCCCAGGCTTGAGGACCAAGGAGGTCTATCACTCTTCCAGTGGACAAGGAAAGCCAATGGGCACAGACTTGGAAGACAGCTCCAATGTATCATTTACCGTCAGAGTTATTCTTCTGGGATTTGGGGAGCCCATACATGTAGATGCTTAGAACGGGACCTGGGTGACACATAGACACCATGTTCCTTGTCAATTCATGAGTCATCCAGATGAATATTATGCATAGTAGGAAACAGGGCAATGCAAGTTTCTTCCTCGTGGCTGGGCAAGGCCAGGATGAGATACCATAACAACAGCTGGTCCAGGATTAGACTCTGTATAGATGCTAATTCCCTTTTTAGATTTTCAGCAGTCATCTCTGGCAGCAGTTTGAAGGCAAGGCTTTGGAACTAATGTTGTCTGTTTGGGAGATATTTGTTTCATTATGAATTGGTAACAGCTGGTTATCATCAGTGCACCAGGCCAGGCACAATGGTAACCAGAAAGATGACCATGGAGGGGAGAGTCTCACTGCCTATCACAAAGGCCTGTGACCTGAGTAGACCTTTTAATCTCCCTGCAAACTTCCCCCTCTATTGAAGAGGTGCATCTCTATCCTTTTCATCAGAGTCATTAGTTTCTTAAAATTCCAACCACTTCCTCTTTGCAGATCTGAGACAGGGAGGGTGCGAACCATGGCTAACCATCCCTGTGAAAGAGTTTCTTCCCGACTGCAAGAATCTTTAGTAATCATTTCTTGTTTTTGTCTTGTTTTATCTGATATTGGTCAGACACAGTGGAGATATCCTATGTAGAATGTACTGTTATGCAGCTTATGTCCTTGTTAAAAAGGACACAGGGATACATCTCTATTTCCTGTATATATAGTATAGTTCTATAGTATTATTTGTTTACTTTGTATGTATATGTATTCATGGGAATGTGCAGAGACACACACACACACACACACACACACACACACACACACACACACACACAAACACACACACATGCTGACCAGAGGTCAACCTTAGGGTCTCTTCCTCAATCGTCCTTCACATTGTTTCTTTTGTTTCTATATGATTTCTCATTCTTTCATTTCTCCCTGGAGCTCAGCAATTAGGCTGGGCTGGTTGACCAGTAAGCCCACAGTATCTGCCTGTCTCTGCCTGCCCAGCACTGAAATAATAAGTGCACAGCACAGCACCTGGCTAAACCTTCTCCTTAGTCCCAGAGTTTGTTGTTTTAGAAGAAGGAAAGCACTGTCTGAAAGTGGGGGTCCTCTCTCTGTTTCCCCTTTGACTGCTTGTTCTCAAACATTCCCACTAAGCTGTCTGTCAATGGGAAAGTTGTCTGGCACCCTCTCCACTCTCCATCCATATACTTTCCCCTGGTAAAGACTCCCAGCAAGGACTAAAACTGGCTGGAAGAGGGAGGGACTACTCTAATGGGGGTGGGGACAGAGATGCACTCTCCATTGTGACAGGAAGTGTGTGGGGAGACCAGAAGTGCTGCTCAGGTTTGGGGGAGGCTGTGTGTATATGGATGACGCTGCCCCATGCAGGAGACTCTGTCACCTTGATGCTGCTTCTCTTGAGTCAGTTCAACTCAAACGGGATGAGCGATAGTAACAGCTGTGCTTGTTGAGGGTCACTTGGTGCTGCACATCGTGTTAAGTGCTTTGAACACAGGGTCTCTTTAAATACTCTGAAGCCACACTTTAGAGAGGCTCCCCTCCCTGCCCAGACCTCTGTCTCCAGAGGAGAACCATGCTGCTCCAGTTAGCATCTACCTCGGGGACACAGCTGGAAATTTATCGGAGAGTTCCCCAAAGTCCCCTGGAACTCGGGATCACAGAGCCAGTCTACTTCCCCTACCTTTCTCCTTTATGGCAGTGACAAGCTACCCATGGGCATCAGCCCCAGACAATGAGCTAGTCTAGGCCTCAGCTCCATCAGTGGTTCCCCGAGCAACTGTGAACGACATGCAAGGGTCACCTGTGAGACACACGAGTCCACTGGGTCTCCTGTTCTTGAACTCTGGAATCAGCTCTGTCTAACATGTTCCTTGTTTCTGTGACAGCCTTAAAATGTAAATCTAGAGCTCTTTGGTCTGAGACGCTGTTTTTCTGCATGGGCCTTTCTGCCATTTGTTTCAAATGGAGGATTTGATCGAATGAAGCTATTTTTCTCTTCACATCCTTTTGATTGCATTTAGGCAGAATGAAAATATGCATATTCTTTCCCCTCAGGCTTGCTCACTCTTCTTTCCAAATCTGGAAGGTTGCAAAGGTTTTTGAATTAGGGGGAAATAATCTCTCCTTTGCATCCCTGGATAATAAGTCTCCCCTGGCCCTTTTTAGCAGGGAGTCAGGGCTGGTTTGCCAGCAACACTGTGAAATCTCCCCCAACTTCTGTCCCATACACACTGGACACAGCTCCCTTTCTGGGCTGCCCCATTTCCAGTGATTAATAGTTTTGTGATCATAACTTAAAAATAGTTTCTTCTTGAGTAAGCTCCATGCCTTTGGCTGTTGACCCCACACCCTGTTATAACACGATGCTTCTTTCCTTGGCTTCTTCAATGGAGTTTACTTCCAATCAGTTCATTTGTGGGTAGAATTCCTAGCTTAAACAATGCTTTGATTTTGACCTTGTCTTTTTTTAAAAATACTTTTATTTTATGATTAACTTAATTTCACATATCAGCCATGGATTTTTCCCATCCTCCCTCCTCCCACCCCCCAGCCCTCCCCCCAATCCACCCCCTATTCCCACCTCCTCCAAGGCAAGTTCTCCCCTGGGGAGTCAGCCCAGCCTGATAGACTCAGCCAAGGCAGGTCCAGTCCCCTCCTCCCTTCACCTAGGCTGAGCAAAGTGTCCCAGCATAGGCCCCAGGCTCCAAAAAGCCACCCCATGCACCAAGGACAGCTCCCAGCGCCACTGCCTTGGGGCCTCCCAAAGAGTTCAAGCTCATCAATTGTCTCACTTATCCAGAGGACCTGGTCCAGTTCCATGCGGGCTCCTCAGCCATTGGTTCACAGTTCATGCATCTCCACTAGTTTGGCTATTTGTCCCTGTGCTTTTTCCAATATCTCTCGCTCATACAATCCCTCCTCTCTCTTGCCCACTGGACTCCCATAGCTCCACCCGGGGCTTGGCTGTGGATCTCTACATCCACTTCCATCAGACACTGGATGAGAGTTCTATCATGACAGCCAGGGTGTTTGGCCATCCAATCACCAGAGCAGGTCAGCTCAGGCACTCTCTCGACCATTGCCAGTAGTCTACAGTGGAAGTATCTTTGTGGATTTCTGGGGATCTCTCTAGTACTCTGCTTCTTCCTATTCCCCTGGGGTCTTCATTCATCATGGTATCTCCCTCTCAGTTCTCCTACTCTGCTCCTGATCTAGCTGGGACCTCCCGCTCCCCTAAGCTCTCTTTCCCCTGACCCTTGCCCTCCATTACCTCCACCCCCACCCCCAGTTTGCTCATGTAGATCTTATCCATCATTGGGCGATCCCTATCTTTCTTAGTGACTTTGTCTTTTTTAAGATTTATTATTTTACTTTTGATTATGCTTGAGTGTGTCTGTATGTGGATATGCAAGTGTGTATGTTGCGGGGAGGGGGTTTTACATGTCATAGAGTGCCCAAGGAGTCCAGAAGAGGGCATTGGATTCCCTGGAAGTGGCGAGTTACCCAATGAGGGTGCTGGGAACCAAGCACCCTCATTGGGTAACTCTGTAAGAGTAGTATGTGCTCTTAACCACTGAGAAATTTCTCCAGCCCTCTCAACTTTGTTTTTAAAGATCCTACACACTGCTCCCATAAAATCAAAGCTGTAGAAGAGGTTAGGGGTGTTGCCTGTTGTTTATTGTAAACATCTTAATAAATTGGATTATACTAGATTTTATATCAAGGGCAAAATGATTCACTGTATCTATCAGTGAGTGTAATGGCAAGGCATCTTTTTCTGGGGACTCTATTTTGGGTGTTCGAATAAGAATATTACCCTAGCCTGAGTACTGGCCAGACCCCAAGTCTGTCTAAACGGTATGGAGCCAGTCTATGTGTGTTCTACTTTTTTTTTTTTTTAAGCCACACCCCAAGGGAAACAGATACTCAATCTTCCTCCTCATTTTCCAAATGCAGTCAGGTTTAATGAATACAATAGTTGGCAGGAATGAAGCGGGCTCAGACACATACTTAGGGGAAAAGCTGAGGATTCTGAAGAAGGTGGGGAGAAAAGAGAAAGAAGAACAGAGTCAAATATGTGCAACTAAGCACTTTTCATATTTCACGTTAAACAGTTGGGCCCCATTTGTTAAAAGAAGGGAAAAAACATTTTCGATATTCTAAGCATACTGCTTAAACCACAAATTCTGTAAAAAATGAACAGCACAAGCTATTAACAGCTGTGTGCGTCCCAAACACCTTAGGCGCGACGGTCGGATACTAATGCAGAGAGAACCTCCGAGCCATCCGTCTGCACGGGGCCCGGCTCCCGCAATTTCATAAGATAAATGCCTCTGCTGTCGTACGAGGATGAAACTGCAGCTGAGACGAATCTCCGTGGTTTTCACCAGTGATTTAATAAAAGGCCAGCTCGGGATAAATAGGGAACGGCTACTCCGGAAGCTCTTTTAGTTCTGCGCTGAAATGTGATAGAACTTGCTTCTGCAAATTGATTGCATCCAAAGTTCCGATTTGCCCACGCATGGAAGAAAGATGTTTACTGAGTCACGGACTCCAAACACCCCATGTAACACGCTGTGGCGTGGGAAGGAGGCTAGGGAGGGAAGCCTCCTTAGGCAGAGCCTGGGAGTTTGAGATCTGAAAGTTGACCTCACTTTTCAGGGTCGGCGATGGCTGATAAGAACAAGAAGGTAGGAAGTGTCTGAGCTGTGGTTTCTGACATCCCTCACCTTGACTTTCTCATAAGAACGTCTCTGTCCGTCAGAAACCCCGCGAGTACTGGATTTTATTGTTTTGTCTTAAGAGGTATTAAACATATATCCAATCAATAAGTAGCTGGGGGCTGGGAAGAAAGCTTGGTGGATAAAATACCTCCTGTGCAAGCATGAGGACTTGGGTTCAGAACCCTAGATCCCGTATTTTTTTAAAAAAAGTCAGGAATGTCAGTGTGCACCTAAAATTCCAGCACCGAGGAGGCAGAGGTAGGAAGGTCCCAGAATCACTGGCCAGTTCGTCTTTATGACTTGGTTTTAACGAGAGAACCTGTTCCACAGAATATGATGAAGAGTCATAGAGGAAGACAACAGAAACTGGCCTCTGCATTGGGCCACACACGCATACACAGTAACTAGGCAGTGAGGTGGTTGTGGACGTCAAGAGTCCAAGGCTGGACAGTTACATAAACAGACTTTGTCATATTACAGACAGCTCCTTCCAAAAATATTTTACATAATAGACGACATGACTCAGCATAATTTTTAAAACATTTATTCTTTTTTATTTTCTGTCCACGCTGTTTTGCCTGGGTGTATGTCTGTGTATCACGTGTGTGTACCCAGTGCCATCAAGCCAGAAGAGGGTGTCAGATCCCCTGGAACTGGAGTTCCAGAAGGTTGTGGGCTGCCAACTGAACCCAGGTCCTCTGGAAGGGCAGCCACTGCTCTTAATCACTGAGCCACCTCTCCAGCGCCCAGACTCACTATACTTTTAGAGGACCTATGGAAGTCTTTCATCCATCTGTGACCCTCGTTTCTGGAGAACAGAAGTAAGTAAACTGAAGAATAAGGGAAGGAGAACTCATTTATTTCTATTTATTTGAGGTTCATACTGTGTGTGTGTGTGTGTGTGTGTGTTCAGATTCACGTGTCCATGTATGTATGTGAAAGCCTAAGATCCCTCACCAGCCACTCACCTTATTTTCTGAAACAGGCTCTCTCATTAGGACCTGGGGTTGCCAGTTAGGCTAGGCTGTCTGGCCGGACTTCCAGGGATCCTTCTGTCCCTTCCTTCCCGGCACTGGGACCGCAGGTCTGCACCACCATGCCTGGCTTTTTACGTGGGTGCTGGGGGATCAAACTCAGGTCTTCCTGCTTGGTGCAGCAAGTCCTTCACCCAGGATGCAGCCCTTTTCGGGCCCACTGTGACCCACAGTTCTGACAGCTGAGTCTGAGTAGGTGGCCTGGCCCCATCTCAAGTTACTGACTCGGTTTCCTGAGGGGGAAAGGGTGCATCTGCCTGACTGTCATCGGTCAACCAGGCCATTTCACAGAATGTCAAGTGCAGGTTTTAGCTGGGGCACGGACATAGTTGATGCCCAAGGCTATGAGAGCTGACTCTTGCAGGCCTGCAGCTGGGCACTGTGGGTCTGAAGCCTGCTTGCCTAGCCTCTGCACGGGGGTCTCTCTGACTTTAATTACGTCCTCCTGAATTCACAGGTGGCTTTCCGGGGAGGAGGTGGTCCCCTCTCCCCACAGCCCGGCTGGCTGCTCATTTCCTCGGTGGCTTAGCAGGGCCACGATGAAACAGAAGCGGGTGACTTCTCCGTTCTTTACACAACCTGGTGTTAGAGGTTGACCTTTCACCCCTGGAGATTTGGAGGATTAAGGCTGCTTTTAAGTCCCGCTCTGATGACTAATCCACCACTTTGACTGGGTGTTATGTAAGCATTTCCTGACTTACCCTTTAAATCCTGCAAACATAATAAAAGAGCGGATAACCTTTACCTTCGGATTTCACTACTGTCTTTTGCGCCGCCATCGCATCAGCCATGGAAGGATCCAGAAACAGAAAGCTAATAAGTGATAGCCTCATTTCTTTTTCTTTTTTGCCCTGGGACATGTAACAAACATTACAATATTTAATATATTCGGGTCAAATAGTTGTAGGGGAACACCAAAAGCTTCAGACTGGGCAAACAGCGTCCCCCGCCCCGCTAACTGCATACATTTCCCCACAAAACAATGAAGCAGATGGTATCGGGTGTCTCCTCCCCTCCTCCTTTTAAACAAATTAGAGCCAATAAGACCCAAACGATGGTTGAAAAAACTAGGCTGAGAGTAACTCAGACTTTGACTCTTGCTGTCTAGGTCATCTTGATTCTAACCCAAACGGTGAATCCCAAACTAAGTGTTCCTGTCTTCTGTCCACCCTTCATCTGGTCAGATAGCACTCCTGAATGGTCCTCCTTAGGAACAGAGTTATGGGACTGACACTAACATGCCTGACAGCCCCAGTGGCCTAGGGACTTGTCCCCAGATATCTGGTTAGCTAGTCCTTGGCTCAGAGTTCATATTGTCATGAGAGTCCGTACACCACCAGAGTCACGATCTGACCTCTTGAAAAAGGCCTGAGGAGAGAGGTCTGTGGGGCCTGGGGAAGACGGCTCAGTTGATAACGTGCTGGTTGGGAAAGAGGACCTGGGCTGGACCCCCAGGACCTATATAAAAAGCCAATATGGTGGTACATATTTGTGATCCCAGGGCTGGGGAAGCGGGGACAGGAGGGTCCCTGGGGCTCACTGGCCAGACAGAGCATTCTTCTTGGTGAGTTCTAGGCTAAGGCGAGACCCGTGTCACAAATGAAAGAAAGAACGAGAGAGAGGGGAAAAGGAGGAGAGAAGGTAGAGGGAAGGAAGGAAAGAAGGAAGGGAGAGAGGGAGGGAGAGAAGGAAGAAAGGAGGGAGGGAGGGAGGGAAGGAAGGAAGGAAGGAAGGAAGGAAGGAAGGAAGGAAGGAAGGGGGAGGGAAGAAAGGAGGGAGGGAGGGAAGACAGGCTGCATCTAAGGAAAGACAGAGTCGTCCTCCATAAGCACGTGCACATATGTGCACACACCTGCATCTGCACATGGTAAAAGGAGTGGACCCACTCCTACAAGCTATTTTTTCAGCCTCTACATGTGCCCCCTATAAACAATAAATCATGTAATTTTTTAAATTGAGAAACAATTAAGATTTACAAATAAGTACTTATTTTCCTTAAATACTGCAGCAATCTAATTAATTAACAATGGATACGAGTGCCCTTTCAAATGTCTCATGTGCTGCATAAAGGTTTTTGGAGTGTGTATGTTTGTGTGGCACATGTGTACCCTTGTAATTATACTGTGTGTATACATGTGTAGATGTTAATGTAAGGCCAGAAGTTGATGTTGAATATGTTTCTCCATAGCTCTCTGCCTTATTTCCTGAGAAAGAGTCTCTCACTGAAGCTAGAGCTCATTGATTCAATTAGGCTGGCTGGCTAGTAAGCACCAGATCCTCCTGTCTCCACTTCATGGGGGCATGGGAGAGTCTTTCCCAGTGCCTTTAAGGGTGGGAAGATATGGATGCCCAATGCCAAGGAGTTGTGGCCAGGACAGCTAGCAGCTCCCCACACTCCATGATGGGCTGTGGGGCATGGAGGAAATGTTTCTGACAAGTGACATGTGCCATTCATGTTGGATGGTAAATACCTTTTCAGTGAGTCTCTTCGGAGCTTTTGTAATACCCTGTTTATGGTGGGCACGTCCCTTCTTGTAGATGGATGCATCACCACTTGGAGCTTGGGTGAAACCCACACGCACGTGGAAATAGACATTGCCTCGTTAGATACAGCCAAGGGAGGGAATCGCTCACAAGCACGGCCAAAACCTCCTTGGTGTTCTGCTCTGGATTCTGCAGAGAGGAAAAGCAAATAGGAGATGACATGGGGGGAAAGAGGTGGCCCAAAGGAGAGGGACTCCACATGCATATCGAGATGAGATCCTCAGCTTCACAGTATAGAGGACCCATGCATTCTTAGACCTACATTCATACAAGGTACGGGCCATGACACAGTCCACTTATCTCTTCTAAGGACATTTATTATGTCCAGTATGACTCCAAACTTGCTAGGTGAAAAAAGGAAAAGCCAAGCAAGAATTTTTGAGACCAGGTCTCATGTATCCCAAGCCGACCTTGCTACATAACTAAGGATGACTTCTGATTTGAAATTCTGATCCTCCTGCCTCCACGTTCAGAATGTCGAGATTCCAGGTATGTGCAACCATGTGGGTTTATAGGTTACTTGAGATCAAAGCCAGGGCACCGTGCATGCTAGACTACCACTCCACCTACAAAGTACTTCTCCACTCCATGTCGATATTTTCATCTTCGAAATGGGAAAGTGAAGCCCTCCCATGCCCATTTCTCAAAGCTTTTCTGAAGAACACAGGAAGATGAATGTAAGTGTTTAAAAATTATAACATCAAGAAACTCCAAGACAACTATAAATTCTAGGAAGGCAGAGACTTTGTTATGTCCACTAAAGAAGTCTCTATAATAGTAGTTGATACTGAGTAGGGGTTTGATGAATATTTGGTTAATCAGGGAATAAATGTTTATGCAATGCTAAATTGTTATAGCTTAGTACAAAATTATGATTTGGGGTATACCTACAACTGAGATACTATAAAAAATGAGGTTTTTTCAGGGGAGACATGAACAAACATCTATTCACCCCAGATTAGAGCACCGAGGACCAAAAGAAATGATTCATCCAACTTGGTAAACCAAAGCTACTTATCGGAGAGTAAGGGGTTACACTTACAAGAACATGGAAAACTCAAAGTCAGCTGAACCACAGAAAAGTGCACCCCAGTATGGGGATTAATAATGAAAGCTGCATTCCCAGAGCTCTCTGCATGATTTTTAGGCAACTTTACAAGATCAGGTAGTCTCCCTTTCCTCAACAGTCCTTACTGATTATATATGCCTAGGAAGATAAGGCTGTGTGATTCTTATAAGTTCTTGGGACTTTCTGAGACTTGTGAGTTTACTTCCTGAGTCTCAGTGAATCTCCCTATTGAATGGAAAATTTCTATTCAGAGGAAACTACTACCCAACAACCAGGTAACAAAAACCAACTGTGCTTTGCTAACCAACATTTCTTTAAAGCACCACAGTAATTGCTGAAAGAGGAGAATAGCGCTTGCCATTGAAATTATGATCAAGTAGCCTCAGCTCAACGTCATTTGTGCTGAGATGCAGGTGGAGACCCAAGATGATAAAAGAAGTCTTAAGAGGTTCAGGTATATGTCTTAGTTCTGGGATGGAAGAAATTAATTGTCCTAACCTGACTTTGTACCTTTAACCTTGCACCTAATCACAGCATGCCTGAAGATGTATTTTTCCAAACTAGAAGTAATGGAAAAAATGAAAAAAAAAAAAGCCACCAAAGCATCTAAAAATAAAAAATTTTAAATGCACACACTTATGACTTAGCTCAGCTTTTTTTAACTCATTCCTGTAGCCTTAAGGTATTCAGTTTTTAATCCTTGAATGAATTGAACTACTCTTTGAGATTTATTTATTTTCATTTTTGTGTGACTGTTTGCCTGCATGTATGCCTGCATAACATGTGCATGCCCAAGGAAGCCAGAAGAGGATATTAGATCTCCTGGAATGGGAATTACAGATGGTTGTGAGCCACCAGCCAAACTCAGGTCTTCTCAAGAGAGGCAAGTGTTCCTAACTGCTAAGCCGTCTCTCCAGCTCAGACTTGAAATGCTTAATAGGAGCCCAGAATTACCAAGGACTCTTTGATTTGTGCTCTGAATGTGCTTTTAGAAGAAAAGGATGTCATCTTCTGTGCAAACAACAACAAGTTTGAAAGGTACATGAAGAGATAGTTGGGGCAGCAGAGTGACAGGGAAAGTGGACCTACCCTTGAGTGGCACAGCTAGGCCTTTTGTTCCCAGCTGTGACCCACTGGATATGCAGCTGGACATGCAGCTGGACATGCAGCTGGGCATGCAGCTGGACATGCAGACAGAGCCCCAGTTCATTCACTTAGCACAAAACAGGTTGGGAATGCACTTCATGGAGTTTGGCCCTCAACACCACATACAACAGGAGAATTCTGTAATCCCAGCAACTTGAGGGTGGAAACAAGAGGATGGGAAGCTTAAGGCCAGCTGTAACTTGTTCAAGGCCGGCCGGGGCTACATGAGACCCTGTCTCAATTTTTTTTTTTCTTATTGTATGGAATCAGTTAAAAAGTGCTGTTAGGGAGGTATTTGACATACACAAGGGATTTGTTCTTTATTACTTTTACCTGGAAAATTCACTTATGTCCAGTGTTCCAGTCTCAAGATTGATACAAGAATGCATTACCATTTCAAATCATAGCAAGCAATAGGTCTGTCACCATCTTGGGGTTGATCCTAACACAGGTCTTATAGCCCCCCCCCCAAATCTGCCCTTGGTAGTCCTAATTTTTCTTAACATTTTGTATGCATGCATATATGGACATGTGTGTGTATGGTATATGAACATGTTGGTATGTGTGCATAAGTGTGTGGAAGTGCTTGTGTACATGTGTTTGGAGGCCAGAGGTTGACACTGGTTGTCTGTCTCTGTTCTGCAGCTTGTGCATTTGAGACAGGGACTCTCACTGAACCCAGAACTCATGGGTTAGGCTGGCTGGCAGGTGAGCCCCAGGGGGTCTCTCCTATCTCTTTTCTTCACTAGGACTACAGAACACATCGCTTCTAGGTTCTAGGAATCAAGATTCAGGTCATCATGAGTATACAGCAAGTGCCCCACCCCCTGAGCCACCTCCCGGTTTCCTCCCTGGAAGTGTTTAAGTTCCATATTTCTAACAGCAGACACATTGCTAAATTCCACCCCATAAATAACCCTAACCGCTTAGAAGTGTAGCGGCATGGCCTCCTTGCAGGTCCCACTCATCAGTCGTCAGAGGCAACTAAGGCCGAACAGTTCCCAAATAAAATGGCAAAGAAGAAAAGAATCAGGACTGAGGTGTTTTATGGCACAAAAGTCTTTTCAAATTACAGCATGAAAAGAATCAGTTCAGCCAGGTGTTGTGGTGTCCCAGGAGTCCAGGTAGAGCAATTACTGAAATAACAACAAAATGGATGCAAAGGAGGGGAAAAAAAGGAAAAAGAACTTCTCTCCAAAGGCAATTCAGGAAGGACGCTTGCCACCCTGTAAACCTGCTGTTTACACAGATCTCCCACAAACAATAGCTGTGAGTCATGGGAACACTGAACACTGTTCGGTCAAAACACACAGCATGAAGGTGACTTTTCCTGAAAGAAGCATGCCTGAGTTGGGGCCCTCAGTGGTTAGATGATTCCCTTGGTGTAAAAGCCATTTAATGTGACTGTGGGTAAGAAATGGGCCTCCTTTTACAATCCGTCTTGCGTTCTATGTATCAAAAAAGATGGATTAGTGTTTGTTAAATTGCTTTTAGGAGGATCACCTGATTCAGTATATAAAAAAAAATAAACATAAGTTAGTCAGTTAGATCTGCACAGTGGGGTGCTAGACCCCTTCATTTGCTCTGGCAAGGCCCTGTGGGAACTGAGAGTGATTCTAAAATGCAGTGAGACCATTAGAAGATTCCTTCTGCTCTGGGCAGGTCCAACTGTCCGCAGTGCATCCTCTCAGCCAGCTACCATCCTGCCCACTTACAGCCGTCTCTGCTCGGGGGCATGTTTATGGAGTCCGGATAGAGATTACCTGAAATGTAAACAGGACTGAAAACAGCTACAAATGACCCTGAAACCAGCAACAGTCCTCATGTGGAGAAGAGACGGTGTCTTGGTTTTTAGGAAATCCAGAATTCCAGGGCTGGTCCTTAGCCTGGGATGTGGTTAATGGCCATGGCTAAGATGCACCTTCGGGTTCATATAACACCAAGGGTGAAGAGATGCCTAAAATTCACACATATCTAGTTAGGGTCAGAGCCCCTCTTCAATCCTGGGACACACCATTAACAATAACAAAGCTTATGCTTGGGGAGAACCTCGCGAAGTTGGCGAGTGTACCCCCAACTTCTGGGTAGTTTGCTATTATTGTTTAGGTTCTGTGATACTCCACAGTCACTGTTGTGACTAGCCTAGGAACTTGTTCTGACAGCTAACATAAACACAAATGTGGAGATCGGTGTCCGTGGTCTGTCTCTGCAGAAGCAATGAAGGATTGCTGATGGCTATTCTCAACACCTTTGAGCTTTCTCAAGTCCGATATCTTCAGTTTATTTTTACCTCGGTGTGGAAATTGCAACTGACTTCAGCTCTAGACATTGTGAATTAATTTCCTATGCCTGCCCCAGGGGTCCAGGGAGGAAATGGGTGCACCTGCCCCAAATCAAATGAATAATTCATACTGCATCTGGCCCAAAGGTGATAGGCAGCATAGCAATGCAAAAACAGCTGGAAATGAGATCATGGACATCTCCTCTTCACACACACACACACACACACACACACACACACACACACACACACACAAGCAGGAAGGCAACTGTATTTAGCTCATTATCTGGTATTCATGCTTCCAAGTTTGACTAGCTCAGGGCTCTGCTCCAGCCAGGGCCTCAGATGATGATGGGGCAAAAGAAGACAGGACTCACCAGGGGTCAAATGTCACCTTTTTGGAATGATTCGTAAGAGTCCGCAGAATGTGGCTCTGAGTACCTAGACATCCATGTTTCCATCTCAGGTCAGGGCTGGTACTGTGAATATAAGATACACTGAGAATAGCCCAATGTTTCATCTGACAGTTGTGCCACAGTAGGAGATTTTTACAAAGAATGTCCGGCACACATGCCCTGTTCCACATGCTGTGGTGTGTGTGTGTGTGTGTGTGTGTGTGTGTGTGTGTGTGTGTGTGTGTGCATGTGATGTGTGTGGTGTGCAAGCTCATCTGTGCCCTGTTGTGCATGTGGAAGTTACAGGTCTACCTTGAGAATCATTCTTTAGATACTGTCTACCTTGTTTTTAGAGACAAGGGTCTCCCCCTGGCCTGGAGTTCATCAGGTATGTTAGGCTGGCTGGCAAGCCTCAGATTCCCCTGTCTCCGCCTCCCCAGTGCTAGGACTCCAAACACCTACCACTATGTCTGGATATTTTTTAAAGGGTTCTGAGAACGGAAGTCGGGTCCTCAGGTTTGCTCAGAAAACACGTTACTGACTGAGCTATCTTGCCAGGTCCCACTCGCTCATCTTCCCCATGACAGAAGCATGGACGGATGCTTGAGGGATGGAGATCTTCATTTCTTTCCCTTGAATCCTGGTGGCTTCCTGTGTTAGAGTGAGTGCTGCAAAATGGTAGGACCGAGGGCTGCACAGCCTCTAAGGGAAGACCATGACAGGCATTAATCATTTTTAAATCAATTCAGAATTTCACACATGTGTAAAATGTGTTTTGATCAAGTCCACCACCCTTTCCCTCTCCCCCAGTTCCTTCTCTATCCTAACCACCACTATTCCCCCTCCCAATTTTATGTTCTCTCTCTCTCTCTCTCTCTCTCTCTCTCTCTCTCTCTCTCTCTCTCTCTCTCTCTCTGTGCACACATACACACACACACACACACACAAATATAGGTGCCATTAGAGGCCATAAGAAGGCACCAGATCCCTTGGAGATGGCAGTGCAGACAGCGGTGAGCCACCCTATGTGGGTGCTGCAACTGAGCTCCAGTTCTTTGCAAGAGCAGTAAACACTCTTAACCACTGAGCCATCTCTCTAGACCTATCACCATCATCATCATCATCACCATCATTATTATCATTTTTAACAAAAGGGTTTTGTATTGGGTGATTTTGTCCAACTGCAGGCTTATGCAAGTGCTCTGAGAACATATAAGGAAGGCAAGCTAAGCTACAAGCCTCCACAGATTAGGTGTATTTAATGTATCCTTGATTTAATGCTAGTCTAAGTTCACAATGGGCAAAAATCATCACACATAAATCAAGAAGCATTTGTATACAAGACAGCACATGTTAATTAGCTCGATCTAGCCATCCCATTGAGCAGTGGTGATAATTGGCTGATAGTCCTTCATCATCACACCATGGTGAGCTCCGTCTGGTCCCCCTGTGATGCGCGTCTTTGCTATCATTCTCCCTGACTTGGCCATGCTCCCTTGGCCTCCAGCAATGCTCTGAAGATCTGTAAGGCCCACATGCCAGGATCCACTCGCAGCCATGCCTATCATCTTTGACACTTGCCTCTGGAACCCCAAGGTAGAAAATCAGAGCCAGGAAGAGCATCTCCATGGGCCATGAAACAGGAAGCCTATAAGTGACAGATGAGAAGAACAAAACAGAGCTGGTCATACTCCACCTCACTGTACTTTATCAGCATTTTTATTGAGGATTTGAAAGCAACCCAGGCAGTAGCCTCAGGGCCTTTCTGCTTTGACACCACCAGGGCTGGGGTGTTCTTCCAATGGTGGAGTCAAGTCAGCGGGACCAGGTGTTTCTCCTTGTTCTGCAGAGATGGCATGGACCTCATTGGGCCTTTGCAGAGCAGCAGTAATATCTGCCAGGGGATCGCGGCTGAAGGGCAAGGTCCTTCCCCTTTTCTACCAGCTGTAGTTCGATCCCAGGACCCTTAAGTGGTTGGAAGTCAGCCTTAAGATTTATACCAAAGATATAGGGAAAGACACTAACACTGACATCGGACCTCACTTGTATGTGCACTTGTGTGCACACACCTGCCACATACAAATAGCACACATCCCCACATAACCCAGCCTTTACAGAAAAAGAAACTGAATGGAAACTGTCTGTACATACCCTAGCAGCAGCACTACCACGAATGATAAGCAAGTGAGCAAAGACACAAGGGAAGAGCCTTGTCTGGAAGAAAATGCACTTATAGACACCGAAGAGTTCCTACAATGTGCTACAGATTTCCCACCATGCCATATGCTATGAGAGAGCTTAGTATAAATACCAGTTCACTGGAAATAAGAGAACAAAGGAAACAATATTTTTAAAAACCTTCGTGACATTTTGTTTTCTTTCTATTAATGCCCCTGTCCTCAGAATTAAGGATAACTTAATTTTTGTTGCATTTTTGCCTATCCTAGGAGTCTAAAAATTCTTACAATTGCTTCTAGGGAGAACATTGTCCTACATGCTCCTCGCTCTTCAAAATGCAAATCTTAGAATTACCAGCAGTTTGCAGACAGGCAGAGAGCACTGCCCTCTGAGCCAAATGGCTGCCATTTCATCAGATCAGCCGTGCCTGATCGGAGAGACCCTCAGGCTTAGGCTTGGGGTGGTCAACTTTACCAACTCAGCCAGATCCCCAACGAATTGCTGGTCTCTGCTTTTGGACTTGGTTGGTGCTGGTTAAGGGCAAGCACTCGCTCTAGAAAGTAGCGCGGGCGTTGCGTCTCATGGGCACATGGCAGGAAAGAGGGCAATAGGAAAATGCACCGTGCTCCAAGCTATACAGCAACATCTTACAGTAGTAAGCTGTGGGCAGACACTGAGCATGTGCGGTACGGCCGTTGTTAAAGTGAGCCGTCAGAACGACTCTGGTATAGGGGTCCTGGAGGCACAGGCCAAAGGTGCAGGAGTCTGTGTGTCATTCGAGTGAAGAGGGAAGAAGATGCAGAGGATAAAGAGGAGTGGGAAAGAAACAGCCTGGGATTAAATTTGGTAGCACATAAGTCATAAACAGGACTATCTTCTTCTGTAGAAAAAGAACTGACGTAGACATTGACAGGGAGAAACCAGTCAAGGCCTACCTGTGCTTTCGATCATAAGCACAGCCGGAGTCAGGGTTTCTGCAGCAGCTCTTCCGTTCATGAGCAGCATCCTACCACAGGTGGTAAAACTCAGGACTGGGGGCACCATTACAGGAGGTCATGCCCATCCTCTGGTCTCTGAGGTGGAGAGTGAAGCCAGGGAAGAAAGTGTACCATCTATGTGGCTGTTTACCTCATTGAGAGCAGACAATGGCTGGTCAGGCCCACCAGGAAGCTGGATTGTCTTTTTTCTTCATACATTGTTACTATGATGCTGCTTGTCAATGTAGCCTGGAGGAAGTCTCAGGAGTTCCGGCTAATGCAGTGGGGGGTAGGCAGATTTCCCCTGGTTTAATAAGAGTTACGGACTACCCCATTGAAGATAAAATGGGCCCCAATCTCTCGGGTAATTTTAGTATGCAGACAGAGCTGAGAACTGATGGCCAAGGATGCTCTTTAATTAATCTCATCTGTTTTCCAAAAGAGTCCCCAAATCTCTGTCCTACGGCCTGTTAAAGGCAAGTCCACCTGTCAGGAGTCCAGAGTTGCAGCCCTTCCCCTTCTGGGTGGGTGCTGCCAAGCCTGTGTTCACAGTGGGAGCCTGCAGGTCAGTCGTCTGTGCCCGCTCCTGAGTGGGAGGTGGCATTGGAGGAGCATATCTGTCTGTCACTGTAGGAGGAGTCTCCGCACTGAGCCTCAACTCAGTCCTGTAGAGTTATGACATTTAACACATGAGGAAACCAAGGCCCATAAAGATAATGAACTTGGAAATAGATATCTCCTATCATCACACCACTGCTCTGAGCCACAGTGTCCCTGGTGTTTTCTCAGCTGGAGTTCGTGGGATCAGGAGCATGCCGCCACACCTGGCGGTCTTTTTGTTTGTTTGTTTTGTTTTTAATGTGAGTTCTGAGGATAGAACTCAGCTCCTTGGGCTTTCTGGGGTAAGCACTTCACAAATTGAGCCATCTCCCCAGCCCCATTTGAGTCTCTAACAGACCAATCATCATGTCTGAAGGACTAGCTGTCATGCTCGTTTCATGTAAGTGTGTCTCTATGCTGACAAGAGGCACCCTAGCAGAATAATAATAGTCACGATGACTTCCATTCTCTGAGCGCTTGCCCCTGCTGAGCAATGCCCAGTGCATTTCAACAAGCATCACTCTCCTCACTATGCAGTAAACGTTATTATCCCATTTTATGGATGAGGAGCCAAGGCACAGTGAGCTCTAATAATGATACCAAGATCAAGCAGCCAATCCACAGTTTATTCACAGAGTTTAAAACAGCGCCTAGGAGGAGGTACTGGGGAGATTTTGTGAGATTAAAATATTTTGTTGGTTGCTAAACTCCCCTAAATTTTGCTGGGGGAGCAAACCCTCATTCACTGGCACAGTCTCTTCACCTGAGGGGTACCCTCTTTTGTGTGCTTGTTTCAAAGCGTCAGGGTGCACGGTGGGACTCCAGTGAGAGTTTGGCTGGCGAGTATCCCCCTGCAGGCTCTTGGGTTAGTTGTTCTGTGAATTCCTTGCACACAAATATTTTATGACTGCATTTATTCTTCATAACAATATGAATGAGCAACTGAATACAAGCCAAATCCCTTATGAAGCTGAAGGAAGAGTGATTAAATTATAATCATCCTGGATTAATTAATCTATAATATTTGCGCTTTATATGAAAGAAGAAAATCAGCCTTCGACATAAAGGTTATGTACTCTTGAGGTCTGTGTCTTAATAAAGGAAGGGCTTGGGGGAAAAACTTGACAAGCCCCCAAGATACGACACGTTGTAAATGTAGACAGAGGGTTATTACTGATATAAAATATATTCAATGTAATTATCAGCCACAACAAATAATCAGAGTGGTGATAACGAATAATTAACATTTTTATACTCCTATAGCCGTGTGTCTAACAGATAAGTGTGCAACATTGAATTAATTTATTGTGCTATAGTATTTTAAGGAACGAAAATTGCCTAATCAAAGCATCTCTTCCACGGTATTGCCAGATACAGGCGGCAACCACCAGTAAGGTGTATTTCTTTGTTTCCTGATGGAACTGTAGTACAGATGCTATAAAATATCTGAAAAGAAAACAAAACCTAAGTGGAGAAACTGTGCTAAGAATTAAGTTGAGGTGAGTCAGGAGGAAACCGATTCAATGATGTTGCTTTTTGGTCCCTACAATTAAGGGTTAAGAAAGAGGTGTAAAGCCCAGGGCTGGGGAGACGACTCAGTGTGTAAAACGCTACACGTGCAAGCATGAAAACATGAGTTTGCATCCCCAGAATCCGTGTAAAACCAGATCCGCCAATGCACACCTGTGATCCCATCCCTCTTAAGGGAGACAGGGGTGTAGACAGACAGGGAAATCCCTGGAAGTTCACGGGTCAGGTAGCCTTGTATATCAGTGGTAAATGAGAAACCCTGCCTTAGACAAGGTAGGAAGTCGAGGACCAACAGCTGAGGTTGTCTTCTCACCTCTACATGTACACCATGGCACATACACACCCACACATACACACAATACACACATTTTTTAAATGTGTGTATTGTGCCTACTTAAGAAGGGCTATACAAAAAGGGTGGGGCCTGTGAAATTGGATTCTCCACATCTTTCTGCTCTAGCTCTAACGCTGCTTCCTTGCTTCTTGTCCACAAAGAGAAGGGGAAAGAACATGCTTCCTGTTCAGGTCAAACTGACTTCCCTCAGTTTCCTACATTCTCAGCCTGTGTGTTGAACTCTCCCTGTGTCTCTTTCTTAAGTCTCCTTTCCTCACAAGGCATAACAACGGTCATCTCTGTTCATCTTCTGACCTTCAGGCTCCCCCACTGTGTGCACATGCTCCTAAAATAATCAGGGAACAGCAGGGTTGCAAACCTGTTGACTTCAGCTGCTGCTGGGAAATCTAGACAGGAGTGCACCTAATGTGCACCCACCCACTCTCATCCATTCAGGTCTCCTAAGTGAGCCTGGGAGCCAGAGACACCGAGGAAGAGGAATGTGTGAGTAAGAACTGATTCCTCCTCCTGCAAGGATTCCCACGCAGCCCAAATCCAGAAGTAACGTGCCCGGTGTCCAAGTAGGCATGAAGCGGGTGGCAGGCAGTAGGTCTTGGACTTGTTGTTCAGAAGTTCTCTAAGGCAGCAACCTTTAAACTCATGTGCATATCAACCACCCACAGACTGTTGAAATGCAGAGCCTGGGGCTGGGAGGATGGTTCCATGAGTAAAGAGCTTGCCTGAGGAGCAGGAGGACCCGAGTTTGATCCAGAGAACTCAGGTAACAACTGCAACTGTGCACTTGTAACACTAGCACCAGAGAGGAGGTGACAGGCAGATCCCTGGGGTTCACCGCCCTAGCCTCATGGGTAAACTCCAGGCCAGTGAGAGACTCAGTCTAAAGACAAAACAAGCAAAGGAAAGCAGACAATGACTGAAGAAAAAATTTCCAAGACTGACACATTGGCTTCGTTTGTGGGTCCACACTCATGCACCTGCACACAGGGAAAAAGAAAGGAACATATGCAAACACAGAAATGTAGATTAGCTGTTTCTACATTTTATATTTGCCTAACATATGCACCATTGATTGGGAACCCACTGCCCATCTCCTCTATGTATCATGTCTTTCCAAAGATGCTACGGAGTCATCCACTGCTCACTGGGTATTAGCCTGGTCCAGATGCATGGATGGTGCCCAAAGAGAAACAAACAGCTTTGCAACGTCTCAGCGTATATGATAAGTGCACAACATCTTCAGTGTGACTGTACCTTAATTTCTGATGTAACGGTGTCTCGTGGGTGTGACCTGTGACAGCAGGAATATGCTTGCCTTTGTCGGGTGGATATCAGCTTCGTATTAGTAAAAGACCAACATTGTTTTCACACCAACAATCAGAATTTTGCCCCTAAAATGGAAGCAATGAAAAGGATGAAATAATAATAAAAAAGGGAAAGGGCCAAATCTACCCTAACAGTAACAGTCTTTAGGTTAACAACTGCTAGGGGCCAGTTTCTATGCTATGTTCTTTTTTTTTCCCTGGAACTTTGTCATGATTCTAGCATATTCTGAAGACCAGCTGAGACATGCAGCCTTGCGGACTGAACAACTCCTGGATTTGGGGGCATTCTGTTGGTAGACAGCCATTGTTGGACAAGCACACAAGGCCCCCTGGGATCTGTTCAGCATTGGAGACTGAACCTAGGGTCTTGAGATAGCAAGACAAGTGTTCTGTCACTGAGCTGCATCCCCCATCCCTTAGATTCATAGAGTTTAGATGGAGCTCAGCCAGGATTTGAACCCATGACTGCAGGATTTCACACCTCTCAGCTTGGACAACTGCAATAACTACTTCAGGGTTCTTCTGAGTGGCCACACAGACTATCAGTCTGTGGGGTGTGACAGAGATGCAGTTTGGAGGGCTTACACTTGGATAGATGACATGAAACACACTTGGGGGCTGAGGACATAGCTCGGTCAGTAAAATGCTTGCTCTACAAGCAGAGGACCAGAGTTGGTGTGGTGGCTAGTCTTGGTTGTCAACTTGATACATCTGGAATTAACTAAAACTCAAATGGCTGGACACACCTGTGAGGGACTTTTCCCTTAATTAAATCATTTGAAGTGGGAAGATCCACTTCTAATCTGAGTCTTTGAGGTGAGAAGATCCACCTTTAATCTGGGCCAGACCTTCTGCTGGCAGCCTCTATAAAGGACATGGAAAAAAGAAGCTCTCTCTCTTCGCCAGCTTGCTCTCGCTTCCACTGGCAGGTCTATTCCTTCACTGGCATTAGAGCCTACTTTGTCGTGATTCTGGCTTATTCTGAAGACCAGCTGAGACATCCAGTCTTGTGGACTGAACAACTACTGGATTCTGGGACTTTCTGTTGGTAGACAGCCATTGTTGGACCAGCTGGACATCAGCCTATAGATGGACAAAAGCCATTCTAATAAATCTGCTAGAGAACCTTGACTAATACAGTGAGATTCTCAGAATCCAATTAAAAAGCTGGATGTAGTGGCCCACATTTAGAACCCAGGCCCTGGGGAGGCAGAGACAGGCATATCCTTGGGGCTCCATGGCCAGCCAGCCTAGCTTCCTTGGTTGAGTTCTAAGTCAGTAACGGATGCTACCTCAGAAAAATAAGGTGGAAGACATTATGAGGAGCAGCGCCTGAAGTTGTTCTCTGGTCTCCACCTGCACGTATGCACATGTTACCCCCCAACACACACACACACACACACACACACACACACACACACACACACACACAGGTGATAGGAAAAACTCCAAAACAAGCAAGACCTAACAAGAAATTGCTCTGAGAAAGAGGAACCACTGCACGGAGGGGCAGCCACCCGTGGTCTTGTGAAGAGGATAAGAATCCAATGGCTCCAGGGGCTAAAGTGATAGTTTGGCTTAAATGAGGCAGGATCGAGCAAAGGGCACAGGCAAAAATCGAGCAAGTGATGTGACTTTAGAGGGCAAGCCATAGAGCCACCTGCTCATACCAGAGGATGCTGTGTCCACTGTTGTGTCCTCCAGAAATGTGGCTCCCGAGGCTGCGTGAAGCTCTGTGTTGATTATCAACGTGACAGGAGCTCAAATCACCTTGGAGACAAGCCTCTGGAAAGATCTGAGAGGGAGCTTCAGGATTGGCCTAACTGAGGTAGGAAGACCCACCCTGAATGTGGCTAGGGTCTTAGACTGAGTAAAACAGAAAAAGCAAGCCGAGCACCAGCATTCATTTCCTTCTGCTTCCGGACTGTGGATGCCATGTGACCAAGGCTTCTCTGGCATGGTAGGCTGTATCCGCAAACACCATGGGCCAAAATAAACCCTTTCTTTCTTAATTTTTTCCCCATAAAGTATTTGGTAACAGCAATGAGGAAAATAATGAATGCAGCATGCATCAGTCTCCACTGGGCATAGTCAGAACACCAGTGTCCACTGTCCCCATTCTACTGAGCAGCAGAATCTCCTCAGATGAAGAGTTGCCAATGTGATGTTCACGTTTACCCTTCATCTCCAGGAGCCAGCACAGAGCTTTGGGTGTGGTCTTTCAGAGAGAGATTAAGAGGAAACATCAGGAAAGATTTAGTGAACTATTTGCTCCGTGCATGCATATGTGCACTTGCACATGTGTTGTACAACTGCATATTCATATGTGTGGTGGTTGCTTTTGTCCCATGCATTGTGAACATGGAGGCCAGAAGTCAATAGATGTCTTTCTGTAATATCTCCCAACGTTTTTGTGAATCCAGATTAGCAAGGTTGGCTGGTCTGCCAGCTCCAGGAATCCTCCTCTTTCTGCATCCCATCTCTGGGTTTATAAGCGTGTACTGTCACCCAGATCTTGACATGGGTGCTGGGGATTGCAAGAGCCTTGGGCTTGCACTTTGCTCACTAACATATCATTCCTGCATGGGGGAAGGGATTTTGGAAACACCTTCCCATGGGCTGATTCCATCTCGAGAATGTGTGGGCTCTGACTTTCTGGCCAGGGTTGGAGGCTGGACCCAAGATTTCCTCTGTGATGCCTGGGGCTGAACCTGACAAGATAAGAGTCTGGCTGGGTGAAGCACACTTGCCCCCCTCCAATTCGACCCTCGGGGCCACCCCAATCCTCCTCGAAGTCTTTACGATCTATACGGATACATATCTCTAATGGAATCACTTTCCCTTTTTTTTTAGATTTCTTGAGGGGGTCCAAAGAAATTTGGAAAAAAAAAAAAAAAAGGCAACCTCTGTGTTTGGCCACTATTGATTGCTTTCTGTTCCAGTTGGCAGATTTTTATATAAAAACAAAGAACAAAGTAATTCTCCTGGGCTGGCCTAAGCTGATTACATTAGAAGGTATACCACCATGTGAGTTGGGGAGGGCTTGATTTCCCTGTGAGCAAGAAGCCTAAGACCAGAAAGATGCTCCCACATCCACAGAGGAAGAAAATGGAAGGAAGAGCTTTGGTGTTGTTAAATAAAATTCCTCCAGTTGATGGGGCAGGGGCAAGGAGATGAGACTAACTGAAAACACAGTAGGAAGGTGATCTACTCAATGAACACATCACTCATTGATTTTCCTAGGATTTGACAATGTAGACACACAGCTTCAGAGACACATCAGTGCAGGACTGCTCATGGTCCTATGTGACAGGCGTCTGGAGGGAACTGTGAACAGATGAAACGATTTAAGCACACATGGTACACTGGGTGGTATATCCAGGGTGGCCAGGAAGTTTTTGTGTGGCCGCCATGGACATAGCTTCCTTCCTGCTCATCCCTTGGCCTTCCCATTTGCTCAGACACTGTAGAAGTTGCTTCACCTTGACTGATCCTTTCAGGGGTCTGGCAGAAGAGGGGTACATGGAGGCAGAGGGACAGGAAAGAAGAGGAGAGAGAGGAGAGGAGAGCAGGAGAGGGGAGGGTAAGGGAGGGGAGGCCAAGAAATGAAGAATAACTAGTTATTATGTCAGTGGGGGTGGATTCTGACAAAAAATTCATTAAAAACCTGCGTGAGAGGCCGGGCGGTGGTGGCGCATGCCTTTAATCCCAGCACTCGGGAGGCAGAGCCAGGTGGATCTCTGTGAGTTCGAGGCCAGCCTGGGCTACCAGGTGAGTCCCAGGAAAGGCGCAAAGCTACACAGAGAAACCCTGTCTCGAAAAACCAAAAAAAAAAAAAAAACCTGGGTGAGAGTCTGCAAACTGGCTGGAACTTTGCAGATGAGTTAGGTTTTTCTAAAGCCAGGGGATTATGTGTGAGTGTGCACAGCATCGTGAAAGAGCACAAAGTGAAGTTCTTTGCAGCAGGAGTGACATAAGAAAGGTGAGCAGGGCCCCAGGGAGTCAGGATTTCCTGTCATGATGCTCGTCTATGGGACAAGAGGTCACTGAAGGAGCTGGAGGATTGCAAAGCATATGATCAGATTTGCATTTGGGAAATCTGGTTCCAGTCAAGTCCTGGAAGGGAGACCCGAGGAGAGCAGAAGTGATCCAGGCAAGATCTGATATGAGTGGGCTGGGGATGTGGCTCGGTTGACTGAATGCTTGTCTGGCATGGCAAAATTCCGGGTTTGATCCTCAGCAAACTGAACAAGAGACACTGAATGCCTCTGAGTACGTCTGTGAGGTGGTTTCCAAGGGAGATTGTCTGAGGTGACAGACCTTCCCCTTCAGCGGGGCTGCTTGAGGCAGCCACATGTAAAATAGTCCAAGGGAAGGCAGGGTGGCGTCTGTGACTGCTTCTGTGTCCTGCTGGTGAGTATGACTGTACTGCTGCTCACTGACACGGCTGCCATCCTTTGCTGACATCTGAACCCAGATTCATCAGTCTTCTGGATGGACTGAAGACCAAGAGCTCTCCAGGAACCTTCCAGGCCTTCAGCACCAGATTGGGACTGCTGAGAGAGCCAGCCTTGGGGTCTGTCATGAAGGTTCTCAGCTTCTTCGGTAAGTAGACTGGCATTGTTGGGTTGCCCAGCTCCTGTGGTGTAAGCCAATAGAACGATTCACTTTTGACAATATATATTCACCCTGTCAGTTCTGTTCCTCGAGGGAACTCTGATTCATATAAGATGTAGCTTCAAGCATATTTGATTCTTAATTTTTTTAAGGGAAAAAATAAACAAACGTTGTCCTTAAGCTCAAAGTGCAGAGGAGTGTAGTGCTTGCCTTGTATGTGGGAGGCCCTGAGCCATCCCTAGCACAGAAATAAGCCGACATTAAACCTTAAACTCCAAGTGAGTGCACACTGTGAATGTGGTAGATAATTGTATTTAAATGAACTGCGTTTCAACTTCATCCCATCACATTCATTCACAAATCAGACCCTCTAGGCTAGTGGTCCTCAACCTTCCTGAAGCTGAGGTCCTCTAATTCCTCATGCTGTGGTGACCCAAACCATAAAATCATTTTCATTGTTACCTCATAAATGTAATTTTGCTACTGTTCCGAACTGTAAATATTTGGGGAGATAGAAGTTTGCCCAAAGGGTCATGACCCACAGGTTGAGAAACTTTGCTTTAGGCTCTCAAGCTTGAGCTACATTTTTTCCTTTCACAAGACCAACCTCCTTGACTTCCAGCAACTATAGACCAAGAGAAGAGACTGCTTAGGGAATTGAAAGAGCAAATGTCCTGCCCCCCCTGTTCATTCACACAAAAGAAGGCTGGCAGGGGAGACTGGACTGAAGTCACTTGTCAGCTAGGCCACATGTGGCTTAACTGGATAGTGAATGTAGCTGCTTATACTCCAAAGAGCATGTTTCATCCCTGTGATCCACTGATCAGCGGTGCAGCCACAGTCCTGTGGACCTGAGCTCTTTGCATGTCTGTTCAGCTAGGGGTAGACTTCTGGTAGTGCATACTGATTGTCAACTTGGCCTGATCTAGAATCCCCTAGTATCAACCCTCTGGGCATGTCTGTGGACGAGTTTCTAGAGGGGACTGATTGAGGAGGAAGTCTGTTATGGAACTGTTTTCTCCAGTTCAAAGATTAAAACATTCCATACTGCAGGCAGCTCCTTATGCAGGAAGGTAAACAACTCAAAATAGCTTCAGGAAGTCCCTGAAATTCACCAGATTTATCAGGCCCACTCCTTGCCAGAGAAAGCAATAAAAGCTTAGAGGCCCCTTCAGATGCCACAAAGCAAGGTGAAAAGAAAAATCTGAGATCAGACCATTAGCCCAGAAGAAGCAAGAACTAGCCGAGCTTCCTGGGAGTGGTCTAGACCAACTGAGACACATGGAAAGGGCACTCTCCACCCTGGTGAGCTGCCTGCAGGCTGTGCCGTGTGCTCCAGGTTCCCAGCTTTGGGAACTGTCACCCATGTTGGGGTGGGCCTCGGTGATGCCGCTGTCTTTGAATCATTTCTGCTCCTCTAAGTAACCCCTCACCCATATTCCTGTAATTAACCCCAATAAAATTCACTGGTTTACTAAACTGGACTTGGCAGTATCCATATTTTGGTCTATCATGGGATCCCTGTCTGGGGTGAGTAGATGTGTGTGTTGCATCTCCCCTGGAAAAGTTTTGTCAAGCAGTAAAGACACCAGCCCTAAGTGTGGGCTGGTGTCATTCCATGGGCTGGAGTCCTGGACTGGATAAAAAGAAGAACCTGAGCACCAGCATTCCTGGCACTTTGCTTCCTGACTGTGGTTGCCATGTGACCACACGCCTCAAGCTCCTGCCACCACATTTCCTCACCAGGATGTTCTAAAGCCACAACCCATGAGTCAAAGCAACTGTCCCTTTGTTAAATTGCTCTTGTGGGCACTTGGTCACAGCAATGGAAAAGTGAACATATGAACCATTTGCTTGTTATGTTTTATCGTCTCATAACCACACAGACCCAGCTGTTATCTCTCTCTGACTGACTGATGGAAATTACGGCTTGTTCTTCCTGCTTAGGCCAATCAGTGGCAAGAAATAAAAATTTTAAATTCAACATTTAAAAAAAAAAACTACACAACTGTCTCCCTTATGCAGAGGGCCTAGTCTGGTCCCATGCACGCTCCATGGCTGTTGGTCTAAATAAAGTTCATGAGTGCTCACTAGTTTGGTTTGGTTGCCTCTGTAGGTTTTCCCATCATGATCTTGATGTCCCTTGCTCATAGAATCCCTCTTCTCTCTCTTCAACTGGACTCCCGGAGCTCTGCCTGGTGCTTGGCTGTGGATCTCTGCATCTACTTCCATCAGTTACTGGATGAAAGCTCTATGATGACAGTTAGGGTATTCACCAGTCTGATTACCAGGGTAGGCCAGTTCAGGCACCCTCTCCACTATTGCTAGTAGTCTAAGCTGGGGTCATCCTCATTGATCCCTGGGAATTTCCCTAGCGCCAGGTTTCTCCCTAACTCTTTAATATCTCCCTCTATCAAGGTATCTCTTTCATTGCTCTCCCACTCCATCCCTGTTCCAGCTCAACCATCCAGTTCCCTTATGTTCTCATCCCCCATCCCCTACCCTCTATTGCCCTCCCCCCCCTCAACCCCAGTTTACTCAGGAGATCCTGTCTATTTCCCCTTCCCAAGGTGATCTATGCATCCCTCTTAGAGTCCTCCTTGTTACCCAGCTTCTCTGGAGCTGTGGGTTGTAGTCTGGTTATCCTTTGCTTTACATCCACTTATGAGTGAGTATATACTATGTTTGTCTTTCTGGGTCTGGGTTACCTCCCTCAGGATGATCTTTCCTAGTTCCATCCATTTGCCAGCAAATTTCATGATATCATTGATTTTTTACAGCTGAGTAGTACTCCATTGTGTATACATGCCACATTTTCTTTATCCATTTTTGGCTGAGGGGCATCTAGGTTGTTTCCAGGTTCCGGCTGTTATGAATAGGGTTGCTATGAACATAGAAAAAACTAGCTGTATCATCTTGTCCCTTATCTTGTGCTCCCTTTCAGACATGCCCTAACCTCTGACTCCTAGAGATGGAGTTTATTGTATTTAATAATCCCCTGGAGAAGGTGAGCCTCCGACACACATTAACCTATATAACACAAGTGAAGAAACTGAGCTCCAAACTTAAAGGCCAAATTTTGTACCAACCTCATTCACTACATTGGAGAAAGGAAAGAGGGTGAAAGCGCACATGGAAAAGGTTCAAGATTGTGTTTCCAGGCATTGGACAAAGGCTGAAAGCGTACACGGAAAAAGTTCGGTATTTTGTTTCCTGGCATTGGCTTGATGAGGCCTGTGCATGAACCGCCTGGTGCAGGTAGGATACAGATGAAAATGCAACGTGTAGTCCAGTAAGAGGCGCACAGCCACACAGCAGGCAAAGCCAAGAGGAGAGCCCTCCTGGAGCAGAGGTCCTCCACCGTCCATAAAATTATCTTCCTGTATATCTAAATAAGGAAATCCCATGGGGTGGTGCTGGCACACACCTTTAATCCTAGTGCTCAGGAGGCAGAACAGGCAGATCTCTGTGACATCAAGGCCGACCTGGTCTACAAAGCAAGTTCCAGGACATCCAGGGCTGTTACACAGAGAAACCTTCTTGAAAACAAAACAAAGCAAAACAACAACAACAAAAAAAGGCAGCCTGTAAATCACATATGAGTTGTTTCGTTTTTTCTTTTTAAAGGAAAACATTTGGAAAGCTGCCTGCAGCAATTAAATATTTTCTATTGCTAAGTGCACCCCCCCAATTTCCTTTACTGAGTAAGTGGAAACTGGGTTAGCAAGGCCTTCACCTTATTCATAAGCCATACCATCAACTACATATGAGCTTCCAGGAAAGTTGTTGGGTGTCTTTTTTCTTCAGAGGAACTCCATTTTTACCATAGAATAGTCTAGCTGTGAGCAACCCTGAAAGAGGGGGGAAACCCACTGGGCAACATCTTGATACCACTAAGAATTCATTTTTTGTTCCAAACATTAAAAAGAAAAGGGACAAGATAAAAGCTTTCCAATTTGTAAAATCTATCATAAACTAAAAACCATCACTTTGTTTATGATCAAGAGACATGATAGTTTGTTTGACTTCTGATTTTAATATTTAAATTCTGTATATCCCACTAAATGTTTTGTATTTAATGTGTGTGTGTGTGTGTGTGTGTGTGTGTGTGTGTGTGTGTGTGTGGTGTCCCATGACCCACTTCTGTCTGCCTGTCTGTCGGTCTATCTTGAATAGTTCTGTTCTGGTTGATCCACAAAACTTGTTATCATGAGAAGGATTACTTCTGCCTTTTACATTTCAGGAGAGCCCATCTTATTCATTTCCTCAGTAGGAGTATATTTACCATGATAGAAACATAATACACCGATTATGTATTATGTGGCAGGCCAGGAGCAGGCTCATGTTACCTGGGATATTAGATACTGACCTTGGTCCCCTCTGTGGGAACTGCTGATCAGTATGTTTGCTCTCAAAGCCAAAATGAACGACACTTGCATCTCCTGAACATCTTAAGTTGGTGTCGGTGCTGAGTCCTTGCCAGGAAGTTACTTTGGGTCATGGTGTTTCATCACAGCAATAGTGACTAAGACACCAGTGTGTGTGCACTGGCCTGGTGTGTATAGAGAGTTCGGGAACCTCCGTATACTGTCCAATATTCAATGGTGCAGCTGCTTTGGAAAAGAGCATGGTGGTCCCTCAAATGGTTAACCTACAGGTACAATGGAAGCCAGTAATTCCACCGCTCAGCATTTTCCCGAGAAGAGTTAAAGACTATGGCCAGAGGGAAAGTTTGTATACAAAGGCTCTTAGCATCATTACTTGCAACAGATGGAAAGTGAAAACAATGCAAACTTCCTAAGGGAATGAATCTGGTGTGATTTATTGTCTGTACAATGGGTTATTTTTCAGCCACAGGAAGGGATGAGGCACTGATTCTGGCTACAGCATAGATTTAGCCTTGAAAATATTTTGCTAAGTCAAAGAGTCACTTAAGTGACTATATATCTGGGGGCTGGAGGATGATCCCATTGCCAAAGCGCTGACTGTGCAAGTTCGAACCCCCAAACCAACGTAAAAAGGCTGGGTGTGATGGTGCATTCTGTGAAATGCCTGGAAGGGAGGACGATCCCTGGAGCTTGATAGTCAGCAAGCTGGGAGTAATGGGTTAGTTACAGGTCACTGAAAGAATCCCCCGCCCCCGAAAATAATGCGGACTACATCCTGAGGAATTATTGAGCTTTATCTCTAGCCTACAAACACACACACACACACACACACACACACACACACACACACACACACACACTTTACTCACACAGAAGACAGCATATTGTACAGCTCCACTTACGTGTGAGGTCCCGAAGAGACAACTCTGGAGAGGCAGAAAGTAAATCAGTGTTGTCTGAGGTTGGGAGGTGGAAGACTAAGAGGGGGTAGGAGGAGGGGGAGGGGAGGGAGAGGTGGGAGGAGGAAGCAGGTGGGCAGGTGTCTTAGTTCGGTTTCTATTGCTGTGTTGAAACACCATGGCCAAAAGACAAGTTCGTGAGGAAAGGGTTTGTCTGGCTTACAGTCTACATTGCTGTTCATCACTGAAGGAAGTCAGGACAGGAACTCAAACAGGGCAGGATCCTGGAGGCAGGAGCTGATGCAGAGGCCATGGAGGGGTGCTGCTTACTGGCTTGCTTCCCATGGCCTGCTCTCTTATAGAACCCAGGACCAGCAGCCCACGGATGGCACCACCCACCATGGGCCGGGCCCTCCCCCATTGATCACTAAATGAGAAAATGCCTTACAGCTGGATCTCATGGAGGCATTTCCTCAGCTGAGGCTCCTTCCTCTCTGATGACTCTAGCTCATGTCAAGTTGACACAAATAACTAGCCAGTACAGCAAGCATGAGGGTTTCTTTCTGGGGTAGCAATAATATTCTCAAGTTGCATGTGGGAAGTGATGCAGGATTCTGAATGTGCTAAAGATAAAGTTGGAAGGGGTGAGGAGTGGGGTAGATCCACAAGGAGTTAGGGAGAGGAGTGGGGGGTGAATATGGTTAAAATACATTGTGTGAAATTCTCAAGTAATTAATAAAAAGACATTTTAAAAATCAAAAATAATGGTTAGATGGAACCTAAAAATAAGCCATTGGACATTTGAAATATGAAAACCGTATGGGAACTATATCTCAATAAAACTATAAAAATTTAAAAGCCAAGATATGTCTACTTAGATCGTTTTTATTCAGGGAGTTTCTCTCTCCAAGAATTTCATATCCTGTGCTTTATGAAAACCAAATGAGGACTTTATCAACAGACACTTGCACAGATACATGCATACACACACACACACACACACACACACACACACACACACTCCTACAGCTTCAACATGCAGGCACAGGTAATACATGTATACTTACACTCACATGGACCCATGCACACATGCATTGGTATGCATACACACTTATGAATACATGTATCTACATACACACTTGGATGCACATGTGTGCATAGGCACACATGCTTTTTCACACCATTTGCATATACACACAGATTCAAATATATGCAGTAGATATAAAAACACACATATATACATGCGTATACACATACACAGAGAGACTCATGTGCACACACATTCATACACTTATCCACACCCACAGATGAATGTACTCATTGATTCACATTGATCACATATAGATACAAATACACACACCACATTTACTTGGACACACCTATATAAAGATGAGGACATATGGGTTCCATGTACTCCTCTACTCCTGCATGGAACACACCCATAGTGAACCCTTTGTGTGCCCAGTGAGTAGTAAAGGGGGAATTCACATGTATGAGTATGCATGTACTCTTAAAACACACGTGCAAATATATGCATGCCTTTGTTTTCTGCTGGAGGATAATTGGATTCGTCTGCAATCTGCTCTCTTGGACGAAGCCTACATCTCTGTAAAGAGGAGTTCTCATCTCCACCTCCTCCCCATGTTTCATCATTAATTCTGTGTCCTGAACAGAAAGGCAAAGTCAGGCGGAAGGGAAGGTCAGGGCCAAGTGAGGGCGAGTGACAGGTTCTGACATTCATGAACTTGGACCTCAGAGGGGGCAGTGGCACAAAGAACATCCAAGCAGGTTCGTTTCCTATAATTGATTTCTTCTGGCAGGTCTGACCTCCTAACGGTGCCCGGGCTGGGCTGGCACTATTATAATTAGTCTGGGATCCCTGAGACACTGACCGCATGCTGGCATATGGAGACTGGCTGCCTGGGGTTAGAGTTGCTCTAGGTAATGTACCAAGCAAACCATTCTCTTCTAAACTGGCGTGTTCTATCTGTAGCCAGATGATTGATAGGTGTCATCAACAAGCCAGTGGGAAAGGTTTATGATTTCAGGATTGTATCGTCCTGCCTACAAATGCAAAGGGGCCTGTGTTTGATTTCTCTTCCTCATGGGCCGCACAAGTTGTACTTGATTTTTTTTTTTAAGAGGACACAGATTTGGGTGAATAGGGAAGGGCTTGGATCTGGAAGGAGTTGGGGAAGGGGTGAATATTTTCAAAACATTATATGAAATTATTGAAGAGCTAATAAAAATGATAAGAAGTATTGCTAAGCTGTAAGTTGGTAGAAATCTACAATGGAAGAGAAAATGTTGTTCAAATAATCCACTAATGTGTGCTTTGCTGATCGACCATTTCTGTTAAAACTTGATCTTTATTAAACCCTGTTATTTAACTTTGTTTTGAAAAGCCTATCAGATACAACAAAATAAGATACCAAATCTTTTTGTGTGGATGTGCTGGAAACAGAAAAATTAACCATTGTCTCTCAGGATAATGACACCTTTTCTTTATTTTTGGGGTGTGTGTGTGTGTGTGTGTGTGTGTGTGTGTGTGTGTGTGTGTCTCAAAGGTTAATGTCAGGCATCTTTCTCAACTGTTCTCTACTTTTTTGGGGGGGTGGGGTGACAGTGTCCCTTGTTGAATCTCTGGCTCACTGATTTGCCTAGACTAGTTCACCAGCAAGCCCCAGGAATCTGCCTGTCTCCCCAGTGCTGGGGTTACAGATGCAAACCACAGCACTTCACTTTCACATGTACGCTAGGGATCAAACTCAAGTCCTCATGCTCACTCAGCAAACAACTGAACCATTTCCCCAGCTCTTGGCGCCTTTTCTTATGGCAGTAACTTCAGGGATTAAATGGAATGAAGTAGATATTTAGCCCACTCATCTAGAAAGAGAAATACTATTCCCTGTGATACTATACAGTCACATTACTCTGGAGTGACTTCAGGAGACAATTATTGCCCAATAGTTAAAGGCCACTTGTCCTCAAACCTCAACCATCATATTCAACAGATGTCTTTTTTTTCCTTAGAAACATTATAACCAACAATTCAGTGTAATGTATGTGGGTATAAATTTGCAGTTACTATACTGTTTTGCTTTAAAGGGTAATGTTTTAAACTGTCAGTATTTGAGAAACTGGGGCTGTTTAGGGTTTTTTGTATCCAGTTTCCTAAACATCATGGAAGATAGGGTGGATATAACTCAAGAGCCAGAGAATGGGAAGAATGCTGCGCAATGCTCTTCCCTGGATGTGACGTGGCTGTTGTACTCATGAACTCCTAGGAACTGTGGTTACTTGCACAAGATCAAGCCAGTTAAAATTTCCAGTGTGGATGGGAGAGGAGCTCATGAGGCCCCACCCTAGTAGAGGAGCTATGATTACTAGGAGGGAGAGTCATTTTTCTCTAGGGGGCGGCCACCAGCAAGCAGGTTGTCCATGTCCCAATGGATGGCCCCATAACCATGAGCACATGGGCGGTAGGAATTTGACTGAGTTAAAAAGAGGAAGGCAGACATATTACAGCAGAGAAGGAAGGAGAGGTGAGTACAGTTAAGATATATTATACTCAAAGATCCACCTGCCTCTGCCTCCCAAGCGCTGGGCTTAAAGGAGTGCACCACAACCACCTGACACATACGTGATTTTAAGCAAGAATTTCTGTCCAGGTAAAAATAGAAGAAAACTTTATTGACTAGCACGCTTACGAAACTCCATGGATGTCTTATGTAACATTAAAAATAATTTTCTCCCCAAGAAAAGGCATTGGTCATGCCAGTGGCCATGCCCCTATTCATCTTTGTCCTGGCAAACATTCCTCATGCAATAAGTCAAGAGAAATAAATAAAAGTGAATGGGGGTTACAGAAGAAATCATAAGCTGGCCCATATTTGAAGTGGTGCATGGAAAACACAAAAGCATTTGCAAATAAACTATCAATATAAATAAATGAATCTGGGAAGACTTTTGGATATGGAGTCAATAAAAAATAAATTACATTCCTCTATAATAGCATAAATAATTAGAAAATGAATCTGAGTGTCTTATTTGTTTCATTAATTTCATTAAAATGAAGACATTTATTCCAAAGCGTGAGAATAAAATTAACCAACAATGCACAAGAGGTCTCTACATCACTCTTTGTTCCCTCCATCCCTGAAGTTAGGATTCTTCTCAGATCACCATGGTCTAAGTTAAGAATGGACAAAAATCTTGGGGTGCTGCATTCAGAGGGGGTTAATGAATGTTGAACACATTAGACCACAAGCTCGTCCGCCTCCAGTGGGATATTGTAAAACTGGAGTTCAAAGACAAGCTAAACACCTCCAACATGTCAGAAAAGCAGTCCTAAGAACAGAGAGTGAATCATCTCAAAGGCTGTGAAGAGGCAGACTCTTAGACCTTAATTCTGACAGGCATTCTTCCCTCAGGTGATGGCCAGCTCCAAGGCCAGGAAAGGAGGCGCCTCATGCTGGGGAAACAGGTTGCCAGACAGTCTCCTAAGGTACCTGGACACAGGCCCACATGGGGGAAGGCTGGGGCCTTGACTCCTGGCCAGGAGTCCGGTGGTTTGGCTGCGACTGGGCGTCTATGATTAGCAGGAGGTACCATCCACACACTGCCTCTCCACAGCACCATCTGCAGCTGCCTTCTGCATTTGGCTCACGGTCAGCATTGCCAGTCACTGGACCTTCTGGAAGCAAGATTGGGAAAGGCCAGATTTGACACTTGAGTTCTCCCCTTGAACCGGGAAGTCCCAGCTTTGGTGAAGGAATAATAAGTAAATAAAGTGTGGCAGGATGTCTCAGAAAGCTTAGCCCTGAAAGACAGCAGACTAGAAAGCACATACACAAGAAGTGTTGGAAGAGCCCCAGAAAGTTCCTGTGGCCCCGAGGTTGACAAATCATTCTCTAGAAGATGGAGGGTTTAGGTGTGTGTGTGTGTGTGTGTGTGTGTGTGTGTGTGTGTCTGTCTGTCTGTCTGTCTGTCTGTCTGTCTGTCTGTCTGTCTCTGTGTCTGTGTGTGTATGTGTGTTTGTGTTTGTCTGTGTGTGTTAGTGTGTCTCTGTGTGTAGATCAGAGGTCAATGTCAGGCATCTTCCTCAATTATTCATTACCTTATTATTATTTTTTTTAACTTTCTCTTTTATTGTTTCAGTGTTTTTAGAGAATAGGTATCAACCATGTCGCCCCCTCCTAGATCTTCCTTCTTGGAGGTGGCTGACACGGGAGCTCACCAGTTCCACTAGGCTAACAGGCCAGCAAGCTCCAGGGTTTTCCACCTCTCCAGTACTGAGTGTTCTCCGCACCTCACTTTTTTATGTGGGTGCTGGAAATCTGAACTCTGGTTTTCATGCTTGTGTGGCAAGAACTTTACTGACTGAACTGTCTCCCCAGCACTAGAATTAGTTTCTTAAGTCTGTATAACTCAGAAAAAAGGCAATGAAGAAAAGAAAAAAATTTATTCTTGTGTTACAGCTCTGAGAAGGGTTTCCCCAGTGGAAGCATTACAGCTCTAAGGAGAAAAGCTTCCCCAGTACAGATGTTACAGCTCTGAGTGGAAAAGCTTCTCCAGTGCAGGTGTCACAGCTCTGAGGGAAAAGGTTTCCCCAGTGGAAATGTTGTAGCTCTGAAGGGAAAGGTATCCTGGTAGTTGGGAGCCAAGGAATATCACAAAGTCATACCACACAACAAACCTCATACAAGACATTTATTGGGAAAGACACAGAGGATGGATTCAAGATGCAACAGGGAACTGAGCTGGAGGCAGGCCTTATATAGGGTTTCCAGGGTGGGAACTGATGAGCTTTCAAGTCAAGTTCAGGGATTGCTGGGATTTAGAGCTCAAGGGAATGGTGGGTTTTCATGCTCAGGGACTGGTGGGTTTTCATGCTCAGGGACTGGTGGGTTTTCATGCTCAGGGACTGGTGGGTTTTCATGCTCAGGGACTGGTGGGTTTTCATGCTCAGGGACTGGTGGGTTTTCATGCTCAGGGACTGGTGGGTTTTCATGCTCAGGGACTGGTGGGTTTTCATGCTCAGGGACTGGTGGGTTTTCATGCTCAGGGATTGGTGGGTTTTCATGCTCAGGGATTGATGGGTTTTCATGCTCAGGGATTGGTGGGTTTTCATGCTCAGGGATTGGTGGGTTTTCATGCTCAGGGATTGGTAAGTTTTCATGCTCAGAGATTGGTGGGTTTTCATGCTCAGGGATTGGTGACATTTCATGCTAAGGGATTGGTGGGTTTTCATGCTCAGGGATTGGTGGGGTTTTATGCTCAGGGATTGGTGGGTTTTCAGGCTCAGGGATTTGTGGATTTTCAGGGATTGGTGGGGTTTGGTGGGTTTTCAAACTCAGAAGTGGGCTTAGATCTTTTACTCTATAATTCTTAACTTGCTTTTTCCTAGATAATATAGAAAGGCAAGTGGTCACCAGCTGATGCTGGCTGAGGTTAACAGTGTCTGATCCTCCCCTGTTGTCATGTGAATGTGGACCCAGTAGACAAGGGAGTTGTACATTTCAAGGATTATAAGGAGACAGCTAAGACAAAAGCTTTGTCTAGGAGGAATAGGATACATCATCCTGAAGAAAGCAGAATGGAGCAGACTGGCAAACTAAATTGTCCAGTGAGCTATGGTATTTTGTTTTGTTTTTTAAAATGTGCTCTATGCTACATCCCAACAGTATATAGAACTAAAAGAATGTTGACTGCATCCCCTACCTGTGGTTTGAGCCTCACCCTTACTCTGTGTATGACATTTTTCAGAGCACCGGTCTGTGGCTCCTTTCCTGAGTCCTTGTACTTACATCAACCTGTGTTGGCTACAATACCCTGACCATGGCCTTGCTTCTCTATAGGTTTCACAGACCTGTGCCCCATGGTAATATATCTCTGCATCTACCAGTCAAAGGTGGAGTTCTATGGCATAAATGTGCATCCTCTGAAGAATTCATATTGGAATTTAATGATAGTGTTAAGAAGTGAGGCTTTTAGAAGATGACAAAGTCCTCAGGGTAAAGGTCTTATGCAGGGGATTAATGACATTACAGTAGAGCTGAAGAATTGTTTGAGTTGTTGACTAGTTTTTATTTATCTATTTACTTATTTATTGTGTGTGTATGGTTATATATGTATGTGCATGTGCAAGCCACACCAAACATGTGGAGGTCAGAGGACAACTTGAAGGAGTCAGCTCTTTCCTTAAACTATGTGGGCTCCCGTTTTGAAGCAGTTTCCTATTAAATTAACTCTTCCGTCTTGAAGGGAAGTTCTTTAAGACATATGGGGTGAAAAGGGAGGTCCAACTGCCGGGTATCTTAGGGCAGGATGTTTTGGGGGAGGTGGAACACTCCATTCTGCAAGAACAGTCCTTAAGTTCAGGAAATAAATAACTCAAAATAGCTTCAGGAAGTCCTCAGAACTGACAAGAATCTCTAGGTTTTTCTCTCCCCAGGCGTATATGTAAGTAGTAGCGACTCTCAAACAAGCCGAGCCACCTGGAAGAAACAGGTCAGCCAAGCGAGTGGTGCAGATCAACTGAACCAGCGGCGAAGGATACTGTTGGCCGGTTAAGTTGTGTGCAATGCTGTGCGGTGTGCTCCAGCTTTCCAGCTTTCATGAACTGTCACCCGGGTGGGGATGGGCTTTGGTGATGCAGCTGTCATTGAGTCATTCCTGCTCCTATAAGTCAACCCTCACCCTTATTCCTGCAAGTAACCCCAATAAAACTCATTGGTTCATCAAACCAAATGTTGATAGTGTTTATGTCTTGTTCTGTCATTAATCCTCTGTCTTGAGTGGGTAGATATTTGCTTCACACTCCCAACAACAGTGTCACACTACCGTCCTAGGAAGCAAGCTCAGTTTATCATGCTAGGTGACAAATGCCTTTACCTGCTGAGCTTTCTCACTGGTACTGAGATGATTATTTTACTTTGTTTCATTTCTGTCCCTTCTGCCATGGGAGGACACAATAGCAGGCTGTCATTTCAGAAGCGAGGATTGGGTTCACCTTACAGTGGGTCCAGTCTTTGCCCCAAGACCTTCCTGTGGTTATCACTCCAGCGACTTGAAATGGGCCTATTGGTGATCCCAAAATCAACAAGCAGGGTAGCAGGGATCTTAAAAGTACTTATTAATAAAATCAAACCCGAGGCCAGTTATCAGGGTCAATGCTGGTAGATCAGAGAGACAGAACAAGCCACAGCTATCTCACCTTGCCAATTCCTCAGCTGGTCCTGTTTCCTCAGACTGGAAGCTTCTGTGTCCTCATCCCAATAGCTCTCAGCTGAACTGCTGCTTAAAAGCCTGAATGCTTAATCAGCCACATGCTTAACCAGCCAAATGCCTCTAGTTTCTGGTCCTCAAGCCTTATATACCTTTCTGCTTTCTACCACCACTCCCTAGGATTAAAGGCTTGCTTCCTGGGATTAAAGGCATGTGTCACCATGCTTGGCTATTTCCAATGTGGCCTTGAACTCACAGAGATCCAGAGGGATTTCTATCTCTGGAATGCTAGGATTAAAGGTGTGAGTGCCACCATTTTCTAGCCTTTGTATCTAGTGGCTGTCTGTTCTCTGACCCCAGATAAATTTATTAGAGTACACAATATTTTGGGGAACACAATACCACCACAAAGCAGAATCTCAGGCTTTATTGGATCTATTGGACAATGAAGACTCTCTTAGGAGAAGCCAAGGGGAAGCTGCCAGAACTGCTCTCCTTACAGACACGGTATAGGTAAAACAATACTACATCACTATAAACATATCCGAGACTGGCACAGTGACCTGAAAGAGGCAAGGGTGATAATTCCCATCATGTTCCACTCGCCTCACTGATTTGACCTGTGCAGAAAACACATATGCTCTTAAATGATTAGTAGAGTATCATAAATTTCACCAGGAAATGAGTTCTCTCACAAATGAACTATTTGTAAGTACTATTTCAAATGTAATTCTGTTGCTTGGGAAAAATCAACATACCTCCTGATGCCTATTATTTACTTGTTGACCTGACCAATCCTGTTTCCTGATACTTATAGTCCACTGAGATTCTTTTGCTTTCATCTGACAAGGCCAGCAATACGCTTTCACTGTCCCCCCTCAATGATACGTCAGCTTCCTATGTCATAATTTAGTTCATTACCTTTTATGTTCTCAAGACAGTCTCCTGTGTCACCATACAGACAAAATCATTGTTGACATAGCCATTGAACAGGAAATAGCCATGACTCTATCAGGAGTGTCCAAATTGCAGCCACTAGCCACAGGTGTTCTAGAAGAGCTATGGATTTGGCCCAACACTTGTAACTGAAAATACTATAGTGCAACGTCAAAACATTGGACACCCCTGTGAGGCATATTGTTAAGTCAGTTACAGAGCAAAGGATGGAAAACAATTCAACAAAAATCTACCTCTTTAGGATACTAGTTACTTTATTGTTGTTACAGGACACCACAACCAAATGTAATTTAGGGAAGAAAGAGTTTATTTTAACTCCTGATCACATTTAATACCCACAGAAAAAGCAAAGCAAGTGAGCAAGAAGTAGGGAAGACTGTATAACCAGCAGTCCAAACCTGAGGGTGGTGACCCCACAGGGGTTGCTTATCAGATATTTATACGACAATTCATAACAACAGTAGCAAAATTGTAGTTTTGAGTGGCAACAAAATAATTTTATGGTTGAGGATCTCCACAACATGAGGAACTATAGTAAAGGGTCCCAGCATTAAGAAGGCTGAGAACCACTGCTCTAAACCCTCAAAACCTCTAAACCCAGTGACACGCTTCATCCAGCAAGTTTCCATGTTCTAAAGGTTCCAAAGTCTCCTAAAACACCACCACCAACTAGAGGCCAATTGTTTCAATATATGAGCTTACAGAGATGGAAGTATTTCTCATTCAAACCACCACCTCCACCAAATCATAAAGTTGGTCAATTATAGAAACACTGTCAGTGGAAGTGGTATATATGAGATGTGGTAGTTTGAAAGAAAATAGCCCCCATAGGGGGTGGCACTATTAGGAGGTGTGGCTTTATTGGAATGGGTGTGGCTTTGTTGGAGGAAGTATGTCACTGTGAGGGTCGGCTTTGAGGTCTCCTATGCTCAAGCTACACCCAGTGTGGAACACAGTTCACTTCCTGTTGCCTACAAAGCAAGGTACAAAACCCTCAGCTCCTTCTCCAGTGCCTTGTCTGCCTGACACCACTATGTCCCACCATGATGATAATGGATTAAACCTACCTCTGAAACTGTAAGCTAGCCCCAATTAAATGTTTTCCTTCATCAGAGTTGCTGTGGTCTCTTCACAGCAATAGAAACTCTAAGACATGAGATTAGGCTCAAGTAGGTCCTAAAGACACAGGAAAATTGGGCTGGAGACTGTCTCAGTGGTTAAGAGTACTAGCTGCTCTTCCAGAGGACCCGAGTCCAATTCCCAGCACCTACATGGCAGCTCCCAGGCATCTGTAACTCCAGTTCGAGGGGATCCAATACCCTCTCTGGCTTCTATGGGCACCAAACACTACTGTGGTTATAGATTCCCCACTCCTACCTACAATGATTCTTCCCAATCTACCATCCATGAACCAGCACAATGACTTATTCATTGTCTTAGTTACTGTTATGTTGCTGTGATAAAATATTTGATAAAAGTCTTCATAAGGAAGGAAGGGTTTGTTTTGACTCACGGTTTAAGGGTACAGTCTGTTATATAGGAGTGTGAAGCAGATGATCACATTAAGTTGACAATCAGGAAGCCAAGTGAAATGAATGATAGTGCCCAACTGGTTTTCTATTTTTGTTTGTAAGTCCAGGACCTTGGCTCATAGGATAATGTTCCCCATATTTAAGACAGATCTCTTCACTGTAATTAACCTAATGAAGGTAATTCTCTCACAGACACGCCCAGTGTCTTGTCTCCTAGGTGACTCAAGGTCTTGTCATGTTGACAATCAACCTCAACCATCATGTCCATCATCATCAGTTGTGTCAGTAGAAGAACTCAAGTCACAGAAAGTGAAGGGCAGCAAACAGCCATGGTCACAAAATTCACTAACTTTACCATGTTCCTCAGCATTCTGGAGCTTGTCTGGAGCAGAGTAGAGAAATAGTGTGGGAGCCCATTTTCAGGTTTCCTAGTGGCTTTATCCAACAGGTCTGCATAGAGAGGATGATTGGACCACAGGCCTGAGTGCAGGTGTCTGAGATGGTCTGCACTTGGCTGTGCTGAGGGAGGAGGTCTTTTGCTCCACCCCTTGGTATCCTATAATACCCTGGGGCAGAGACAGTCGAGGCCCATTGGAATAGGTTCCAGGCCCTCTCAAGGCTATCCTGTATTTTCTATCTATTTCTCCCTTCTCTAATCTTTCTATCTAATATTTCTTGCTGTTCCTACTCAAGAGCACTATGGTGAAATGTGAGGGTGGTGGGTAGCCTCCCCCACCCCATAGTTTTATAAATATTCAATGACCATGCCAGCTAGATGCCTACAAAAAAAAAGGAAAAAGAAAAAGACTTTGAGAGGTATTCTTCAGGAAGCTGTAGAAACTCTAAGCCAGGATCCAATAGGTGGTGATGTTCCTTCCATAGCAAGAATTACTAGGTCTAACAATCAAGGTCAAAATCAAGTCAAAATGGAATGGTTTCACTTTCTGCTGCCCTTGGTCACATCAACAGAAATTTGGATGTTAACCCTATGATCTCATGCTCTGCTTGTACAACCTACCTACCTATTTACCTATTTCTATCTATCTATCTATCTATCTATCTATCTATCTATCTATCTATCTATCTATCTATCTATCTATCTACCTATCTACCTACCTATCTATCTATCAATTATCGGTCTGTTTGTCTACCCCCCACCCGCATCTATTTGGCTTTTGTCCCAATACTATTATATAATGTCTTATATCCATCAGGAGACACAGCATTAATTGCATACACTGAAGGTTGCTGCGGGCTGCAGGAATATATCATAAGAACTCAGCTGGTTATAGCAAAGTCACTACCTGGAGGGATCAGGGAATTCCTCCAGAGGAAGCCAAATTCCAGGGAGTTTTTGGTGTTATTTGGCTTGTTATATATCATCTGTATTCTGTTATGAAAAATCATAATGCCTTCACGGTTTCCCCAATTGACTTTTCCCTAAGAAGGGCTAAAAGTATGGACTGATCACTCTCTGGACACACACATTCCAGGTATTTGGAGAACAGCCTCAGGAAAGGCTTTCTCTGGAATCAAATATCTCCCTTGGCCACTTTCAAGGACTAGCAGTAATAACAGTTCACATGCAAGTCTCCTGGTTTAAGATAAATTCCACAAGGAGACACCCCCTAGGTCAGGTGGACCTTAAGTAATAGCTTTACACAATTAATCTCGGACCCTATAACTCCTTACCTAACCACTTCTAGGAATATTTAAATAACCTTCTGTGCTGACAGCTATGCTCAGCCAGAACCCCAGTTCAAGCCTCCCTATAATTATCATCACTGGTAGCATCCGGCCAGGTCCATGCCCAGATGGAAGAAAGTACCTTATCAGAGATATCCTCCGTACTCTCTAAGAACAGACTTAAGCATCCAGGCTACCTGTTTGAGAAGGCCTGGCAGATGTGCCAATTAAGCTTTACTTCCTCCTTTCCCAAAAACTTACCTCTAGTTCCAGATCTCCCTATAACTATCACCAGAGGCATCTAGCTGTGCACAGGTTGCCTAGCGACTGAGCATACTTTCCCCCATCCTGCAGATAAATGGCAGATAGATTGGACAGCTAGGAGGACAGACAGGAAAAAAGAAGACCGTTTTATTTTCTCCCATTGACCTGGCAACTTATAGATTCTTAACATTTTCTACTAATCACGTTTAAGACTATAGTTGAGCATATAAGAACCCTCTTCTTAGATATTATCCGAATTTAGCCTTAGTTAATTCATTTCCCCATTGGTCACTTCCCTTTGGGGTTGCAAATGATAATTAACAGTTATTGCCTCTCTATGTGATTCTTTTCAGCCCTCCATTTGACCCTGGAAGCCTGGCTTTACACCGCCAAGGGATTACTGCTTGTAAGTGTATATATACCAGGACTCCCAGGGCATGGGAGGATGGAGAAGAGAAAAAAGTATGGAAGAACTAGACGGGTAAGAACTTGAGAGGAACAAACTGAGATGGGGAAGAATTAGATTGAAGGGCTAGAAGAGAGGACTAGAGGAATGAGATGGAAGATGAGGAAGAGCCAGATGGGGAAGTACTAGCTGGGTAAGAACAAGCTGAGAAGGACCTAGATGAGGCAGAATTAAGATGAGAGAATTAAGATAGAACTTAGAGGGAGCAATAGATAAGTATAGAGAGAAATCAGGCAAGAAAGGAGCTAGGCATGAGAACAGAACTGAAGCTGTGTATAAAGGATGTTATGCCAGAGGAATTAAAGCAAGTGGACTATAGAACTCAGTGTGCTGAGATTCTATTTCCCAAAAATAGCCCTCGCTGTTAGTAGTTCTCTTCTGAGCCCCTGGGATGTATAATATTAAGGCTGGTCCCGCTAATATTATACAAGAGAAGGTGGAGGTTATTACAACCTGGAAACTCTAGGTTCTTCACACTTTATGCATTAAGAAAGAAAAACCAAGGTCATTGTAAGGACCATCTACAAATCTGGACATGGTGGCTCACATCCAGAATTCTAGCACTCAGAAAACTGAGGCAGGAAAATCATGAGTTCAAGGCCAAATTTGGCTACATAGTGAACTCCAGACTAGCCTGTGCTGTGCAGCAAGAACCTGTCTCCATAGATATTAGACAGATAATAATACCTATGTGATAGAGAGATGTTCATTCCATATTATGCTGTGAATTTTTGTACTAACGAGTTTTTCTTCTATCATCTAATATGAGATATATTTATAATAGGGTATTAAAGTTAAGGTGTGAATATCATCCAAAGATATTTTTATCCTCTTCTGGAGAAAAGGTTATTAAGTTTTCAGTTGCATTCATGATATATTGGGTATAAATTTGACTTTGTTATTTCCCTAATTGAGGACTTACTATAGTTTAAAGAGATATGTATTGGTGTCAAGTTGATAAGGGGTGGACTGTGGCAGTTTTATTTGTAATCTTGGCTTGGATATAGTTCTGAGTTATATAAAAACTGAATATAAAGTTGGTCATATGACTGTTGTAAGTATAAATATCATAAAGTATAAATAACGTTCACCTGGGATTTACCTAGTTTTTCTCGAGTAGTTGAGAGTATCAAGTTGCACAACTATTCTAACCATGTGACACAGGCCAATTCAGTTAATATTTCTGAGCCTCTCTCTGAAATGGAGCTGACAACAAACACTGGCCTCGAGTGGTATTATCAAGGATAAACTGAGTGACTAACACAATGCCCAGCTCATTGCCACGATTATCCCCATCATTTTGGCAATTGATGGGTCTGTGGTCAAATGTGACTAGAAGATTATCCGGAGTCCTGATATGGTCTTCTTTTGTCAGGCTGGGCCTGGTGATCTTCTCTTTGTCCTGTTTCTTGTCACTCAGACACACTGTGGTCTGGGCTGAAATTGATTGCTTCCTTGAATAAAGAAACAATTAAACAGAAAAGCTAAAATCTTTATCTAAAGTTATCCATTTCAGACTTCCTAATAACAGCAAGAATAAGTACTAAGTGTGGGGAGGCCTTTTGTATGTGCTTGGTTTCCCAATAGTTTTTGAAGAAATGTAAGCTTCCACTCATTCAAATGAAAGAAAATACTCCATACCTCCAGGGACTCTCAGAATTTTTCTGCCCGGTGCTTTTTATACTATTAAAGTAATTTCTTCTTCCCTCTCTCTCTGTGTGTACATGTATATTTGTGTGTGTGTGTGTGTGTGTGTGTGTGTGTGTGTGTGTGTGTGTGTGTGTATGTATTCATGTGTTTACAAGTGTGCGTGTGTAGAGGCCAAAGAACAACCTCAGATATCATTTCTCAGGTGCTAGCCACCTTTATAAAAAAATTAGTTTTGAGAGAAGATCTCACACAGGGATCTGAAGGCTCACCAACTCAGCTAAGCTGCTGAGCCCTGTCTCCTCCTTGGCACCATGATTACAAGCAGGTGCCACCATGCCCAGCATTTTATTTATGTGTTCTATTTATTTTATTTATTTATTTATTTATTTATTTATTTATTTATTTATTTATTTATTTATATTCTGGGGGTTGAACTCAGTTCTTCAGGCTTCAAGGAAACACATTATTGACTGAGTTGTCTTCTTTATTTCCATGGCCCTCTATAGATTAGATTATTAACTATTAATTCCTTATCATAACTTTATGTGATGTACATAATTGTTCCCCCTTTACAGAGGAAGAACTCGGCACCAAGAGCTTATCTTTTCCATAGCCACGTATTGATAGACAGGAGCCAGGCCTGGAACCCAGCAGCACATCTCCAGAGCCTGAGTCTTTAACCTTTACAGTACACAGCCTCTGTAACTGAGCTTGCTCCATCTGGTAGGCAGAGCAATTAAGTCTGGAAGAATAATAGTTTGGTGACTATACAAAACCCTGTGTGACTGGATGGGTTTGGCGGCCAGATGGTATTAAATAATAGCAATTTTCTTGGGTAACCCCAGATGAGGTGACCAGAGAGGAGCTCATCCATTTGTGGATGCTATGTAGCATCCTTTTGTTCAAGTGGGAGATGAGTTCAAACAACAAAGATCCCTTACATTTTCATGAAATTAGCTAAAGGCTATCTCGTCTGTGTAAACATGACAAGCCACTTGCAGAAGTTGACATATCCTCCAATTGAGACGCAAGCTGCCCACAATTCTGAATAACCAGAAGCTCACCAAGGAGCCACCCCTGCTCTGCTCTACACATGAAAAGGTAGAGCAAAATGGGGTGGGGCATATCTCTGACCATAAAATCTCAGGGGTACCATGACATCAAGGATGAAAGAGAAAAGGTTGACTTTCCTGGGTTCTCCACTTTTGTCTCAGTCTGATAAAATATTTGACAAAACAACTTAAGGCAGCAAAGACTTCTGTGGGATCAAAGTCTCAGATTCAGTCCATGGTGGACTGGCTGCATTGCATTAAGGAGCGTGTTGAGGCAGATATAACATGGAGGAAGTACATGACAGAGAAAGTTGCTCTCTTTGTGGAGGCCAGGAAGCAGAGAGAGTAGGAGGAACTAGGGATAAACCACAACCTTCGAAGGCATGCTGTCAGTGACCTACTCCCCACAACTATGCACAGCCTAGCTTCCACCTTCCCAACCATGCCAACAAGTTATAAACCCACCAATGGATGCATCATTGATCAGTTGGGAGCCTTCACCATCTAATCACTTCCCCAAGTCTCATCTGTGGAAGTTTGAATGAGAATCTCTCACATCGGCTCAGATGTTTAAACACGTGGTCTCCACTTGGTGGTACTATTTGGGGAGATTTAGAAGGTGTGGCCTTGCACAGGAGGTATTTCACTAAGGGCATGTTTTGAGATTTAAAAGTTCCCATATTTTGCCTCTGCTTCTTGATCACAATTCAACATTTGAGCTTTCAGCTTGCTGTCACACCTGCCATACCTACTGTCTCTATTCCCCACTATGGACTCTTACCCTCTGAAACCATAAACTGCAATAAACTCTTCCTTGTATAGGTTGCCTTGGTCATGGTGTTTCATTACAGCAATATAAAAGTAAGTAAAATACAAGTTGGTACCAGGGAGTGGGCTATTGCTGTAGCAGACCTGACTGTGACATTTTGTGGTTTTGGGTGTTTTGTTTTGTTTTGTTTTGTTTTGTTTTGTTTTGTTTTGTTTTGTTTTGTTTTGTTTTGGAGGAATGTAGAAATTTTGGGAAGGTTAAACTACAAAACTGTTGAATGCTATTAAACAGAGCTTAGTGGAATATCCTAGTAGGAGTCTAGAGAAATGCAGACTATGGAGGTCTAGCTCAAGAGCTTCAGAATGGAGCAATATTAGCAGCTGGGCTAGAGACCTTTGTTGGGACATTATGGTAAAGACTGTGGCTGCTTTCTGCCCATGTCCTATGAACTTGTCTGGGTACTAAAGTAAAAAGTAATTGTCTAATTTCTTTTTTTTTTTTTTCCGAGACAGGGTTTCTCTGTGTAGCTTTGCGCCTTTCCTGGAGCTCACTTGGTAGCCCAGGCTGGCCTCGAACTCACAGAGATCCGCCTGGCTCTGCCTCCCGAGTGCTGGGATTAAAGGCGTGCGACTCAGTCATTAGTAAACAGTCTTGTGAAGGTCCACAATGAAAAAGAGCAAATGGAGCAGAAAGAAATAGAAATTGTACGCTCTAGAGAGAAGAAAGAAGACCAGGAAATTGGAGCTAGCAGTGAAGGCTTGGGCTGAAAGAGGTACGATCAAGAAGAGGCCTGATGTGCACTTCAGTTAAGGGGAAGGGCATCCTCAGACCAAGCCTCCAGGCAGCCAAGTTTGCAATTTGTGAAAAGAAAAGGCCTCCTAGAAGGGAACAATAAATAAAACCTGCAAATGTGGTTCAAGGAAGCCAGGCTCTGTCCCAAGCGAGAAGTCAAACTTGGCAGTGCCACTCACAAGGTCCTGGCTTTAGACTCACAAGGGATACACAAGTAAAGAGTCATGGGATCTTCCTCCACAATCCTAAAGCCACTGAGGCCAGGTGTCTGTGGCAGGGGAATGCCTGCACAGAGACGCTAAGAGCTTATTATATAAGAAGTGAGGCCTGGGCAGTGATGGAGACCCAAGCTGTTAGAGATGCCAGGCCCATAGGATACCTGTCAAAGAGAGCTGAATGCAGAGAGCAGAAAGAGTCCGAGAGTGAGAGAGAGAGAGAGAGAGAGAGAGAGAGAGAGAGAGAGAGAGAGAGAGCGCTCATGGGCAGAGAAGTTGCAGAACCACCTAAGCCACTTGGTAGCAGACGTGGAGCATTTGCCCTGCTGGGCTTTAGTCTTGCTTTGGTCCAGTATCTCCTCACTATTCCCCCATTCCTCTCTTTGTTAATGGTAGTGTATATTTTGCATAGTTGTATATTGGATATATGTGATTTGATTTTTAGTTGTACAAGGAGTTGCAGTTAAGAGATTACCTTGAGCCTGAGAAAAGACTTTGGACTTGGGGCTGTTAACTGGTGTTGTAACTATGAAAGACTGTGGGGACTTCGAAGGTGAACTAATTGCATACTGCATTATGATATAGTCATAAGCCTATGGGGGAACTGTCTAAACCTGGCATGGTGGTGCACACTTTTAATTCCAGCCCTAGAGATACAGGAGGATCAGGTGTTCAAGGTTATCCTCAGCCATGTGGTGAGTTTGAGGCAGGGAAAAAGAAAGGAAAGAAAAAATAATAACAATAATACAAAAATACATGCTCCTGGATGGAGATTTAAGATGCTAATGAGACATGCACTACATGAGGTTGCATATAGAATTACAGTAACAGTATATGCAAAACAGGTCCACACTATGCAAATGAGCCCCAAAGCCCCAGGTATGTAACATAAAAGGTGTAACTCAGTATAGCCGATGTTAAGCTATTTAGGTTTCACTCTTCTCCAGCCTACCTCCTCCCTTGGAATCTCTCTTTTTCTAGTAAACTGCCATTGCTTTTGATGTGACTGTGGGTCTCTGTCTAACTCCTTGTTCTGGGCCACAGAAACTGGGACCCCTGAAAGGGTGTACCCAGAACACCTGTATCTACTACTGTCACAGTCCTAAGATTGTATCTACTAATATCACAATCAACAATTCTCTAACTAGCGACAGTTCTTAGAATTCTTGTCTACCCCCCTTCTCTGGCTCCAGAATCTAGTTCTCCCCTTCCCTGGGCCACACCCAAAGCCTTTGCTGACCTTTGTTGTATAACTACTGCTGGTATCAATGTTACTACCTCCCATTATTGAGCATCTTTTGTGTGTGAAGTATCTTACATCAAGTATCTCAGCTCACGTGACAGCTCTGAGGAGTTGGAAAGAGTCTACCCATTTTACAGATGGGGAAATACCTGAGGAAGTTAGTCTGCCTCCTTGACAGTCCACAACAAGGACATGTGGAGTCAGGATTTGCCCAAGAGTCTTTCCTTCTGTAGGTCTCCCAGTGGGGACCTAGGTGACCTCAAATCAACCCCAGAGCAATAAGGATAGGATAGGATCAGAGGTCAGTCCATTCATCCAATAAAGGGACATGGTCTTCTGATGACCTCAGGTGGATCACACAGTGGGTGATTTCTCAGCCCAGCTCTGCATATCAAAGTGGCTTCAGATCCCCAGTTGATTTCAGACAGGGCAGTGAGCATTTGAATGCCCAAACTGACCACATCACTTATTTTGAAATGTGTTATGACATCAATGGCAGTCACTCCAAATCCACACCTGCTTTGCTGCCCTTCTCAGCCTAGGAAGCCTCAGCCATACAGGTAATAAATACTTTGTGGTTTTGATCAAGGACAGCCTTCCAAATGGCATTCTGAGATGATAAGCACACAGGCCTCCAGGTTGTTAAGGTGTGCAGACATATAATGAACAACATTTATTATGTTCATGTATTTTCACAAATTTCTAAATGAAAAACAATTAAAATACAATAAATGAAATCCTGTTCCTTTAAGGTTCTCCTCTGTGCACCCTCTGTAGCCCCTCCCTTCTTTTATCCTTTCTATTTTGGCGTTTTCATTTGGGAGAAGTCTCCATCTCCCTTATTTACATGTGAAAAAACTTGAAGCATCATGTGGTGCAGGTTCGGGCAGACCCTGAATTCCATTCAATTCTCATTTCCTCTCTGACAGTCACCATTGAATCAATCATGTTCTCCCTGCCCTCTCTCTGACCACCTCCAAGATCCCGAATCGCTTTTCATCTCAGGTGTCAATCACCCTCAGACCATGTCCAGTTTTCATTACCAACATGCTGTCACATGACCTGCTAATCTGTCACTTTCTGACAGCGGTTAGTGTGCCAATTGATTTAATTAGCAATCAATTAGCTTGTTACTATTGGAAGTAATTACCTTTTATAGAGAAGAGAGTGCAGCTGGCGAGGGTAATAAAACTGCACTAAATGAAACCGGCTCATCCCCTCTGCAGTGGGGTAGGTGCTGCATTCGGGATGGCCCAATTATGGGTGACATGCACATCTTTTGAATAGTCTCCAGGGATGCATTACCCCTCTTTGGGTGCAAGACCTCTCTGTCACGGATATTACTAGAATTTGTATTCAAGGGTGATGACTGGGTTACTGGTTTGCGTTCAGTCTCACAGTATAAATTTTTCAAAAGACTCATGTTTTGAATCAGGAAGAATTCTTAGAAATACACTCAAGCACCAGAATCATTAAGGCCCAGAGATAGTAAGTGACTCACTCAAGATCATATAGCTAGCAAGTGTTAGACCAGCCCAGGGATATGGCTTGGTGGGCGAGGATTCTAGCTAGGCAAGCGTTAGGACCTGAGTTCAAATCTCAGTATCCATAGAAAGTTGAGGATGTTGGCAAGTGACTGTAACGGCAGCACTAAGGAGGTAGAGACAGGCAGATCGACAGATCTTGGGCACTTGCTCAGTGGCCAGCCAGCCTTCCTGAAACGGAGCTTCAAGTTCAGTGAGAGATTCTGTCTCTAAGCAATAAAGTGGAGAATGACAGAGGAAGACACTGCATGTCCTTCTCTGGCCTCTGCATGCATGCATACCTTCACACATATACAGAGAGAGAGAAAGAGGAGAGGGAGAGGAGGGAGAATGGAGAGAGAGGAGAGAGAGAGAGAGAGAGAGAGAGAGAGAGAGAGAGAGAGAGAGAGAGAGAGAGAGAGAGAGAGAGAGAGAAGCAAAGTTGCCATATAACAATGAGACAGGCACTGTGTAGTCTGGGTGGCAGGGACAGCAGCAGCTTGGGATCTGAGTGTCTCTTCTTGAATATACACGCCTAAACCACCCCTTCTGCTGTTCCTGACCCAGGGCTACAGTCCATTTCCTGCACTTCCACTGTTAAATTCAGCCTCCAAACTAGTCCCCAGACACTCGATGACTCGCTACATTAGCTCCGTGGTGAACAGCAGAAGCTGTAATGAGATGACTAAGGAGCCCCAGATTCCATTCATCATCCTGCTTGCTCCAATGTAAGCGTTCTTTTATCAGCACTATTGGTACTGATGTCATCGCAGGAGGCATAAATCACCTCACTAGTGACAGGGTCCTATTAAGGGTCACGGCCTAAGATCATTATTGACAAATTAAAGATCATGCTTGGCCATTTTTGTAGGCCTGCCCTCAATTGGGGGTACGGCCTGCTTCCTCTATCTACTTGGAAATTAAATAGTCATTTAGAGTCCTGAACAGCCGTGTGGGAATTAATTCAGAACACCAGTCACCTCTTCCCCCTGCGCAGATTTGAGAATGGCACAGTTGCTCTCAGCCAAAGGAGTTACTGCTAGCGAGATTTTTTCATCCTTATCATCAGTTCTCCTCGTTTCCAAAGCTGTGGGGGACACACACATGACATTCTGAAGTGCAGAATGGCACATCAGGTCTTGGCTTCCAGACAGACAGACAGACAGAAGCTTCTCAGTGAGTCACCGAGAGTTCTCATGTTTCTGAAGGAAGTCTCTATGTAATGTGTGTGGATGAAATGCAGATGAGAAAAGACAGGTAGAGGAGCTCATGTGGCCATTTTTTCTACAAGTCAGTACCCCCAATTAAAAGATGCCATTCCCTACAATATGAGGCGAGATGAGTGTGCCGCTATGCTTTTCAGAGGGAACACCACCATTGCCTTCCTACCTGTCTTTCCAAAGAGAATGAGCTCATTTGATAAGAGTGATCTAGGCATGGATGCAACTCCAAGACTTCACAATTCACAGGTGTTGGCAGGCTCCTGGCAGGCCAGGAGTCATTTGGGGGAGTGTGGCCCTAAATGATACTGAAAGGTGTTTTTAAAAGACTTGAATAAATGTCACATCAGGCTCCTTGTTGGAAAGAGTCAATATTGTTAAGAAGTTAGTTTGTTCTAAATCAACTCTTAACTTTGATGGAATTCTGCATCAGTTTTATAGATAGATGTCTGTCAGTGCATGTGCTTGTGTGTGCATGCATGCGTGTGCGTGTGTGTGTGTGTGTGTGTGTGTGTGTGTGTGTGCTCACACCCACCCACATGAACACTAATATATGAAAAGTGATTCTGGAAGAAGAATTAACAAGGAAAACTGGCAGGAAAGCTCCAGAGAATAATTGATAGGAATACATCCCAAGAAATTCAAAGTGTACTACAAACCAGTGGTAAAGGAAACGGTGTGGCAATCATGCCTGAACAGATGAGTCAGAAAAGGTCACAGGGATAGAAAGTCCAGAAACAAAAACAAGCCACATTTAAAGACCTGGAACATGAAAAATGGCAATTCAGGAGGGGGTTGGTTCTCTCCTTCCACCTCCTGGGTTCTGGGGATTGAGCTCAGATGGCCAGCCATGGTGACGAGTCCCTTTACCTCCTGAGCTCAGATGGCCAGCCGTGGTGACAAGTCCCTTTACCTCCTGAGCTCAGATGGCCAGCCGTGGTGACAAGTCCCTTTACCTCCTGAGCTCATCTATTCATGTATAGAGAAGATGTGAGTAATCTGGCCATTGACCAAAAAAATCTATGTTTTCAAGAAATGTTGAAATTATGAATTTGTTCCTTATCTTTTTAAAGAAGCCCTTTAAAATACAGATCCAAGGGCAGTGGGTTAAGGCAGGTGCTTAGCCCTGAGTCTAACATCCTGAGTTCCAGTCCTAGAGCCTGAGGTAGGAGAGAACTGACTCTCACAAACTGTACTCTGCTCTCCACACATACACGGCTGTGCCATGCCTGTGCACACAATAATAAATGAATAAATAAGTGTAAAATCCAAAACACTTAAGCAGTCGGTTGTGGTGGTACTTATCTTTAATTCTAGGACTCAGAGGGCAGAGGCTGATGGATTTTCATAAATTTGAGGCCAGCTTGATCTACAGAGCAAGTTCCAGGATAGCCAAGGCTATATAGTGAGACCCTGTGAGCTGTCCCTACAATGGACTCTGAAACTAGAAGCCCAATCAACAGCTTTCTTTTCTAAGTAGCCTTGGTCATGGGGTTTGTCACAAGAGGAAAGTAGCTAGGGGAGAATCTGGTCCCAGAAAGCAGCAGCAGATGTTCACAAAGCATATAATTCAAAATGAAATAAATTTTTTTTTTTGGTTTTTCGAGGCAGGGTTTCTCTGTGTAGCCCTGGCTGTCCTTGAACTCACTCTGTAGACCAGGCTGGCTTGGAACTCAGAGATCCATCTTCCTCTGCCTTCTGAATGCTTGAATTAAAGGAGTGTGCCACCAGTGTCCAGCTGAAACTTAAAAAAATTAAAAGAATAAAAGTAAAAACAAACAAAAAGTAAAATTCATAAAGCCACTCTGATAGGCCAAAAAAAAAAAATGCTGATGTATAAGGAGAACAGCTTTGGGGGGTTGGTTAATAACCAATACATATAGAAATTGCACAAGTAATCAAGAAATGTAACCAATAAAAGTGATTTTAAAACATTCTCATTAATGAAATTGGAAGAATTTTAAATGCTAATCCAGAATGGTAACAATATGAAAGGATATAAAAGTTATTTGGGCTCTGTTTTAGCAATGAATACATGAAATGCTAGAACATTTCTGAAAAATGATTTGGTAAACTCTGAGTCTTTGAAAAATATAATGCTCTCTGACCCAGCAGTGCAATCCCTGGAAATTTGTCTGAAGAGCTACTCACATAAATCTATAAAGGTGTTCTTAGAAGACTGCTCAGAAAGCACTACTTTTTAAAGTTATGAATCACTTCATTTTACAAAAGAGGAGCATAAGAATATTGATCCTGGGCCTGGAGAGATGGCTCAGCAGTGAAGAACACCACTGCTCTTCCAGAGGTCCCGGGTTTGTATCCATCCCGTGTTGCTGAGCTCACAACTACCTACAACTCCCGCTCCAAGGGATCTGATGCCCTCTTCTGACCTCCTCCAGTACCTGCACACATGTGCAAAGATACAACACACACACACACACACACACACACACACACACACACACACAAATAAAAAAATAAAAATTAAATCTTCTTTTTTTTTTTTTTAACATTGACCACCCCCTGTGAACCCACAGGCCACTCTGGCTAGGGAAACAGGTAGGCTGACTGCTGATACTCACCTATCCCCTTCTCCTCCAACCCACCCTCCCAGTCTCATGCCTAGCTCTGCAAAAGACCTCCCTTCCCCAACCACAGCTCCCATCTCCAGTGGCTCACACAGATTTTCCTTCCTAACTTCCCTCCTGCATACCCCTTGCTTTATCCAGGCACCCAAATCCAGTGGGCAATCCCAGAGAAACTGCAGGCTACTCCAGCCAGGGAATCAGGTAGGCTAGCTGCAGTTCTTCACCTCTCTTTCAGCTGCTAGAAAGTCAGTCCCCTAGTCTTATCTCCAGCTCTGCAGCAGACTTTCTGCAGAGGTCCTCTCCTCTTCCCTCTCCTCCTTCTCTGTCCCTATTCCCAGGGAACTAAGAAAATCTGGGCAGGAACACCCTGCTCTCCTCCCTCCCATGGATTTTCTCAGCACCCCTAGTTCATCTCCATTTCTAAATATGAGCCCCCAATACCTAGAAACACACTTCACATGAAACCCTCAATGGCCACACCTATTAGGATCCCAGAAGAATTTTTTACTTGGCAGCACACAGCAAACACACTCTCCTAAGAATGGAACAGAAACCAAGGAAAAACAAAACAAAGCAAACAAACAAAAACCCAAAAAAACTCACCATCCAACCAAGAGAAGACCAGATATAAGCAACCAGAATTACAATGTTCCAAACATAGATGCTTAGATGTCAGAGTGAAAACAGAGAAACAACCAGGACAATATGCCTCCAGTTTAGCCCAGCAACCCTACCACAGAAGGTCCTGAGTATTGCAGCTTAGCTGAAGTATAAGAAAAAGACCTGAGGGTTGGGGATTTAGCTCAGTGGTAGAGTGCTTGCAAGACCCTGGGTTCAGCCCTCAGCTCCAGAAAAAAAGAAAGAAAGGAAGGAAGGAAGGAAGGAAGGAAGGAAGGAAGGAAGGAAGAGACCTGAAAATATAGACCTTATGAATATGATAGAGATCCTTAAAAAGGAGATGAATAAATCCCTTAAAAAAACTTCTGAAAACACAAACAATAGAAGGAAATGAATAAAACAGTTCAAGACCTGAAAGTGGAAATGGAAACAATAAAGGAAACCCAAACTAAGATAAATCTGGAGATGAAAAGGCAAGCTTCACCAAGAGAATGCAAGAGATGGAAGAGAGAATTTCAGGCATTGAAGACACAATAGAAGAAACAGTTATCTTCATTAAAGAAAACATTAAATCTGAAAAATCCTGATACAAAGTATCCAGGAAATCTGGGACACCCTGAAAATGCCAAATCTAAGAATAATATAAATATAGGAAGGAGAAGAAACCCATATCAAAGGCACAGAAAATATTTTCAAGAAAATCATAGAAAATTTTCCATAACCTAAAGAAGGAGATGCCTATCAAAGCACAAGAAGCATACAGAACACCAAATAGACTGGATCAGAAAAAGAAGTTCCTCATGACACATAATAATTAAAACACTAAATGTACAGAACAAAGATAGACTATTAAAAGCTTCAAGGAAGACCAAGAAACATATAAAGGCAGAATTTTAGAATAACCCTTGACTTTTTAATGGGGACTCTAACAGCTAAAAGAGCCCCGGTAGATGCTCTACAAACTCTAAAAGACCACAGATGCTAGTCCAGATTACTATACACAGCAAAACATTCAATAACTCTAAATGGAGAAAATAAGACATCTCACGATAAAACCAATTTTAAGCAATATCTACTAACAAACCCAGCACTAGAATGTGCTAGAAGGAAAACTCCAACCTAAAGAGTTTAACCACACCCGAGAAAGCACAGGGAATAAGTAACCTCAGACCAGCAAATCAAAAGAGGAGAAACACACACACACACACACACACACACACACACACACACACACACACACACACACATTCACATACACCACCACTACTACCACCACCACCAACAACAACAACAACCACTACCACAACTATCACCATTACCACAACCACAAAAAAAAAAAAAAAAACAGGAATTGACGAAATACTGCTCATTGGTATCTCTCAACACTGATGGTCTTGATTCCCCAATAAAAAGACAGAGACTAACAGAACGGATGTGAAAACAAGATCCATCCTTCTGCTGCATCCAAGAAACACACCTTATCATCAAGGATAGACATCACCTTAGGGTAAAGGGACAGAAAAAGACATTTCAAGCAAATAGAACCAAGAAGCAATCTGATGTAGTCAATTTTATGTCTGACAAAATAGACTTTAAACCAAAATTAATCCAAAGAGATAGGAAAGGATACTAAATAGTCATCAAAGGAAAAACCCACCAAGAGGACTTTGAAATTCTAAACATCTAAGCACCAAACACAAGGGAACAAGTTCATAAAGGAAACATTACCACAGCTTAATTTATATATTGACCTGCACACTGATAGTGGGAGACTTCAGTGCGCACTCTCACCAAAAGACAGGTCATCCAGACAAAACTAAGCAGAGTAAAGCTGGTACTATTAGCAAACTGATGTTACAAACCAAATGGACCTAACAGACATTTATAGAACATTTCACTCAAACACAAAAGAATATACATTCTTTTCTGCAGCTCTTAGAACTTTCTCCAACATTGACTACATACTCAGACACAAAGCAAGTCTCAAGAAATAAAAGAAATAATCCCCTGCATTCTATCTGACCACCGTGGATTAAAGCTGGATATCAACAACAACAATAGAAAGCTTACAAACTCATGGAAACTGAACAACTCAATACAGAGTTTAAAAAAAAATGGGTCAAGACAGAAATTAAGAAAGAAATTAGAGACTTTCTAGAATTGAATGGAAATAAATACACAATATACCCAAACTTATGAAGCACAATGAAGGCAGTTCTCAGAGCTCTAAGTGCCTACAAAAAAATTGCACAGATCTCATACAAATGGTTTAACAGCACACCAAGAAGCTCTAGAACAAAAAAAGAAATAAGGAAAGAAAGAAATAAGGAAAGTAAGAAAGAAAGAAAGAAAGAAAGAAAGAAAGAAAGGAAGGAAGGAAGGAAGGAAGGAAGGAAGGAAGGAAGGAAGGAAGGAAGAAAGGAAGGAAGAAAGGAAGAAAGAAAGAAATCACACCCAAAATGAGTAGATCACAAGAAACAGCCAAACTCAGGGCTGAAATAAACAAACTAAAAAAAAATTACAAAGAATCAAAACAAAGAGCTGATTTTTCTTTGAGAAAACTAAATATTCACAAAACCCTTATGCAAATTAACTAAAAGGTAGTGAGAGTATATCCAAATTAATAAAATGAAAAGGGGGACATATCATAAAAACAGACACCTAGGAAATCATATAGACATACTTTAAACCTCGACTCCACCAAAATGGAAAATATAAAATAAATGAATAATTTCCTCAATACATGCCTCTTACCAAGGTTAAATCAAGATCAAATAAGCAAATTAAACACACCTATAACAACTAGTGAAATAGAAGCAGTCATTAAAGTCTATCAACCAAAAAAAGCCCAGAGCCAGATGGATTTAGCACAGAATTTTACCAGACTTGCAAAGACCTAATACCAATACTCCTCAAAGTATTCCACCAAATAAGAACATAAGAAACACTGCCCAATTCTTTCTATGAGGCCACGGTCACCCTGATACCCAAATCACACAAAGACTCAACAAAGAAAGAGAATTACAGACCAATTTCACTCATGAACATTGATGGAAAAATACTCAATAAAATACTGACAAATCAAATCCAAGAACACATTAAAAAGCTCATCCCACTTCAATGGTCAAGTAGGCTTTATCCCAGAGATTCATGTATGGTTCAACGTATATAGATAAATATAATCTACCACATAAATAAACTGAAAGACAAAAACCACACAATTATCTCATTATATGCAGAAAGGCCTTTAACAAAATCCAACAACTCTTCGTAATAAAAGTCTTGGAGAGATTAAGGATACAATGGACATACCTCAACACAGTAAAGGCAGTTTACAGTAAGCCTATAGTTAACATCAACAGGAAAAAAACTTAAAGCAATTCTACTAAAATCAGGAACAATACAAGGCTGATCACTCTCTTCATACCTACTCAATATAGAACTTGAAATCTTAGCTAGAGCAATAAGACAACTGAAGGAAATAAAAAAGATACAAATTGGAAAGGAAGAAATCAAAATATCTTTATTTACAGATGATATGATAGTATACACAAGTTACCTTAAAAATTAGATCAGGGAACTCCTACAGCTGATAAAGACTTTCAGCAAAGTAGCTGGATGCAAATTAACTCACAAAAATCAGTAGCTCACCTTTATACAAATGACAAACAGATTGCAAATGAAATCAGGGAAACAACACCTTTCACAACAGCCTCAAATAATATAAAAATATCATAGGGTAACCCTAATCAAGCAAGTGAAAGTCGTGTGTTTGATAAAACTTCAAGATATCCAAGAAGAAAATATCAGAAGACAGAAAGATCTCCCATGCTCATTAACTGGTTGAATTTACATAGTAAAAATGGCCATCCTACCAAAAGCAATCTACATTAACACAATTATCATCAAAATTCCAACACAATCTTCACATATCTTTAAAGGATAAATTTCTGCTGAAATAAACACACACACACACACACACACACACACACACACACACACACACACACACACACAAACCTGGATATCTAAAACAACACTAAACAAACAAACAAAAACTATGGAAGCTATCACTATCACTATCCCTGATTTCTAATTGTACTACAGAGCTGTAGTAATAAAAACCACATGACATTGACATAAAAACAGATACATTAATCAATGAAATCAAGTTGAAGACCCAGACATAAATCCACATACCTATGGACACCTGATTTTTGACAAAGAATCCAGAAATACACACTGTAAAAAAGACATCTTCAACAAGTGGTGCTGGTCAGACTGGATAACTGCATGTAGAAGAATCCAAATAGAACCATATTTATCACTCTGCACAATACTCAACTCCAAATGGATCAAATACCTCAACATAAAACCAGATATCCTGAACGTGATAGAAGATAAAGTGGGGAATAGCCTTGAACTCATTGGCACAGGAAGAGACTTTCTGAATAGAAAACTATTAGCATGGGCACTAAGATCAATTAATAAATGGAACTTCATGGAACTGAAAAGATTTGCATGGCAAAGGACACTTTCATTCAAACAAAGCAGCAGCCTACAGAATGGGAAAAGATTTTTACTAACTACTCATCCAATAGAGAACTATATATCAAGAAAACAAATAACTCAATTAAAAATGGGTTACATATCTAAACAGAGAATTCTCAAAAGAGGAAACTCAAATGATTGAGAAACACTTAATGAAATGTTCAACACCATTAGTCATAAGGGAAATGCAAATCAAACCTACTTTGAGATTTCATCTTACACCTGTCAGAATAGCTAAGATCAAAAACACAAGTGACAGCTCATGCTGCTAGGGGTGTGGAGAAAGGAGAACACTCATCCATTGCTGGTACAGCCACTATGGAAATCAGGGTGTCATTTCTTCAGGAAGATGGGAACCAATCTACCTTAAGATCCAGCTATACCACTCTTGTGTATATACCCAAAGGATGCTTCATCCTACCACAGAGATTCTTGCTCAACCATGTTCATTACTGCTCTGTTAATAACGTTGAGAAATCAGAATCAACTTAAATATTCCTCAACAAAAGAATGGATAAAGAAATTGGGGTACTTTTACACATTGGAGTATTACTCAGCCGTTAAAAAATGAAACCATTAAAATCACATTTAATGAACGGAAGCAGAAAAAAAAAATCATCCGAGTAAGATATCCCAGACTAAAAGACAAATATGGGACATATTTACATATATGTGAATATCAGCTGTTAAGTCAATGATAACCAATCTACAATTCATAGAACCATGGTGTCTATAAGTGAATAAGAGGGTCAGACAGATCTTGTTAGGAAATGGAAACAGAATAGATGGTTATGGATGGGTGGGGGCCTGGAAATACAGGGAGAAACGGCTAAAATTAAGGACCATTTGAGAAGTAGTATGGAAACCTAATACAATAGAAGCTTCCTAAATATATATATATGAAGATGGTCTAAATGAATTGCCAAATAATGTGGGAGATAGTTCCTGGTCTTCTCTTGTCACCAAATGAATCTTCCTGTACCAGGATTGGGTCACAACTGATCAAGACTCTGGCCAAATTGGTCCTATGGGAGTCTTCGAACAACCAAGGCTGTTTGTTGCCAAGACTACAGGTGGTTCTCCACAAACTAATGGCAAGGCCCCATTGCTGAAGACAATGCCTACACAACTCTTTGAACATGAAGGAGTTGAGCTGGTGCCTACACAGAGCCTTCACCCCTGTGTTCTGGTTTCTTTGGTACAGGAAGGTCCTCTGCACTGCTACAGAAAGAGAAATATAAACACTAACCCAACTACAAAACCTTTGATCTACAATGCTGTCCTGCCTGAAAGACATGCTGGGGCAATGGTGGCACAAAGCCTGTGGGAGTAACCAACTAATACCTGATCGGATTAGTTAATGCCTACAAGAGGTGGAACCCATGCTCAACACTGCTCTGGTGACCAAGAATCCAAGACTAGATCGCCCAGAGACCTGGGAGAAAATCAAGTACTGCTGGCCAAAAAAGGAAAGCATGGAAAACAATTTATTTAAAAGGAAAACAATTTAATTTAGGAGGAAACAACATTAAAACAAATTAAAGTTCAACAGGGATTTACTAGTTCAAAAAGTTTGGATCACTTATAGGAAAAACATTAACAATATTTTTGAATGAGAAATGTATTGTAAAATGTAAGAATATATAGGTTTGGGGCTAGAGAGATAGATTAGTACTTAAACAATGCTTGCTGCTGTTAGAGAAGACATGAGTTTTGCTCCTAGCAAATACACCAGGTGGCTCATAGCCACATGCAATTCCATCTCCTAGAGTTCAATGCCTTCCGCAGGCACCCCTGTGCCATGTGTGCACATACATAAAATTAAAAATAAAAGTAAATCTTTTTTTAAAAAAAGAATGTGCATGTTTTCATGAGGTGAAATATATGTGTAAATCTACTAATATATATATTTGTGCATATTCACACACATATATACGTACATATACACACTCATACACATAAGCATAGACACACACACCTATAATTAGAAATTTGGTAGACCTTCATCTGAATATACACTTTAATCTATTCAATTTGAATATGGTTATGAGTTTGGGTATCTTATATTAAAATTGTCTTTCTTGAAAAGCAGAGCAAATGATAATTTTGCTTATATAGGCAAACTGTATGTGGAAAGAAAATATTAACTAGCAATGTAATAAAGAAGTGATTTCTTTTGGGGCCTTAAGCTCAAATCTTCAAATTTGCACTGTTTCCTTGTGGAATTATTTGATCAAACTGAAATGAAAATCAAAATATCTAACTGGGTCTGGTCAGTCATCCCAGTTGCTGCAGACACCCGCCAGAACTTTCTAATCTTCTGCAGGAGAATAAAGTAACAATTGGGATGGAAGCCTTGGGGCTTCATCCACCCATTCTCCTGATATTAATTGGGTACCTTTGCTTATTTCACTCAACTCCCCAGGGAGACCATTTGTTTCTAGCCAGTGTTTTGCTCCAACAGAAGCAGCAAAGAGACAATGGTCAAGGCAGGGTACTTGGAGAGGGCGGTAGGACAAAAGACTGAGGCTTACCTCAAGAGGAGACTCTAAACATGGCTCTGGTGAAGACACAAGAAATACGGCCATGCATGTCGCTGACTGATGAATTTTCAGGTTGTGCCTGAATGTTGTATGTATGTGGGGGTGGGGGGTGGGGGACAGAGCAATTATTCCTCAGAAGCAAGGCTTGGCTGTAAACTCTGCCTCCCCAAACAGCACCATCAACTAGAGACGGAACACGTGAGTCTGTGGGGGAGCATTACACATCTGAACTATACCATGTCCCTTGGAAACATCATCTCACTTCATACTGGTATTCGAGCCCCACGGTCGTGGTGGAGGGACTGGGGCGGGGAGGGATTCTATGGAGCTAAATCTGGGGACATGAGGTCACTTACACCTCACTCTCCAGATGATCAGGGTCCAGAAGGAAGAAGGGTCAATGCTTGAAGACACTGAAGGAGAAACACAGAACTGATAATCTAGAGCCACTTACCCTGGATAGGAAGCAGTCCCAGCACAAGTAATGATGTTCACAAGATGGAGTCCCCTAGAAGCAATGACAGTGTTGATTCAGAAGAGAGAGAGCAGACCATGATGATATGGCCAGCCTTGTGTGTAGGGGGCTCCAAACAGCCTAAAACTGAAGAGACACTTGTTTTTCTTTAAAGAACTAAAACATAGCCATTTAAGACTCAAAACGCTATCCTGAACCCTCATTTTTGGTTACTTAGTTTGAATCCCTAACTCTTAGAACTGACCTCCACATCACTGACCCCTTCCTGGAGCATTTCTCTTCACCTTGGTGGCAAGCCAGGCCCTCCTCCCCACACCAAGGCCTGAGCGCACAGAGGGCAGACATAGTCACCCATTTCCATTCCTAAAGCTGGAGGAGGAGGCAGAGAGAAGGCGGAAGTGAAGAGGAGTAGCAGGGAGGTAAGGGGGTGAGAGATGAGGAACAAAAAGAGTCGGGAGGAAGGGAGAGGAGAGAGGTGGTAATGGTGGCAGGGCACGCCTTTAACCCCAGCACTTGGGAAGCAGAAGCAGGGGGATTTCTATGGGTTAGAGGCCAGCCTGGTCTACAAAAGTTAGTTCCAGGATGGCCAGGCTGTTACACAGAGAAACCTTGTCTGAGGGTGGGAACGGGAGCATCATCTGCAAAGGTCAGGGATCCTTTCAGGAGGTAGAGGAGGAGAAGGGAGAGGAGGAAGAGGGGGGACCTGCGGAAAATGACCCACGTTGGGTGAGGACAATGTTCAGGGGGAAGATGCACAGTGGTGTGGAGTAGAGTCAGCAACCATCTCCATCTCTGCCTCAGAGAAGCTTCCTGACCTGGCTGCCCAGCCCGGTGTCAGTCGGTTCTTAAGGACAAAGAAACAAAAAGCACATCCTGAGCCGCGAAACTGTCACAGCTTACTGAGGATGGTCAGCGTGCTCCAGGAGTGGGTGTAGACCTCGCCTGTCTGGCTTTGGGCCCTCCCTCCATGTACATACATTGTACTCACTCTGTTCAGCTCCGTGTATGCTAGCTAGCTTACACAGCTTCCTTGTCCATCCTTTTCTTCCTCTCTCTTCCTTCTCCATCTTCTTCCTTACTTATCCTCACTCTCTGCTTCTGCCTCTCCATTGTACCCCCTTCTCACTGCTCCCTCCCTCCCTCCCTCCCTCCCTCCCTCCCTCCCTCCCTCTCTCCTCCTCTTCCTTCTCCTCCTCTCCCATGACCCCACTGAGAGCAGCAGCTCTTTCCCCTCTCTCCATTACTCCCTTTCCCAACTGGTACTGCCCGGCACCCCCATGGAATCTGAGCTGGTGATTATCAAACAGATTAACAAGTGAATGTGTGGATGGTAAAAATATACCCCAGGAATGAGCTGTCCTGGAACCTCAATAGCTTTGAAAGTTACATTGAGCTGGTGGGTGCAACTGTCCAGAAGACCCGGGATGACGCCCTACCCAGACAGTGCATTCACAGGAACTTGGTTGAAATTCATTGAGTTGTAAGCAATCTGAAGAGTGGTAAATAAGGGTAGATGCTCCCCCACCTCTGACCACTGCAGGGCAGCTGTCCTAGTCTCCCTACATCTCACCTGGTTTTTATTAATTATGGGGAAGAAAATATGAGCCCCAGAATGGAGTTCAAAGTGAGTGTGGTTAAGAATATTGAATCCTAATATTAAAAATTAACTCTAGTTTTGTCTTAAAATGAGCTAAGAAAGCATTCAAAAAGGAATATACTCATAATTCCATCTCCTTTTGAAGTTATTTTCATTAACAAAATCCTCCCCCACCCCCATTTTGTCCTCATCCCTTAGGTATAAGAATACAATTTTCTGTGCCATTTCTCAGTGACATAATATGTTTTAAGGATGCATTCATAGCAGTAAATATGGTATGCTGAAAGTATGAAATTGGATACATTTATATTTGTGTATAAAATCCATATATTTTGTGAATTTCTAAATAAAAATGCATATCTATCAAATTCCTCTCTATACAAAATTCTTTGTTTTCAAAAATGGGATGGTACCTCACTTATCATTCTTTAAACTGCTTATGGTTCTACCATATGTGGGTGTTTCTATCAATACATGGAAGTTTTCTTTGTTTTTATTCATGGCTACATGGTTTCCTATTGACGGAATCAGTACAGCACAGTCAGTTTCTTATTGTCTGTCATAGTTAGCTTTAAGTGTCAGCTTGACACACAGCCAAGAAGGGAATCTCCATTTCAAGACTGCCCAGATAAGACTGGCTTGTAGGAATTTCTATGGGGAATTGTCTTAATTGTCAGTTGATGTATGAGGAAGTAGCCCACCATGGGTGGTGTCATTCCCTGGGCAGGTGGGTAGTCTTGGGTTATATAAGAAAGTTAAGCATGAGCCTCTGAGGATCCAGCAAGCAGCATTCTGCTTCAAGTTCCTGCTTGAGTTTTTGCTGTGGATTCTCTGAAACGGACCGTGATCTGGAAGTGTAAGCTAAAATAAACCGTTTTCTTTCCTATATTGCTTATGGTCGGTGTGTTTTATCCCAGCAACTGAAAGGAGATTTTTTTATTCAATAGGTGGATATCAGATCTAGCCTTGCTTTCCCCCAGTGGGTAACAAGTTGTCTTACATTATTAATTGAACAGTTTATCCTTTCTTGCATATTTGTTTGGTTGGCTCAGTTTATTTCTAACATACTTATTTTTTTTTTTTACCTAAGAATTCAGAGGAAATTGAGGCTGGGACAATGATCACCAAAATATGGCCCCAGCCATTCTGAGCCTCCCCAAGCCCATTCATATCAACTGCTCACATAACATTGACACACTCTAACACCTACACAGTCTCAGTTTTAATGGGCACATCTGAAGCTGGCACCTACAGATGTCCTTGTTTTGATGGCTAATGACCTTTGTGCTGGTATATTCCTAAACTTCAATTTTTTCTGTTCTAGTATCTAGCAGAGGAAATATTGGATATGAGTGACAAAAGCCAAAGCTTTTTGGGATTCTGGATGATATTGAAGAGCATAGGGACTGGGGATATGGCTCCGTGGGAAAAATGCTTGCTGTGAGGCCTTGGGAACCAGAGGTCAGGTCCCAGCATCCATTTTTACCTTGGGTGGGTTTTGTAGCCCAGCAGTTATGCTAGAGTTTGAGAGGAGGTGGAGAACAGGATCCCTGGGCCTCAGCAGCCAGCCTGCCGAGGCTAATTAGAGAGTTCCAGACCAATGAGAGACTCTACTTCAAAAATAAAAATAATAAAAAGGTGGACAGCATCTGAGGACCAACATCTGACATTTTTTGTGACCTCATACTCATGTACATACACACACACACACACACACACACACACACACACACACACACACACACCACAAAAACTGCGATTAGCCTATCCCAAATTGAAACGTAGCCACTTCTGATTCCTGGCATTTGTAGCCAATCTTGTTCTGTTAATGGGGCTACTGTTGGGGCAGCTTTGAGATTCCCACTCATCACATTGTTCTCTAAGCAAGGTCAGTCTGTGTGAAGAGGTGACTTTGACTGGTGAAGAGAGGCAGCCAGGCTGGGGCTATTCGGTCATTTATTTTCTGGCAGGTACAGCACTCTTCACCATGGGATAGGCGGGCAGGAAGCAGCAGGGATCTGGCCTTTAAAACTCAGCCTGATGTCACCAGACCATGGCTATTTCCAAGATTGCCTGTTGGAGGTCAATCTAGCCAGCACAAGGAGTTATCATAAATGAGATGGGACAAGACAGTCTCTCAAGCTCTGAAGGGACCTCAACTACCATTCTGTGTTGCTTATTCAGTAACCAAATTATTTTCAGAGCCTCCCAGCAAACAGATTATATATCATAAAGACCTGAGTTGGTGGGGAGCTCATACTTTGAACCCAATGATTTATTTATCAACTAGTTAGAATAAACTTTTTCTTCCCATTCCACGCCATGTGCACATAAGTCTCTCATAGCAATTAGGAACTGTTTCCTCATCTTTTGTCTCTGCTGGAGAACCCCTGTTTCTGCCTACCTTCATGATGGATGCATTAGTGCATATAACAAATTGGCCCTCATTGGCCATTCCATGACTTAAAAGGCCTGAGACATGCCTTTAATCACATGTGCTGGAAGCAGAAACAAGAAGGTCCCTAAGACTTGCTGGCCAGCCATATACTTGAATTGGTGAGTTCCAAATGCAATGAGAGACAATGACCCAAAAAACAAGGTGGAGAGCAACATCTCCCAACAGCTAGCCAACCTCACATACAAATACACACACATGCAAGGACACCTGAACACACATGCGTGTGTGCATACACACACACACACACACACACACACACACACACACACACACCACTTAGAGAAAACACAGTCAATAAGAATATTTCTGCTTCAATTCACTGTCCATGATAGGCTGGCATCTTACCAAGAGTAGAAATTAGTTTCTGACAGTTCTAGAGACTAAGAAGTTTAAGGCTGAATAAAGTTTTCCAGAGTCTGTTAAGTTTCTTTGCCTTGTCTCCCCCCCCACACACACACAGAAGGCAGAAGGGGAAGAAACCAGCCTCACACTCCATTGAGCCCCACTTTTATCCCTTTGTTATGTGTCTTACTCAGTTGCTCTTCTCTTTAGTTTTTGAGACAACTCTCACTGGAACAGGAACTCTCAAATTTAGAAGACTGGCTAGCGGGCGAGCCCCAGCGATCCTCCCGTCCCTGCCTGCCGGGACTGAGGTTATAACTGTGCACCCATGTTCAGCTTTTTAACAATGGCCCTAGGGACCGACTAGCTGCCCCCAAGACAGTCCTCCACAGATAAGACCACTAGCAAATCTCATCCAGGTAATCCCCTGCCAAGTTAACAGTTCAAGCTGACTGAGAGAAATACAAAGAGTTTCCCTCCAAATAGTTGTAACAAATTAGCACAGACTCATTCCAGGGTCAGGATGAGGTTACAAATTAGCACAGACTCATTCAAGGGTCAGGATGAGGTTACAAATTAGCACAGACTCATTCAAGGGTCAGGATGAGGTTACAAATTAGCACAGACTCATTCAAGGGTCAGGATGAGGTTACAAATTAGCACAGACTCATTCAAGGGCCAGGATGAGGTCTTGTCCTTTGAGAGGCACTGCTCAACCTATTGTACAAGTGTTGCCAGAAGAGTCACCTTTAGGTCAAACACAGCCTGCTGGTATACTGTTTTGCTTGTTTGGTTTTTTCATTCATAGCATTTTATGCATTTGGATGGTTACCCAATATGGATTTCTAACTTCAAAGCATGTGGACACACTGGACCTGCCTCCCCTGTGGCATCATTCAGGGGACTGCTGTGTCCTCAGACTCCTCTGCTTCCCACACTACTTCATGCCCTTGCACCTGGCTGGACCTGTTGGGTCCCCATGGGCTTTGATTTTGTAACATTGAATTGAGACACTGTTAGTTTGCCCTACCAGACTTTCCATTGACATATTTGACTTTGTATCCTAAGTATCTAGGATGACTTCTGACGTAGAGTTCTGGCCAGTATGTAAGATCTACACTGAACAGGAAGATGCTCTACACACAGGTCTTGTCTTGTATTCAAAATAAGGTAGGCTTTCTTCCTTATAAAAATTATATAACACAGGAAGTGCTACTGAGGCCAGGAGTTGACCTCATTGGGCAGTCAGGATGGAGCCCAAACAATGAAGACTTCTGTGTCTTGGCGGTTGCTTCCTAACTTGCAACTGAAGGCAACCTGATTCAAAAAGCAATCTGTGTTGATCTGTTAACACAGATCAATAACCAGCAACAAACTGACTGTCACTCAGGGGTACTCCCCTACAGTTGTCTTCCCTTCCTCGGAGTGCTTTTAGAAAGGATTTTATTTTTATTTTTAAATTATTTTTGTCTATCTGTGTATTGTGTACACATGCATGCAGGTGCCTATGGAGGGGCCCAAAGGAGTGGGGTGCCCTGGAGCTGGAGTCACAGGTGGAGCTAAAGTCACAGGTGGCTGTGAGCCTCCCAGTCTTCCTATCTGGACCCAGACTCTGATCTTCTGCCAGAGCAGCACATGTTCTTAACCACTGACCTCCTGTCCCCACAATGTCCTTTTCTAAATATCCAACCAAGAGCTGGACAGCAGCAACTCGTTCTCTGGGCTTCTGTGTGGAGGGAGCTGTGGTGACTGCTGATGTGAGTCACAGCACCATTATGTGCTCTCGGGATCTCTGTTTCCCCAGCTGCTCAGTACCACTTTCTCACTTTTACAGTCACTCATCATCTATGGCAGTGGTTTTCAACCTGTGGGTCATGACCCCTTTGGGGGTCAAATGACCCTTTCACAGGGGTCACCTAAGACCATCAGAAAACACAGATATTTACATTACAACTTATAACAATAGCAAAATTATAGTTATGAAGTAGCAATGAAAATAATTTTGTGGTTGAGGGCAACCACAACACGAGGAACTATATTAAGGGTCACAGCATTAGGAAGGTTGAGAACCACTAGTCCATAGGTTTGGCACTGGGTGCTCTTGTGACTGTTCACTGTCTGGCCCCTTTGCACAGCCTTCCTGTGTCTTCTAACCAGACCCTGGTCCACTCCAGGAAACCACCTTCATCTCACAACTGTAGTTTCTCTCACATTGGTGCGAAGTCTCCAACAGTAAGAAGAATGCTTCAGTTGAGTTTGGTTTGTGAATAATAATGAAAACAGTGGCTAGGGCCGGAAGATAGATCAGCTGGTAAAATGTTTACCTCACATTAGCATGAGGACCTCAGCTTGAGTCCACAGAGCATAATGTGAAACTTGACATGGTGAATCTAACAGCTGTAAATCTCAGCACTGAAGACACAGATGTAGGCAGTTCCCCGTGACTCTCAGACAGCTAGCTGAATTGGGGAGCTCTAGGCAAAAGTGAGAGACCATGTCTCAAAGAACAAGATAGATGGGTCCCAAGGAAGACACACAGGTTTGCTTGGGTTCTGGGGATTGTACTCTGATCTCCGTGCTTTCAAGGGAATCATTTTACAGACAGGTATTACTCCATGACCAAGATGATTGAAATGAGTCAACTGGTGGATGGTAGCACACTTTTCATTTATGGTAGTGGCTAATAGAGCTGAGTAGGGGTCCTTCTCCCCAAAGAGGTACATGCCTTCTGGTTTGCTAAGTCTCTGATATCTTGGATGCTTGAGGCTCAATTTGGATTCAGAAACAGATACAGCCAAACCAGAACACTGGTCTGGTTTCCCAAGGAGCTTTTTCCTGGGAAGAGATAAATAAATGTTTATTCTGCATTCTGCAAAGATATAACACCAACGACAGACCAAAGAAACAATACTATACTATCTATCTTGGTGAGCTAATGAGTTTATAGAAGTATGGGTGAAGCTAAGTTGCTCAGAGAATCATCTCTCCTAGCAATTGTTACTGCCTATCTAACCTTATGCAGGACTTTGTGAATCCTGTTAACTTTTGGGAGCTTCCTGGAAGCTGTGAGTTGGTGACTTCCTGGGCCTTGTAAGTTTCATTCACTTCCTGAGTCTTAGTGAATCTCTCTCCAGAAGGGAAGGTTTTAACTGAGAGGAAATAGCAATACAGAGTGCAAAGAATACCTCCAGATCTAGTCTTGCCAGGGTTTCTTCTAATACTGGCCATATAGCTTAGTCCTGTTGAGAGTCATGTGCCTACCAGAAAATCAAAAACCATCATTATCATAGTGAAAACCTCCAAATGTTCTGGGGTTCCAGTCAGAGGACATTACCTTCCCTGTTGAGACCCTGTTGCAGGTCAATAAGAAGATATACCTTCTTTTCACACATTTCATGGATGAGGCAGTGTGGCATGTCACCACCACCAATAACACCTGCATGGAAACGTATTCGTTTTTCAGTGAAAGTGACAGTCACCTTTCAGGCGCTGCCAGTCATCCACAGCCAGGCTCAGGCTTAAGGGTGGCAAACCTGGTGGTCTGGGTCCTGATAAGTCTTCTTTGTTGTCTCTTCCTGCTAATGACTAACTACTCTTGGCTGGTTCCCAAGTCTCCATATTAGATTGGATAATCCCACTTTTAATAATGCTCAGGATATTTTCCTCCCATGGGGAACAGTGATCACAGCAGCGGACGGTATTAAAATGGAGCTGAATGCCATGCAACAATTCACTCTTTAAGCTGTGTGTATGTGGGCACAGCCTTGTGCCTGTTTGCCTACAGGGGGATGTGTCTGCATGTGCATGTGTCTATGTATGTTCATTCTCTTTGCCTTCTAGGCTTTGTGTGTGTGTGTGTGTGTGTGTGTGTGAATGTGTGAGTGTGTGTGTATGTGTGTGTGTGTGTGTGTGTGTGTGGTGTGTGAAATCCTACCCACCTCACTTGCAGTGTCAAAACAAAGCACTGGAGAATCCACTCAAAACTCAGGTTTCCTAAATGGACAAGGCTATTAACTTACAAATTCATGTTTTGATTTCCCCTAAATGGCATTAGCTGGGCATTAAACTTAAGGGCGCACTAATACCTCAAGAGAACCCAGAAATGCAAAGTTAATACATAGCCAGATTTATTCAGTATAATGTGAATTGTGCTTAGTATTTCAAACTCAGCATAAACTGAGCAATAATCAGGTCTATGATTTTCCACCGCTGATAATAATGGGATTTGAGAGCCGTGTTTCTCACCCCTTTAACTGGACTATTCCAGTCATCAGGAAAGCACTCTAAAGAAAACTGGTAGAGAGCAGAGCAAAGAAACATACAGAGTTACTAATATACACCGGGGTTTGAACTGACACGAAATTTTATCTTAATTATCGGACAAATTTGTACTCCCACTATCTAATTCAATTTGCATGCATCGGTAGACACTTATTAAAGGTAATATTACATCTGTCATTTTGAGACTGGTGAGAATTTTATCATATGAACTGCGAGAAACAGCCACTCTATTATGTGCCGAATTCTTTTGTATGGCTTAAAATAACCAGGATTGCATCCTAATTAAGTTTTTTTTTTCCCCCTGTAACTGTCTCAGGGCAGTCATCGTCTTGTCCGTTTTATGACCGTCTTGTAAGTTATTTGAACACAGATTTGAAGTTTCAGGAGTGGACGTCTCCTCTCCCTGCTTCCTTGTTCCGAGTGAAAAACGAGAGCTTTGCTAATAAAATGTAAACTGGAATCAAATGTTCAAATACGGTTTTATGAGAAGCACGCTTCGCGTAAACCCGTCTTAGAATTCTCCACTGGATTTAGGATTCGGCTGTCTACAAATGTATCAGGCTGTCTGAGGCATTAGCAGTTGAATGTGCTGGCATTTTTTTTTTTTTTGAGATGAGTTTATTAGATTTGTACTTTGTATGAAATGAATCCATGAAGTGCTAACATCACATTACCGGTCCACGGTAACAATGGCAGTTTGTGAGCACAGGGCTCTGACACGCCATTCTATGTCTTTGCAATACCTCCCCATATGCCAACTGACTTCTACTTGGAGCCTCAGGGTTGGAGATTAACAGCTGGGCTTTCAAAGCTCACCTTGAACCCTGCCCATGTCCCCCATTCCAGCCATCTTGGTTTCAGAGCTGGTTTCTTCCACCCAGGGAAAGAAATGAAGACCAGTCAAGAAAATGACTTAAAGAGTTAAGATGTGATCAGCCCAAGCAGGAACACGAGAAGGAAGCTGAACAGGGCAGGTGTGCCCAGATGTGGACTGCACATGCAGGGCCGTAGGGAGGGGCAGGAAGTGAAGTGCCAGCTAAGGGAGGCAGGACCCCTCTTCCTTACCATCTACCCTTTTCTCTGGGCACCTGCGTGTTCCTGGAGACAGAGAGAAGACAAGCTTTGGTGCTTCGGATTGGCTTGTGAGGCCCAGAGGTATATCCGACACACTTTTAGACTCCTCCGTGCCCGCTCACAAGGTCTGGTTTTCCTTGTCTTGCCTCTGAAAACAAACTTAACCTTTACATGTGACTAAGAACCACAGAGTTCAGATGTCACCTCTCACAAAACTATCACAGCATGCACTTGACCACAGAGCTGTTTCCTTAAATGGGAATCCTTTTTTTCTCTTTAACATAACATTTAACAAAGCATACACACACACACACACAAACACACAAACACACACACACACACACACACACACACACACACACACACACATTTCTTCAATTTTTAAAAAGTGTCTTATTTATTGTGATTGGTGAGTGTGTGCATGTGTGATATGTTTGGGCATGCGTGAGCCACAGTGTTCAGTAATGTGTGCGAAGAGGCCAGGGAACAACTTGAGGGAGCTGATTCTCTCTTTCCAGTGGGTTCCAAGGATCAAGCTCAGGTCACAGGGCTTCCAGTACAGGACAAGTGTTTTTATCCACTGGCCCATCTTGCTGACCTATTGTTTTACATTTTTACTGAGACAAAAGGCCCATCGATAGCCACTGACGAAGGTAGACAATTTTAGTTGACAACTGTTAAAGTGCTTTTTAAAAAGTGTTGTTTCATATCCCTGTATTGAAATGTCTAGCTCTGTGTGACACCCCGCCGCCCCGTGTGTGTGTGTGTGTGTGTGTGTGTGTGTGTGTGTGTGTGTGTGTGTGTGTACAGAAGCTGGGAGCCAAAGTTTGATGTCAGGTGTGTTTCTCAGCCATCCCCCACCTCATTATTTCTGACACGAGGCCTCTCGCTGAGCCTGTGTGTAACTTGCTGACTCAGCGAGACTGGCTTCACCCCCCCCCCCTTCCCCAGGCCTCAAGGAGCATCCTGTATTCATCTCCCCGGTGCCGAGAATACAGGTGCACATTGCCACATCAGGCTTTCTTCGTTGGATGTTGAGAGATCAAACACAGGTCCTCCGGCTACATGACAAGAACATTTCACCCTCTGGTTCATCTCCCCAGACCACCCACCCGCACTCTTGGAAAATGTTGCTTTGGTTTTGAGTCATCTCAAAATCAAAATATTCATAGGCTTATTCGGTGTTTCTTCTGTCTCGAAGCCAGCCATCTTGATGATTTTACCACCCCCAAAATGTCCGGCATGTCATCCGTGTTTTAAAGGGGAGGGGCTTCCATCCCCCACGCCACTCCTGAAGAAGCAGATGAATAATTCATGGTGCCACATGGAGGTTTTGTCCGAATTTTTCTCTGGAGCACTTCTGAGTGGCCAGAGAACCAGGGAACTTCCAGTCACGGTGTGCTGTGTCAAAGAACAGTCAATCAGTCTCCAAAGAAATGTGAAGAGAACAGGTTTTTCACGCCTGTGCGCTGGGTGGGAGCCAAACGTGTGTTGCCATTTGACGTGGAATCAGGGTACACCTGTTCCGACCAGCTGTCAGCTTAACCTGTGTCGCAGGCACATGTCACACCCGCCGGATCTTCACAGCGGGCTGTGTCTGCGTGACAGTCGGGACAGACAGTGCGAGCAACTTGGGGACCAGGAAAGGAGGAGCTTGTGGAGCCGTTGCAGGGACACAGATGTGTGAGGAGTGTGATAAAAAAAAGGAAACATCTGAGGGAATAAGCTCAAACAAAACAGCAAATGTCATTTGCATTATATAATTATGACCGACCATTGAGTCCTTTGTAATAACACTCGGTAGGCCAGTGTTAAAACCTACAGTGAGTGATAAAAGGCCTCAGCTTGAAAAAAGGTCAGCATGAATTAGTATATATTTGCTGATTAATTCAGACTGTGCCTTCATCAATTTTATAGTTCAGGGCCCCAGCCTGGGTAGAGACAACAGCCTATGAAATTCAAATACGCTCCATTCAACACACTCACATTCCAAACTGGTGGGCTGGGCTTTGTGGAAAACTCTATCTAGCGAACATGGACGCAGGCAGACATAGCGTGACTCACACACAGGTACCAGCATGAAAGAGGCCTGTGTGCTCATGCACAGAAGGCCAGATGTGGGCCTGGGACACCACCCGTTCCTCCCTCTTATCCCAAACATCTGTGGTTGGGGCCACTCAACGGTGGTAGTCTCTTTGTCTCTCTCTGTTTGATGTTCAAACACTACCTCAGGATTAACTGTGGATAAAATTCATTTGAGGAAGACATGACATCTAAGAGAGCAGCAGCCTAAACCTGCTTTTCAGAATATGGATGTAGATTCAGTGTTTCAGTGGAATGCATGTGAATAAGCATCCATTGGCATTGCTCTGTGATTACAGCTCATCATGGAACGGATCTGTTAAAGTTGGCCTGTCAACTGCGTTCTCCTGAGTCCCCCTTAAAGACACCATTTTTTGAGACTGGGTTTCATGTGTTCCAGGCCGGCCTCAAACTCATCATATAGAAAGCCAATGACCATGAACTCCTGATCCTCCTGATTCACCTCCCCAGTGCTTAGACTACACACATGCACTACCCTGTCTGGTTCACGCAGTGCTGGGCTTTGTACATGTTAGGCAAGCACTGGGCTGTCGTGGAATAGTTGTTCAACTAGGCAAAAGTCTGTTACATTGGTTTGTGCCGCATCTGTTTAATTATGTAAAGATATGTTGCATCTGCGTTAATTAAATAAAATTAACCTGGGCTCAGAGAGACAGGGTTAGCAACTGGTTGACAGGAAGTAGCAGGGAGGAGCCGAGCATGGGTTTTTAGTTGGGGGTGTGGCGGGGCGTGGCTTCCAGGGACACCAGCTGAGAGAAAAAGTTAGCCTGTGGCTACTCTAACTCTGAGCTTGCAGGTTTTCACTCTAGGCTCCACAGAGATTAGCTAAAGCTGCCTTTAGCAGCAGTAACAGCACCCTTATCTGGGGGAGCAGAACTTCCCTGGGCTCCAGCCTCAGTGGCCAGGCGCTAGTAGTTTAAAGCACAGCCACTGTGATGAAGGTAAACAGCACTGGCCACCTCCCGAGACCAGGCACCAATTCTTCTTTTTTCCTTCGCCATTTTCCACATGTGTATGTGGTGGCATACAGATGTACAAATGGTATATGTGTGTAGTGGGTAGCTGTTCCAGCTTTAACCTGGAAGTACTACCCCCAGTGAGGCTTCCGGTAACTGTCACGCTTACCTATGACCTGCCCCTGAGGTGGGGCTGAGACAGGAGCCCTTAAGACCCGAGATCTGGATGTGTCAGCTCTCTTGGTTCCTGATGATCCTGGATGCTGGATGGTAGACCAAGCGGATTTCTCCAGAGAACCCAGCTGGACTGCACTTCACCTCTCCTGGATCCTGTAACCAACCCCTTTGCTAGCTGTAAGTTACCCCAAAATAAACCTTTTTAACTATGTGGAGTTACCTTAATAAATCCCCCAATATATGTGTGTGTATGTATACACCTGCATGTATATGTGTGTTTGGGTGTTGGGGGGGGCATACATGCACATGTCTGTGCATGTAAGTGGAAGCCTGAGTTCGATGTCAGAAATCACCTTCAATCTTTCTTCTATTTTATTCATTAAAGGAAGTTCTCTCAGTCAAACTCAAAGCTCACCAGTAAGGCCCGTCTTCCCAGCCAGTTTGCTTTAAGCTTGCCCTGTCTCCACCTTCCAAGGCTAGAATCACAGACAGGCAGTGACACCCACATAACATTAGCATTTATGTAGGCTTCTGGGGATCTCAACTCCAACCCCCACACTTGAGTGGCAAACATTTTAACTGCCAAGCCATCTCCCCAAACCCCCCTGAGATACAAATTCTTATCTCCAGTAACCAACTCCCTTAGAGTTAGAGCTGTGGCTGGGATTTGACCACAGTCTGATGACCTCGAAAGCACCGTGTCCCATCTCGCCTCCACTGACTCTCTGCACCTGTGCACAGTGCATGTTTGTACCTATTTACTCATCCTTTGCCAGATGCTGAGCTGGGACCCCCATGTGGCACACAGATACTCCCAGCTTTCAAACACTTATTAATTTGAAACTCCATCTCATCAGCATTATAAAGATCTCCTTTTGTGGTGATAGGAGTTGAACCCAGTACGTGCTGAGCAACTGCTGTGATGCCGAGCTACGTATCCAGCTGCAATGGAAGGAGTCAGGTCCTCCTTTGCTCCTCCTCTACAGTGGCTTTTCTCTATATGAACGACGAGGTCCCCCTGCATGAGGACTCTAGAGGGTTCCTCTGTGTGCATCAAAAGAATCTTGGAGAACTGAGCTAAGTGACTAGTTCACAAAAACTAGCGAAGACTTTGGATCTGCTGCCAACAGAGTAGCTTTCCATCATTAAAGGAGGGGTGGGTGGGGGAATGGCTCTGTCAGTAAAGCACCAGCCGCGGAAGCATGAGGACCCGAGTTCAGATCTCCAGCACCCATATAAAAGCCAGGCAGGACAACATAACCCCAATGCTGGGAGGGAGGAGACAGATGGATGCTTGGATGACATTCTTTCAAAAAATAAGGTGCAGAGTGATTAAAACACCCAATGTTTATCCTTACATAGACACACGTATATATTCACAGTTAAATATGTCCATAAATATCTCTCTCTCTCTCTCTCTCTCTCTCTCTCTCTCTCTCTCTCTCTCTCTCTCTCTCTCTCTCTCTCACACACACACACACACACACACACACATTTTCTCATGCTTTGGGAGACAGGCTGGGTATATGTCTACTAAAGAAAGCCTGGTAGTAATCCTGTGTTGACTAGCGTTTCAACAATTGGATATAAGCTAGTCTCATCTGAGAAGAGGGAACTTCAACTGAGAAAATGTCTTCATCAGATTGGCCTGTGGGCAAGCCTGTGGCGGCATTTTCTTGATTGATGGTTGATGTGGAAGGGCCCAGCTCACTGTGACAAGTGCCACCCTGGGCAAGTGGTCCCAGGGTGTATAAGAAACAAGCTGAGCAAACTATAGGGTTTATTTCAGAACAGAACAATTCAGCAAGCCTAAAACCGTGTTCCTCCATGGACTCTGCTTCAGTTCCTGCCTCCAGGTTCCTGACTGAGCTCCTGCCCCGAGTCACCTTGATCATGACTGCTATCTGAAAGTGTAAACCCAAATAAATCTTTTTCTTCCTCAAGTTGCTTTTAGCCACAGTGTTTTTTTTTTAATCACAGCAACAGAAAGCAAACTCAGACACAGCCAAACGACCAATTATATTATAGCACATGGGTTGAGATGTTTGTAAGTCAATCTAAACACAGAGATTTCTCACTTGCTTCATATTTCATTCTGACAAATAGTAGGAACCCCAGGGAGACATATTGGGAAGGCTGTCATAAAGGGTACATAGGCATCATACCAGCTTAGCCAGGTTCTGCATCTAGCTTGTAAAATGATTCTAGGCCAACTAGTCACATCCAACCCACGGCTTCCAGGCTATATTCAGCCAAGGACAGGCATGAATGCACACCAACACAAAATCATAAACATCTTGAGAAAAATTTCTGTATGACTATCATTGTAACTTGATTCTGTGACTTGAGTACAAACTTCATGGGTGACCCTTTTATCATAACATCAAAAGATTGGACACACCTGGAAGCCTTTCTTGACCTCCATTTTTCTTCAGTGAAATGAATGTTCTGTCTCTGAGGAGACTTCTGGCTTAATCATACTGTCAGTAATGATATCTTATATTGTAGTGTCATTCATGGTTCACAATGTGCTTGTACAGACAATACACCTCAGTAAGGAGACTCATCCATGCATGAGGTGCAGAGTGAAAAGGTTGGAGAGAGACCATCCCCCTATATCCTCAGGGGACAGATCCTCAGGCATTGTGCTCCTCTCCATAAGGTCACTGAGTGTGCCCACCCCTAACTACAGTGTCATTCCCATCTGTTTCTCAAGCCAGGTGTGACCTCTGTTGTGTGATTTTTTTTTTTTTTGAGAAGATGAGAACAAACACCCGCTCACCCTGATAGAAAACTAACAACAGTAAGGATAGCACCAAAGTCCAACTCAGTGAAATGAGTTTATTGGACTGACTTCTAGAAATATGGATGAGGGGGTACTTACAGGAACATGGACATCTTAGAGAATGCCACAGCATCAAAAAACCTACTCCAGTGTGGGTGACAACTAATGTAAGCTGAAACCCTGAAGCTTTCTGCAGGAAGCCCAACAAAGAGCCTCCCCTCCTCAGCTGCACTTTCTGGTTATAAACATTAAGTAGGGAGGACATCTTGTGAATCTGGTGGGTTTCAGGGACTTCCTGAAACTTGTGGGTCATTTAAAGGAGCCTTTACAAATTTTATTACCCGTTGTTTTGAGTTAGGTATATGTGTTTTGGGGTGAGGTATGTGCACATGCGTGCAGGTGCCTGACACCAGAACAGTTACATCCTCCCGAAGCTGGAGTTACAGGTGGTTATGAGCCACCTAACATGAGTGCTGGAAACTGAACTTGGATTCTCTGCAAGAGCAGTACATGCTCTTAACTGCTCAGCCATCTCTCCAGCCTAGTACTTCTTGGGTCTTAAAGAGCTTCCCTTTAGACTTCCTGAAATTTAGTAAGCTCCCCTCCAGGGTAGAACATTTCAATTTGGAGACCATCATTACACAACAGCCTCCCATCCCTCTCCTACTCCTGAAGAACAGTGTAAATTTCCCACCTGTGATAAGTCTCTCCTGTGAGTACCATGACTTGTCTTCCTCTGAGCCTCTGCCATCTGTCATTCACACAATGACTAATGCTCTATGTCACCTAATCTTTCCCCATGGCTATCAGTACAGGGCAGGAACCCCTAAACCAACAAACAAGGACCTCACTTGTCCCCTCCACTTTGGTTGACACCCCTTTCACCCCTCTTTGCTTCTGTATAGAAGCTGTGCATGTCTTCATGAATGTCCCAAGAAACACTTGACTCTCAGGGCCTGGAACGTTCTCTGTTTCATCCCATCTCTTCCTCTACTATCTGGGGGCAGCATTAACATCACCTTCTCAGAACAGACTTCTGTGGCTCCTGATGCTAGGAATGAGCCCCATACTACATTCCCAGAGCCTCTGCGGTTTTCCACGGTGATGCCACACATTGGATACATTCCTTATAGTTGCCACTCCAACTTCTAGACTAACTGAAGTCTCGCTTGCCCAGTTGAGCTCTCCTGCATCAGCAGAGCTGTGTCGCTTACTCAAAGAAAAGATACTTGTTTGGGAGGCTAAACCCAGGGCTTCTGACCAAGCTGGCTCTGTGCTGCTAAGCAGGATCCCTCTGCTGTGCTGACTAGTTGCCACGTCCAAGAGATTGGAAGGTCACTAGGTAGCCCTATGGCCCACGAGTGGATGTTGTGGAAAGTGAGTGCATCTAGGGGGTGAAAAATGAATTCCAGTTGAGCCTCAGAGCCTGTAAAGTAGTTGCAACCTAACCTGTCTCAGAGTGGACCTGCCACCTCTCTCCCTTCCAGTTTTCCTATCTGTGGAGACTTTCCAGGAGGTGGAAAGGATAATCCAGACAGATGTTTAATGCCGTTCACTTTAAAGCAAATTAAGACTATTTTAGTCTCTAAGTTTTAGTCCCCACACTCTCTCGAGTATTTTTCTAGAGCCTCATTTGAGCAGTGGATAGATAGTAGGTTCATGTAAGATGGCCCATACATAATGTATAAACTGTCCTGTGCCCATTGCCAGCCTGGGCTAGGATAACCAGCTGTCCTGTTTATCCAGACACAGCAACCAAAACAGGATCTGGAACTTTCCATATAGAAGCCGAGAGAGTCCCTAGCTGTTGTGTGACTTTTCCTGGGCAGATGTGAACAAACATCAGTTTACTCTAGATATGGCACCCACAACAGACCAAGGAAATTGTTCTACTCAAGTCTAGCTGAGTGAACCAGTGAGTTTGTTGGGGTGATTTACAGAAGCATAAGTGGACTCAAAGTCAGCTTCTTAACAGAAAAGTCCACCCCAGTGTGAATGAATACTCAAGAAAACTGCAAGCCTTGAGATCCCTGGACTTGGAAGCAGTTCCACTGAATAGTCTCTTCTCCTCAGGCACTGTTACTGTTGGTATTACCTTGGAGAGGGGCCTTGTGAATCTTGTCAGTTTCAGGAGCTTCCTGGGCCTTTTAAGTTTTATTTACTTCCTGGGCCTTGCATGGTTTCTTTAGTTCCTGAGTCTTATCAGCCTTTCTCCTTCTTCTAGAGAATCTTTCTATTTGGAGAAAACAATTATGCAATACCAGCAAGCCTGGAGCAGAGGCAGTTAGAAAAAGATGGGCAAATCAGTTATTTCTTCATCATGTCAATGGAGATTCACTCTGAAGCAAATATCAAGCTTCTGGAGAGCTCCATGAAACACATCATAGAGTCCAGAAAGTTTCTACGATAAGATGCCACAGTAGGTTGGGTGCATCTTCCCACTGACATTAACAGCCATCAGTGAAGTTTCCCCCCTTAATGTTGCCAACTCCTTTACACTCAAGGGTGCATATACTGAGCCATCCCTACACTAAGACGGCCCCACCACAGAGGCTAGTGAATTCAGTCAGCCAAGGGGAATGGGATGTGCCACGTAAGTACATGCTGTACCTTAGGAGATTGGAAAGAGATATGCCTAGGGTGAATTAACTATGTTCCAGTATAAGAAGCAACAATCAGAGAAGTGGCATCTTATACGGACCCAAAGGGGCTAACTGACTTCAAATGGCTCTTATGAGACAGAGACCTTGGCCAAGGTAGGTGATGGCTAAATCTGTCAATGTTTGGGTGTAGGAAACACCTTGGGTCCTTTGATCAGAACATTAATACTGTGAAAGAGTTGCTTGTAAATACTTGAAAGAGCAGGAGCAATCAGTAGGTAGCAGGAACCGCCATGAACTGAGCACACCCAGGGTCGTGTCCACACTGGCTGTGGTCCAGCAGCCAGGCCTCCTGGTGCTCACTGATGCCACCACCAATGCCTTCCACTGTCCTGGCACTGCTGCCAGGTGCTCTAGCACAGATGAGGCCACAACAAGTCCTCACCTCTGCCCAGCTTTCTTTGACAGGACTTGGTATCCCCACTGCCTGGTGTCTTTCTTTCAAATCACCCCAACTGTGCTAGGTTAACAGTTGAATTTCTACCCAAATCTGAGCTGTCAGAGCTTCTAGATGGAGTTTAGTTTCCCAACCTTTCCAAATAAAATTGGGATAAGATGGCAGCTGAGAGAGCTAACTCCAGCTTTTGCTAAACCACATACAAATGTAGATGGCACCGCTGTCTGGCAGGAGTTATATCATATTCTAAGTGGGGCTGACAGAGATTCCCAACAGAAGCAGGGTAAGATTGAGCTTTCTTTTCCATCTATCTTGCCTTCTCTTACACTAGTGAGTGTGTCCAAGCCACAGCCCATGGGTCACATGAGCCCCAGAATAGCTATGAATGTGGCCCAGCACAAAATCATAAACTTACTTTAAATGTAGTGAGATATTTTGTGGGTTTTTTTTTGTACCTTAATTGCGAAGTTTTTGAGCATAAACTCTGTAGTTGACAACAATCTGTCTGTCACAATATCAAAGGGTTGAGCACTCATAGAATTAATCCATCCAGATAAATGAACAGGGCCTGAGGGGATGAATCAGTGAATAAATATATGTGTGAAGCCTGGAGTTCACATCCCCAGTCCCCACACGAATGTAGGGTGAATGTGAGAGCCTGCCTGGAATTCCAGTGTACAGGAGGTAGAGGCAGGGGGATTCCCAGAGCAAGCTGGCTAGCTGGACTCACTGAGTCAGCAAGCTCCAGGTTCAAGTGAGAGACCCTGTCTCAATAGATAAGATGGAGTGTGATTGAGGGAGGACACCTGTGGTCAACTTCTGGCCTCCACATTCATATGCATGAACACACCATACATACAAACACACACACACACACACACACACACACACACACACACACACACACACGCACATGCATGCACACATAAATAAATAAATAAATAATAAATGGATGAATGAATAAATAAGTGTTTAAAATGAATGAACACTTTGACATTGCTGGGGTCACAGTTCCAAAAGAATCCCACACCCATTGCCTCCAAGCAAAGTCTCTACTGACAGTAGAGACTTGCCGCTGTGTTCCAGTAAAGCTTTAAATTCACCTGAGTCCCTATGTGTTAACATGGTGTGAACAAAGCCAATACTCTTACTGCTTTTCCTATTTGTTTCCCCCCCCCCCAAAAAAAAACAGAGGAGAGGATGAAGAAGGGGGAGGGGAAGAAGAGGAGGGGAAAGAAACGGAAGAAGGAACATCTTCCCCTGCAGAAGGTGGTTTCCTAAGACAGACCACTGCAACATCCTAAGTGCCTGGGTGCTACCAGAAACTCAAGAGATGAATGCGATATGAGTGCATTCCATCTCCCACCACGTGACAATAGCATGAGGAAATGCCACCTTTCTCCTGCCCATCCTACCCTGTCATGACAGCATCCACATAGGACTCAGGACAGGAAGTCAGGCTGGGCTGAGGTAAAGGAATTTTTGTAGGTCTGAAACCATGGCCACTTTAGTAGGCTCCAACCTCCCGAGCTCAGGTCCAAGATGCCTCTAGATCCAGGATGGATTCCCAGTGAGCTGTTGGAAAGTCACCATTCCCAGAGCATTGGTGGTGTGGTTTTCCTTGGTAGCAATCCATTGCATTTGAGAGCCAGGGCTGTCTGTTACTTCTGGGGAAACACCCAAATCCTACCAATCCCTTCCCAACCCACTGTGACATCTGCCCACAAAAGCCACAGAAGGAGCCTTCCACCAACCACATCCCTGTCTTTAGGAAGCTGCCATTATAAGGAAAGGAGGTCCAGCCCATAAACGCACTAGCTGTTTAATAATTTCTTTCCAAAGAACTAATCTAGTTTCATATGCATTCATATGATATCCAGGTATCATATCTCTGCTTTATCCAGTGAAAATAGAACCACTGATTTAAAAAATACAAAAATATAAACCAAACAAAAATATGATATCCATGTCACCATGCCCAAAAGCACAGAGGAAAAAAATTTCAAGGTGCCTCTTCCTCCCCCTTCCATTCCTCTTTCTCCTTCCTTTTCTTCTCTCTCATCTTCTTCCTCTTCCCCTTTTTCATCCTCCCTTTTTATTTTATTTTTTTAGGGAAAAAACCAACAGGAAAAGTAGTAAGAGTGTTGGCTTTGTTCACACCGTGGAAAGCCAAGCTGCTTGGAGACTGGAAGCCATAGATCACACCATTTCATGGTGCAGGCTCTTGTTACTCATGTTAGCTTGGCTTGAGTCGGACTTGTATATGGGGAGACCACCCACTGGCACCCTTCTCTGAACATGCCAAGAGAAATCTGCATGATGCTCTAGACAAATCACTTCTGGCCAATCTCCTGTGACTTTTGTATCAGGCTCCCTCCTTGGCTTGGCCTGCCATCTGCCACTCTGAAAATGACCACAATATCCCCAAATGGAGGCTTATCTATATGCCTTTAGAACCAAGGGGCACCTTTTGAGGAGCAGGCATCAGAAGATTAAGTAGTAATACTTCAGAAAGCTTCACTGGCTTCTGGGGTGCCTGGAAAGGCAACATTCAAATCTCTTCCTTGGTGTCTCAAAGTCCTCTTGTTCTTTGGGAGTCACTACTAGAAAGGCCTCCAAGTTTGGACAAGTAAGCCAACCAGGAAAGGAATGGACAGGACAGTAAAGCAAAGGAGACCCCTGGAGATAGTCTCAGCCACTTTACATTGCTATTATTAAATACCAGCTCTACTGAAAGAATCCATACAGGGTCTGTTGCATGTGGTTGTTCAGTGTTCAAGGATGTCTGGCCAAGGGGAAAAGTAGTGCTGAAATTCAACACTGCACTTTTCTTGCTCAGGATGTGCCTGGGCGGAAAGGCTGCAACAGTCCCGAGGGAGGAGACACTCAGCCTCATCATGTTCATTGAGCCATGTCATAACAGGTCAGAAGACGATGTGAGAAATTCATCTGGGCCACTGTTCTAGCTGAGCTGTTGTTGCTTGGATAAGATATCATGGCCAAGAGCAACTTACGGGAGGAAACTATTTATTTGGCTTCTACTTCCAGGTTACAGCCCATCATGCAGGAGAAGTCAAGGCAGGAACTCAAGCAGCTAATCACATCACACCTACAGGAGGAAAGAGAATAAACATATGGATCTGTGCTTCTGCTCTGCTAACTTTCTTCACTCTTACACACTAGCCCAGGATCCAGCTCCATGAAATGGAGCCTCCCACAACCAAGATGGGTCTTTCTCCATTAACAATCAAGACAACCTCCCACAGACATGACCAAGGCCAACCTGATCTAGTCAGCCTCACTCCCCAGGGGATTCTAGGTTGTATCAAGTTAACAGCTAAAACTGACCAGCACAGGACCTTAGGTTGACAAAGTTCTGAACATTGGTCTTTGCACCTGTGGCATTGGAACCAGTCGCCACAACTAACTTTAAAACCATCTTGCATCTGTTTGTATAACAGTAAGAGAGGGCTTACTCGACTCAGTTCTGTGACTGGTGGTCTGTAGTCTGGAATAGGGAGCCAGAAGGAAACAGAGGTGAGGATGGGAAATGAGGGAAAGGAAATAGCACTCCAGCATGCAGACGACAGCAATGGCCAGTGTGGCCTCCACAGTGCTTCCCAGACCTGGACTCTGTTGTCTCCAGGGTCCTCTCCACATTCACAGTTGCTCATTCCTGATGCCAGGTGTGTATTGCGTATCTTCTAAAGAGCAGCAGAAGACGTCTTCAAAGATGCAAACAAGAATGTGGAGGAAACCAAGCCAAAGGACTGGGCTGTGGCTCCATGAATGGAATGCTTACCTAGCATGGATGGAGCTGTGGGTTTGATACCTGGCATCACATAAACTGGGTCTGATGGTGCACGACTGTAATCCCGGCCCTTGGGAAGAAGAGGTAGACCATCCTTGGCTACATGGTTTGAGATCAGTTTGAGCTACATTGTGAGAACCCTGGAAAGGACAAAGGGAGAGAGGAAAAGAAAGGATGAAGGAGGGAAGAAAGGAGGGAGGGAGGGGGGAAGAAAGAAGGAAGGAGAAGAGGAAAAATAGAGTGAGGGGGAAGGAAAGGTGGAAGGGCTGGAGAGGGGAGAGGGGGAGGGGAAGGGTAGAAAATTAATTCCGGTACATGAGTGGGTCTCCTTAGAAGCAAAGGATTTTTGTTTTTATTGGCTAAGAAGAAAGATGAGGAGAATGCATTTTTTGTGCCTTTTCTCATGAACTGGCTTCTTCAGTCTGAAGGAGGCAGAGATTCAGACAACGAAATAATGATTTAATAGCCTTGAAGTCAATCAACTAAACACAATAGCATTAATTAGCCTTTTATGCCCAACTTGAAACTAATTCTGTTGTCTTCTTATTTTTGTTCCAAAAGGATTACTAATGAAATATTTAATATTTCACCAGGCTCTGGATTCATCTCCACACTGCCTACCAATTTTGTCTTGTATAGTTTGAAATTGCACCCTGGATAATTTTGGCCCCGGAGTGTATCTAAACCTCAGGATCACACACGGCACTGGGCAAGGCTGTTCTGTCTTCTGACAATGGGATAATAGCTTCACTCCAGCCAGCAGAGGAAGTCGAGAGCAAGGGAGTCTGGATAACGCGACTTTAATTCATTATTCAAACCTTCAAGGGATACGCTGAAAACAAAGAGAGGAGAGGGATAATGGTGTCATTATTTTTATTACTCTTGTTGGACAAACCTAGCGTGAAACATTAGAGGAGACCGGGGGAGCTTCCTGACTGCTGACAAATTGGCATTTCGAGCAATGTTGATAGAGGAAGCGGAAGCAGACAGCTCTTTGCTTTCTCACTCGGGTCCTGTTAACCATTTGTTTGTTGCTGTGGTCTTCTTAAGATTCCCATGTCCCTCATCCTTCTGAGAACATGCTGAAACCAGGAAAGAAGTGCTCCTGACTTGATGAGTGGAATCCAAGACTCTTCAGAGCATCTTCAGGGGCCTGTGACCTTGAACCACAAAGAAAGTTGACAGTGCGTTGACATTATGTTATAGCAAAGACTTTGTATGAGAACATGACTTCTGAGAGACAACTGGGGCCACCCAAAGACTGCAGTCATTTACCTCACACCTAGGAGGTCCCTGTCATTTTAATCATCTTTCTAAACACCCTTCCTCCCTCCCACCCTCCCTCCCTCCCTCCCTCCCTCCCTCCCTCCCTCCCTTCCGAGGCAGGTTTTCACATAGCCCAGGCTGGCATCAAATTTTATGTGTAGCTGAGAATGACCTCAAACTCTTGATCCTCCTGCCTCTACTTCCTGGGTGCTAGCATTATAGGCATACCTGGTTTATGTGGTGCTGGGGATCGAACTCCAGGCCTCATGAATGCTAGGCAAGCACTCTATAACTGAGCTACATCGCTAGCACTAAACATTTATATTGATCATTTCTTCTTGCTATACAGAAACAGAACATTGCCACCCCAACCAAGCCATCTATAAGCAAGGTCCACATGTGACTCTTCCAAGATTAGCTCCTATTTCAAGGGACATGGTACCTGAAATTCAGCCATCACAATCTATTCCTCTGTTTCCTGTTGAAGATGCTCCAGAAAAGCAAAGAACTCTGAGAAAAGGAACATGAGAGGGTGCTGCTGGCTGGAGTGTTCCTGGCCACTTGACACAGCTTTGTGATCATCTGAGGCAAGGAAATGGGGCAGAGAGAGGGCAGCCATGTGGTGGAGGCATTGCAGAGATCCTGGAGGAACAGGAACCCACAAAAGATGTGGTGCTCAATCTTCATTGTTAGTTTGATGGGATTTAAATCAGCATGCAAACACTCCTCTGGATAAATCTATAAGGGCATTTCCAGAAGTGTAACAGAGCAGGGAAGACCCACCATGGCAGAAGCTGAGGTCCCAGACTGAACAAAATGGGAAAAGCCCGATGAGCATTACCATTCACTTCTCGATGCTTCCTGATTTGATGTGATGTGACAGTTCCCTTGCCACCATGACTTCCTTGTCATGATAGACAGTACCCTTGAATTGTGAGCCAAAATAAACCCTCCCTCGCTTAAGTTGCCTTTTTCAGATGTCACAGCGACAAGAAAAGAGACTAATACAAACGCATGCAGAGGACAGGCTTGAAGGCATGCTCTCATCATCCGGGCCACCCCGTTTCGTTTCACTTCCCCAGTCTGACCACACTATTGAGATAAGCAGCTGAGAAGGGCATCAGATGCCCAATAGGCTGGCTCACCTTCTGATGAGAAGGCCACCAACTGTCCCATGAGGCCATCCGCTTTGGGTAGAAAGCCAACCTCACTAAATCCTTGCACAAGACTCTTATTAGGGCACCTGAGCTCCAGATGTCCTGGTGGCTGTAGAGCTGAGGAGACTACTCTACGGATCCGAATCTCAGTTGTGACCTACAAAATGAGCATATGATGTTGTGGTCTGAATGAGAAATGTCCCCTGTGGGCTCAAGTAGGTGAACACTTGCTAGTCAGCCAGTGCTGCTGTTTGGGGAGGTTGTGGAACTCTTAGGAGGTGGAGTCTTGCTGAGGAAGACATCGTGGGAATGCAGGCTTTGGGAGCTTCTAGCCTGGCCCCACTTCCTGTTTCCTGTGTGCAAATAAAATGGGATGAGGCAGCTTCCTGCCCCTGCTGCTTGCTGCCATGCCTTGCTCTCATCACAGACTCCCTCCGCATCTTTGAGCCAAGTGAACTCTTCTGTAAGTTGCCTTTGGTCACGATATTTCATCAGAGCACAGAAAAATAGCTAACACAAACATCAATCCTCATGAGCCAACTCCTTAATTTTTTTTTTTTTGTCTTATTTTTTGTTTTTTTGAGACACGGTTTCTCTTTGTTGCTTTGTTGCTTGTCCTGGATATCACTCTGTAGACCAGGCTGTCCTTGAACTCACAGAAATCTGCCTAGCTCTGCTCCCCCACCCCTGCCCCCAAGTGCTGGGATTAAAGGTGTGTGCCACCCCCACCCGGCCTCCTTCATTTCTTCACCTACCAAAATATGCATTAAACACAATGTTCTATGTGCCAGGTCCTGTCACAGGAGCTACCAGCACTAAACAAACACCAAACACCAGGCCAAGCCTGTCACCATGGTGATTACTTTATGGTGACAGTGTGTTTGAAAAGGCTTTAGACGCAGTTAGATATTGCAAAAATGGGAAAACTTCTGTCATGTGGAACCTGAAGTCATTTGATCCAAGTTCTTTGATCCGAAACAATATAGAATGAGTGTCAGATTAGTGCATAGCACTGTTGTCTTTGGATTGTGTGTGCTTTGTGTGCAGGTACACTTGTGTGTGTACATACATGCATGCACACGTGTGCATATATGTTTGGAGGCAGTTGTCATTGTCCAGGTACCAACTACCTTGGTTTTTTAGCTAGTCTCTCACTGACCTGGAAATCATCAACCTAGCTAGGCTGTTGACCAACAAGTTCCAGGAATTCTCCTCTCTGCCCCTCTCTAGGGCTGATCCTCCAAGCATTCGTCACTATTCCTGGCTTTTTGACATGGATTCTGGAGATGGGCTCAGGTCATGTTTCCGGGCAAGGTCTTCAGCAACTCAGTTATCATCCGTGTCCCTCTCCTTGGCTATTTGAAGACAATCCTCATGTATGCTGCAGCCCTGACTTCTTTTCACTAAAGACTCCCATTTCCTCATTCTGTTCTTGCTGGGGCACGCTCTGAAGACCTCTCATGCTTGCTTCACTCACTATGTCTCTGTGACAGTGGCCTCAAAGCAAGTTCCGGACAGCAGAGCACAGTACAGTGGACACATAGCTATCCCTGCTTGTCAGTCAGGCCCAGGGGCAGGTGAAAGATGTTTACTACTCATCAGATTTTCTTCAGCAATGAGGCCAGGCACACAGGAGACACTCAGGCAGAGAGACATCAGGTTTGAAAATGAAACGTGTGTGCAAAGAAACCAAGCGGACATGCCAACCTGGCATGCATAATCCAGTGGCCTCCATATTTAATTTAATAGAGAAATAACACTTCCCATTCCCGTCACCTGAAAACAATCACCATATGAATGCACACTGGCTATTAATACTTCCTCCTTCATGCATAAACAATCTCATTTCAAAAGTCTCTCTCCCAGAGATGCTTATCTTCCCTTCCATAGCACGTGGGTTTGGGGGAGGCAAGGAGAGCATGCTCCATCTCACATGGCTGGAGTCACAGCCCAACTCCCGGTGTGAGGAATAACAACAGTTAATGAGTATCACCTAGTCAGCACCCCAAATAGTGAGATACCAGATTCCATTCACTCTATCATGGCCATGACTGACATTTAATTATTCTCTATTTCTTCCTTTCTTTCTTTCTTCTTTTTTTTTTTTTTTGGTTTTATAATTCCTTTCTTATCATTCATTGTAAGTCTTTTGGAAGCTGCTAGAAAAAAGTGAGATCGAGTGACAAAGCAGAGATAATGAGATCAGAGGCAGGAGAATAAAATTATGTCTTGTAGGTAAAGTGATGGTTCATGGGAGCAAGGTATTTCAGAAGGTGCAGAGTCTGGAGGCGGAGTGAGTACAGCCTGTGCTCAGGAGAGCTGTGTCGGATGCCCTGGGGAGAGGCACACACGGGCACACAGCGCTGGAGGCTAGGACAAACACTGGACACAGTCAATCCTTCTGCATTTAGTCTAGGTGAGTTGTGTGACTGTGTCTCACCTCACCCTCTCTGTATAGTCACCTCCTCACCCAGGGAAGGCCACCAAGTATCCTTAAGCATTACTATAAGCCTACAAATAATGTATGCTTGCCGCCAAATCTGATGACCTGGTTTAGTACCTGAGACCTAACGGATGGAAGGAGAGAACCAATTTCTGCAAATTGTCCTCTAATGTCCACCCACACATGCATGTGCACACACACACACACACACACACACACACACACACACACACACACACACAATGTAAGCCTTATTGGTAGCAATGTCCCTGACCTATTGGTAACAATGGGGTGCTGTGGGATGTTCTGTATGGCAAATGTGTTGCTCTGATTAGTCAATAAACAAAACACTGATTGGCCAGTGGCTAGGCAGGAAGTATAGGTGGGACTAACAGAGAGGAGAAAAGAAAGAACAGGAAGGTGGAAGGAGACTGCCAGCCGCTGCCAGGACAAGCTGCATGTGAAGATGCCAGTAAGCTACAAGCCATGTGGCAAGGTATAGATTTATGGAAATGGATTCATTTTAGCTATAAGAACAGTTAGCAAGAAGCCTGCCATGGCCATACAGTTTGTAAGCAATATAAGTCTCTGTGTTTACTTGGTTGGGTCTGAGCGGCTATGGGACTGGCGGGTGAGAGAGATTTGTCCTGACTGTGGGCCAGGCAGGAAAACTCTAGCAACAATGGGGAGCTGCAGTCAGTGAGCTGGCTTGGCTGGTGCGCTCCCCCGATGCTGCCTGTACTAACTCTTCCAGGGAAGACACACACAAACATTTATTCCCCCCAGAGAAGACACCGATGACACACCAAAGTATGATTCCACTGAAGTACAGCTTGGCAATAACATCGGGCTTACTTACAGAGCACAGGTTACTTGCTCTGTACAGAGGTTACTTCCAAGATCACGGGATCCCCAAACAGCTGTGTCTCCACCAAGTCCAAGCCCATCATCTAATGGAATCTAATGGAAACTGCATCGTGGAGGTCCCCTTCCAGTCACCTTCCACTTCCTATATAATCCAGCATCTCCCAAGATCATTTGCAGCTGGAGAATGGCAGGAAGGAGTAATGGCTGGAGTCTCAGGTGTGGTGCTAAGACTCCCTGCCCCCTTCAATTATGGAGAGACCTACTTACCTCTGCATTGTTGTGTTTGATGAGTCGCCGTTGCTACCAGGCCATGCTACTCCAACATGAGAATGAAATGATCGCATTCTGCCCGGAGAAGGAAGGGACACAACACCAGAATGAAGCCAGATAGGAAGGTGGTTCCTAATGGCAGAGGTTGGCACTTCAACTTGACAGGCCCCCCAGGCTTTCATAAGACTTTTAGGGTATCTCAAGCCACAGTCATCTTTGAAGGAGTCCGGGAACAGACCTGCCTCAGTACATCTGCCACACTTAGTCATTGTTGGGAGGAAGCCATGGGGAGATGGGGAGAGGCACAAATGTAGTGTGGGATTTCAGAGTGCAGCAGCTGGCCAGAGGTGAGTGTGGCCCTTGAAGATCTCAGAGGACACATCTCTAGGCTGTCCTCTGAGAAGAAGGACAGGGACATCCCTCTGAAAGAAAGGATCTCTCTGTCTCTCTGTCTGCCTCTGTCTCTGTCTCTCTCTCTTTCTCTCTCTCTGCATGTGTGTATGTGTGTGTGTGCGTGCGTGCATGCGTGTGTGCATGCGTGAGTGTGTGTGTGTGTGCGTGTGTGTGTGTGTGTGTGTGTGTGTGTGTGTGTGTGTGTGTGTCTGTCAGAGGACAAAGGCTCACCAAAGCCTTGGAAGCATGTCAAGTCGGAAACCCACAGGGATGAAGTGCAAGGCCATTGGGCTGAAGGAGGAGTGTGAATGTATTGTCAACCAAAAAGAGACTCTAGGCAAGTACAGAGAATTGAGGTACAAAGTCAAGAGATCAAAGAGCCAAGAGTCAAGAGTAGGCCAATGGGTGACTTACCTGGCTTTGCCATAGCTAACCTTCAGATAGCTCTGATTTAAAACATTCATGCATGGTGCATCTCCACTTAAAAATCCAAAAAACATAATGCCAAATGCATTGGATACATGATCAGAAAGTATACTCTGTGTGTGTGTGTGTGTGTGTGTATGTATACATACATGCGTGTACACTTGTAGAGGCCAGAGGTCAACTTTGTATGTCATTCTTCAAGTGATGCCCACCACTAAGCACCAGTTCTGGGTTTATAAGCACTCACCACCGCCATCACACTTCACTTTTTCATATATATCTAGGGTTAAATTTAGGTCCTCATAGCAAGACAAGCATATCACCTACTGAACACTCTCCACAGCACAGGAAATATGCCATGTTTCCACCTTGTTCATCCGTCTCCTAGTTTCTCTGCTCAAACATACCACTCCAGCTTTCCTGTCCAGAAACAGGACATCCATCAACCTGTACATTCAGAAGAATTTCCCATCCTTCTGCACAGGGATAGCCACGAGAAGTGCCCTCTGAGATCTCTGACTTCAAAACCTCTCTAACCACAGGCCAGCTGCTGCATTCTGAAACCCAACACTCCATCTGTACTTCTCCCTCCCTCCTCATGGCTTCTCCCCAATGAATGACCTCGTGTGACAGAGGGACTAGGGTAGGTCTGTTCTGGGGCCCCTGACCATGACCTTGCCTTGGGATGCCCAAAAGCCTTACTGAACTTCCCATAGAAAAGAGGGATTCCACAAGGGGGACATCCCTGTGGAGAAGAGCCCCACATGAACATGGGGTTTTGAAAGCCTTGATGATTTTTATTATTAACCATTATTATGGAAGAGGGACAGCCATCAGGACAAGAGAGCAGTTCTATGCAAGAGGAGTAAATATTTGATATTTACATACTGCCAATCAGTAAATAGTTAAGATAATAGGATCTTAGGATTTATTTGTCAAGAAGAGAATAAAAAATATGAAAGGAAGGGCTGGGAAGATAGCTTAATGGGCAGAGGTGCTTTCCATCAAGGCTAATGAACTGGGTTTGCACACACACACACAAACACACAAACACACACACACACACACACACACACACCATAAATAAAGAAATAAATGTAATTAAAATATTTTAGTATTAAAAGGAGAAATATAGACCAACCCTCAAAGCATAGAATTGGAATTGGAAGTTGCATGGTGAACAGGGTTTTCTCAATATGTGTAGATAGATGTATGGGGAAATATACATCCAAGTGTGTCAGTATGTGCATGTATGTGTGTGTACTAATATTATTCTCCATCAAACATAACCAGGAAGGCTAGAGAGCAGAAATTACAGAATGAATGTGTGTGTGTGTGTGTGTGTGTGTGTGTGTGTGTGTGTGTGTGATTTATTAGAATGATTTATTACAGGCTGTGGTTCAGCTAGTCCAACAATGACTGTCTACCAATGGAAGGTCCAAGAATCCGATAGTTGTTCAGTCCACAAGGCTGCTGATCATCAGTATACGCCAGAATCCTGAAGAGGTAAGCTCCAATGCCAGTGAAGGAACAGACTTGCTGGTGAGAGCAAGCAGGCAAAGGGCAAGCTTTCTTCTTCCACATTACACACAGTACTGCTGCTCCAACCCACACCTGGGCAGATGCTCCTAAAGGATCCCAGCTCTAAGTCTCAGTGAGTTCTGGAACATGTAGAATCCCTCTCAATATAGAACACCCTCCTTCCCATCCACAGCTATTCCCTATTCATTGGAGTTTGGGTATCCTGAAGGCCTACCACAGGTCCCAGACCACAGGAAGTATTCTACACTGAAGGAGAGGGCTCTGGACTACATGAAGGGGTTCTAGGCTGGGAGAAGGGGTTCTAGACTTTGGGAAGCAAGCCCCAGAGTACCACCTCTCCCCTGGCCCTTAGTCCTGCTTTCCTTACTTATTCTATCTCCATGCTTCATCTGGGGTGATGTCAGTCCACACCTTGAACTTGGGAGAGAACCTGGCTACGCATCATCAGCTCATGGATATGAGATGAATTCTGCTGTGCCCTCAAGCGCCTGGTACTTCAACTTTGATGTGCCCTCGAATCTGTGGTAAGCATATAAAATGCAAATTTAGCACCAGGGAAACAGTTCAGTTGGTAATGTGACTGGAGGTTACCTCTGACCTCCACATACATGCACATCTATGCATGTTTACCAGCACCTGCACATTCATGCACTTACATGGCACATGTACACACACACACACACACACACACACACACACACACACACACACATACACACACACACTCACAGGATGCCATGCACCATGCTAAGCCCCCCTTTTTAGTATATTCCCTGAAACCTGATAATAGGTTGCCTTAAAATATGACTACACTAATTTTGTAGAGTTGCACCAAGACTCAGGATGGTTAAGTGGTTTTCTTGTGTGATGGATGAGGGTTTCAGATCAGAAGTGCCAATCACTTTGAAGGTCTCTTCTGAGTTTCTTTTGGGGCTTACAATATGGATCACCCCCCACTGCCATTGGCTATTCTGGTTTAATTTTTGTTGCTATGGCAAACATCCCAATGAAAAGCAACATGGGGAAGAAAGGGTTTATCCAGTTTACAGTTCCTGGTATAGTCCAACATTGAAGGGAAATCAAGGCCAGAACTCAAGCAACTAGTCACATCACATCCACAGTCAAGAGAGAGGGTAGACACATCCTCACTGCTGTGCTTAGCCGGCTGGCTTCACTCTTCCAGCATTCAGGCCCAGCCCGGGAAAGGGTGCCACCCACATTCAGGGTGGGGCTTCCCACTTCAGCTAACAGTCAAGACAATCACCCACAGACATGCCTGCAGGCCAGTTTGATGTAGGCAACTCTTCAATTGAGAGTTTCTTCTCAGGTGACTCTGGCTGTGTCAGATGGCCTCAGAAACACACCGATGATTAAGAACGGAGCCCTCGAGCCCTAGACCCCCAGCACTGGAGATGTGAGAAAGACAAGTCCTGGTCCCTACTGCTGGCTCACACACTTTTGAGGCAAGTCTGGCATTGAGGTTTTAATTTGTTTACTTTCAAACACATGCATTGTCTATAATGTATATGATTTCAAATACGTGTATGATTTTACTTACTGTATGATAATTTCAGCCAGATGTGGCATGGCGATGCACGTCTTTAATCCCAGCACTCCAGAGGCAGAGGCAGGTGGATTTCTAAGTTCAAGACTAGCCTGGTCTACAAATGAAGTCCCAGGATAGCTAGGGCTATACAGGAAAACCCTGTCTTGGGGGGAAAAACACAACAATTTATAGAAGTTTATATTGCTTTGAACTATATATAATTTTATTTGTATACTGAAAATTTCCTACAAGCATACATTTCCCCTTCTCACCATCCCCTTTGTTCCCCTAGACAGTATTGCTTCTATTTTTGTGTCATATATACACTCACGATTTTACATATCTAATAAAATATAGCAAGCACCCATTTTTAAATTGACTTTAATTGGCTTGAAGGTTTGTTTTTATTTTATGTGTGTGTGTGTGTGTGTGAGAGAGAGAGAGAGAGAGTGTATGTGTGTGTGTGTGTGTGTGCGCGCGCGCGTGTGTGTGTGTGTGTGTGTGTGTGTGTGTGTGTGTGTGTGTGTGTGTATAAGCATGCACATGAGTTTTTGTGTCCTGGATGCTGGAAAAGGGCATCTGATCCCCAGGAGCTGGAGTTACAGGCAGTTGCATTCCACCTGACACAGGTACTGGGAGCTGAACTCAGGTCTTCTGCAAGAGCCGTATAGTGGTTTGAAAGAAAATGACCCCAAAGGGAGGGGCACTGTTAGGAGGTGTGGCCTTGTTGGAGGAAGTGTGTCCCTGTGGGGGCGGGCTTTGAGGTCTCTTCTCTCAAGCTTCACTCAATGTGACAATCAGTCTACTTCCTGTTGCCTGCAAGATGTAGCAGTCTCAGCTCCAACACCACGTCTGCCTGCACACTGCCATGCTCCCCTTCATGATCACAATGGACTGAACCTCTGAAACTGTAAGCAAGCCACCCTCAATGAAATGTTTTCTTTATAAGAGCTGCCATGATCATGGTGTCTCTTCACAGCAGTAAAAATCTAAGACAAGCAGTACACACTTTTTACTGCTGAACCATCTCTCCGGCCCCTTAATTCCCTTTATGCAGTTTTCTTTAGTAACTTCCACTTTCCGGTAATCAACATAACTTCATTATTCATATGGGTGAAAAAAAATGCCATTGTATGTATGCGTACCACATTTTCCTGATTCATCCCTTTGTTGTTGGGCACCTGGGTTGGACACCGTCACTTAGCTGCTGTGTGCAGGGCTGCAATAGCATACACCGTAAGGAGCATGTGTAAGGAGCTCTGTGGTGTATTGACTTGGAGACCTTTAGCTAATAACCCAGGAGTGATGCGGCTGGGTCATTTGGTAAATCTATTTTTAGGTTTTCGAGGCAACCCTAGACGGATTTACATGATGGTCAGACTGGTTTATATTCCTACCAGTAATGGATGAGGGGTCCCTTTTGTCCATCTGGCCAGTGTTTCTTATATATTTTCTTGATGACTGCCATTCTGGCAGGGGGTGGGAAAAGCTCTCAGTGTAGTGCTAATTTGTGTTTTTCTGGTGGCTGGTGAGGTTGAACATTTCTTCTTCATATAGTTATTGGCCGCCATACTTTAATTTACTCTCCAGGTGAGTCTCATAGTAGCTGAGACTTTAGAACCACTGAAGAGCTTGTTACTTAAAGTACTGGTTCAGAACCAACCACAAGCCCTTTCCAGGGAGTGATAACCTGGATACTAGAGCTGAATGTAATGTGCGTGTGTGTGTGTGTGTGTGTGTGTGTGTGTGTGTGTGTGTGTGTGTGTGTGTCTTTGTGCCTGTGTGTCTTTGTGCCTGTGTGTGTGTCTTTGTGCCTGTGTGTGTGTGTTCATGTATCTACACACATGTTATTATGTATGTGAAAGCCAGAGATCAATCTTCTCTGTCATTCTTTCGGCTCAATCCACTTGATTTTCTGAGAAAAGGTCTCCTCCTGGACCTGGTGCTTGCCAATTCAGCTAGGCTGGTTAGCCAGCAAGCCTGAGTGATCCACCTTTCTCTGTCCCTCCAGCACTAGAATTGTGATCACATGCCATCACATCTGGGTTTTTAATGTGGGTTCTGGGGACGACATCCAGGTATTCCTTCTTATACGGCATCTGACTGTCTGAACTGTTTGCCCAGCCCCAGTGTGATTCATTTTTATAAGTACCTAAGGTCAAATGTCAGTCAATATGTCCTATTCACTCTCATGAACAGTCTCCAGAAGACTTCACTCCTTGGCTGTACATATGCTTTTGACTTTGTGCTTTTCCCCAGTCAGTTTCTTCCTCAGATCTCGGGTCTGACAGCTTGGCTTTTTGAAAGAAGCCCTAGCTCTCTCCCTTGCACCACATCCAGCTAGCCCGACTCTTCTGCCATGGAAGCCAGGATTTTAAGTGTCTTGGATTCCTCTGGCTTCCATATGAGCTAACCTCCTGCCAGAGAGCGAGCTGGATACAACTAGACTGTGTAAAAGTATTTGCCCCCATGCTCAATGGTCCCTATCTTAAAGTGTGTTAAAAATCCGTGCGCCAGCTCCTAATTCTTAATGGTTTTCATCTTTTTCCATTTCCCTCACTTGGGTCAGTCGGCCGACTATCAAGAACCTGACTGCCAACCGTCTTCTCCTTCTACAGCACTTCCTACTGGAGGCTGTCTTACCAGATAACTAAACAGGTTAAGACTATTTGGAAATAGACAGGTAGTGAACTCTGAGAGAGGCTCAGATGCCATTCCTAATGGTAAAACACATGCCTGTTTGACCCTGAGGATGGACTCTTGGACCTTGTGATGCCTGATGCTGATTGTCTGCTTGACCAGGTCTGGAATCACCTAGGAGACAAACCTCTGAGCCAATGCACAAGAAAGTTTTTGACTGTACCAACTTGGGTGTAAAGACCCACCTTAAATGTGGGCAGCACCATGGGCTAGGGCCCTGAGCTAAATAAAAAAGAGAGAACAAGCTGAGCACCGGCATTCATTTCTCCACACTCCCTAACTATGCATAACATACAACCCTCTGCCTCAGGTTCCTGCCTTCCCTACCACATTGGACAGTACCCTCAAACTGTGAGCAGAATAAACCCCTTCTCCATGAAGTTGCTTTTGTCAGGATAGCTCATCACAGCAACCGAAAGAGTAATTCATACAGTGGGCGTGGTTTGCATAGCTGATGTGATGTAGACTCACTCTCCTTTTTCTTCTCGTGTGTGTATGTCTGTGGTATATGTGTGTATAGTGTGTGTGTGTGTGTGTGTGTGTGTGTGTGTGTGTGTGTGTGTGTGCAGGCACAAACACCTGTGCATACATGAGCAGAGGCCAGAAGAAGCTCTGCTCTGTTCTGCTCTCTCATTCTCTGTCTTTCTCCCTGCGACAAGTTCTCTCATTGACCTGGCAGTTAGCAAAACTGAGTGATTCTCCTGTTCCCGCCCTTTGCAACTCAGGGGATGCATGCATTCCTGCCATCCCACCCAGATTGTCATGTAGGTGCTGAAGATCTAGAACCAGGTCCGTGTGCTTGTGTGGTGAGCGCTCTTGCCCCACTGTCTGACTTTTGTGAATACTAGTTACAGCATCGCCACACATGTACTATTCCTAGTCCGATGATTCCGGTGAAATGGAGAAACAGACCCTCACTCTTAGAAGGGGTATGGCTTACCCGTTCAAAACCAAGCAAGGGAAGAGGCAGAAGTTCAAGTGAGAAGGAACGGCTCGTTGATGAGCTCACAAGCTAGAACAGGCCAGAGACTCTGTGTTATACTTCCTGACTCCCATTTAACTCTCCACACGCATTAGTGACAATTTGTATACACATTTGTGAATACCCTGCTTGAGGCAGGCCAGTAAGCGTGAATGCTATGGATTTAAGGGGCCTACTGAGAGTTTCCTTATAGGAATCCTTAAGCATCTCCAGAGAGATCTCCAGTGGAGCTTTTAGAACCAGTCTGTGCAGTGATGGCCTTCAGAGAAGTCCAATCTGCAGCCACAGAATGCACACACAAGGTAGCTCTGACTGCAGCCCATTACAAACTAAAATGTTATTTCCTGTAACTTGCTTCTGAGGTAAATGACAACTTCATGTTGCAATGTAAGCGAGCGGGATGCAAGTCTGGGGAGGTGCTTCAGTAGGTAAGAGTGCTTGGTACGCAAGCATGATGACCTGAATATGAATCCCCAGAATTAGGTTAAAATCCAGGTGTGGCAGTGTGTACGGCTATAACCCCAGCATTGTGGAAGGAGGAGACAGGGTATTACTAGGCTTTTCTCTCTGTCAGCCAGGTTCCAGGTTCAGGGAGAGACCCTGTCTCAAGGGAATAAGACAAAGAGTGAGAGAGCAGGAAACCTGAAGACCTCCTCTGGCCACAGGTATAGGCACACACAGCCACACATATATGAGCATAAACACACACACACACACACACACACACACACACACACACACACACACACACACACCAAATGAAGAAAGGAGAGAGAGAGAGAGAGAGAGAGAGAGAGAGAGAGAGAGAGAGAGAGAGAGTTCAACGTTCCTGCATAGTCTGCACCATACATTCATCTGTACCCACATTTGGACAAACTGAGAATTTCATTCTTCCTAACCTGGGAGACAGTGGTGCTGAATCCACAGAGATGTGAGATGGTTTGTGCAAATGCAGCTAAAGCCCAGCGTCAGCACAGAGCCTAAACCTTGTACCACGTCCTGGCCCCTGTTTTTATACATCCTCTGCTTTTTCTCCATGGCACCTGCCAGTTCCTCCACGTCCTCAAGAGAAGAAGCTGCTGAAGTGACAGATAGAATGAACATATATCAAAAGGGATTTATTGGGTTGTCTTGCACAATACAGGCCGGGGGAGTCAAACGATGACTGTCTTAACACGGGGGAGGCTGTTTGGTACACAGAGCTACAGGCCTCGGCAGTCCCAACCTAACACTAAAGGCTTGGAGGGTTCCTAGAGAGCCACTGATCTTCAGTTCGCATTTGAAGGCCCAAGAAGCTGGGTTCTGACGTCAGCAGTAGCGGTTGATGGCGGCGGCAGCTGAGGAGCGGTTCTTCCCAAGATACAAAGGCAAGCAGATAAAGCAACAGCTGTTCCCCGGAACCTCCTCACATCTGGGCCATAGCTGGAAAGTGATACCTGCACTGTGGAAGACAAGGTGACCAGCACCTGAGGAATGATACCAGGAGGGGGTTCCCTGGCCTCCGTGTGCACATGCGCACATGGACACAAGCACCTGTGTGCACCACAAATACTTTTGAAAAGATATGTGGACGTCTAACATGGTCTGCTTGTCACATCCTCAGAGACGGGATTTTCACAGCAGCCTCCTGGCTCCTCTTTCTGTCTCTTCCAATTTATCCTCCACACTACTACAAAAGTAAGCGTTCTAAATCATGTGCTCAGAAGTCTCCAATAACTCTCCTCGCTTGTAGAATGAGGGGAAAAAAGGCAAACTCTCCAGCAGGCAGTTGAAGGCATACCCTGGCTTCACGTGATCTTCCCAGCACCTCTGTGGCATTGGCTCTTCCACAGAGAGCTTCAGAAGTTCCTGAAGGCAGCCCATGCCCTGCTGCTGGGCTTGAACAAACCATTTCTCTGCCTTTAAGTTCTCTCCCCTTGGAGCCAGAGCTCCAAATCCCAATGATGTTCCAAGACCCGTGGCACCAATACCCACACTCTCCAGAAATGATCGCCTCCCCAAACCCCTTCATCTTTCACCTGCACCTCGTGAGGCATTTATCACACTCTATTTTGTATCACTACTATTTATAGACATGTCAAATCTCAACTTTCAGACCATCTTTTTTTTCCCCCAAACTAGGATCCTCTTCTGGCTTATTTTTCTATCCACTGAAAGATTTAATGGTGTTCTGATCACAGTAGACTCAGTGTGGCTGAGTGGCGACCACAGAGAACTTTCTAGTCTCTCGGAGACTTGAATTTGAATCCTGACTCTACTACCCACTGGCTGTCTGACGTTAACTGAGTCCATCCACCATCCTGAGCCTGGATTCCTTCATGGAAGACAGAGAGTAGCAACACATCCTCTGTAGACCCATGGAGGTGGGTGGGTTGGGATGAAGGGGACAAATGTCTGATCTAGAACTTGGCATAGACACAGAATAAATCATGAACAGAGGCATCAGTACCATGTCAGGAACTCAACAGTCAGGGGAATGTGCACGTTGAAGAGCCAACTAAATTATAACTGACAATTCAGCCAATTTCTTCACACTCAAAAGGAGCATTCTTCTTTTCTTCTGACTAAATCTACACAGAATATCCTAAATTGCAGACATGTCCAACCTTCTGACAGGACTTGTCACCTGCAAAGTTCACACTTGAAAACTGTCAGTACAGAGCTTGCCGAACAAGGACAGAACCCTGGGTTCCATCCCTAGCATTGAACGAACCCACCATGGTGGTGCATATCTATAATCTCAATGCTCAAAAGGTACAGGCGGGAAGTTCGGAAGTTCAAGGTCATCCTGGGCTCCACAGTGAGTTCCAGGCCAGCCTGGGCTACATGAGAGCCTATCTCAAGGGCAGTAGGGAGGAAAGACAGACAGAAGGAAAGAAAGAAAAAGAAAACGTTCTAAGTAGGTTTATGAATTTGTGTTGGACTGTACCCACAGCTATGCTGGGGTGCGTGTGGTGTGCTGATCTCAGGCTAGATACACCTACAAAGACTAAGGCACAAAACACAGGGGTGGCTCGGGGTTGGAGCCCTTGCCTAGCCTGCCAAGAGGACTTCTACACCACAAAACAAGACAAAAGAAACCACAAATCAAAAATCCCCAGCACCTCCTAGACAGAATCTTATCTGCTTTTCCGCTGCCCTTGTTCCCAAGGCTGATTCTTCTCGCAGCCAAGCCTTGGGGCATGCCATCTAGCTCCCCCCCCCCAGTTGTCTTCCTAAACCCCAGGCTAGGAGTGTTTAAATATGGCCCCCAGATGGTGCCGGGGAAGGAGCTGGGAGAGCATCACCACCAGCCCCCCATCCTGCCTTCACCCAACTGGCCCAATGAGAAACAGGAGAGTGCAGAGGGGACCTGAGGGAGGCTTTTGAAGTGCCGGTCTGCACAGAAGCCAGCAGAGTCAAGAGGCAGCAGCGTCTGATTTACTGCGGCCCTGAGAACTACAGATATTAGCTTGGCTGTAGCTCACTGACCTCTTTGGGCTTTCAATTTGGGCCTGAGATTTATGATCTCCTTGCCTTGGCTTTTGAAATTCCCAGGGATCAGTCTGTGCCTTTAACATTTCTGCCCCTACCCTGTGCCCCCCACCCCCACCCGCCCCAGTCCATAAGGACTTCCTGTTTTCCAGGATCGCAGATAAAGAAGACACAAGGCACAGAACACCAACACTATGTAATTTTTTTCTGGTCGTGACTCCTTAATTTCTCAGCCATCCTAGGTGTTCTGTCAAGTTGCAGTCTGGAAGTCTAGACCGAGAGATATCTATGATAGAAAAGGTGCGTCTGTATTTCAAGCCCTCAGAATTTATTCTAGCCATCTGACAGTTGCTTGGAGATACAATCTCAATTTTTGCAATAGCCCCTTCAGTGAGATATTTATGGCACATACAACTATAATTATTTACCTGTAACAAAGTCCAGGTCTGTCTGCTTCAGGTGACGCAGGCAGCTGAAGCCCACAGAAGACAGATCCATCTTCCTCTTGTCCAGAAGTCGACCCTTTGCCCTCAGGACCTTGCCCACCTCATTACGAAAATGCTGACAGGCTGGGGCATGGCTGCTTCCTGTGGAGGCTCTGGTTATGCAAATCCTAGGGACAAGAGAGAGATGGGCCTGGGGAGCTCCTCCGGGACAGGCAGGGACTGTTGCAATGTCTTCCTTTCTCATTCAGTGGCCTCCACGGGTAAATGCCCTGTGTGTGTGTGTGTGTGTGTGTGTGTGTGTGTGTGTGTGTGTGTGTGTGTGTTTGAATTGTGTGCACGTACACACACCTGCACACATGCAGAGGCCAGGGGAGGACACAGGCAACCTGTCCTAGTCTCTATCTTAGGTCCTTAAGACAGGCTCTCTCACTGAACCTGGAGCTGGACTGCCCGTCAGAAAGCTCCATCCAGCCTCTGTGTCCCCCTTCCATGGTGCTGGTGGTAAGCCTGTACACAGCCACACTCAGCCTTTTCCGTGGAGCTGGACTTCCAGCTCAGGTCCCCACGCTGTGTAATCACTCTTAATTCACTGAACCATCTCTTCCAGCCCCATCCGTTAGTATTTAAAAGTTTTCTGCAAACCTATACAGATGGATATAGACAAGCGCCCTGTTGTAACCAGCAGATCTTGATGCTGAGTCTGGCTGCAGGATCTCCAAGGCTCTTTTCTTTCTTCACTCTGGGGGACTAACCGCCTCTGGCCTTTCCATTCAAATTTTATTCTCACTCAAAAAAGCCTTCCCAAAGTCCTTGCCCAGTTTCAGGATGGAATTTTCAAACGGCTCATGGAAAACTTCACAATCCATCTTTGAAGGCCCAGGCCAAGGCTGACCAAATCCACAAGCCAGTGTTGCTGCACCCATGGGACCACCCCCAAAGAGGGAACCAGGAATGTCTTTGAGTCATAAAAGTCACATGGGGATAACTGCTCCCAAGGCCTTTCTAAAGGAGGGTTTTTGTTTGGGGGTGGTTTTCAGACAGAGCCTCACATAGCCAAGGCTGACCTCAAACTGTATATGCAACCAACGATGACCTTGAGCTTCTGATCCTCCTGCCTCCACCTCCAAGGTACTGGGATCACAGGCTTGCACCACCAAGCCAGGTTGACAAAGCACTGGAGTTGGAACCAAGAGCTTAGTGCATCCTAGACAAGCACTCGGCTGACTGAGCTGAGCCCTTTACCCCTACATGGCTTTGTTTGGAAGAGCCACGATTTATTTGATAAAATCCAATTTTTCTGTGTGTTTGTCTTCAAGAGATCACGTTTGGGTTGAGCATGTAACTCGGTGGTAGAAAGCACTTGTCTGGGATTCTCTAGGTCCTGGGTTCAACCCCCAGTACCCCCACAGGAAAAAAGAAAAAAGTAACGGGGACAAGTCGCGTTTATTTACCTTCTTGATCGTGTGTGTTTGCCTCGGCTGCCTTGGCTGCTGTTGTCTGGGTTCACACCGGAAGCCAGGAAACCCGGAGGCATTTGGGTGGTGCTCAGTGTGTGAGAGGGCATGGAGATTTTTTGCCTTTTGGCTCGTCTCCTGGCATTTGCATGGTCTACAATCGTCTGCCATCCTGTTGAAATGAGCAAGCTGCTGCATGGTTTAAACTCTCAGACAGAGCCCTCCAGCTTGCCTGTCTCAATATGATGGCAAGAAAATTCTGCTTTTTAGGGAAAACAAATAATTTTAGTTCTGCTGTAAAATAACATATGCCTCCTGGAGACTCCAGCTGAGTGGGACGTCCGTGATGGCCACCTAGCATCAGATGCATGAGCTGCTTCCAGGACTGACATTACAAAGCCTGCAGCTAACAGACTTGCCATCAGGTAACCGTGACAGTTTTTATTTGACAATGGACAGCACATGTTTTTTAGATCAGATAGAGAAATCTTCAATAGCACCGTGTTCAACAGCTGCACCGTGTCCCAGTACGAGGGTACACCCACATTGCCTTGCTGTTGTCAAAGTTTATATTGTTGGCTTAGCAATTAAGAGTGTGTGTGTGTGCTACCGTTGTAGAGAACCTGGGTTTCCCAGCACCCATGTCAGGTGGCTTGCAACCACCTGTGACTCAGCTTCAGAGCATCTGATGCCCTCTATTGACTTTCAGAGGCTCCTGCAAGCATGTGGTACATGCAAAGTCACCCAGGCACACATAAATATAATAAGTATAATAGTAGGTAAGTAAACAAATATAGATATTTTAAAAATTATGTTGTTGGGGACTAGAAAATGGCTTAGTGAGTCTCTAGCTTGCAACATGAGGCCCTGAGTTCAATTCCCAGAACCCAAGTAAAAGAGACAAGCCTGCTGCCATAAAATTCATCCCAGTGCCGGGGAGATGGAGACAGGAGGATCCCTGGGCAGCCTAGCTGAATTGCCAAGTTCCAGGCAAAAGTGTGAGTGTCCATCTCAACAAAAAAAAAAAAAAAAAAAAAAAACAACTTTGAATGAGATAGGTCAGAAAATTAAGACAGTTATCTTGGGGACCTAAATTAAATCCCAGAACCCATCCGTATAAGAGGGGGAAGAAAGTACCCGACTCCACAAAGTTGTCTTCTGACCTCCACATGATCATTATGGCAAGTGCACCACCCACTTACATCACACACATGCACACACACACACACACACACACACACACACACACACACACACACACACACACCATTTTTTAAGCAGACAACAGTAGCAAGTGTTCATGATCTCATGAGCACTGGGTTTGAGGGAGCCAGACAGGTGGATCCCTTCAGCTTGCTGGTCAGCTGGCGCAGAGCTGAGCTGGTGAGCTTCAGGCTGCTGAAAGACACTTTCTCCAAAGCAAGGTGGAGAACACATGTGGAACATCAGCTGAGGATGTCTTCTGGCTTCTACGAGCAAGTGTGTGCAATAGAAACTCGTAGACCGAGAGGCAGCGGGCAGGGAGAGGAAGAGAGGAGAGAGGAGCAGTCCACACAGTGAAGGAGCCGTAGAGCCAGGTTAGACTGCCCTACCCACTGACTTTAACGTAGGCTTGTCTTCGTCCATCACTGCAGCAGAAATCTGTCAAATTAGCTATTCCTATGTACAAATGAGAAAACTGGGAGCCTGAGAAGAAAGTTGGCCTGTGCAGGAATCACACAGATTTCCGATGACAGAATGAAAGTCTCCAACACTGTCCACTTGGTAGCAGATGGACATGATATTAGGACAGAGTTTGCAGACTAGCACATGTAGCAGTCCCGGAACCCAGTCCTCTGCTCTTCAAACGCTGCAGGCAATGCAGTGTCTCTGGTGGGCTTGGGCTCCCCTGTCCTTGGTCTGCATGCATGCCAGGCACTTTACACAAGAAGTTCCCATGAACTTCAGAGAATGGGAAGGGCTGCCAGTTAGTCCTCAGCCACTATGGCAAGCTGTCCCAGAGAACTGTCGGTCAGTGATCAATGTGCCAGTCAGCAGAGGCCCGCCCTCGGGGATTAGGCTGCCGGGACAGGTGGATCTGGTTTCTAAGCTGGGCTCTGCATCTTGCTGGAGGCTGGCTGTTAGGAGGGGGAAGATCTCAAAGCTCCAAGTCCTACCCGCAGCCACAGAGGGCACCAGACAGTCTACCCTGGCCCAACCAATTTAGCACACCAGAAGCAGCTGATAACAACTGATTTCCCACGGTGCCATGTCCTGAGATTCTGTGAGCCACCCCTCTGTGTGACAAGGTGGGCACTTTGGAGCACATTTGCCACCCTTTATCTAAACTCAGAGAACAGCTACAGCTTGCACTTACGTTCTTCTTCTCTTCTGTGCCTCCAGATCTATTATCCCTGGATATCTGCCTTACAAAAGCTCTATGAGTGTATCTGAGAAGTGATTAGGTCCTGCACAGGAGAGTCCCAGGAAAGAAGCCAACACCTTGGGCTGTGTCATTCATTAATCAAATGGGTCCCTAGTCTGCTTCTTCCCACTCCTGTAGAGTTCCTCTTTGACAAAGCATCCTCATTTCAACTACGATTCTTTCTTTTTTTTTGAGACAGGGTTTCTCTGTGTAGCTTTGCGCCTTTCCTGGAACTCACTTGGTAGCCCAGGCTGGCCTCGAACTCACAGAGATTCGCCTGGCTCTGCCTCCCGAGTGCTGGGATTAAAGGTGTGCACCACCACTGCCCAGCCTCAACTACGATTATTTCTATGGCTGTATAAGCACTATGACCAAAACTATAAGGATGGGCTGAGCAAAGAGCTCAGTCAGTCACATCTTTGCTTTGCAAGCATGAGGACCTCAGTTCGGATCCCCAGCATCCATGTGGAAAAGCCTGGAGTGGTGGTTTCCCCTATAATCTTGCACTGGGGGGGGGGGGCGGGGTACAGACAGGAGAATCTGTGGAGCTTGCTGGCCAGCTAGTCTTGCTGAAAATTTGAGCACCAGACTCAGTGAAAGACCCTGTTTCAAAGGGTGGGGTGACTGGTAGGTTTCCTGTGCTCTGGTGAATGGCCCCACATCCAGGGACATAGGGGCAGCATTAATTGGCTTTAGTAGATGATCAAAAAGAGGAGGAGAAGGGGAAAGAGCAGAAGATGAAGTTGGGAAGGGAATGTGTAGGGAGATGGAGAGGAGTTGGAGGAAGGGAATCAGAGGTGGATATGACCATATTTCACTGAGATGTGTATGGAATCCTCAAAGAAAAAAATTAAGACAAGAAAAGAAGTCACTTAACTACCATATACAAACAAACATACTTAAAACAAGAAGGTAAACAAAGAAAACAAGGTGGAAAGTCATGACGTTAACCTTTGGACATGGGCACACAGGCACATACAACACACAAATGCAAACGCACACATACATGACACAAACCCACCCACTGCATAAAAACAATGCTGCTCTAAAGATTGGTTGAGGGGATGGTCTTTATCGTAGATAGGAAGGAGAGTAAAGACAGAGGCCTCTAGAAGAGTCCAGAGCATGGCAAGAGAGCAGTAGACTGAACAAGGACATGGGGGAGAGGGGGAAAAAAGAGAGGAAGACAGAAGAGAGGACCAGGAGAGAGAGAGGCAAGAGGGTACAGAGCTGAAATGGTGGGGTTATACAGAAATGAGAAGCTGGGGTGGCAAGGGAAGCCCATGAGCTGGAGATGTTTAGGGTAGGGGGTGGGATGATAAGAGCCAGGATGCCTGCTGGCATAGACTCTGTAATAGGTACTGGGTATTTGAGATGCTGAGAGAAGCCGTGCTTTGATATGCTAATAGGCACCACAGTCAGCCATTTATCTTGAGTCTCTTTTGGAACTAACACCCACCCCACAATCACACACAGAAACCTTCAGCTCTCACCATTAGCAAGACCAAGTTCAAAGTCTTTACCAATATTGGCTTTGTGATCTGATTGGCCATCACGCCTCGGCTCTTTTACATGTTTCTTTGATCTTCCACAATCAGCCTGGAGAACTCCTACTCACTGTGCAGGGTCCCACCAAGGCACTTGTTCCTGTTTATGCATCTCTGAATCATCCTCTAGATCCCTTCAGAACTGTGCATGGAGTGAGTATAAGGCCATACAAGACTAGGCCTGTCATCCCTAGCGAAGGCTGTGTATCTACTCTACTGTAGTATCTATGCTTACATAGCACGGGACATATAACACTCTGAATAACTAGTTGGCCTTCAGTCAATTGCACTGGCTGAGAATTCAGATAGGGTTGGCTGCCCAAGATAGGGGATGAGAACTTTCTATCACACAACTTGACTTGGGATAGGCCATCTGCCATGGTTAGTGTTAATTTTCAACATGATAGAATCTAGACTCGCTCGGAGATTGGTCCCTAGACATGCCTATGGGATCATGTTGACTGATGTGACAAGATCCATCTTAATTGGATGGAGCCATTCCATGGGACAGGGATCCTGGACCATGTACATGGAGAAAGAACTGAGCAGCATGCATTCGCCACTCTCTGCTTCCTGATTGTGCATTTGTTGTTACCAGCTGCTTCCAGCTCCTGCTGCCTTACTTAACCTCCTTACCATTATGGATCATACCCTTAAACGATAAGCCAGAATAGACCTTTCACCACTTAAGGTGCTTTTGTCAGAATATTTTATCACAGCAACAGAAAAGAAATCAAGGCAGTATCCTAATGGGGTGGCCGGCTAGGCCAGAGGCTGCCACTTAGTAACTCTCTCAGACACTCAGTTCTGGGCTCTGAAATGACAAATGTCAGCCGCATTTGTCCCGTGTGCATCCT